>NW_027660337.1:0-600000 GCF_963210335.1 Falco punctatus
AGGGTTAGGGTTAACTCAGGCTCTTTAGGGTTAGGGTTAGACTCAGGCTCTTAGGGTTAGGGTTAGAGTCAGGCTCTTAGGGTGAGGGTTAGACTCAGGCTCTTAGGGTTAGGGTTAGAGTCAGGCTCTTAGGGTTAGGGTTAGACTCAGGCTCTTAAGGTTAGGGTTAGACTCAGGCTCTTAGGGTTAGGGTTAGACTCAGGCTCTTAGGGTTAGGGTTAGACTCAGGCTCTTAGGGTTAGGGTTAGACTCAGGCTCTTAGGGTGAGGGTTAGACTCAGGCTCTTAGGGTTAGGGTTAGACTCAGGCTCTTAGGGTGAGGGTTAGACTCAGGCTCTTAGGGTTAGGGTTAGACTCAGGCTCTTAGGGTGAGGGTTAGACTCAGGCTCTTAGGGTTAGGGTTAGACTCAGGCTCTTAGGGTTAGGGTTAACTCAGGCTCTTTAGGGTTAGGGTTAGACTCAGGCTCTTAGGGTTAGGGTTAGACTCAGGCTCTTAGGGTTAGGGTTAGACTCAGGCTCTTAGGGTTAGGGTTAGACTCAGGCTCTTAGGCTTAGGGTTAGACTCAGGCTCTTAGGGTGAGGGTTATACTCAGGCTCTTAGGGTTAGGGTTAGACTCAGGCTCTTAGGGTTAGGGTTAGACTCAGGCTCTTAGGGTTAGGGTTAGACTCAGGCTCTTAGGGTGAGGGTTATACTCAGGCTCTTAGGGTTAGGGTTAGACTCAGGCTCTTAGGGTTAGGGTTAGACTCAGGCTCTTAGGGTTAGGGTTAGACTTCAGGCTCTTAGGGTGAGGGTTAGACTCAGACTCTTAGGGTTAGGGTTAGACTTCAGGCTCTTAGGGTGAGGGTTAGACTCAGGCTCTTAGGGTGAGGGTTAGACTCAGGCTCTTAGGGTTAGGGTTAGACTCAGGCTCTTAGGGTGAGGGTTAGACTCAGTCTCTTTAGGGTTAGGGTTAGACTCAGGCTCTTAGGGTTAGGGTTAGACTCAGGCTCTTAGGGTTAGGGTTAGACTCAGGCTCTTAGGCTTAGGGTTAGACTCAGGCTCTTAGGGTGAGGGTTAGACTCAGGCTCTTAGGGTTAGGGTTAGACTCAGGCTCTTAGGATGAGGGTTAGACTCAGGCTCTTAGGGTTAGGGTTAGACTCAGGCTCTTAGGGTGAGGGTTAGACTCAGGCTCTTAGGGTTAGGGTTAGACTCAGGCTCTTAGGGTTAGGGTTAACTCAGGCTCTTTAGGGTTAGGGTTAGACTCAGGCTCTTAGGGTTAGGGTTAGACTCAGGCTCTTAGGGTGAGGGTTAGACTTAGGCTCTTAGGGTTAGGGTTAGACTCAGGCTCTTAGGGTTAGGGTTAGACTCAGGCTCTTAGGGTGAGGGTTAGACTCAGGCTCTTAGGGTGAGGGTTAGACTCAGGCTCTTAGGGTTAGGGTTAGACTCAGGCTCTTAGGGTTAGGGTCAGACTCAGGCTCTTAGGGTGAGGGTTAGACTCAGGCTCTTAGGGTGAGGGTTAGACTCAGGCTCTTAGGGTTAGGGTTAGACTCAGGCTCTTAGGGTGAGGGTTAGACTCAGGCTCTTAGGGTTAGGGTTAGACTCAGGCTCTTAGGGTGAGGGTTAGACTCAGGCTCTTAGGGTGAGGGTTAGACTCAGGCTCTTAGGGTTAGGGTTACACTCAGGCTCTTAGGGTTAGGGTTAGACTCAGGCTCTTAGGGTTAGGGTTCGACTCAGGCTCTTAGGGTTAGGGTTCGATTCAGGCTCTTAGGGTGAGGGTTAGACTCAGGCTCTTAGGGTGAGGGTTAGACTCAGGCTCTTAGGGTGAGGGTTAGACTCAGGCTCTTAGGGTTAGGGTTAGACTCAGGCTCTTAGGCTTAGGGTTAGACTCAGGCTCTTAGGGTGAGGGTTAGACTCAGGCTCTTAGGGTGAGGGTTAGACTCAGGCTCTTAGGGTTAGGGTTAGACTCAGGCTCTTTAGGGTTAGGGTTAGACTCAGGCTCTTAGGCTTAAAGTTAGACTCAGGCTCTTAGGCTTAAAGTTAGACTCAGGCTCTTAGGGTGAGGGTTAGACTCAGGCTCTTAGGGTTAGGGTTAGACTCAGGCTCTTAGGGTTAGGGTTAGACTCAGGCTCTTAGGGTTAGGGTTAGACTCAGGCTCTTAGGGTTAGGGTTAGACTCAGGCTCTTAGGGTTAGGGTTCGATTCAGGCTCTTAGGGTGAGGGTTAGACTCAGGCTCTTAGGGTGAGGGTTAGACTCAGGCTCTTAGGGTTAGGGTTAGACTCAGGCTCTTAGGGTTAGGGTTAGACTCAGGCTCTTAGGGTGAGGGTTAGACTCAGGCTCTTAGGGTTAGGGTTAGACTCAGGCTCTTAGGGTTAGGGTTAGACTCAGGCTCTTAGGGTTAGGGTTAGACTTCAGGCTCTTAGGGTGAGGGTTAGACTCAGACTCTTAGGGTTAGGGTTAGACTCAGGCTCTTAGGGTTAGGGTTAGACTCAGGCTCTTAGGCTTAAAGTTAGACTCAGGCTCTTAGGCTTAAAGTTAGACTCAGGCTCTTAGGCTTAGGGTTAGACTCAGGCTCTTAGGGTTAGGGTTAGACTCAGGCTCTTAGGGTTAGGGTTAGACTCAGGCTCTTAGGGTGAGGGTTAGACTCAGGCTCTTAGGGTGAGGGTTAGACTCAGGCTCTTAGGGTGAGGGTTAGACTCAGGCTCTTAAGGTTAGGGTTAGACTCAGGCTCTTAGGCTTAGGGTTAGACTCAGGCTCTTAGGGTTAGGGTTAGACTCAGGCTCTTAGGCTTAGGGTTAGACTCAGGCTCTTAGGGTTAGGGTTAGACTCAGGCTCTTAGGCTTAGGGTTAGACTCAGGCTCTTAGGGTTAGGGTTAGACTCAGGCTCTTAGGGTGAGGGTTAGACTCAGGCTCTTAGGGTTAGGGTTAGACTCAGGCTCTTAGGGTGAGGGTTAGACTCAGGCTCTTAGGGTTAGGGTTAGACTCAGGCTCTTAGGGTTAGGGTTAGACTCAGGCTCTTAGGGTGAGGGTTAGACTCAGGCTCTTAGGGTTAGGGTTAGACTCAGGCTCTTAGGGTTAGGGTTAACTCAGGCTCTTTAGGGTTAGGGTTAGACTCAGGCTCTTAGGGTTAGGGTTAGACTCAGGCTCTTAGGGTTAGGGTTAGACTCAGGCTCTTAGGGTGAGGGTTATACTCAGGCTCTTAGGGTTAGGGTTAGACTCAGGCTCTTAGGGTTAGGGTTAGACTCAGGCTCTTAGGGTTAGGGTTAGACTTCAGGCTCTTAGGGTGAGGGTTAGACTCAGACTCTTAGGGTTAGGGTTAGACTTCAGGCTCTTAGGGTGAGGGTTAGACTCAGGCTCTTAGGGTGAGGGTTAGACTCAGGCTCTTAGGGTTAGGGTTAGACTCAGGCTCTTAGGGTGAGGGTTAGACTCAGGCTCTTAGGGTTAGGGTTAGACTCAGGCTCTTAGGGTTAGGGTTAGACTCAGGCTCTTAGGGTGAGGGTTATACTCAGGCTCTTAGGGTTAGGGTTAGACTCAGGCTCTTAGGGTTAGGGTTAGACTCAGGCTCTTAGGGTTAGGGTTAGACTTCAGGCTCTTAGGGTGAGGGTTAGACTCAGACTCTTAGGGTTAGGGTTAGACTTCAGGCTCTTAGGGTGAGGGTTAGACTCAGGCTCTTAGGGTGAGGGTTAGACTCAGGCTCTTAGGGTTAGGGTTAGACTCAGGCTCTTAGGGTGAGGGTTAGACTCAGGCTCTTTAGGGTTAGGGTTAGACTCAGGCTCTTAGGCTTAGGGTTAGACTCAGGCTCTTAGGGTGAGGGTTATACTCAGGCTCTTAGGGTTAGGGTTAGACTCAGGCTCTTAGGGTTAGGGTTAGACTCAGGCTCTTAGGGTTAGGGTTAGACTTCAGGCTCTTAGGGTGAGGGTTAGACTCAGACTCTTAGGGTTAGGGTTAGACTTCAGGCTCTTAGGGTGAGGGTTAGACTCAGGCTCTTAGGGTGAGGGTTAGACTCAGGCTCTTAGGGTTAGGGTTAGACTCAGGCTCTTAGGGTGAGGGTTAGACTCAGGCTCTTAGGGTTAGGGTTAGACTCAGGCTCTTAGGGTGAGGGTTAGACTCAGGCTCTTAGGGTTAGGGTTAGACTCAGGCTCTTAGGGTTAGGGTTAGACTCAGGCTCTTAGGGTTAGGGTTAGACTCAGGCTCTTAGGGTTAGGGTTATACTCAGGCTCTTAGGGTGAGGGTTAGACTCAGGCTCTTAGGGTTAGGGTTAGACTCAGGCTCTTAGGGTTAGGGTTAGACTTCAGGCTCTTAGGGTGAGGGTTAGACTCAGACTCTTAGGGTTAGGGTTAGACTTCAGGCTCTTAGGGTGAGGGTTAGACTCAGGCTCTTAGGGTGAGGGTTAGACTCAGGCTCTTAGGGTTAGGGTTAGACTCAGGCTCTTAGGGTGAGGGTTAGACTCAGGCTCTTTAGGGTTAGGGTTAGACTCAGGCTCTTAGGGTTAGGGTTAGACTCAGGCTCTTAGGGTTAGGGTTAGACTCAGGCTCTTAGGGTTAGGGTTAGACTCAGGCTCTTAGGGTTAGGGTTAGACTCAGGCTCTTAGGGTTAGGGTTAGACTTCAGGCTCTTAGGGTTAGGGTTAGACTCAGGCTCTTAGGGTTAGGGTTAGACTTCAGGCTCTTAGGGTGAGGGTTAGACTCAGGCTCTTAGGGTGAGGGTTAGACTCAGGCTCTTAGGGTTAGGGTTAGACTCAGGCTCTTAGGGTGAGGGTTAGACTCAGGCTCTTAGGGTTAGGGTTAGACTCAGGCTCTTAGGGTTAGGGTTAGACTCAGGCTCTTAGGGTGAGGGTTAACCCTAAAAAACAGACCAAAGCCTGTCTGTCTATTCAGAAAGATCATAAAATATTTAACAAAAGAACAGTAATGTTTGGTTAGACTCAGGCTCTTAGGCTTAGGGTTAGACTCAGGCTCTTAGGGTGAGGGTTAGACTCAGGCTCTTAGGGTTAGGGTTAGACTCAGGCTCTTAGGATGAGGGTTAGACTCAGGCTCTTAGGGTTAGGGTTAGACTCAGGCTCTTAGGGTGAGGGTTAGACTCAGGCTCTTAGGGTTAGGGTTAGACTCAGGCTCTTAGGGTTAGGGTTAACTCAGGCTCTTTAGGGTTAGGGTTAGACTCAGGCTCTTAGGGTTAGGGTTAGACTCAGGCTCTTAGGGTGAGGGTTAGACTTAGGCTCTTAGGGTTAGGGTTAGACTCAGGCTCTTAGGGTTAGGGTTAGACTCAGGCTCTTAGGGTGAGGGTTAGACTCAGGCTCTTAGGGTGAGGGTTAGACTCAGGCTCTTAGGGTTAGGGTTAGACTCAGGCTCTTAGGGTTAGGGTCAGACTCAGGCTCTTAGGGTGAGGGTTAGACTCAGGCTCTTAGGGTGAGGGTTAGACTCAGGCTCTTAGGGTTAGGGTTAGACTCAGGCTCTTAGGGTGAGGGTTAGACTCAGGCTCTTAGGGTTAGGGTTAGACTCAGGCTCTTAGGGTGAGGGTTAGACTCAGGCTCTTAGGGTGAGGGTTAGACTCAGGCTCTTAGGGTTAGGGTTACACTCAGGCTCTTAGGGTTAGGGTTAGACTCAGGCTCTTAGGGTTAGGGTTCGACTCAGGCTCTTAGGGTTAGGGTTCGATTCAGGCTCTTAGGGTGAGGGTTAGACTCAGGCTCTTAGGGTGAGGGTTAGACTCAGGCTCTTAGGGTGAGGGTTAGACTCAGGCTCTTAGGGTTAGGGTTAGACTCAGGCTCTTAGGCTTAGGGTTAGACTCAGGCTCTTAGGGTGAGGGTTAGACTCAGGCTCTTAGGGTGAGGGTTAGACTCAGGCTCTTAGGGTTAGGGTTAGACTCAGGCTCTTTAGGGTTAGGGTTAGACTCAGGCTCTTAGGCTTAAAGTTAGACTCAGGCTCTTAGGCTTAAAGTTAGACTCAGGCTCTTAGGGTGAGGGTTAGACTCAGGCTCTTAGGGTTAGGGTTAGACTCAGGCTCTTAGGGTTAGGGTTAGACTCAGGCTCTTAGGGTTAGGGTTAGACTCAGGCTCTTAGGGTTAGGGTTAGACTCAGGCTCTTAGGGTTAGGGTTCGATTCAGGCTCTTAGGGTGAGGGTTAGACTCAGGCTCTTAGGGTGAGGGTTAGACTCAGGCTCTTAGGGTTAGGGTTAGACTCAGGCTCTTAGGGTTAGGGTTAGACTCAGGCTCTTAGGGTGAGGGTTAGACTCAGGCTCTTAGGGTTAGGGTTAGACTCAGGCTCTTAGGGTTAGGGTTAGACTCAGGCTCTTAGGGTTAGGGTTAGACTTCAGGCTCTTAGGGTGAGGGTTAGACTCAGACTCTTAGGGTTAGGGTTAGACTCAGGCTCTTAGGGTTAGGGTTAGACTCAGGCTCTTAGGCTTAAAGTTAGACTCAGGCTCTTAGGCTTAAAGTTAGACTCAGGCTCTTAGGCTTAGGGTTAGACTCAGGCTCTTAGGGTTAGGGTTAGACTCAGGCTCTTAGGGTTAGGGTTAGACTCAGGCTCTTAGGGTGAGGGTTAGACTCAGGCTCTTAGGGTGAGGGTTAGACTCAGGCTCTTAGGGTGAGGGTTAGACTCAGGCTCTTAAGGTTAGGGTTAGACTCAGGCTCTTAGGCTTAGGGTTAGACTCAGGCTCTTAGGGTTAGGGTTAGACTCAGGCTCTTAGGCTTAGGGTTAGACTCAGGCTCTTAGGGTTAGGGTTAGACTCAGGCTCTTAGGCTTAGGGTTAGACTCAGGCTCTTAGGGTTAGGGTTAGACTCAGGCTCTTAGGGTGAGGGTTAGACTCAGGCTCTTAGGGTTAGGGTTAGACTCAGGCTCTTAGGGTGAGGGTTAGACTCAGGCTCTTAGGGTTAGGGTTAGACTCAGGCTCTTAGGGTTAGGGTTAGACTCAGGCTCTTAGGGTGAGGGTTAGACTCAGGCTCTTAGGGTTAGGGTTAGACTCAGGCTCTTAGGGTTAGGGTTAACTCAGGCTCTTTAGGGTTAGGGTTAGACTCAGGCTCTTAGGGTTAGGGTTAGACTCAGGCTCTTAGGGTTAGGGTTAGACTCAGGCTCTTAGGGTGAGGGTTATACTCAGGCTCTTAGGGTTAGGGTTAGACTCAGGCTCTTAGGGTTAGGGTTAGACTCAGGCTCTTAGGGTTAGGGTTAGACTTCAGGCTCTTAGGGTGAGGGTTAGACTCAGACTCTTAGGGTTAGGGTTAGACTTCAGGCTCTTAGGGTGAGGGTTAGACTCAGGCTCTTAGGGTGAGGGTTAGACTCAGGCTCTTAGGGTTAGGGTTAGACTCAGGCTCTTAGGGTGAGGGTTAGACTCAGGCTCTTAGGGTTAGGGTTAGACTCAGGCTCTTAGGGTTAGGGTTAGACTCAGGCTCTTAGGGTGAGGGTTATACTCAGGCTCTTAGGGTTAGGGTTAGACTCAGGCTCTTAGGGTTAGGGTTAGACTCAGGCTCTTAGGGTTAGGGTTAGACTTCAGGCTCTTAGGGTGAGGGTTAGACTCAGACTCTTAGGGTTAGGGTTAGACTTCAGGCTCTTAGGGTGAGGGTTAGACTCAGGCTCTTAGGGTGAGGGTTAGACTCAGGCTCTTAGGGTTAGGGTTAGACTCAGGCTCTTAGGGTGAGGGTTAGACTCAGGCTCTTTAGGGTTAGGGTTAGACTCAGGCTCTTAGGCTTAGGGTTAGACTCAGGCTCTTAGGGTGAGGGTTATACTCAGGCTCTTAGGGTTAGGGTTAGACTCAGGCTCTTAGGGTTAGGGTTAGACTCAGGCTCTTAGGGTTAGGGTTAGACTTCAGGCTCTTAGGGTGAGGGTTAGACTCAGACTCTTAGGGTTAGGGTTAGACTTCAGGCTCTTAGGGTGAGGGTTAGACTCAGGCTCTTAGGGTGAGGGTTAGACTCAGGCTCTTAGGGTTAGGGTTAGACTCAGGCTCTTAGGGTGAGGGTTAGACTCAGGCTCTTAGGGTTAGGGTTAGACTCAGGCTCTTAGGGTGAGGGTTAGACTCAGGCTCTTAGGGTTAGGGTTAGACTCAGGCTCTTAGGGTTAGGGTTAGACTCAGGCTCTTAGGGTTAGGGTTAGACTCAGGCTCTTAGGGTTAGGGTTATACTCAGGCTCTTAGGGTGAGGGTTAGACTCAGGCTCTTAGGGTTAGGGTTAGACTCAGGCTCTTAGGGTTAGGGTTAGACTTCAGGCTCTTAGGGTGAGGGTTAGACTCAGACTCTTAGGGTTAGGGTTAGACTTCAGGCTCTTAGGGTGAGGGTTAGACTCAGGCTCTTAGGGTGAGGGTTAGACTCAGGCTCTTAGGGTTAGGGTTAGACTCAGGCTCTTAGGGTGAGGGTTAGACTCAGGCTCTTTAGGGTTAGGGTTAGACTCAGGCTCTTAGGGTTAGGGTTAGACTCAGGCTCTTAGGGTTAGGGTTAGACTCAGGCTCTTAGGGTTAGGGTTAGACTCAGGCTCTTAGGGTTAGGGTTAGACTCAGGCTCTTAGGGTTAGGGTTAGACTTCAGGCTCTTAGGGTTAGGGTTAGACTCAGGCTCTTAGGGTTAGGGTTAGACTTCAGGCTCTTAGGGTGAGGGTTAGACTCAGGCTCTTAGGGTGAGGGTTAGACTCAGGCTCTTAGGGTTAGGGTTAGACTCAGGCTCTTAGGGTGAGGGTTAGACTCAGGCTCTTAGGGTTAGGGTTAGACTCAGGCTCTTAGGGTTAGGGTTAGACTCAGGCTCTTAGGGTGAGGGTTAACCCTAAAAAACAGACCAAAGCCTGTCTGTCTATTCAGAAAGATCATAAAATATTTAACAAAAGAACAGTAATGTTTGGTTAGACTCAGGCTCTTAGGCTTAGGGTTAGACTCAGGCTCTTAGGGTGAGGGTTATACTCAGGCTCTTAGGGTTAGGGTTAGACTCAGGCTCTTAGGGTTAGGGTTAGACTCAGGCTCTTAGGGTTAGGGTTAGACTTCAGGCTCTTAGGGTGAGGGTTAGACTCAGACTCTTAGGGTTAGGGTTAGACTTCAGGCTCTTAGGGTGAGGGTTAGACTCAGGCTCTTAGGGTGAGGGTTAGACTCAGGCTCTTAGGGTTAGGGTTAGACTCAGGCTCTTAGGGTGAGGGTTAGACTCAGTCTCTTTAGGGTTAGGGTTAGACTCAGGCTCTTAGGGTTAGGGTTAGACTCAGGCTCTTAGGGTTAGGGTTAGACTCAGGCTCTTAGGCTTAGGGTTAGACTCAGGCTCTTAGGGTGAGGGTTAGACTCAGGCTCTTAGGGTTAGGGTTAGACTCAGGCTCTTAGGATGAGGGTTAGACTCAGGCTCTTAGGGTTAGGGTTAGACTCAGGCTCTTAGGGTGAGGGTTAGACTCAGGCTCTTAGGGTTAGGGTTAGACTCAGGCTCTTAGGGTTAGGGTTAACTCAGGCTCTTTAGGGTTAGGGTTAGACTCAGGCTCTTAGGGTTAGGGTTAGACTCAGGCTCTTAGGGTTAGGGTTAGACTAAGGCTCTTAGGGTTAGGGTTAGACTCAGGCTCTTAGGGTTAGGGTTAGACTCAGGCTCTTAGGCTTAGGGTTAGACTCAGGCTCTTAGGGTGAGGGTTATACTCAGGCTTTTAGGGTTAGGGTTAGACTCAGGCTCTTAGGGTGAGGGTTAGACTCAGGCTCTTAGGGTTAGGGTTAGACTCAGGCTCTTAGGGTTAGGGTTAACTCAGGCTCTTTAGGGTTAGGGTTAGACTCAGGCTCTTAGGGTTAGGGTTAGACTCAGGCTCTTAGGGTTAGGGTTAGACTCAGGCTCTTAGGGTTAGGGTTAGACTCAGGCTCTTAGGCTTAGGGTTAGACTCAGGCTCTTAGGGTGAGGGTTATACTCAGGCTCTTAGGGTTAGGGTTAGACTCAGGCTCTTAGGGTTAGGGTTAGACTCAGGCTCTTAGGGTTAGGGTTAGACTTCAGGCTCTTAGGGTGAGGGTTAGACTCAGACTCTTAGGGTTAGGGTTAGACTTCAGGCTCTTAGGGTGAGGGTTAGACTCAGGCTCTTAGGGTGAGGGTTAGACTCAGGCTCTTAGGGTTAGGGTTAGACTCAGGCTCTTAGGGTGAGGGTTAGACTCAGGCTCTTAGGGTTAGGGTTAGACTCAGGCTCTTAGGCTTAGGGTTAGACTCAGGCTCTTAGGGTGAGGGTTATACTCAGGCTCTTAGGGTTAGGGTTAGACTCAGGCTCTTAGGGTTAGGGTTAGACTCAGGCTCTTAGGGTTAGGGTTAGACTTCAGGCTCTTAGGGTGAGGGTTAGACTCAGACTCTTAGGGTTAGGGTTAGACTTCAGGCTCTTACGGTGAGGGTTAGACTCAGGCTCTTAGGGTGAGGGTTAGACTCAGGCTCTTAGGGTTAGGGTTAGACTCAGGCTCTTAGGGTGAGGGTTAGACTCAGGCTCTTTAGGGTTAGGGTTAGACTCAGGCTCTTAGGCTTAGGGTTAGACTCAGGCTCTTAGGGTGAGGGTTATACTCAGGCTCTTAGGGTTAGGGTTAGACTCAGGCTCTTAGGGTTAGGGTTAGACTCAGGCTCTTAGGGTTAGGGTTAGACTTCATGCTCTTAGGGTGAGGGTTAGACTCAGACTCTTAGGGTTAGGGTTAGACTTCAGGCTCTTAGGGTGAGGGTTAGACTCAGGCTCTTAGGGTGAGGGTTAGACTCAGGCTCTTAGGGTTAGGGTTAGACTCAGGCTCTTAGGGTGAGGGTTAGACTCAGGCTCTTAGGGTTAGGGTTAGACTCAGGCTCTTAGGGTTAGGGTTAGACTCAGGCTCTTAGGGTTAGGGTTAACCCTAAAAAACAGACCAAAGCCTGTCTGTCTATTCAGAAAGATCATAAAATATTTAACAAAAGAACAGTAATGTTTGGTTAGACTCAGGCTCTTAGGCTTAGGGTTAGACTCAGGCTCTTAGGGTGAGGGTTATACTCAGGCTCTTAGGGTTAGGGTTAGACTCAGGCTCTTAGGGTTAGGGTTAGACTCAGGCTCTTAGGGTTAGGGTTAGACTTCAGGCTCTTAGGGTGAGGGTTAGACTCAGACTCTTAGGGTTAGGGTTAGACTTCAGGCTCTTAGGGTGAGGGTTAGACTCAGGCTCTTAGGGTGAGGGTTAGACTCAGGCTCTTAGGGTTAGGGTTAGACTCAGGCTCTTAGGGTGAGGGTTAGACTCAGGCTCTTTAGGGTTAGGGTTAGACTCAGGCTCTTAGGGTTAGGGTTAGACTCAGGCTCTTAGGGTTAGGGTTAGACTCAGGCTCTTAGGGTTAGGGTTAGACTCAGGCTCTTAGGCTTAGGGTTAGACTCAGGCTCTTAGGGTGAGGGTTAGACTCAGGCTCTTAGGGTTAGGGTTAGACTCAGGCTCTTAGGATGAGGGTTAGACTCAGGCTCTTAGGGTTAGGGTTAGACTCAGGCTCTTAGGGTGAGGGTTAGACTCAGGCTCTTAGGGTTAGGGTTAGACTCAGGCTCTTAGGGTTAGGGTTAACTCAGGCTCTTTAGGGTTAGGGTTAGACTCAGGCTCTTAGGGTTAGGGTTAGACTCAGGCTCTTAGGGTTAGGGTTAGACTCAGGCTCTTAGGGTTAGGGTTAGACTCAGGCTCTTAGGGTTAGGGTTAGACTCAGGCTCTTAGGCTTAGGGTTAGACTCAGGCTCTTAGGGTGAGGGTTATACTCAGGCTCTTAGGGTTAGGGTTAGACTCAGGCTCTTAGGGTTAGGGTTAGACTCAGGCTCTTAGGGTGAGGGTTAGACTCAGGCTCTTAGGGTGAGGGTTAGACTCAGGCTCTTAGGGTTAGGGTTAGACTTCAGGCTCTTAGGGTGAGGGTTAGACTCAGGCTCTTAGGGTGAGGGTTAGACTCAGGCTCTTAGGGTTAGGGTTAGACTCAGGCTCTTAGGGTTAGGGTTAGACTCAGGCTGTTAGGGTTAGGGTTAGAGTCAGGCTCTTCGGGTTAGGGTTAGACTCAGGCTCTTAGGGTTAGGGTTAGACTCAGGCTCTTAGGGTTAGGGTTAGACTCAGGCTCTTAAGGTTAGGGTTAGACTCAGGCTCTTAGGGTTAGGGTTAGACTCAGGCTCTTAGGGTTAGGGTTAGACTCAGGCTCTTAGGGTTAGGGTTAGACTCAGGCTCTTAGGGTGAGGGTTAGACTCAGGCTCTTAGGGTTAGGGTTAGACTCAGGCTCTTAGGGTGAGGGTTAGACTCAGGCTCTTAGGGTTAGGGTTAGACTCAGGCTCTTAGGGTGAGGGTTAGACTCAGGCTCTTAGGGTTAGGGTTAGACTCAGGCTCTTAGGGTTAGGGTTAACTCAGGCTCTTTAGGGTTAGGGTTAGACTCAGGCTCTTAGGGTTAGGGTTAGACTCAGGCTCTTAGGGTTAGGGTTAGACTCAGGCTCTTAGGGTTAGGGTTAGACTCAGGCTCTTAGGCTTAGGGTTAGACTCAGGCTCTTAGGGTGAGGGTTATACTCAGGCTCTTAGGGTTAGGGTTAGACTCAGGCTCTTAGGGTTAGGGTTAGACTCAGGCTCTTAGGGTTAGGGTTAGACTCAGGCTCTTAGGGTGAGGGTTATACTCAGGCTCTTAGGGTTAGGGTTAGACTCAGGCTCTTAGGGTTAGGGTTAGACTCAGGCTCTTAGGGTTAGGGTTAGACTTCAGGCTCTTAGGGTGAGGGTTAGACTCAGACTCTTAGGGTTAGGGTTAGACTTCAGGCTCTTAGGGTGAGGGTTAGACTCAGGCTCTTAGGGTGAGGGTTAGACTCAGGCTCTTAGGGTTAGGGTTAGACTCAGGCTCTTAGGGTGAGGGTTAGACTCAGGCTCTTTAGGGTTAGGGTTAGACTCAGGCTCTTAGGCTTAGGGTTAGACTCAGGCTCTTAGGGTTAGGGTTAGACTCAGGCTCTTAGGCTTAGGGTTAGACTCAGGCTCTTAGGGTGAGGGTTAGACTCAGGCTCTTAGGGTTAGGGTTAGACTCAGGCTCTTAGGGTGAGGGTTATACTCAGGCTTTTAGGGTTAGGGTTAGACTCAGGCTCTTAGGGTGAGGGTTAGACTCAGGCTCTTAGGGTTAGGGTTAGACTCAGGCTCTTAGGGTTAGGGTTAACTCAGGCTCTTTAGGGTTAGGGTTAGACTCAGGCTCTTAGGGTTAGGGTTAGACTCAGGCTCTTAGGGTTAGGGTTAGACTCAGGCTCTTAGGGTTAGGGTTAGACTCAGGCTCTTAGGCTTAGGGTTAGACTCAGGCTCTTAGGGTGAGGGTTATACTCAGGCTCTTAGGGTTAGGGTTAGACTCAGGCTCTTAGGGTTAGGGTTAGACTCAGGCTCTTAGGGTTAGGGTTAGACTTCAGGCTCTTAGGGTGAGGGTTAGACTCAGACTCTTAGGGTTAGGGTTAGACTTCAGGCTCTTAGGGTGAGGGTTAGACTCAGGCTCTTAGGGTGAGGGTTAGACTCAGGCTCTTAGGGTTAGGGTTAGACTCAGGCTCTTAGGGTGAGGGTTAGACTCAGGCTCTTAGGGTTAGGGTTAGACTCAGGCTCTTAGGGTTAGGGTTAGACTCAGGCTCTTAGGCTTAGGGTTAGACTCAGGCTCTTAGGGTGAGGGTTATACTCAGGCTCTTAGGGTTAGGGTTAGACTCAGGCTCTTAGGGTTAGGGTTAGACTCAGGCTCTTAGGGTGAGGGTTAGACTTCAGGCTCTTAGGGTGAGGGTTAGACTCAGACTCTTAGGGTTAGGGTTAGACTTCAGGCTCTTACGGTGAGGGTTAGACTCAGGCTCTTAGGGTGAGGGTTAGACTCAGGCTCTTAGGGTTAGGGTTAGACTCAGGCTCTTAGGGTGAGGGTTAGACTCAGGCTCTTTAGGGTTAGGGTTAGACTCAGGCTCTTAGGCTTAGGGTTAGACTCAGGCTCTTAGGGTGAGGGTTATACTCAGGCTCTTAGGGTTAGGGTTAGACTCAGGCTCTTAGGGTTAGGGTTAGACTCAGGCTCTTAGGGTTAGGGTTAGACTTCAGGCTCTTAGGGTGAGGGTTAGACTCAGACTCTTAGGGTTAGGGTTAGACTTCAGGCTCTTAGGGTTAGGGTTAGACTCAGGCTCTTAGGGTTAGGGTTAGACTCAGGCTCTTAGGGTGAGGGTTATACTCAGGCTCTTAGGGTTAGGGTTAGACTCAGGCTCTTAGGGTGAGGGTTATACTCAGGCTCTTAGGGTTAGGGTTAGACTCAGGCTCTTAGGGTTAGGGTTAGACTCAGGCTCTTAGGGTTAGGGTTAGACTTCAGGCTCTTAGGGTGAGGGTTAGACTCAGACTCTTAGGGTTAGGGTTAGACTTCAGGCTCTTAGGGTGAGGGTTAGACTCAGGCTCTTAGGGTGAGGGTTAGACTCAGGCTCTTAGGGTTAGGGTTAGACTCAGGCTCTTAGGGTGAGGGTTAGACTCAGGCTCTTAGGGTTAGGGTTAGACTCAGGCTCTTAGGGTTAGGGTTAGACTCAGGCTCTTAGGGTGAGGGTTATACTCAGGCTCTTAGGGTTAGGGTTAGACTCAGGCTCTTAGGGTTAGGGTTAGACTCAGGCTCTTAGGGTTAGGGTTAGACTTCAGGCTCTTAGGGTGAGGGTTAGACTCAGACTCTTAGGGTTAGGGTTAGACTTCAGGCTCTTAGGGTGAGGGTTAGACTCAGGCTCTTAGGGTGAGGGTTAGACTCAGGCTCTTAGGGTTAGGGTTAGACTCAGGCTCTTAGGGTGAGGGTTAGACTCAGGCTCTTTAGGGTTAGGGTTAGACTCAGGCTCTTAGGCTTAGGGTTAGACTCAGGCTCTTAGGGTGAGGGTTATACTCAGGCTCTTAGGGTTAGGGTTAGACTCAGGCTCTTAGGGTTAGGGTTAGACTCAGGCTCTTAGGGTTAGGGTTAGACTTCAGGCTCTTAGGGTGAGGGTTAGACTCAGACTCTTAGGGTTAGGGTTAGACTTCAGGCTCTTAGGGTGAGGGTTAGACTCAGGCTCTTAGGGTGAGGGTTAGACTCAGGCTCTTAGGGTTAGGGTTAGACTCAGGCTCTTAGGGTGAGGGTTAGACTCAGGCTCTTAGGGTTAGGGTTAGACTCAGGCTCTTAGGGTGAGGGTTAGACTCAGGCTCTTAGGGTTAGGGTTAGACTCAGGCTCTTAGGGTTAGGGTTAGACTCAGGCTCTTAGGGTTAGGGTTAGACTCAGGCTCTTAGGGTTAGGGTTATACTCAGGCTCTTAGGGTGAGGGTTAGACTCAGGCTCTTAGGGTTAGGGTTAGACTCAGGCTCTTAGGGTTAGGGTTAGACTTCAGGCTCTTAGGGTGAGGGTTAGACTCAGACTCTTAGGGTTAGGGTTAGACTTCAGGCTCTTAGGGTGAGGGTTAGACTCAGGCTCTTAGGGTGAGGGTTAGACTCAGGCTCTTAGGGTTAGGGTTAGACTCAGGCTCTTAGGGTGAGGGTTAGACTCAGGCTCTTTAGGGTTAGGGTTAGACTCAGGCTCTTAGGGTTAGGGTTAGACTCAGGCTCTTAGGGTTAGGGTTAGACTCAGGCTCTTAGGGTTAGGGTTAGACTCAGGCTCTTAGGGTTAGGGTTAGACTCAGGCTCTTAGGGTTAGGGTTAGACTTCAGGCTCTTAGGGTTAGGGTTAGACTCAGGCTCTTAGGGTTAGGGTTAGACTTCAGGCTCTTAGGGTGAGGGTTAGACTCAGGCTCTTAGGGTGAGGGTTAGACTCAGGCTCTTAGGGTTAGGGTTAGACTCAGGCTCTTAGGGTGAGGGTTAGACTCAGGCTCTTAGGGTTAGGGTTAGACTCAGGCTCTTAGGGTTAGGGTTAGACTCAGGCTCTTAGGGTGAGGGTTAACCCTAAAAAACAGACCAAAGCCTGTCTGTCTATTCAGAAAGATCATAAAATATTTAACAAAAGAACAGTAATGTTTGGTTAGACTCAGGCTCTTAGGCTTAGGGTTAGACTCAGGCTCTTAGGGTGAGGGTTATACTCAGGCTCTTAGGGTTAGGGTTAGACTCAGGCTCTTAGGGTTAGGGTTAGACTCAGGCTCTTAGGGTTAGGGTTAGACTTCAGGCTCTTAGGGTGAGGGTTAGACTCAGACTCTTAGGGTTAGGGTTAGACTTCAGGCTCTTAGGGTGAGGGTTAGACTCAGGCTCTTAGGGTGAGGGTTAGACTCAGGCTCTTAGGGTTAGGGTTAGACTCAGGCTCTTAGGGTGAGGGTTAGACTCAGTCTCTTTAGGGTTAGGGTTAGACTCAGGCTCTTAGGGTTAGGGTTAGACTCAGGCTCTTAGGGTTAGGGTTAGACTCAGGCTCTTAGGCTTAGGGTTAGACTCAGGCTCTTAGGGTGAGGGTTAGACTCAGGCTCTTAGGGTTAGGGTTAGACTCAGGCTCTTAGGATGAGGGTTAGACTCAGGCTCTTAGGGTTAGGGTTAGACTCAGGCTCTTAGGGTGAGGGTTAGACTCAGGCTCTTAGGGTTAGGGTTAGACTCAGGCTCTTAGGGTTAGGGTTAACTCAGGCTCTTTAGGGTTAGGGTTAGACTCAGGCTCTTAGGGTTAGGGTTAGACTCAGGCTCTTAGGGTTAGGGTTAGACTAAGGCTCTTAGGGTTAGGGTTAGACTCAGGCTCTTAGGGTTAGGGTTAGACTCAGGCTCTTAGGCTTAGGGTTAGACTCAGGCTCTTAGGGTGAGGGTTATACTCAGGCTTTTAGGGTTAGGGTTAGACTCAGGCTCTTAGGGTGAGGGTTAGACTCAGGCTCTTAGGGTTAGGGTTAGACTCAGGCTCTTAGGGTTAGGGTTAACTCAGGCTCTTTAGGGTTAGGGTTAGACTCAGGCTCTTAGGGTTAGGGTTAGACTCAGGCTCTTAGGGTTAGGGTTAGACTCAGGCTCTTAGGGTTAGGGTTAGACTCAGGCTCTTAGGGTGAGGGTTATACTCAGGCTCTTAGGGTTAGGGTTAGACTCAGGCTCTTAGGGTTAGGGTTAGACTCAGGCTCTTAGGGTTAGGGTTAGACTTCAGGCTCTTAGGGTGAGGGTTAGACTCAGACTCTTAGGGTTAGGGTTAGACTTCAGGCTCTTAGGGTGAGGGTTAGACTCAGGCTCTTAGGGTGAGGGTTAGACTCAGGCTCTTAGGGTTAGGGTTAGACTCAGGCTCTTAGGGTGAGGGTTAGACTCAGGCTCTTAGGGTTAGGGTTAGACTCAGGCTCTTAGGCTTAGGGTTAGACTCAGGCTCTTAGGGTGAGGGTTATACTCAGGCTCTTAGGGTTAGGGTTAGACTCAGGCTCTTAGGCTTAAAGTTAGACTCAGGCTCTTAGGGTTAGGGTTAGACTTCAGGCTCTTAGGGTGAGGGTTAGACTCAGACTCTTAGGGTTAGGGTTAGACTTCAGGCTCTTACGGTGAGGGTTAGACTCAGGCTCTTAGGGTGAGGGTTAGACTCAGGCTCTTAGGGTTAGGGTTAGACTCAGGCTCTTAGGGTGAGGGTTAGACTCAGGCTCTTTAGGGTTAGGGTTAGACTCAGGCTCTTAGGCTTAGGGTTAGACTCAGGCTCTTAGGGTGAGGGTTATACTCAGGCTCTTAGGGTTAGGGTTAGACTCAGGCTCTTAGGGTTAGGGTTAGACTCAGGCTCTTAGGGTTAGGGTTAGACTTCATGCTCTTAGGGTGAGGGTTAGACTCAGACTCTTAGGGTTAGGGTTAGACTTCAGGCTCTTAGGGTGAGGGTTAGACTCAGGCTCTTAGGGTGAGGGTTAGACTCAGGCTCTTAGGGTTAGGGTTAGACTCAGGCTCTTAGGGTGAGGGTTAGACTCAGGCTCTTAGGGTTAGGGTTAGACTCAGGCTCTTAGGGTTAGGGTTAGACTCAGGCTCTTAGGGTTAGGGTTAACCCTAAAAAACAGACCAAAGCCTGTCTGTCTATTCAGAAAGATCATAAAATATTTAACAAAAGAACAGTAATGTTTGGTTAGACTCAGGCTCTTAGGCTTAGGGTTAGACTCAGGCTCTTAGGGTGAGGGTTATACTCAGGCTCTTAGGGTTAGGGTTAGACTCAGGCTCTTAGGGTTAGGGTTAGACTCAGGCTCTTAGGGTTAGGGTTAGACTTCAGGCTCTTAGGGTGAGGGTTAGACTCAGACTCTTAGGGTTAGGGTTAGACTTCAGGCTCTTAGGGTGAGGGTTAGACTCAGGCTCTTAGGGTGAGGGTTAGACTCAGGCTCTTAGGGTTAGGGTTAGACTCAGGCTCTTAGGGTGAGGGTTAGACTCAGGCTCTTTAGGGTTAGGGTTAGACTCAGGCTCTTAGGGTTAGGGTTAGACTCAGGCTCTTAGGGTTAGGGTTAGACTCAGGCTCTTAGGGTTAGGGTTAGACTCAGGCTCTTAGGCTTAGGGTTAGACTCAGGCTCTTAGGGTGAGGGTTAGACTCAGGCTCTTAGGGTTAGGGTTAGACTCAGGCTCTTAGGATGAGGGTTAGACTCAGGCTCTTAGGGTTAGGGTTAGACTCAGGCTCTTAGGGTGAGGGTTAGACTCAGGCTCTTAGGGTTAGGGTTAGACTCAGGCTCTTAGGGTTAGGGTTAACTCAGGCTCTTTAGGGTTAGGGTTAGACTCAGGCTCTTAGGGTTAGGGTTAGACTCAGGCTCTTAGGGTTAGGGTTAGACTCAGGCTCTTAGGGTTAGGGTTAGACTCAGGCTCTTAGGGTTAGGGTTAGACTCAGGCTCTTAGGCTTAGGGTTAGACTCAGGCTCTTAGGGTGAGGGTTATACTCAGGCTCTTAGGGTTAGGGTTAGACTCAGGCTCTTAGGGTTAGGGTTAGACTCAGGCTCTTAGGGTTAGGGTTAGACTCAGGCTCTTAGGGTGAGGGTTAGACTCAGGCTCTTAGGGTTAGGGTTAGACTTCAGGCTCTTAGGGTGAGGGTTAGACTCAGGCTCTTAGGGTGAGGGTTAGACTCAGGCTCTTAGGGTTAGGGTTAGACTCAGGCTCTTAGGGTTAGGGTTAGACTCAGGCTGTTAGGGTTAGGGTTAGAGTCAGGCTCTTCGGGTTAGGGTTAGACTCAGGCTCTTAGGGTTAGGGTTAGACTCAGGCTCTTAGGGTTAGGGTTAGACTCAGGCTCTTAAGGTTAGGGTTAGACTCAGGCTCTTAGGGTTAGGGTTAGACTCAGGCTCTTAGGGTTAGGGTTAGACTCAGGCTCTTAGGGTTAGGGTTAGACTCAGGCTCTTAGGGTGAGGGTTAGACTCAGGCTCTTAGGGTTAGGGTTAGACTCAGGCTCTTAGGGTGAGGGTTAGACTCAGGCTCTTAGGGTTAGGGTTAGACTCAGGCTCTTAGGGTGAGGGTTAGACTCAGGCTCTTAGGGTTAGGGTTAGACTCAGGCTCTTAGGGTTAGGGTTAACTCAGGCTCTTTAGGGTTAGGGTTAGACTCAGGCTCTTAGGGTTAGGGTTAGACTCAGGCTCTTAGGGTTAGGGTTAGACTCAGGCTCTTAGGGTTAGGGTTAGACTCAGGCTCTTAGGCTTAGGGTTAGACTCAGGCTCTTAGGGTGAGGGTTATACTCAGGCTCTTAGGGTTAGGGTTAGACTCAGGCTCTTAGGGTTAGGGTTAGACTCAGGCTCTTAGGGTTAGGGTTAGACTCAGGCTCTTAGGGTGAGGGTTATACTCAGGCTCTTAGGGTTAGGGTTAGACTCAGGCTCTTAGGGTTAGGGTTAGACTCAGGCTCTTAGGGTTAGGGTTAGACTTCAGGCTCTTAGGGTGAGGGTTAGACTCAGACTCTTAGGGTTAGGGTTAGACTTCAGGCTCTTAGGGTGAGGGTTAGACTCAGGCTCTTAGGGTGAGGGTTAGACTCAGGCTCTTAGGGTTAGGGTTAGACTCAGGCTCTTAGGGTGAGGGTTAGACTCAGGCTCTTTAGGGTTAGGGTTAGACTCAGGCTCTTAGGCTTAGGGTTAGACTCAGGCTCTTAGGGTTAGGGTTAGACTCAGGCTCTTAGGCTTAGGGTTAGACTCAGGCTCTTAGGGTGAGGGTTAGACTCAGGCTCTTAGGGTTAGGGTTAGACTCAGGCTCTTAGGATGAGGGTTAGACTCAGGCTCTTAGGGTTAGGGTTAGACTCAGGCTCTTAGGGTGAGTGTTAGACTCAGGCTCTTAGGGTTAGGGTTAGACTCAGGCTCTTAGGGTTAGGGTTAACTCAGGCTCTTTAGGGTTAGGGTTAGACTCAGGCTCTTAGGGTTAGGGTTAGACTCAGGCTCTTAGGGTGAGGGTTAGACTCAGGCTCTTAGGGTTAGGGTTAGACTCAGGCTCTTAGGGTTAGGGTTAGACTCAGGCTCTTAGGGTTAGGGTTAGACTCAGGCTCTTAGGGTGAGGGTTATACTCAGGCTTTTAGGGTTAGGGTTAGACTCAGGCTCTTAGGGTGAGGGTTAGACTCAGGCTCTTAGGGTTAGGGTTAGACTCAGGCTCTTAGGGTTAGGGTTAACTCAGGCTCTTTAGGGTTAGGGTTAGACTCAGGCTCTTAGGGTTAGGGTTAGACTCAGGCTCTTAGGGTTAGGGTTAGACTCAGGCTCTTAGGGTTAGGGTTAGACTCAGGCTCTTAGGCTTAGGGTTAGACTCAGGCTCTTAGGGTGAGGGTTATACTCAGGCTCTTAGGGTTAGGGTTAGACTCAGGCTCTTAGGGTTAGGGTTAGACTCAGGCTCTTAGGGTTAGGGTTAGACTTCAGGCTCTTAGGGTGAGGGTTAGACTCAGACTCTTAGGGTTAGGGTTAGACTTCAGGCTCTTAGGGTGAGGGTTAGACTCAGGCTCTTAGGGTGAGGGTTAGACTCAGGCTCTTAGGGTTAGGGTTAGACTCAGGCTCTTAGGGTGAGGGTTAGACTCAGGCTCTTAGGGTTAGGGTTAGACTCAGGCTCTTAGGGTTAGGGTTAGACTCAGGCTCTTAGGCTTAGGGTTAGACTCAGGCTCTTAGGGTGAGGGTTATACTCAGGCTCTTAGGGTTAGGGTTAGACTCAGGCTCTTAGGGTTAGGGTTAGACTCAGGCTCTTAGGGTTAGGGTTAGACTTCAGGCTCTTAGGGTGAGGGTTAGACTCAGACTCTTAGGGTTAGGGTTAGACTTCAGGCTCTTACGGTGAGGGTTAGACTCAGGCTCTTAGGGTGAGGGTTAGACTCAGGCTCTTAGGGTTAGGGTTAGACTCAGGCTCTTAGGGTGAGGGTTAGACTCAGGCTCTTTAGGGTTAGGGTTAGACTCAGGCTCTTAGGCTTAGGGTTAGACTCAGGCTCTTAGGGTGAGGGTTATACTCAGGCTCTTAGGGTTAGGGTTAGACTCAGGCTCTTAGGGTTAGGGTTAGACTCAGGCTCTTAGGGTTAGGGTTAGACTTCAGGCTCTTAGGGTGAGGGTTAGACTCAGGCTCTTAGGGTTAGGGTTAGACTTCAGGCTCTTAGGGTGAGGGTTAGACTCAGGCTCTTAGGGTGAGGGTTAGACTCAGGCTCTTAGGGTTAGGGTTAGACTCAGGCTCTTAGGGTGAGGGTTAGACTCAGGCTCTTAGGGTTAGGGTTAGACTCAGGCTCTTAGGGTTAGGGTTAACCCTAAAAAACAGACCAAAGCCTGTCTGTCTATTCAGAAAGATCATAAAATATTTAACAAAAGAACAGTAATGTTTGGTTAGACTCAGGCTCTTAGGCTTAGGGTTAGACTCAGGCTCTTAGGGTGAGGGTTATACTCAGGCTCTTAGGGTTAGGGTTAGACTCAGGCTCTTAGGGTTAGGGTTAGACTCAGGCTCTTAGGGTTAGGGTTAGACTTCAGGCTCTTAGGGTGAGGGTTAGACTCAGACTCTTAGGGTTAGGGTTAGACTTCAGGCTCTTAGGGTGAGGGTTAGACTCAGGCTCTTAGGGTGAGGGTTAGACTCAGGCTCTTAGGCTTAGGGTTAGACTCAGGCTCTTAGGGTTAGGGTTAGACTTCAGGCTCTTAGGGTGAGGGTTAGACTCAGGCTCTTAGGGTGAGGGTTAGACTCAGGCTCTTAGGGTTAGGGTTAGACTCAGGCTCTTAGGGTTAGGGTTAGACTCAGGCTGTTAGGGTTAGGGTTAGAGTCAGGCTCTTAGGGTGAGGGTTAGACTCAGGCTCTTAGGGTTAGGGTTAGAGTCAGGCTCTTAGGGTTAGGGTTAGACTCAGGCTCTTAAGGTTAGGGTTAGACTCAGGCTCTTAGGGTTAGGGTTAGACTCAGGCTCTTAGGGTGAGGGTTATACTCAGGCTTTTAGGGTTAGGGTTAGACTCAGGCTCTTAGGGTGAGGGTTAGACTCAGGCTCTTAGGGTTAGGGTTAGACTCAGGCTCTTAGGGTTAGGGTTAACTCAGGCTCTTTAGGGTTAGGGTTAGACTCAGGCTCTTAGGGTTAGGGTTAGACTCAGGCTCTTAGGGTTAGGGTTAGACTCAGGCTCTTAGGCTTAGGGTTAGACTCAGGCTCTTAGGGTGAGGGTTATACTCAGGCTCTTAGGGTTAGGGTTAGACTCAGGCTCTTAGGGTTAGGGTTAGACTCAGGCTCTTAGGGTTAGGGTTAGACTTCAGGCTCCTAGGGTGAGGGTTAGACTCAGACTCTTAGGGTTAGGGTTAGACTTCAGGCTCTTAGGGTTAGGGTTAACTCAGGCTCTTTAGGGTTAGGGTTAGACTCAGGCTCTTAGGGTTAGGGTTAGACTCAGGCTCTTAGGGTGAGGGTTAGACTCAGGCTCTTAGGGTTAGGGTTAGACTCAGGCTCTTAGGGTTAGGGTTAGACTCAGGCTCTTAGGGTTAGGGTTAGACTCAGGCTCTTAGGGTGAGGGTTATACTCAGGCTTTTAGGGTTAGGGTTAGACTCAGGCTCTTAGGGTGAGGGTTAGACTCAGGCTCTTAGGGTTAGGGTTAGACTCAGGCTCTTAGGGTTAGGGTTAACTCAGGCTCTTTAGGGTTAGGGTTAGACTCAGGCTCTTAGGGTTAGGGTTAGACTCAGGCTCTTAGGGTTAGGGTTAGACTCAGGCTCTTAGGGTTAGGGTTAGACTCAGGCTCTTAGGCTTAGGGTTAGACTCAGGCTCTTAGGGTGAGGGTTATACTCAGGCTCTTAGGGTTAGGGTTAGACTCAGGCTCTTAGGGTTAGGGTTAGACTCAGGCTCTTAGGGTTAGGGTTAGACTTCAGGCTCTTAGGGTGAGGGTTAGACTCAGACTCTTAGGGTTAGGGTTAGACTTCAGGCTCTTAGGGTGAGGGTTAGACTCAGGCTCTTAGGGTGAGGGTTAGACTCAGGCTCTTAGGGTTAGGGTTAGACTCAGGCTCTTAGGGTGAGGGTTAGACTCAGGCTCTTAGGGTTAGGGTTAGACTCAGGCTCTTAGGGTTAGGGTTAGACTCAGGCTCTTAGGCTTAGGGTTAGACTCAGGCTCTTAGGGTGAGGGTTATACTCAGGCTCTTCGGGTGAGGGTTAGACTCAGGCTCTTAGGGTTAGGGTTAGACTCAGGCTCTTAGGGTTAGGGTTAGACTTCAGGCTCTTAGGGTGAGGGTTAGACTCAGACTCTTAGGGTTAGGGTTAGACTTCAGGCTCTTACGGTGAGGGTTAGACTCAGGCTCTTAGGGTGAGGGTTAGACTCAGGCTCTTAGGGTTAGGGTTAGACTCAGGCTCTTAGGGTGAGGGTTAGACTCAGGCTCTTTAGGGTTAGGGTTAGACTCAGGCTCTTAGGCTTAGGGTTAGACTCAGGCTCTTAGGGTGAGGGTTATACTCAGGCTCTTAGGGTTAGGGTTAGACTCAGGCTCTTAGGGTTAGGGTTAGACTCAGGCTCTTAGGGTTAGGGTTAGACTTCAGGCTCTTAGGGTGAGGGTTAGACTCAGGCTCTTAGGGTTAGGGTTAGACTTCAGGCTCTTAGGGTGAGGGTTAGACTCAGGCTCTTAGGGTGAGGGTTAGACTCAGGCTCTTAGGGTTAGGGTTAGACTCAGGCTCTTAGGGTGAGGGTTAGACTCAGGCTCTTAGGGTTAGGGTTAGACTCAGGCTCTTAGGGTTAGGGTTAACCCTAAAAAACAGACCAAAGCCTGTCTGTCTATTCAGAAAGATCATAAAATATTTAACAAAAGAACAGTAATGTTTGGTTAGACTCAGGCTCTTAGGCTTAGGGTTAGACTCAGGCTCTTAGGGTGAGGGTTATACTCAGGCTCTTAGGGTTAGGGTTAGACTCAGGCTCTTAGGGTTAGGGTTAGACTCAGGCTCTTAGGGTTAGGGTTAGACTTCAGGCTCTTAGGGTGAGGGTTAGACTCAGACTCTTAGGGTTAGGGTTAGACTTCAGGCTCTTAGGGTGAGGGTTAGACTCAGGCTCTTAGGGTGAGGGTTAGACTCAGGCTCTTAGGGTTAGGGTTAGACTCAGGCTCTTAGGGTGAGGGTTAGACTCAGGCTCTTTAGGGTTAGGGTTAGACTCAGGCTCTTAGGGTTAGGGTTAGACTCAGGCTCTTAGGGTTAGGGTTAGACTCAGGCTCTTAGGGTTAGGGTTAGACTCAGGCTCTTAGGCTTAGGGTTAGACTCAGGCTCTTAGGGTGAGGGTTAGACTCAGGCTCTTAGGGTTAGGGTTAGACTCAGGCTCTTAGGATGAGGGTTAGACTCAGGCTCTTAGGGTTAGGGTTAGACTCAGGCTCTTAGGGTGAGGGTTAGACTCAGGCTCTTAGGGTTAGGGTTAGACTCAGGCTCTTAGGGTTAAGGTTAATCCAGGCTCTTTAGGGTTAGGGTTAGACTCAGGCTCTTAGGGTTAGGGTTAGACTCAGGCTCTTAGGGTTAGGGTTAGACTCAGGCTCTTAGGGTTAGGGTTAGACTCAGGCTCTTAGGGTGAGGGTTAGACTCAGGCTCTTAGGGTGAGGGTTAGACTCAGGCTCTTAGGGTTAGGGTTAGACTCAGGCTCTTAGGGTGAGGGTTAGACTCAGGCTCTTAGGCTTAGGGTTAGACTCAGGCTCTTAGGGTTAGGGTTAGACTTCAGGCTCTTAGGGTGAGGGTTAGACTCAGGCTCTTAGGGTGAGGGTTAGACTCAGGCTCTTAGGGTTAGGGTTAGACTCAGGCTCTTAGGGTTAGGGTTAGACTCAGGCTGTTAGGGTTAGGGTTAGAGTCAGGCTCTTAGGGTGAGGGTTAGACTCAGGCTCTTAGGGTTAGGGTTAGAGTCAGGCTCTTAGGGTTAGGGTTAGACTCAGGCTCTTAAGGTTAGGGTTAGACTCAGGCTCTTAGGGTTAGGGTTAGACTCAGGCTCTTAGGGTGAGGGTTATACTCAGGCTTTTAGGGTTAGGGTTAGACTCAGGCTCTTAGGGTGAGGGTTAGACTCAGGCTCTTAGGGTTAGGGTTAGACTCAGGCTCTTAGGGTTAGGGTTAACTCAGGCTCTTTAGGGTTAGGGTTAGACTCAGGCTCTTAGGGTTAGGGTTAGACTCAGGCTCTTAGGGTTAGGGTTAGACTCAGGCTCTTAGGCTTAGGGTTAGACTCAGGCTCTTAGGGTGAGGGTTATACTCAGGCTCTTAGGGTTAGGGTTAGACTCAGGCTCTTAGGGTTAGGGTTAGACTCAGGCTCTTAGGGTTAGGGTTAGACTTCAGGCTCCTAGGGTGAGGGTTAGACTCAGACTCTTAGGGTTAGGGTTAGACTTCAGGCTCTTAGGGTGAGGGTTAGACTCAGGCTCTTAGGGTTAGGGTTAGACTCAGGCTCTTAGGGTGAGGGTTAGACTCAGGCTCTTAGGGTTAGGGTTAGACTCAGGCTCTTAGGGTTAGGGTTAGACTCAGGCTCTTAGGGTGAGGGTTATACTCAGGCTCTTAGGGTTAGGGTTAGACTCAGGCTCTTAGGGTTAGGGTTAGACTCAGGCTCTTAGGGTTAGGGTTAGACTTCAGGCTCTTAGGGTGAGGGTTAGACTCAGACTCTTAGGGTTAGGGTTAGACTTCAGGCTCTTACGGTGAGGGTTAGACTCAGGCTCTTAGGGTGAGGGTTAGACTCAGGCTCTTAGGGTTAGGGTTAGACTCAGGCTCTTAGGGTGAGGGTTAGACTCAGGCTCTTTAGGGTTAGGGTTAGACTCAGGCTCTTAGGCTTAGGGTTAGACTCAGGCTCTTAGGGTGAGGGTTAGACTCAGGCTCTTAGGGTGAGGGTTAGACTCAGGCTCTTAGGGTTAGGGTTAGACTCAGGCTCTTAGGGTGAGGGTTAGACTCAGTCTCTTTAGGGTTAGGGTTAGACTCAGGCTCTTAGGGTTAGGGTTAGACTCAGGCTCTTAGGGTTAGGGTTAGACTCAGGCTCTTAGGCTTAGGGTTAGACTCAGGCTCTTAGGGTGAGGGTTAGACTCAGGCTCTTAGGGTTAGGGTTAGACTCAGGCTCTTAGGATGAGGGTTAGACTCAGGCTCTTAGGGTTAGGGTTAGACTCAGGCTCTTAGGGTGAGGGTTAGACTCAGGCTCTTAGGGTTAGGGTTAGACTCAGGCTCTTAGGGTTAGGGTTAACTCAGGCTCTTTAGGGTTAGGGTTAGACTCAGGCTCTTAGGGTTAGGGTTAGACTCAGGCTCTTAGGGTTAGGGTTAGACTCAGGCTCTTAGGGTTAGGGTTAGACTCAGGCTCTTAGGGTTAGGGTTAGACTCAGGCTCTTAGGGTTAGGGTTAGACTCAGGCTCTTAGGGTGAGGGTTATACTCAGGCTTTTAGGGTTAGGGTTAGACTCAGGCTCTTAGGGTGAGGGTTAGACTCAGGCTCTTAGGGTTAGGGTTAGACTCAGGCTCTTAGGGTTAGGGTTAACTCAGGCTCTTTAGGGTTAGGGTTAGACTAAGGCTCTTAGGGTTAGGGTTAGACTCAGGCTCTTAGGGTTAGGGTTAGACTCAGGCTCTTAGGGTTAGGGTTAGACTCAGGCTCTTAGGCTTAGGGTTAGACTCAGGCTCTTAGGGTGAGGGTTATACTCAGGCTCTTAGGGTTAGGGTTAGACTCAGGCTCTTAGGGTTAGGGTTAGACTCAGGCTCTTAGGGTTAGGGTTAGACTTCAGGCTCTTAGGGTGAGGGTTAGACTCAGACTCTTAGGGTTAGGGTTAGACTTCAGGCTCTTAGGGTGAGGGTTAGACTCAGGCTCTTAGGGTGAGGGTTAGACTCAGGCTCTTAGGGTTAGGGTTAGACTCAGGCTCTTAGGGTGAGGGTTAGACTCAGGCTCTTAGGGTTAGGGTTAGACTCAGGCTCTTAGGGTTAGGGTTAGACTCAGGCTCTTAGGCTTAGGGTTAGACTCAGGCTCTTAGGGTGAGGGTTATACTCAGGCTCTTAGGGTTAGGGTTAGACTCAGGCTCTTAGGGTTAGGGTTAGACTCAGGCTCTTAGGGTTAGGGTTAGACTTCAGGCTCTTAGGGTGAGGGTTAGACTCAGACTCTTAGGGTTAGGGTTAGACTTCAGGCTCTTACGGTGAGGGTTAGACTCAGGCTCTTAGGGTGAGGGTTAGACTCAGGCTCTTAGGGTTAGGGTTAGACTCAGGCTCTTAGGGTGAGGGTTAGACTCAGGCTCTTTAGGGTTAGGGTTAGACTCAGGCTCTTAGGCTTAGGGTTAGACTCAGGCTCTTAGGGTGAGGGTTATACTCAGGCTCTTAGGGTTAGGGTTAGACTCAGGCTCTTAGGGTTAGGGTTAGACTCAGGCTCTTAGGGTTAGGGTTAGACTTCAGGCTCTTAGGGTGAGGGTTAGACTCAGACTCTTAGGGTTAGGGTTAGACTTCAGGCTCTTAGGGTGAGGGTTAGACTCAGGCTCTTAGGGTGAGGGTTAGACTCAGGCTCTTAGGGTTAGGGTTAGACTCAGGCTCTTAGGGTGAGGGTTAGACTCAGGCTCTTAGGGTTAGGGTTAGACTCAGGCTCTTAGGGTTAGGGTTAACCCTAAAAAACAGACCAAAGCCTGTCTGTCTATTCAGAAAGATCATAAAATATTTAACAAAAGAACAGTAATGTTTGGTTAGACTCAGGCTCTTAGGCTTAGGGTTAGACTCAGGCTCTTAGGGTGAGGGTTATACTCAGGCTCTTAGGGTTAGGGTTAGACTCAGGCTCTTAGGGTTAGGGTTAGACTCAGGCTCTTAGGGTTAGGGTTAGACTTCAGGCTCTTAGGGTGAGGGTTAGACTCAGACTCTTAGGGTTAGGGTTAGACTTCAGGCTCTTAGGGTGAGGGTTAGACTCAGGCTCTTAGGGTGAGGGTTAGACTCAGGCTCTTAGGGTTAGGGTTAGACTCAGGCTCTTAGGGTGAGGGTTAGACTCAGGCTCTTTAGGGTTAGGGTTAGACTCAGGCTCTTAGGGTTAGGGTTAGACTCAGGCTCTTAGGGTTAGGGTTAGACTCAGGCTCTTAGGGTTAGGGTTAGACTCAGGCTCTTAGGCTTAGGGTTAGACTCAGGCTCTTAGGGTGAGGGTTAGACTCAGGCTCTTAGGGTTAGGGTTAGACTCAGGCTCTTAGGATGAGGGTTAGACTCAGGCTCTTAGGGTTAGGGTTAGACTCAGGCTCTTAGGGTGAGGGTTAGACTCAGGCTCTTAGGGTTAGGGTTAGACTCAGGCTCTTAGGGTTAGGGTTAATCCAGGCTCTTTAGGGTTAGGGTTAGACTCAGGCTCTTAGGGTTAGGGTTAGACTCAGGCTCTTAGGGTTAGGGTTAGACTCAGGCTCTTAGGGTTAGGGTTAGACTCAGGCTCTTAGGGTTAGGGTTAGACTCAGGCTCTTAGGGTGAGGGTTAGACTCAGTCTCTTAGGGTTAGGGTTAGACTCAGGCTCTTAGGGTTAGGGTTAGACTCAGGCTCTTAGGCTTAGGGTTAGACTCAGGCTCTTAGGCTTAGGGTTAGACTCAGGCTCTTAGGGTTAGGGTTAGACTTCAGGCTCTTAGGGTGAGGGTTAGACTCAGGCTCTTAGGGTGAGGGTTAGACTCAGGCTCTTAGGGTTAGGGTTAGACTCAGGCTCTTAGGGTTAGGGTTAGACTCAGGCTGTTAGGGTTAGGGTTAGAGTCAGGCTCTTAGGGTGAGGGTTAGACTCAGGCTCTTAGGGTTAGGGTTAGAGTCAGGCTCTTAGGGTTAGGGTTAGACTCAGGCTCTTAAGGTTAGGGTTAGACTCAGGCTCTTAGGGTTAGGGTTAGACTCAGGCTCTTAGGGTGAGGGTTATACTCAGGCTTTTAGGGTTAGGGTTAGACTCAGGCTCTTAGGGTGAGGGTTAGACTCAGGCTCTTAGGGTTAGGGTTAGACTCAGGCTCTTAGGGTTAGGGTTAACTCAGGCTCTTTAGGGTTAGGGTTAGACTCAGGCTCTTAGGGTTAGGGTTAGACTCAGGCTCTTAGGGTTAGGGTTAGACTCAGGCTCTTAGGGTTAGGGTTAGACTCAGGCTCTTAGGCTTAGGGTTAGACTCAGGCTCTTAGGGTGAGGGTTATACTCAGGCTCTTAGGGTTAGGGTTAGACTCAGGCTCTTAGGGTTAGGGTTAGACTCAGGCTCTTAGGGTTAGGGTTAGACTTCAGGCTCCTAGGGTGAGGGTTAGACTCAGACTCTTAGGGTTAGGGTTAGACTTCAGGCTCTTAGGGTTAGGGTTAGACTCAGGCTCTTAGGGTTAGGGTTAGACTCAGGCTCTTAGGGTGAGGGTTAGACTCAGGCTCTTAGGGTTAGGGTTAGACTCAGGCTCTTAGGGTTAGGGTTAGACTCAGGCTCTTAGGGTGAGGGTTATACTCAGGCTCTTAGGGTTAGGGTTAGACTCAGGCTCTTAGGGTTAGGGTTAGACTCAGGCTCTTAGGGTTAGGGTTAGACTTCAGGCTCTTAGGGTGAGGGTTAGACTCAGACTCTTAGGGTTAGGGTTAGACTTCAGGCTCTTACGGTGAGGGTTAGACTCAGGCTCTTAGGGTGAGGGTTAGACTCAGGCTCTTAGGGTTAGGGTTAGACTCAGGCTCTTAGGGTGAGGGTTAGACTCAGGCTCTTTAGGGTTAGGGTTAGACTCAGGCTCTTAGGCTTAGGGTTAGACTCAGGCTCTTAGGGTGAGGGTTATACTCAGGCTCTTAGGGTTAGGGTTAGACTCAGGCTCTTAGGGTTAGGGTTAGACTCAGGCTCTTAGGGTTAGGGTTAGACTTCAGGCTCTTAGGGTGAGGGTTAGACTCAGACTCTTAGGGTTAGGGTTAGACTTCAGGCTCTTAGGGTGAGGGTTAGACTCAGGCTCTTAGGGTGAGGGTTAGACTCAGGCTCTTAGGGTTGGGTTAGACTCAGGCTCTTAGGGTGAGGGTTAGACTCAGGCTCTTAGGGTTAGGGTTAGACTCAGGCTCTTAGGGTTAGGGTTAGACTCAGGCTCTTAGGGTTAGGGTTAACCCTAAAAAACAGACCAAAGCCTGTCTGTCTGTTCAGAAAGATCATAAAATATTTAACAAAAGAACAGTAATGTTTGGTTAGACTCAGGCTCTTAGGCTTAGGGTTAGACTCAGGCTCTTAGGGTGAGGGTTATACTCAGGCTCTTAGGGTTAGGGTTAGACTCAGGCTCTTAGGGTTAGGGTTAGACTCAGGCTCTTAGGGTTAGGGTTAGACTTCAGGCTCTTAGGGTGAGGGTTAGACTCAGACTCTTAGGGTTAGGGTTAGACTTCAGGCTCTTAGGGTGAGGGTTAGACTCAGGCTCTTAGGGTGAGGGTTAGACTCAGGCTCTTAGGGTTAGGGTTAGACTCAGGCTCTTAGGGTGAGGGTTAGACTCAGGCTCTTTAGGGTTAGGGTTAGACTCAGGCTCTTAGGGTTAGGGTTAGACTCAGGCTCTTAGGGTTAGGGTTAGACTCAGGCTCTTAGGGTTAGGGTTAGACTCAGGCTCTTAGGCTTAGGGTTAGACTCAGGCTCTTAGGGTGAGGGTTAGACTCAGGCTCTTAGGGTGAGGGTTAGACTCAGGCTCTTAGGGTTAGGGTTAGACTCAGGCTCTTAGGGTTAGGGTTAGACTCAGGCTCTTAGGGTGAGGGTTAGACTCAGGCTCTTAGGGTGAGGGTTAGACTCAGGCTCTTAGGGTTAGGGTTAGACTCATGCTCTTAGGGTGAGGGTTAGACTCAGGCTCTTAGGGTGAGGGTTAGACTCAGGCTCTTAGGCTTAGGGTTAGACTCAGGCTCTTAGGGTGAGGGTTAGACTCAGGCTCTTCGGGTTAGGGTTAGACTCAGGCTCTTAGGGTGAGGGTTAGACTCAGGCTCTTAGGGTTAGGGTTAGACTCAGGCTCTTAGGGTTAGGGTTAGACTCAGGCTCTTAGGGTTAGGGTTAGACTCAGGCTCTTAGGCTTAGGGTTAGACTCAGGCTCTTAGGGTTAGGGTTAGACTTCAGGCTCTTAGGGTGAGGGTTAGACTCAGGCTCTTAGGGTGAGGGTTAGACTCAGGCTCTTAGGGTTAGGGTTAGACTCAGGCTCTTAGGGTTAGGGTTAGACTCAGGCTGTTAGGGTTAGGGTTAGAGTCAGGCTCTTAGGGTTAGGGTTAGACTCAGGCTCTTAGGGTTAGGGTTAGAGTCAGGCTCTTAGGGTTAGGGTTAGACTCAGGCTCTTAAGGTTAGGGTTAGACTCAGGCTCTTAGGGTTAGGGTTAGACTCAGGCTCTTAGGGTTAGGGTTAGACTCAGGCTCTTAGGGTTAGGGTTAGACTCAGGCTCTTAGGGTGAGGGTTAGACTCAGGCTCTTAGGGTTAGGGTTAGACTCAGGCTCTTAGGGTGAGGGTTAGACTCAGGCTCTTAGGCTTAGGGTTAGACTCAGGCTCTTAGGGTTAGGGTTAGACTCAGGCTCTTAGGGTTAGGGTTAACTCAGGCTCTTTAGGGTTAGGGTTAGACTCAGGCTCTTAGGCTTAGGGTTAGACTCAGGCTCTTAGGGTGAGGGTTAGACTCAGGCTCTTAGGCTTAGGGTTAGACTCAGGCTCTTAGGGTGAGGGTTATACTCAGGCTCTTAGGGTTAGGGTTAGACTCAGGCTCTTAGGGTTAGGGTTAGACTCAGGCTCTTAGGGTTAGGGTTAGACTTCAGGCTCTTAGGGTGAGGGTTAGACTCAGACTCTTAGGGTTAGGGTTAGACTTCAGGCTCTTAGGGTGAGGGTTAGACTCAGGCTCTTAGGGTGAGGGTTAGACTCAGGCTCTTAGGGTGAGGGTTAGACTCAGGCTCTTAGGGTTAGGGTTAGACTCAGGCTCTTAGGGTTAGGGTTAGACTCAGGCTCTTAGGGTTAGGGTTAACCCTAAAAAACAGACCAAAGCCTGTCTGTCTATTCAGAAAGATCATAAAATATTTAACAAAAGAACAGTAATGTTTGGTTAGACTCAGGCTCTTAGGGTTAGGGTTAGACTCAGGCTCTTAGGGTGAGGGTTATACTCAGGCTCTTAGGGTTAGGGTTAGACTCAGGCTCTTAGGGTTAGGGTTAGACTCAGGCTCTTAGGGTTAGGGTTAGACTTCAGGCTCTTAGGGTGAGGGTTAGACTCAGACTCTTAGGGTTAGGGTTAGACTTCAGGCTCTTAGGGTGAGGGTTAGACTCAGGCTCTTAGGGTGAGGGTTAGACTCAGGCTCTTAGGGTTAGGGTTAGACTCAGGCTCTTAGGGTGAGGGTTAGACTCAGGCTCTTTAGGGTGAGGGTTAGACTCAGGCTCTTAGGGTTAGGGTTAGACTCAGGCTCTTAGGGTTAGGGTTAGACTCAGGCTCTTAGGCTTAGGGTTAGACTCAGGCTCTTAGGGTGAGGGTTAGACTCAGGCTCTTAGGGTTAGGGTTAGACTCAGGCTCTTAGGGTTAGGGTTAGACTCAGGCTCTTAGGGTTAGGGTTAGACTCAGGCTCTTAGGCTTAGGGTTAGACTCAGGCTCTTAGGGTGAGGGTTAGACTCAGGCTCTTAGGGTTAGGGTTAGACTCAGGCTCTTAGGGTTAGGGTTAGACTCAGGCTCTTAGGGTTAGGGTTCGATTCAGGCTCTTAGGGTGAGGGTTAGACTCAGGCTCTTAGGGTTAGGGTTAGACTCAGGCTCTTAGGGTTAGGGTTAGACTCAGGCTCTTAGGCTTAGGGTTAGACTCAGGCTCTTAGGGTGAGGGTTATACTCAGGCTCTTAGGGTTAGGGTTAGACTCAGGCTCTTAGGGTTAGGGTTAGACTCAGGCTCTTAGGGTTAGGGTTAGACTCAGGCTCTTAAGGTTAGGGTTAGACTCAGGCTCTTAGGGTTAGGGTTAGACTCAGGCTCTTAGGGTTAGGGTTAGACTCAGGCTCTTAGGGTTAGGGTTAGACTCAGGCTCTTAGGGTGAGGGTTAGACTCAGGCTCTTAGGGTTAGGGTTAGACTCAGGCTCTTAGGGTGAGGGTTAGACTCAGGCTCTTAGGGTTAGGGCTAGACTCAGGCTCTTAGGGTGAGGGTTAGACTCAGGCTCTTAGGGTTAGGGTTAGACTCAGGCTCTTAGGGTTAGGGTTAACTCAGGCTCTTTAGGGTTAGGGTTAGACTCAGGCTCTTAGGGTTAGGGTTAGACTCAGGCTCTTAGGGTTAGGGTTAGACTCAGGCTCTTAGGGTTAGGGTTAGACTCAGGCTCTTAGGCTTAGGGTTAGACTTCAGGCTCTTAGGGTGAGGGTTAGACTCAGACTCTTAGGGTTAGGGTTAGACTTCAGGCTCTTAGGGTGAGGGTTAGACTCAGGCTCTTAGGGTGAGGGTTAGACTCAGGCTCTTAGGGTGAGGGTTAGACTCAGGCTCTTAGGGTTAGGGTTAGACTCAGGCTCTTAGGGTTAGGGTTAGACTCAGGCTCTTAGGGTTAGGGTTAGACTCAGGCTCTTAGGGTGAGGGTTAGACTCAGGCTCTTAGGGTTAGGGTTAGACTCAGGCTCTTAGGGTTAGGGTTAGACTCAGGCTCTTAGGGTTAGGGTTAGACTTCAGGCTCTTAGGGTGAGGGTTAGACTCAGACTCTTAGGGTTAGGGTTAGACTTCAGGCTCTTAGGGTTAGGGTTAGACTCAGGCTCTTAGGGTGAGGGTTAGACTCAGGCTCTTAGGGTTAGGGTTAGACTCAGGCTCTTAGGGTGAGGGTTAGACTCAGGCTCTTAGGGTTAGGGTTAGACTCAGGCTCTTAGGGTGAGGGTTAGACTCAGGCTCTTAGGGTGAGGGTTAGACTCAGGCTCTTAGGGTTAGGGTTAGACTCAGGCTCTTAGGGTTAGGGTTAGACTCAGGCTCTTAGGCTTAGGGTTAGACTCAGGCTCTTAGGGTGAGGGTTATACTCAGGCTCTTAGGGTTAGGGTTAGACTCAGGCTCTTAGGGTTAGGGTTAGACTCAGGCTCTTAGGGTTAGGGTTAGACTTCAGGCTCTTAGGGTGAGGGTTAGACTCAGACTCTTAGGGTTAGGGTTAGACTTCAGGCTCTTAGGGTGAGGGTTAGACTCAGGCTCTTAGGGTGAGGGTTAGACTCAGGCTCTTAGGGTTAGGGTTAGACTCAGGCTCTTTAGGGTTAGGGTTAGACTCAGGCTCTTAGGCTTAGGGTTAGACTCAGGCTCTTAGGGTGAGGGTTATACTCAGGCTCTTAGGGTTAGGGTTAGACTCAGGCTCTTAGGGTTAGGGTTAGACTTCAGGCTCTTAGGGTGAGGGTTAGACTCAGACTCTTAGGGTTAGGGTTAGACTTCAGGCTCTTAGGGTGAGGGTTAGACTCAGGCTCTTAGGGTGAGGGTTAGACTCAGGCTCTTAGGGTTAGGGTTAGACTCAGGCTCTTAGGGTGAGGGTTAGACTCAGGCTCTTAGGGTTAGGGTTAGACTCAGGCTCTTAGGGTTAGGGTTAGACTCAGGCTCTTAGGGTTAGGGTTAACCCTAAAAAACAGACCAAAGCCTGTCTGTCTATTCAGAAAGATCATAAAATATTTAACAAAAGAACAGTAATGTTTGGTTAGACTCAGGCTCTTAGGCTTAGGGTTAGACTCAGGCTCTTAGGGTGAGGGTTATACTCAGGCTCTTAGGGTTAGGGTTAGACTCAGGCTCTTAGGGTTAGGGTTAGTCTCAGGCTCTTAGGGTTAGGGTTAGACTTCAGGCTCTTAGGGTGAGGGTTAGACTCAGACTCTTAGGGTTAGGGTTAGACTTCAGGCTCTTAGGGTGAGGGTTAGACTCAGGCTCTTAGGGTGAGGGTTAGACTCAGGCTCTTAGGGTTAGGGTTAGACTCAGGCTCTTAGGGTGAGGGTTAGACTCAGGCTCTTTAGGGTTAGGGTTAGACTCAGGCTCTTAGGGTTAGGGTTAGACTCAGGCTCTTAGGGTTAGGGTTAGACTCAGGCTCTTAGGGTTAGGGTTAGACTCAGGCTCTTAGGCTTAGGGTTAGACTCAGGCTCTTAGGGTGAGGGTTAGACTCAGGCTCTTAGGGTTAGGGTTAGACTCAGGCTCTTAGGATGAGGGTTAGACTCAGGCTCTTAGGGTTAGGGTTAGACTCAGGCTCTTAGGGTGAGGGTTAGACTCAGGCTCTTAGGGTTAGGGTTAGACTCAGGCTCTTAGGGTTAGGGTTAACTCAGGCTCTTTAGGGTTAGGGTTAGACTCAGGCTCTTAGGGTTAGGGTTAGACTCAGGCTCTTAGGGTTAGGGTTAGACTCAGGCTCTTAGGGTTAGGGTTAGACTCAGGCTCTTAGGGTTAGGGTTAGACTCAGGCTCTTAGGCTTAGGGTTAGACTCAGGCTCTTAGGGTGAGGGTTATACTCAGGCTCTTAGGGTGAGGGTTAGACTCAGGCTCTTAGGGTTAGGGTTAGACTCAGGCTCTTAGGGTTAGGGTTCGATTCAGGCTCTTAGGGTGAGGGTTAGACTCAGGCTCTTAGGGTGAGGGTTAGACTCAGGCTCTTAGGGTTAGGGTTAGACTCAGGCTCTTAGGCTTAGGGTTAGACTCAGGCTCTTAGGGTGAGGGTTATACTCAGGCTCTTAGGGTTAGGGTTAGACTCAGGCTCTTAGGGTTAGGGTTAGACTCAGGCTCTTAAGGTTAGGGTTAGACTCAGGCTCTTAGGGTTAGGGTTAGACTCAGGCTCTTAGGGTTAGGGTTAGACTCAGGCTCTTAGGGTTAGGGTTAGACTCAGGCTCTTAGGGTGAGGGTTAGACTCAGGCTCTTAGGGTTAGGGTTAGACTCAGGCTCTTAGGGTGAGGGTTAGACTCAGGCTCTTAGGGTTAGGGTTCGACTCAGGCTCTTAGGGTGAGGGTTCGATTCAGGCTCGTAGGGTGAGGGTTCGACTCAGGCTCTTAGGGTGAGGGTTAACTCAGGCTCTTTAGGGTTAGGGTTAGACTCAGGCTCTTAGGCTTAGGGTTAGACTCAGGCTCTTAGGGTTAGGGTTAGACTCAGGCTCTTAGGGTTAGGGTTCGACTCAGGCTCTTAGGGTTAGGGTTAGACTCAGGCTCTTAGGGTGAGGGTTAGACTCAGGCTCTTAGGGTTAGGGTTAGACTCAGGCTCTTAGGGTTAGGGTTAGACTCAGGCTCTTAGGGTTAGGGTTAGACTTCAGGCTCTTAGGGTGAGGGTTAGACTCAGGCTCTTAGGGTTAGGGTTAGACTTCAGGCTCTTAGGGTGAGGGTTAGACTCAGGCTCTTAGGGTGAGGGTTAGACTCAGGCTCTTAGGGTGAGGGTTAGACTCAGGCTCTTAGGGTTAGGGTTAGACTCAGGCTCTTAGGGTTAGGGTTAGACTCAGGCTCTTAGGGTTAGGGTTAGACTCAGGCTCTTAGGGTGAGGGTTATACTCAGGCTCTTAGGGTTAGGGTTAGACTCAGGCTCTTAGGGTTAGGGTTAGACTTCAGGCTCTTAGGGTGAGGGTTAGACTCAGACTCTTAGGGTTAGGGTTAGACTTCAGGCTCTTAGGGTGAGGGTTAGACTCAGGCTCTTCGGGTTAGGGTTAGACTCAGGCTCTTAGGGTTAGGGTTAGACTCAGGCTCTTAGGGTGAGGGTTAGACTCAGGCTCTTTAGGGTTAGGGTTAGACTCAGGCTCTTAGGCTTAGGGTTAGACTCAGGCTCTTAGGGTGAGGGTTATACTCAGGCTCTTAGGGTTAGGGTTAGACTCAGGCTCTTAGGGTTAGGGTTAGACTCAGGCTCTTAGGGTTAGGGTTAGACTTCAGGCTCTTAGGGTGAGGGTTAGACTCAGACTCTTAGGGTTAGGGTTAGACTCAGGCTCTTAGGGTTAGGGTTAGACTCAGGCTCTTAGGGTTAGGGTTAGACTCAGGCTCTTAGGGTTAGGGTTAGACTCAGGCTCTTAGGCTTAGGGTTAGACTCAGGCTCTTAGGGTGAGGGTTAGACTCAGGCTCTTAGGGTTAGGGTTAGACTCAGGCTCTTAGGATGAGGGTTAGACTCAGGCTCTTAGGGTTAGGGTTAGACTCAGGCTCTTAGGGTGAGGGTTAGACTCAGGCTCTTAGGGTTAGGGTTAGACTCAGGCTCTTAGGGTTAGGGTTAACTCAGGCTCTTTAGGGTTAGGGTTAGACTCAGGCTCTTAGGGTTAGGGTTAGACTCAGGCTCTTAGGGTTAGGGTTAGACTCAGGCTCTTAGGGTTAGGGTTAGACTCAGGCTCTTAGGGTGAGGGTTATACTCAGGCTCTTAGGGTGAGGGTTAGACTCAGGCTCTTAGGGTTAGGGTTAGACTCAGGCTCTTAGGGTTAGGGTTCGATTCAGGCTCTTAGGGTGAGGGTTAGACTCAGGCTCTTAGGGTGAGGGTTAGACTCAGGCTCTTAGGGTTAGGGTTAGACTCAGGCTCTTAGGCTTAGGGTTAGACTCAGGCTCTTAGGGTGAGGGTTATACTCAGGCTCTTAGGGTTAGGGTTAGACTCAGGCTCTTAGGGTTAGGGTTAGACTCAGGCTCTTAGGGTTAGGGTTAGACTCAGGCTCTTAAGGTTAGGGTTAGACTCAGGCTCTTAGGGTTAGGGTTCGACTCAGGCTCTTAGGGTTAGGGTTAGACTCAGGCTCTTAGGGTTAGGGTTAGACTCAGGCTCTTAGGGTGAGGGTTAGACTCAGGCTCTTAGGGTTAGGGTTAGACTCAGGCTCTTAGGGTGAGGGTTAGACTCAGGCTCTTAGGGTTAGGGTTCGACTCAGGCTCTTAGGGTGAGGGTTCGATTCAGGCTCGTAGGGTGAGGGTTCGACTCAGGCTCTTAGGGTGAGGGTTAACTCAGGCTCTTTAGGGTTAGGGTTAGACTCAGGCTCTTAGGGTTAGGGTTAGACTCAGGCTCTTAGGGTTAGGGTTAGACTCAGGCTCTTAGGGTTAGGGTTAGACTCAGGCTCTTAGGGTTAGGGTTAGACTCAGGCTCTTAGGGTTAGGGTTAGACTCAGGCTCTTAGGGTGAGGGTTAGACTCAGGCTCTTAGGGTTAGGGTTAGACTCAGGCTCTTAGGGTTAGGGTTAGACTCAGGCTCTTAGGGTTAGGGTTAGACTTCAGGCTCTTAGGGTGAGGGTTAGACTCAGACTCTTAGGGTTAGGGTTAGACTCAGGCTCTTAGGGTTAGGGTTAGACTCAGGCTCTTAGGGTGAGGGTTAGACTCAGGCTCTTAGGGTTAGGGTTAGACTCAGGCTCTTAGGGTGAGGGTTAGACTCAGGCTCTTAGGGTTAGGGTTAGACTCAGGCTCTTAGGGTGAGGGTTAGACTCAGGCTCTTAGGGTGAGGGTTAGACTCAGGCTCTTAGGGTTAGGGTTAGACTCAGGCTCTTAGGGTTAGGGTTAGACTCAGGCTCTTAGGCTTAGGGTTAGACTCAGGCTCTTAGGGTGAGGGTTATACTCAGGCTCTTAGGGTTAGGGTTAGACTCAGGCTCTTAGGGTTAGGGTTAGACTCAGGCTCTTAGGGTTAGGGTTAGACTTCAGGCTCTTAGGGTGAGGGTTAGACTCAGACTCTTAGGGTTAGGGTTAGACTTCAGGCTCTTAGGGTGAGGGTTAGACTCAGGCTCTTAGGGTGAGGGTTAGACTCAGGCTCTTAGGGTTAGGGTTAGACTCAGGCTCCTTAGGGTTAGGGTTAGACTCAGGCTCTTAGGCTTAGGGTTAGACTCAGGCTCTTAGGGTGAGGGTTATACTCAGGCTCTTAGGGTTAGGGTTAGACTCAGGCTCTTAGGGTTAGGGTTAGACTTCAGGCTCTTAGGGTGAGGGTTAGACTCAGACTCTTAGGGTTAGGGTTAGACTTCAGGCTCTTAGGGTGAGGGTTAGACTCAGGCTCTTAGGGTGAGGGTTAGACTCAGGCTCTTAGGGTTAGGGTTAGACTCAGGCTCTTAGGGTGAGGGTTAGACTCAGGCTCTTAGGGTTAGGGTTAGACTCAGGCTCTTAGGGTTAGGGTTAGACTCAGGCTCTTAGGGTTAGGGTTAACCCTAAAAAACAGACCAAAGCCTGTCTGTCTATTCAGAAAGATCATAAAATATTTAACAAAAGAACAGTAATGTTTGGTTAGACTCAGGCTCTTAGGCTTAGGGTTAGACTCAGGCTCTTAGGGTGAGGGTTATACTCAGGCTCTTAGGGTTAGGGTTAGACTCAGGCTCTTAGGGTTAGGGTTAGTCTCAGGCTCTTAGGGTTAGGGTTAGACTTCAGGCTCTTAGGGTGAGGGTTAGACTCAGACTCTTAGGGTTAGGGTTAGACTTCAGGCTCTTAGGGTGAGGGTTAGACTCAGGCTCTTAGGGTGAGGGTTAGACTCAGGCTCTTAGGGTTAGGGTTAGACTCAGGCTCTTAGGGTGAGGGTTAGACTCAGGCTCTTTAGGGTTAGGGTTAGACTCAGGCTCTTAGGGTTAGGGTTAGACTCAGGCTCTTAGGGTTAGGGTTAGACTCAGGCTCTTAGGGTTAGGGTTAGACTCAGGCTCTTAGGCTTAGGGTTAGACTCAGGCTCTTAGGGTGAGGGTTAGACTCAGGCTCTTAGGGTTAGGGTTAGACTCAGGCTCTTAGGATGAGGGTTAGACTCAGGCTCTTAGGGTTAGGGTTAGACTCAGGCTCTTAGGGTGAGGGTTAGACTCAGGCTCTTAGGGTTAGGGTTAGACTCAGGCTCTTAGGGTTAGGGTTAACTCAGGCTCTTTAGGGTTAGGGTTAGACTCAGGCTCTTAGGGTTAGGGTTAGACTCAGGCTCTTAGGGTTAGGGTTAGACTCAGGCTCTTAGGGTTAGGGTTAGACTCAGGCTCTTAGGGTTAGGGTTAGACTCAGGCTCTTAGGCTTAGGGTTAGACTCAGGCTCTTAGGGTGAGGGTTATACTCAGGCTCTTAGGGTGAGGGTTAGACTCAGGCTCTTAGGGTTAGGGTTAGACTCAGGCTCTTAGGGTTAGGGTTCGATTCAGGCTCTTAGGGTGAGGGTTAGACTCAGGCTCTTAGGGTGAGGGTTAGACTCAGGCTCTTAGGGTTAGGGTTAGACTCAGGCTCTTAGGGTTAGGGTTAGACTCAGGCTCTTAGGGTGAGGGTTATACTCAGGCTCTTAGGGTTAGGGTTAGACTCAGGCTCTTAGGGTTAGGGTTAGACTCAGGCTCTTAGGGTTAGGGTTAGACTCAGGCTCTTAAGGTTAGGGTTAGACTCAGGCTCTTAGGGTTAGGGTTAGACTCAGGCTCTTAGGGTTAGGGTTAGACTCAGGCTCTTAGGGTTAGGGTTAGACTCAGGCTCTTAGGGTGAGGGTTAGACTCAGGCTCTTAGGGTTAGGGTTAGACTCAGGCTCTTAGGGTGAGGGTTAGACTCAGGCTCTTAGGGTTAGGGTTCGACTCAGGCTCTTAGGGTGAGGGTTCGATTCAGGCTCGTAGGGTGAGGGTTCGACTCAGGCTCTTAGGGTGAGGGTTAACTCAGGCTCTTTAGGGTTAGGGTTAGACTCAGGCTCTTAGGGTTAGGGTTAGACTCAGGCTCTTAGGGTTAGGGTTAGACTCAGGCTCTTAGGGTTAGGGTTCGACTCAGGCTCTTAGGGTTAGGGTTAGACTCAGGCTCTTAGGGTGAGGGTTAGACTCAGGCTCTTAGGGTTAGGGTTAGACTCAGGCTCTTAGGGTTAGGGTTAGACTCAGGCTCTTAGGGTTAGGGTTAGACTTCAGGCTCTTAGGGTGAGGGTTAGACTCAGGCTCTTAGGGTTAGGGTTAGACTTCAGGCTCTTAGGGTGAGGGTTAGACTCAGGCTCTTAGGGTGAGGGTTAGACTCAGGCTCTTAGGGTGAGGGTTAGACTCAGGCTCTTAGGGTTAGGGTTAGACTCAGGCTCTTAGGGTTAGGGTTAGACTCAGGCTCTTAGGGTTAGGGTTAGACTCAGGCTCTTAGGGTGAGGGTTATACTCAGGCTCTTAGGGTTAGGGTTAGACTCAGGCTCTTAGGGTTAGGGTTAGACTTCAGGCTCTTAGGGTGAGGGTTAGACTCAGGCTCTTCGGGTTAGGGTTAGACTCAGGCTCTTAGGGTTAGGGTTAGACTCAGGCTCTTAGGGTGAGGGTTAGACTCAGGCTCTTTAGGGTTAGGGTTAGACTCAGGCTCTTAGGCTTAGGGTTAGACTCAGGCTCTTAGGGTGAGGGTTATACTCAGGCTCTTAGGGTTAGGGTTAGACTCAGGCTCTTAGGGTTAGGGTTAGACTCAGGCTCTTAGGGTTAGGGTTAGACTTCAGGCTCTTAGGGTGAGGGTTAGACTCAGACTCTTAGGGTTAGGGTTAGACTCAGGCTCTTAGGGTTAGGGTTAGACTCAGGCTCTTAGGGTTAGGGTTAGACTCAGGCTCTTAGGGTTAGGGTTAGACTCAGGCTCTTAGGCTTAGGGTTAGACTCAGGCTCTTAGGGTGAGGGTTAGACTCAGGCTCTTAGGGTTAGGGTTAGACTCAGGCTCTTAGGATGAGGGTTAGACTCAGGCTCTTAGGGTTAGGGTTAGACTCAGGCTCTTAGGGTGAGGGTTAGACTCAGGCTCTTAGGGTTAGGGTTAGACTCAGGCTCTTAGGGTTAGGGTTAACTCAGGCTCTTTAGGGTTAGGGTTAGACTCAGGCTCTTAGGGTTAGGGTTAGACTCAGGCTCTTAGGGTTAGGGTTAGACTCAGGCTCTTAGGGTTAGGGTTAGACTCAGGCTCTTAGGCTTAGGGTTAGACTCAGGCTCTTAGGGTGAGGGTTATACTCAGGCTCTTAGGGTGAGGGTTAGACTCAGGCTCTTAGGGTTAGGGTTAGACTCAGGCTCTTAGGGTTAGGGTTCGATTCAGGCTCTTAGGGTGAGGGTTAGACTCAGGCTCTTAGGGTGAGGGTTAGACTCAGGCTCTTAGGGTTAGGGTTAGACTCAGGCTCTTAGGCTTAGGGTTAGACTCAGGCTCTTAGGGTGAGGGTTATACTCAGGCTCTTAGGGTTAGGGTTAGACTCAGGCTCTTAGGGTTAGGGTTAGACTCAGGCTCTTAGGGTTAGGGTTAGACTCAGGCTCTTAAGGTTAGGGTTAGACTCAGGCTCTTAGGGTTAGGGTTAGACTCAGGCTCTTAGGGTTAGGGTTAGACTCAGGCTCTTAGGGTTAGGGTTAGACTCAGGCTCTTAGGGTGAGGGTTAGACTCAGGCTCTTAGGGTTAGGGTTAGACTCAGGCTCTTAGGGTGAGGGTTAGACTCAGGCTCTTAGGGTTAGGGTTCGACTCAGGCTCTTAGGGTGAGGGTTCGATTCAGGCTCGTAGGGTGAGGGTTCGACTCAGGCTCTTAGGGTGAGGGTTAACTCAGGCTCTTTAGGGTTAGGGTTAGACTCAGGCTCTTAGGGTTAGGGTTAGACTCAGGCTCTTAGGGTTAGGGTTAGACTCAGGCTCTTAGGGTTAGGGTTCGACTCAGGCTCTTAGGGTTAGGGTTAGACTCAGGCTCTTAGGGTGAGGGTTAGACTCAGGCTCTTAGGGTTAGGGTTAGACTCAGGCTCTTAGGGTTAGGGTTAGACTCAGGCTCTTAGGGTTAGGGTTAGACTTCAGGCTCTTAGGGTGAGGGTTAGACTCAGGCTCTTAGGGTTAGGGTTAGACTTCAGGCTCTTAGGGTGAGGGTTAGACTCAGGCTCTTAGGGTGAGGGTTAGACTCAGGCTCTTAGGGTGAGGGTTAGACTCAGGCTCTTAGGGTTAGGGTTAGACTCAGGCTCTTAGGGTTAGGGTTAGACTCAGGCTCTTAGGGTTAGGGTTAGACTCAGGCTCTTAGGGTGAGGGTTAGACTCAGGCTCTTAGGGTTAGGGTTAGACTCAGGCTCTTAGGGTTAGGGTTAGACTTCAGGCTCTTAGGGTGAGGGTTAGACTCAGACTCTTAGGGTTAGGGTTAGACTTCAGGCTCTTAGGGTGAGGGTTAGACTCAGGCTCTTCGGGTTAGGGTTAGACTCAGGCTCTTAGGGTTAGGGTTAGACTCAGGCTCTTAGGGTGAGGGTTAGACTCAGGCTCTTTAGGGTTAGGGTTAGACTCAGGCTCTTAGGCTTAGGGTTAGACTCAGGCTCTTAGGGTGAGGGTTATACTCAGGCTCTTAGGGTTAGGGTTAGACTCAGGCTCTTAGGGTTAGGGTTAGACTCAGGCTCTTAGGGTTAGGGTTAGACTTCAGGCTCTTAGGGTGAGGGTTAGACTCAGACTCTTAGGGTTAGGGTTAGACTTCAGGCTCTTAGGGTGAGGGTTAGACTCAGGCTCTTAGGGTGAGGGTTAGACTCAGGCTCTTAGGGTTAGGGTTAGACTCAGGCTCTTAGGGTGAGGGTTAGACTCAGGCTCTTAGGGTTAGGGTTAGACTCAGGCTCTTAGGGTTAGGGTTAGACTCAGGCTCTTAGGGTTAGGGTTAACCCTAAAAAACAGACCAAAGCCTGTCTGTCTATTCAGAAAGATCATAAAATATTTAACAAAAGAACAGTAATGTTTGGTTAGACTCAGGCTCTTAGGCTTAGGGTTAGACTCAGGCTCTTAGGGTTAGGGTTAGACTCAGGCTCTTAGGGTTAGGGTTAGACTCAGGCTCTTAGGGTTAGGGTTAGACTTCAGGCTCTTAGGGTGAGGGTTAGACTCAGACTCTTAGGGTTAGGGTTAGACTTCAGGCTCTTAGGGTGAGGGTTAGACTCAGGCTCTTAGGGTGAGGGTTAGACTCAGGCTCTTAGGGTTAGGGTTAGACTCAGGCTCTTAGGGTTAGGGTTAGACTCAGGCTCTTAGGCTTAGGGTTAGACTCAGGCTCTTAGGCTTAGGGTTAGACTCAGGCTCTTAGGGTGAGGGTTAGACTCAGGCTCTTAGGGTTAGGGTTAGACTCAGGCTCTTAGGATGAGGGTTAGACTCAGGCTCTTAGGGTTAGGGTTAGACTCAGGCTCTTAGGGTGAGGGTTAGACTCAGGCTCTTAGGGTTAGGGTTAGACTCAGGCTCTTAGGGTTAGGGTTAACTCAGGCTCTTTAGGGTTAGGGTTAGACTCAGGCTCTTAGGGTTAGGGTTAGACTCAGGCTCTTAGGGTTAGGGTTAGACTCAGGCTCTTAGGGTTAGGGTTAGACTCAGGCTCTTAGGCTTAGGGTTAGACTCAGGCTCTTAGGGTGAGGGTTAGACTCAGGCTCTTAGGGTTAGGGTTAGACTCAGGCTCTTAGGGTTAGGGTTAGACTCAGGCTCTTAGGGTTAGGGTTAGACTTCAGGCTCTTAGGGTGAGGGTTAGACTCAGACTCTTAGGGTTAGGGTTAGACTTCAGGCTCTTAGGGTGAGGGTTAGACTCAGGCTCTTAGGGTGAGGGTTAGACTCAGGCTCTTAGGGTTAGGGTTAGACTCAGGCTCTTAGGGTTAGGGTTAGACTCAGGCTCTTAGGGTTAGGGTTAGACTCAGGCTCTTAGGGTTATGGTTAGACTTCAGGCTCTTAGGGTGAGGGTTAGACTCAGGCTCTTAGGGTGAGGGTTAGACTCAGGCTCTTAGGCTTAGGGTTAGACTCAGGCTCTTAGGGTTAGGGTTAGACTCAGGCTCTTAGGGTTAGGGTTAGACTCAGGCTCTTAGGGTTAGGGTTCGATTCAGGCTCGTAGGGTTAGGGTTCAACTCAGGCTCTTAGGGTTAGGGTTAGACTCAGGCTCTTAGGGTGAGGGTTAGACTCAGGCTCTTAGGGTGAGGGTTAGACTCAGGCTCATAGGCTTAGGGTTAGACTCAGGCTCTTAGGGTTAGGGTTAGACTCAGGCTCTTAGGGTTAGGGTTAGACACAGGCTCTTAGGGTGAGGGTTAAACTCAGGCTCTTAGGGTTAGGGTTAGACTCAGGCTCTTAGGGTTAGACTCAGGCTCTTAGGGTTAGGGTTATACTCAGGCTCTTAGGGTGAGGGTTAGACTCAGGCTCTTAGGGTGAGGGTTAGACTCAGGCTCTTAGGGTTAGGGTTAGACTCAGGCTCTTAGGGTGAGGGTTAGACTCAGGCTCTTAGGGTTAGGGTTAGACTCAGGCTCTTAGGGTGAGGGTTAGACTCAGGCTCTTAGGGTTAGGGTTAGACTCAGGCTCTTAGGGTTAGGGTTAGACTCAGGCTCTTAGGGTGAGGGTTAGACTCAGGCTCTTAGGGTTAGGGTTAGACTCAGGCTCTTAGGGTGAGGGTTAGACTCAGGCTCTTAGGGTTAGGGTTCGACTCAGGCTCTTAGGGTTAGGGTTCGATTCAGGCTCGTAGGGTGAGGGTTCGACTCAGGCTCTTAGGGTTAGGGTTAGACTCATGCTCTTATGGTGAGGGTTAGACTCAGGCTCTTCGGGTTAGGGTTAGACTCAGGCTCTTAGGGTTAGGGTTAGACTCAGGCTTATAGGGTTAGGGTTAGACTCAGGCTCTTAGGGTGAGGGTTAGACTCAGGCTCTTCGGGTTAGGGTTAGACTCAGGCTCTTCGGGTTAGGGTTAGACTCAGGCTCTTCGGGTTAGGGTTAGACTCAGGCTCTTAGGGTGAGGGTTAGACTCAGGCTCTTAGGGTGAGGGTTAGACTCAGGCTCTTAGGGTTAGACTCAGGCTCTTAGGGTGAGGGTTAGACTCAGGCTCTTAGGGTTAGGGTTAGACTCAGGCTCTTTAGGGTTAGGGTTAGACTCAGGCTCTTAGGGTTAGGGTTAGACTCAGGCTCTTAGGGTTAGGGTTAGACTCAGGCTCTTAGGGTGAGGGTTAGACTCAAGCTCTTAGGGTTAGGGTTAGACTCAGGCTCTTAGGGTTAGGGTTAGACTCAGGCTCTTAGGCTTAGGGTTAGACTCAGGCTCTTAGGGTTAGACTCAGGCTCTTAGGCTTAAAGTTAGACTCAGGCTCTTAGGGTGAGGGTTAGACTCAAGGCTCTTAGGGTGAGGGTTAGACTCAGGCTCTTAGGGTTAGGGTTAGACTCAGGCTCTTAGGGTGAGGGTTAGACTCAGGCTCTTAGGGTTAGGGTTAGACTCAGGCTCTTAGGGTGAGGGTTAGACTCAGGCTCTTAGGGTGAGGGTTAGACTCAGGCTCTTAGGGTTAGGGTTAGACTCAGGCTCTTAGGGTTAGGGTTAGACTCAGGCTCTTAGGGTGAGGGTTAGACTCAGGCTCTTAGTCTTAAAGTTAGACTCAGGCTCTTAGGCTTAGAGTTAGACTCAGGCTCTTAGGGTGAGGGTTAGACTCAGGCTCTTAGGGTTAGGGTTAGACTCAGGCTCTTAGGGTTAGGGTTAGACTCAGGCTCTTAGGGTTAGGGTTAGACTCAGGCTCTTAGGGTTAGGGTTAGACTCAGGCTCTTAGGGTGAGTGTTATACTCAGGCTCTTTGGGTTAGGGTTAGACTCAGGCTCTTAGGGTTAGGGTTAGACTCAGGCTCTTAGGGTTAGGGTTAGACTTCAGGCTCTTAGGGTGAGGGTTAGACTCAGGCTCTTAGGGTTAGGGTTAGACTCAGGCTCTTAGGGTGAGGGTTAGACTCAGGCTCTTAGGGTGAGGGTTAGACTCAGGCTCTTAGGGTTAGGGTTAGACTCAGGCTCTTAGGGTTAGGGTTAGACTCAGGCTCTTAGGGTTAGGGTTAGACTCAGGCTCTTAGGCTTAGGGTTAGACTCAGGCTCTTAGGGTGAGGGTTATACTCAGGCTCTTAGGGTTAGGGTTAGACTCAGGCTCTTAGGGTTAGGGTTAGACTCAGGCTCTTAGGGTTAGGGTTAGACTCAGGCTCTTAGGGTTAGGGTTAGACTCAGGCTCTTAGGGTTAGGGTTAGACTCAGGCTCTTAGGGTTAGGGTTAGACTCAGGCTCTTAGGCTTAGGGTTAGACTCAGGCTCTTAGGGTGAGGGTTATACTCAGGCTCTTAGGGTTAGGGTTAGACTCAGGCTCTTAGGGTTAGGGTTAGACTCAGGCTCTTAGGCTTAGGGTTAGACTCAGGCTCTTAGAGTAAGGGTTAGACTCAGGCTCTTAGGGTTAGGGTTAGACTCAGGCTCTTAGGGTTAGGGTTAGACTCAGGCTCTTAGGGTTAGGGTTAGACTTCAGGCTCTTAGGGTGAGGGTTAGACTCAGACTCTTAGGGTTAGGGTTAGACTCAGGCTCTTAGGGTTAGGGTTAGACTCAGGCTCTTAGGCTTAAAGTTAGACTCAGGCTCTTAGGCTTAGGGTTAGACTCAGGCTCTTAGGGTTAGGGTTAGACTCAGGCTCTTAGGGTTAGGGTTAGACTCAGGCTCTTAGGGTTAGGGTTAGACTCAGGCTCTTAGGGTTAGGGTTAGACTCAGGCTCTTAGGGTTAGGGTTAGACTCAGGCTCTTAGGGTGAGGGTTAGACTCAGGCTCTTAGGGTGAGGGTTAGACTCAGGCTCTTAGGGTGAGGGTTAGACTCAGGCTCTTAGGGTTAGGGTTAGACTCAGGCTCTTAGGGTTAGGGTTAGACTCAGGCTCTTAAGGTTAGGGTTAGACTCAGGCTCTTAGGGTTAGGGTTAGACTCAGGCTCTTAGGGTTAGGGTTAGACTCAGGCTCTTAGGCTTAGGGTTAGACTCAGGCTCTTAGGGTTAGGGTTAGACTCAGGCTCTTAGGGTGAGGGTTAGACTCAGGCTCTTAGGGTTAGGGTTAGACTCAGGCTCTTAGGGTGAGGGTTAGACTCAGGCTCTTAGGGTTAGGGTTAGACTCAGGCTCTTAGGGTGAGGGTTAGACTCAGGCTCTTCGGGTTAGGGTTAGACTCAGGCTCTTAGGGTGAGGGTTAGACTCAGGCTCTTAGGGTTAGGGTTAGACTCAGGCTCTTTAGGGTTAGGGTTAGACTCAGGCTCTTAGGGTTAGGGTTAGACTCAGGCTCTTAGGGTTAGGGTTAGACTCAGGCTCTTAGGGTGAGGGTTAGACTCAAGCTCTTAGGGTTAGGGTTAGACTCAGGCTCTTAGGGTTAGGGTTAGACTCAGGCTCTTAGGCTTAGGGTTAGACTCAGGCTCTTAGGGTTAGACTCAGGCTCTTAGGCTTAAAGTTAGACTCAGGCTCTTAGGGTTAGGGTTAGACTCAGGCTCGTAGGGTGAGGGTTAGACTCAGGCTCTTAGGGTTAGGGTTAGACTCAGGCTCTTAGGGTGAGGGTTAGACTCAGGCTCTTAGGGTTAGGGTTAGACTCAGGCTCTTAGGGTTAGGGTTAGACTCAGGCTCTTAGGCTTAGGGTTAGACTCAGGCTCTTAGGGTGAGGGTTATACTCAGGCTCTTAGGGTTAGGGTTAGACTCAGGCTCTTAGGGTTAGGGTTAGACTCAGGCTCTTAGGGTGAGGGTTAGACTCAGGCTCTTAGGGTTAGGGTTAGACTCAGGCTCTTAGGGTTAGGGTTAACTCAGGCTCTTTAGGGTTAGGGTTAGACTCAGGCTCTTAGGGTTAGGGTTAGACTCAGGCTCTTAGGGTTAGGGTTAGACTCAGGCTCTTAGGGTTAGGGTTAGACTCAGGCTCTTAGGCTTAGGGTTAGACTCAGGCTCTTAGGGTGAGGGTTAGACTCAGGCTCTTAGGGTTAGGGTTAGACTCAGGCTCTTAGGGTTAGGGTTAGACTCAGGCTCTTAGGGTTAGGGTTAGACTTCAGGCTCTTAGGGTGAGGGTTAGACTCAGACTCTTAGGGTTAGGGTTAGACTTCAGGCTCTTAGGGTGAGGGTTAGACTCAGGCTCTTAGGGTGAGGGTTAGACTCAGGCTCTTAGGGTTAGGGTTAGACTCAGGCTCTTAGGGTTAGGGTTAGACTCAGGCTCTTAGGGTTAGGGTTAGACTCAGGCTCTTAGGGTTATGGTTAGACTTCAGGCTCTTAGGGTGAGGGTTAGACTCAGGCTCTTAGGGTGAGGGTTAGACTCAGGCTCTTAGGCTTAGGGTTAGACTCAGGCTCTTAGGGTTAGGGTTAGACTCAGGCTCTTAGGGTTAGGGTTAGACTCAGGCTCTTAGGGTTAGGGTTCGATTCAGGCTCGTAGGGTTAGGGTTCAACTCAGGCTCTTAGGGTTAGGGTTAGACTCAGGCTCTTAGGGTGAGGGTTAGACTCAGGCTCTTAGGGTGAGGGTTAGACTCAGGCTCATAGGCTTAGGGTTAGACTCAGGCTCTTAGGGTTAGGGTTAGACTCAGGCTCTTAGGGTTAGGGTTAGACACAGGCTCTTAGGGTGAGGGTTAAACTCAGGCTCTTAGGGTTAGGGTTAGACTCAGGCTCTTAGGGTTAGACTCAGGCTCTTAGGGTTAGGGTTAGACTCAGGCTCTTAGGGTGAGGGTTAGACTCAGGCTCTTAGGGTGAGGGTTAGACTCAGGCTCTTAGGGTTAGGGTTAGACTCAGGCTCTTAGGGTGAGGGTTAGACTCAGGCTCTTAGGGTTAGGGTTAGACTCAGGCTCTTAGGGTGAGGGTTAGACTCAGGCTCTTAGGGTTAGGGTTAGACTCAGGCTCTTAGGGTTAGGGTTAGACTCAGGCTCTTAGGGTGAGGGTTAGACTCAGGCTCTTAGGGTTAGGGTTAGACTCAGGCTCTTAGGGTGAGGGTTAGACTCAGGCTCTTAGGGTTAGGGTTCGACTCAGGCTCTTAGGGTTAGGGTTCGATTCAGGCTCGTAGGGTGAGGGTTCGACTCAGGCTCTTAGGGTTAGGGTTAGACTCATGCTCTTATGGTGAGGGTTAGACTCAGGCTCTTCGGGTTAGGGTTAGACTCAGGCTCTTAGGGTTAGGGTTAGACTCAGGCTTATAGGGTTAGGGTTAGACTCAGGCTCTTAGGGTGAGGGTTAGACTCAGGCTCTTCGGGTTAGGGTTAGACTCAGGCTCTTCGGGTTAGGGTTAGACTCAGGCTCTTCGGGTTAGGGTTAGACTCAGGCTCTTAGGGTGAGGGTTAGACTCAGGCTCTTAGGGTGAGGGTTAGACTCAGGCTCTTAGGGTTAGACTCAGGCTCTTAGGGTGAGGGTTAGACTCAGGCTCTTAGGGTTAGGGTTAGACTCAGGCTCTTTAGGGTTAGGGTTAGACTCAGGCTCTTAGGGTTAGGGTTAGACTCAGGCTCTTAGGGTTAGGGTTAGACTCAGGCTCTTAGGGTGAGGGTTAGACTCAAGCTCTTAGGGTTAGGGTTAGACTCAGGCTCTTAGGGTTAGGGTTAGACTCAGGCTCTTAGGCTTAGGGTTAGACTCAGGCTCTTAGGGTTAGACTCAGGCTCTTAGGCTTAAAGTTAGACTCAGGCTCTTAGGGTTAGGGTTAGACTCAAGGCTCTTAGGGTGAGGGTTAGACTCAGGCTCTTAGGGTTAGGGTTAGACTCAGGCTCTTAGGGTGAGGGTTAGACTCAGGCTCTTAGGGTTAGGGTTAGACTCAGGCTCTTAGGGTGAGGGTTAGACTCAGGCTCTTAGGGTGAGGGTTAGACTCAGGCTCTTAGGGTTAGGGTTAGACTCAGGCTCTTAGGGTTAGGGTTAGACTCAGGCTCTTAGGGTGAGGGTTAGACTCAGGCTCTTAGTCTTAAAGTTAGACTCAGGCTCTTAGGCTTAGAGTTAGACTCAGGCTCTTAGGGTGAGGGTTAGACTCAGGCTCTTAGGGTTAGGGTTAGACTCAGGCTCTTAGGGTTAGGGTTAGACTCAGGCTCTTAGGGTTAGGGTTAGACTCAGGCTCTTAGGGTTAGGGTTAGACTCAGGCTCTTAGGGTGAGTGTTATACTCAGGCTCTTTGGGTTAGGGTTAGACTCAGGCTCTTAGGGTTAGGGTTAGACTCAGGCTCTTAGGGTTAGGGTTAGACTTCAGGCTCTTAGGGTGAGGGTTAGACTCAGGCTCTTAGGGTTAGGGTTAGACTCAGGCTCTTAGGGTGAGGGTTAGACTCAGGCTCTTAGGGTGAGGGTTAGACTCAGGCTCTTAGGGTTAGGGTTAGACTCAGGCTCTTAGGGTTAGGGTTAGACTCAGGCTCTTAGGGTTAGGGTTAGACTCAGGCTCTTAGGCTTAGGGTTAGACTCAGGCTCTTAGGGTGAGGGTTATACTCAGGCTCTTAGGGTTAGGGTTAGACTCAGGCTCTTAGGGTTAGGGTTAGACTCAGGCTCTTAGGGTTAGGGTTAGACTCAGGCTCTTAGGGTTAGGGTTAGACTCAGGCTCTTAGGGTTAGGGTTAGACTCAGGCTCTTAGGGTTAGGGTTAGACTCAGGCTCTTAGGCTTAGGGTTAGACTCAGGCTCTTAGGGTGAGGGTTATACTCAGGCTCTTAGGGTTAGGGTTAGACTCAGGCTCTTAGGGTTAGGGTTAGACTCAGGCTCTTAGGCTTAGGGTTAGACTCAGGCTCTTAGAGTAAGGGTTAGACTCAGGCTCTTAGGGTTAGGGTTAGACTCAGGCTCTTAGGGTTAGGGTTAGACTCAGGCTCTTAGGGTTAGGGTTAGACTTCAGGCTCTTAGGGTGAGGGTTAGACTCAGACTCTTAGGGTTAGGGTTAGACTCAGGCTCTTAGGGTTAGGGTTAGACTCAGGCTCTTAGGCTTAAAGTTAGACTCAGGCTCTTAGGCTTAGGGTTAGACTCAGGCTCTTAGGGTTAGGGTTAGACTCAGGCTCTTAGGGTTAGGGTTAGACTCAGGCTCTTAGGGTTAGGGTTAGACTCAGGCTCTTAGGGTTAGGGTTAGACTCAGGCTCTTAGGGTTAGGGTTAGACTCAGGCTCTTAGGGTGAGGGTTAGACTCAGGCTCTTAGGGTGAGGGTTAGACTCAGGCTCTTAGGGTGAGGGTTAGACTCAGGCTCTTAGGGTTAGGGTTAGACTCAGGCTCTTAGGGTTAGGGTTAGACTCAGGCTCTTAAGGTTAGGGTTAGACTCAGGCTCTTAGGGTTAGGGTTAGACTCAGGCTCTTAGGGTTAGGGTTAGACTCAGGCTCTTAGGCTTAGGGTTAGACTCAGGCTCTTAGGGTTAGGGTTAGACTCAGGCTCTTAGGGTGAGGGTTAGACTCAGGCTCTTAGGGTTAGGGTTAGACTCAGGCTCTTAGGGTGAGGGTTAGACTCAGGCTCTTAGGGTTAGGGTTAGACTCAGGCTCTTAGGGTGAGGGTTAGACTCAGGCTCTTAGGGTTAGACTCAGGCTCTTAGGGTGAGGGTTAGACTCAGGCTCTTAGGGTTAGGGTTAGACTCAGGCTCTTTAGGGTTAGGGTTAGACTCAGGCTCTTAGGGTTAGGGTTAGACTCAGGCTCTTAGGGTTAGGGTTAGACTCAGGCTCTTAGGGTGAGGGTTAGACTCAAGCTCTTAGGGTTAGGGTTAGACTCAGGCTCTTAGGGTTAGGGTTAGACTCAGGCTCTTAGGCTTAGGGTTAGACTCAGGCTCTTAGGGTTAGACTCAGGCTCTTAGGCTTAAAGTTAGACTCAGGCTCTTAGGGTTAGGGTTAGACTCAGGCTCTTAGGGTGAGGGTTAGACTCAGGCTCTTAGGGTTAGGGTTAGACTCAGGCTCTTAGGGTGAGGGTTAGACTCAGGCTCTTAGGGTTAGGGTTAGACTCAGGCTCTTAGGGTTAGGGTTAGACTCAGGCTCTTAGGCTTAGGGTTAGACTCAGGCTCTTAGGGTGAGGGTTATACTCAGGCTCTTAGGGTTAGGGTTAGACTCAGGCTCTTAGGGTTAGGGTTAGACTCAGGCTCTTAGGGTTAGGGTTAGACTTCAGGCTCTTAGGGTGAGGGTTAGACTCAGACTCTTAGGGTTAGGGTTAGACTTCAGGCTCTTAGGGTGAGGGTTAGACTCAGGCTCTTAGGGTGAGGGTTAGACTCAGGCTCTTAGGGTTAGGGTTAGACTCAGGCTCTTAGGGTGAGGGTTAGACTCAGGCTCTTTAGGGTTAGGGTTAGACTCAGGCTCTTAGGGTGAGGGTTAGACTCAGGCTCTTAGGGTGAGGGTTATACTCAGGCTCTTAGGGTTAGGGTTAGACTCAGGCTCTTAGGGTTAGGGTTAGACTCAGGCTCTTAGGTTTAGGGTTAGACTTCAGGCTCTTAGGGTGAGGGTTAGACTCAGACTCTTAGGGTTAGGGTTATACTTCAGGCTCTTAGGGTGAGGGTTAGACTCAGGCTCTTAGGGTGAGGGTTAGACTCAGGCTCTTAGGGTTAGGGTTAGACTCAGGCTCTTAGGGTGAGGGTTAGACTCAGGCTCTTAGGGTTAGGGTTAGACTCAGGCTCTTAGGGTTAGGGTTAGACTCAGGCTCTTAGGGTTAGGGTTAACCCTAAGAAACAGACCAAAGCCTGTCTGTCTATTCAGAAAGATCATAAAATATTTAACAAAAGAACAGTAATGTTTGGTTAGACTCAGGCTCTTAGGCTTAGGGTTAGACTCAGGCTCTTAGGGTGAGGGTTATACTCAGGCTCTTAGGGTTAGGGTTAGACTCAGGCTCTTAGGGTTAGGGTTAGACTCAGGCTCTTAGGGTTAGGGTTAGACTTCAGGCTCTTAGGGTGAGGGTTAGACTCAGACTCTTAGGGTTAGGGTTAGACTTCAGGCTCTTAGGGTGAGGGTTAGACTCAGGCTCTTAGGGTTAGGGTTAGACTCAGGATCTTAGGGTGAGGGTTAGACTCAGGCTCTTTAGGCTTAGGGTTAGACTCAGGCTCTTAGGGTGAGGGTTAGACTCAGGCTCTTAGGGTTAGGGTTAGACTCAGGCTCTTAGGATGAGGGTTAGACTCAGGCTCTTAGGGTTAGGGTTAGACTCAGGCTCTTAGGGTGAGGGTTAGACTCAGGCTCTTAGGGTTAGGGTTAGACTCAGGCTCTTAGGGTTAGGGTTAACTCAGGCTCTTTAGGGTTAGGGTTAGACTCAGGCTCTTAGGGTTAGGGTTAGACTCAGGCTCTTAGGGTTAGGGTTAGACTCAGGCTCTTAGGGTTAGGGTTAGACTCAGGCTCTTAGGGTTAGGGTTAGACTCAGGCTCTTAGGGTTAGGGTTAGACTCAGGCTCTTAGGGTGAGGGTTATACTCAGGCTCTTAGGGTTAGGGTTAGACTCAGGCTCTTAGGGTTAGGGTTAGACTCAGGCTCTTAGGGTTAGGGTTAGACTTCAGGCTCTTAGGGTGAGGGTTAGACTCAGACTCTTAGGGTTAGGGTTAGACTTCAGGCTCTTAGGGTGAGGGTTAGACTCAGGCTCTTAGGGTGAGGGTTAGACTCAGGCTCTTAGGGTTAGGGTTAGACTCAGGCTCTTAGGGTGAGGGTTAGACTCAGGCTCTTAGGGTTAGGGTTAGACTCAGGCTCTTAGGGTTAGGGTTAGACTCAGGCTCTTAGGGTGAGGGTTAGACTCAGGCTCTTTAGGGTTAGGGTTAGACTCAGGCTCTTAGGGTTAGGGTTAGACTCAGGCTCTTAGGGTTAGGGTTAGACTCAGGCTCTTAGGGTTAGGGTTAGACTCAGGCTCTTAGGCTTAGGGTTAGACTCAGGCTCTTAGGGTGAGGGTTAGACTCAGGCTCTTAGGGTTAGGGTTAGACTCAGGCTCTTAGGATGAGGGTTAGACTCAGGCTCTTAGGGTTAGGGTTAGACTCAGGCTCTTAGGGTTAGGGTTAGACTCAGGCTCTTAGGGTGAGGGTTAGACTCAGGCTCTTAGGGTTAGGGTTAACTCAGGCTCTTTAGGGTTAGGGTTAGACTCAGGCTCTTAGGGTTAGGGTTAGACTCAGGCTCTTAGGGTTAGGGTTAGACTCAGGCTCTTAGGGTTAGGGTTAGACTCAGGCTCTTAGGGTTAGGGTTAGACTCAGGCTCTTAGGCTTAGGGTTAGACTCAGGCTCTTAGGGTGAGGGTTATACTCAGGCTCTTAGGGTGAGGGTTAGACTCAGGCTCTTAGGGTTAGGGTTAGACTCAGGCTCTTAGGGTTAGGGTTCGATTCAGGCTCTTAGGGTGAGGGTTAGACTCAGGCTCTTAGGGTGAGGGTTAGACTCAGGCTCTTAGGGTTAGGGTTAGACTCAGGCTCTTAGGCTTAGGGTTAGACTCAGGCTCTTAGGGTGAGGGTTATACTCAGGCTCTTAGGGTTAGGGTTAGACTCAGGCTCTTAGGGTTAGGGTTAGACTCAGGCTCTTAGGGTTAGGGTTAGACTCAGGCTCTTAAGGTTAGGGTTAGACTCAGGCTCTTAGGGTTAGGGTTAGACTCAGGCTCTTAGGGTTAGGGTTAGACTCAGGCTCTTAGGGTTAGGGTTAGACTCAGGCTCTTAGGGTGAGGGTTAGACTCAGGCTCTTAGGGTTAGGGTTAGACTCAGGCTCTTAGGGTGAGGGTTAGACTCAGGCTCTTAGGGTTAGGGTTCGACTCAGGCTCTTAGGGTGAGGGTTCGATTCAGGCTCGTAGGGTGAGGGTTCGACTCAGGCTCTTAGGGTTAGGGTTAACTCAGGCTCTTTAGGGTTAGGGTTAGACTCAGGCTCTTAGGGTTAGGGTTAGACTCAGGCTCTTAGGGTTAGGGTTAGACTCAGGCTCTTAGGGTGAGTGTTATACTCAGGCTCTTTGGGTTAGGGTTAGACTCAGGCTCTTAGGGTTAGGGTTAGACTCAGGCTCTTAGGGTTAGGGTTAGACTTCAGGCTCTTAGGGTGAGGGTTAGACTCAGGCTCTTAGGGTTAGGGTTAGACTCAGGCTCTTAGGGTGAGGGTTAGACTCAGGCTCTTAGGGTGAGGGTTAGACTCAGGCTCTTAGGGTTAGGGTTAGACTCAGGCTCTTAGGGTTAGGGTTAGACTCAGGCTCTTAGGGTTAGGGTTAGACTCAAGCTCTTAGGCTTAGGGTTAGACTCAGGCTCTTAGGGTTAGGGTTAGACTCAGGCTCTTAGGGTGAGGGTTAGACTCAGGCTCTTAGGGTTAGGGTTAGACTCAGGCTCTTAGGGTTAGGGTTAGACTTCAGGCTCTTAGGGTGAGGGTTAGACTCAGACTCTTAGGGTTAGGGTTAGACTTCAGGCTCTTAGGGTGAGGGTTAGACTCAGGCTCTTCGGGTTAGGGTTAGACTCAGGCTCTTAGGGTTAGGGTTAGACTCAGGCTCTTAGGGTGAGGGTTAGACTCAGGCTCTTTAGGGTTAGGGTTAGACTCAGGCTCTTAGGGTTAGGGTTAGACTCAGGCTCTTAGGGTGAGGGTTATACTCAGGCTCTTAGGGTTAGGGTTAGACTCAGGCTCTTAGGGTTAGGGTTAGACTCAGGCTCTTAGGGTTAGGGTTAGACTTCAGGCTCTTAGGGTGAGGGTTAGACTCAGACTCTTAGGGTTAGGGTTAGACTTCAGGCTCTTAGGGTGAGGGTTAGACTCAGGCTCTTAGGGTGAGGGTTAGACTCAGGCTCTTAGGGTTAGGGTTAGACTCAGGCTCTTAGGGTGAGGGTTAGACTCAGGCTCTTAGGGTTAGGGTTAGACTCAGGCTCTTAGGGTTAGGGTTAACCCTAAAAAACAGACCAAAGCCTGTCTGTCTATTCAGAAAGATCATAAAATATTTAACAAAAGAACAGTAATGTTTGGTTAGACTCAGGCTCTTAGGCTTAGGGTTAGACTCAGGCTCTTAGGGTTAGGGTTAGACTCAGGCTCTTAGGGTTAGGGTTAGACTCAGGCTCTTAGGGTTAGGGTTAGACTCAGGCTCTTAGGGTTAGGGTTAGACTTCAGGCTCTTAGGGTGAGGGTTAGACTCAGACTCTTAGGGTTAGGGTTAGACTTCAGGCTCTTAGGGTGAGGGTTAGACTCAGGCTCTTAGGGTGAGGGTTAGACTCAGGCTCTTAGGGTTAGGGTTAGACTCAGGCTCTTAGGGTGAGGGTTAGACTCAGGCTCTTTAGGGTTAGGGTTAGACTCAGGCTCTTAGGGTTAGGGTTAGACTCAGGCTCTTAGGGTTAGGGTTAGACTCAGGCTCTTAGGGTTAGGGTTAGACTCAGGCTCTTAGGGTGAGGGTTAGACTCAGGCTCTTAGGGTTAGGGTTAGACTCAGGCTCTTAGGATGAGGGTTAGACTCAGGCTCTTAGGGTTAGGGTTAGACTCAGGCTCTTAGGGTGAGGGTTAGACTCAGGCTCTTAGGGTTAGGGTTAGACTCAGGCTCTTAGGGTTAGGGTTAACTCAGGCTCTTTAGGGTTAGGGTTAGACTCAGGCTCTTAGGGTTAGGGTTAGACTCAGGCTCTTAGGGTTAGGGTTAGACTCAGGCTCTTAGGGTTAGGGTTAGACTCAGGCTCTTAGGGTTAGGGTTAGACTCAGGCTCTTAGGCTTAGGGTTAGACTCAGGCTCTTAGGGTGAGGGTTATACTCAGGCTCTTAGGGTGAGGGTTAGACTCAGGCTCTTAGGGTTAGGGTTAGACTCAGGCTCTTAGGCTTAGGGTTAGACTCAGGCTCTTAGGGTTAGACTCAGGCTCTTAGGCTTAAAGTTAGACTCAGGCTCTTAGGGTTAGGGTTAGACTCAGGCTCTTAGGGTGAGGGTTAGACTCAGGCTCTTAGGGTTAGGGTTAGACTCAGGCTCTTAGGGTGAGGGTTAGACTCAGGCTCTTAGGGTTAGGGTTAGACTCAGGCTCTTAGGGTTAGGGTTAGACTCAGGCTCTTAGGCTTAGGGTTAGACTCAGGCTCTTAGGGTGAGGGTTATACTCAGGCTCTTAGGGTTAGGGTTAGACTCAGGCTCTTAGGGTTAGGGTTAGACTCAGGCTCTTAGGGTTAGGGTTAGACTTCAGGCTCTTAGGGTGAGGGTTAGACTCAGACTCTTAGGGTTAGGGTTAGACTTCAGGCTCTTAGGGTGAGGGTTAGACTCAGGCTCTTAGGGTGAGGGTTAGACTCAGGCTCTTAGGGTTAGGGTTAGACTCAGGCTCTTAGGGTGAGGGTTAGACTCAGGCTCTTTAGGGTTAGGGTTAGACTCAGGCTCTTAGGGTGAGGGTTAGACTCAGGCTCTTAGGGTGAGGGTTATACTCAGGCTCTTAGGGTTAGGGTTAGACTCAGGCTCTTAGGGTTAGGGTTAGACTCAGGCTCTTAGGTTTAGGGTTAGACTTCAGGCTCTTAGGGTGAGGGTTAGACTCAGACTCTTAGGGTTAGGGTTATACTTCAGGCTCTTAGGGTGAGGGTTAGACTCAGGCTCTTAGGGTGAGGGTTAGACTCAGGCTCTTAGGGTTAGGGTTAGACTCAGGCTCTTAGGGTGAGGGTTAGACTCAGGCTCTTAGGGTTAGGGTTAGACTCAGGCTCTTAGGGTTAGGGTTAGACTCAGGCTCTTAGGGTTAGGGTTAACCCTAAGAAACAGACCAAAGCCTGTCTGTCTATTCAGAAAGATCATAAAATATTTAACAAAAGAACAGTAATGTTTGGTTAGACTCAGGCTCTTAGGCTTAGGGTTAGACTCAGGCTCTTAGGGTGAGGGTTATACTCAGGCTCTTAGGGTTAGGGTTAGACTCAGGCTCTTAGGGTTAGGGTTAGACTCAGGCTCTTAGGGTTAGGGTTAGACTTCAGGCTCTTAGGGTGAGGGTTAGACTCAGACTCTTAGGGTTAGGGTTAGACTTCAGGCTCTTAGGGTGAGGGTTAGACTCAGGCTCTTAGGGTTAGGGTTAGACTCAGGATCTTAGGGTGAGGGTTAGACTCAGGCTCTTTAGGCTTAGGGTTAGACTCAGGCTCTTAGGGTGAGGGTTAGACTCAGGCTCTTAGGGTTAGGGTTAGACTCAGGCTCTTAGGATGAGGGTTAGACTCAGGCTCTTAGGGTTAGGGTTAGACTCAGGCTCTTAGGGTGAGGGTTAGACTCAGGCTCTTAGGGTTAGGGTTAGACTCAGGCTCTTAGGGTTAGGGTTAACTCAGGCTCTTTAGGGTTAGGGTTAGACTCAGGCTCTTAGGGTTAGGGTTAGACTCAGGCTCTTAGGGTTAGGGTTAGACTCAGGCTCTTAGGGTTAGGGTTAGACTCAGGCTCTTAGGGTTAGGGTTAGACTCAGGCTCTTAGGGTTAGGGTTAGACTCAGGCTCTTAGGGTGAGGGTTATACTCAGGCTCTTAGGGTTAGGGTTAGACTCAGGCTCTTAGGGTTAGGGTTAGACTCAGGCTCTTAGGGTTAGGGTTAGACTTCAGGCTCTTAGGGTGAGGGTTAGACTCAGACTCTTAGGGTTAGGGTTAGACTTCAGGCTCTTAGGGTGAGGGTTAGACTCAGGCTCTTAGGGTGAGGGTTAGACTCAGGCTCTTAGGGTTAGGGTTAGACTCAGGCTCTTAGGGTGAGGGTTAGACTCAGGCTCTTAGGGTTAGGGTTAGACTCAGGCTCTTAGGGTTAGGGTTAGACTCAGGCTCTTAGGGTGAGGGTTAGACTCAGGCTCTTTAGGGTTAGGGTTAGACTCAGGCTCTTAGGGTTAGGGTTAGACTCAGGCTCTTAGGGTTAGGGTTAGACTCAGGCTCTTAGGGTTAGGGTTAGACTCAGGCTCTTAGGCTTAGGGTTAGACTCAGGCTCTTAGGGTGAGGGTTAGACTCAGGCTCTTAGGGTTAGGGTTAGACTCAGGCTCTTAGGATGAGGGTTAGACTCAGGCTCTTAGGGTTAGGGTTAGACTCAGGCTCTTAGGGTGAGGGTTAGACTCAGGCTCTTAGGGTGAGGGTTAGACTCAGGCTCTTAGGGTTAGGGTTAACTCAGGCTCTTTAGGGTTAGGGTTAGACTCAGGCTCTTAGGGTTAGGGTTAGACTCAGGCTCTTAGGGTTAGGGTTAGACTCAGGCTCTTAGGGTTAGGGTTAGACTCAGGCTCTTAGGGTTAGGGTTAGACTCAGGCTCTTAGGCTTAGGGTTAGACTCAGGCTCTTAGGGTGAGGGTTATACTCAGGCTCTTAGGGTGAGGGTTAGACTCAGGCTCTTAGGGTTAGGGTTAGACTCAGGCTCTTAGGGTTAGGGTTCGATTCAGGCTCTTAGGGTGAGGGTTAGACTCAGGCTCTTAGGGTGAGGGTTAGACTCAGGCTCTTAGGGTTAGGGTTAGACTCAGGCTCTTAGGCTTAGGGTTAGACTCAGGCTCTTAGGGTGAGGGTTATACTCAGGCTCTTAGGGTTAGGGTTAGACTCAGGCTCTTAGGGTTAGGGTTAGACTCAGGCTCTTAGGGTTAGGGTTAGACTCAGGCTCTTAAGGTTAGGGTTAGACTCAGGCTCTTAGGGTTAGGGTTAGACTCAGGCTCTTAGGGTTAGGGTTAGACTCAGGCTCTTAGGGTTAGGGTTAGACTCAGGCTCTTAGGGTGAGGGTTAGACTCAGGCTCTTAGGGTTAGGGTTAGACTCAGGCTCTTAGGGTGAGGGTTAGACTCAGGCTCTTAGGGTTAGGGTTCGACTCAGGCTCTTAGGGTGAGGGTTCGATTCAGGCTCGTAGGGTGAGGGTTCGACTCAGGCTCTTAGGGTTAGGGTTAACTCAGGCTCTTTAGGGTTAGGGTTAGACTCAGGCTCTTAGGGTTAGGGTTAGACTCAGGCTCTTAGGGTTAGGGTTAGACTCAGGCTCTTAGGGTTAGGGTTAGACTCAGGCTCTTAGGGTGAGTGTTATACTCAGGCTCTTTGGGTTAGGGTTAGACTCAGGCTCTTAGGGTTAGGGTTAGACTCAGGCTCTTAGGGTTAGGGTTAGACTTCAGGCTCTTAGGGTGAGGGTTAGACTCAGGCTCTTAGGGTTAGGGTTAGACTCAGGCTCTTAGGGTGAGGGTTAGACTCAGGCTCTTAGGGTGAGGGTTAGACTCAGGCTCTTAGGGTTAGGGTTAGACTCAGGCTCTTAGGGTTAGGGTTAGACTCAGGCTCTTAGGCTTAGGGTTAGACTCAGGCTCTTAGGCTTAGGGTTAGACTCAGGCTCTTAGGGTGAGGGTTATACTCAGGCTCTTAGGGTTAAGGTTAGACTCAGGCTCTTAGGGTTAGGGTTAGACTCAGGCTCTTAGGGTTAGGGTTAGACTTCAGGCTCTTAGGGTGAGGGTTAGACTCAGACTCTTAGGGTTAGGGTTAGACTTCAGGCTCTTAGGGTGAGGGTTAGACTCAGGCTCTTCGGGTTAGGGTTAGACTCAGGCTCTTAGGGTTAGGGTTAGACTCAGGCTCTTAGGGTTAGGGTTAGACTCAGGCTCTTTAGGGTTAGGGTTAGACTCAGGCTCTTAGGGTTAGGGTTAGACTCAGGCTCTTAGGGTGAGGGTTATACTCAGGCTCTTAGGGTTAGGGTTAGACTCAGGCTCTTAGGGTTAGGGTTAGACTCAGGCTCTTAGGGTTAGGGTTAGACTTCAGGCTCTTAGGGTGAGGGTTAGACTCAGACTCTTAGGGTTAGGGTTAGACTTCAGGCTCTTAGGGTGAGGGTTAGACTCAGGCTCTTAGGGTGAGGGTTAGACTCAGGCTCTTAGGGTTAGGGTTAGACTCAGGCTCTTAGGGTGAGGGTTAGACTCAGGCTCTTAGGGTTAGGGTTAGACTCAGGCTCTTAGGGTTAGGGTTAACCCTAAAAAACAGACCAAAGCCTGTCTGTCTATTCAGAAAGATCATAAAATATTTAACAAAAGAACAGTAATGTTTGGTTAGACTCAGGCTCTTAGGCTTAGGGTTAGACTCAGGCTCTTAGGGTTAGGGTTAGACTCAGGCTCTTAGGGTTAGGGTTAGACTCAGGCTCTTAGGGTTAGGGTTAGACTCAGGCTCTTAGGGTTAGGGTTAGACTTCAGGCTCTTAGGGTGAGGGTTAGACTCAGACTCTTAGGGTTAGGGTTAGACTTCAGGCTCTTAGGGTGAGGGTTAGACTCAGGCTCTTAGGGTGAGGGTTAGACTCAGGCTCTTAGGGTTAGGGTTAGACTCAGGCTCTTAGGGTGAGGGTTAGACTCAGGCTCTTTAGGGTTAGGGTTAGACTCAGGCTCTTAGGGTTAGGGTTAGACTCAGGCTCTTAGGGTTAGGGTTAGACTCAGGCTCTTAGGCTTAGGGTTAGACTCAGGCTCTTAGGGTGAGGGTTAGACTCAGGCTCTTAGGGTTAGGGTTAGACTCAGGCTCTTAGGATGAGGGTTAGACTCAGGCTCTTAGGGTTAGGGTTAGACTCAGGCTCTTAGGGTGAGGGTTAGACTCAGGCTCTTAGGGTTAGGGTTAGACTCAGGCTCTTAGGGTTAGGGTTAACTCAGGCTCTTTAGGGTTAGGGTTAGACTCAGGCTCTTAGGGTTAGGGTTAGACTCAGGCTCTTAGGGTTAGGGTTAGACTCAGGCTCTTAGGCTTAGGGTTAGACTCAGGCTCTTAGGGTGAGGGTTATACTCAGGCTCTTAGGGTGAGGGTTAGACTCAGGCTCTTAGGGTTAGGGTTAGACTCAGGCTCTTAGGGTTAGGGTTCGATTCAGGCTCTTAGGGTGAGGGTTAGACTCAGGCTCTTAGGGTGAGGGTTAGACTCAGGCTCTTAGGGTTAGGGTTAGACTCAGGCTCTTAGGCTTAGGGTTAGACTCAGGCTCTTAGGGTGAGGGTTATACTCAGGCTCTTAGGGTTAGGGTTAGACTCAGGCTCTTAGGGTTAGGGTTAGACTCAGGCTCTTAGGGTTAGGGTTAGACTCAGGCTCTTAAGGTTAGGGTTAGACTCAGGCTCTTAGGGTTAGGGTTAGACTCAGGCTCTTAGGGTTAGGGTTAGACTCAGGCTCTTAGGGTTAGGGTTAGACTCAGGCTCTTAGGGTGAGGGTTAGACTCAGGCTCTTAGGGTTAGGGTTAGACTCAGGCTCTTAGGGTGAGGGTTAGACTCAGGCTCTTAGGGTTAGGGTTCGACTCAGGCTCTTAGGGTGAGGGTTCGATTCAGGCTCGTAGGGTGAGGGTTCGACTCAGGCTCTTAGGGTTAGGGTTAACTCAGGCTCTTTAGGGTTAGGGTTAGACTCAGGCTCTTAGGGTTAGGGTTAGACTCAGGCTCTTAGGGTTAGGGTTAGACTCAGGCTCTTAGGGTTAGGGTTAGACTCAGGCTCTTAGGGTTAGGGTTAGACTCAGGCTCTTAGGGTGAGTGTTATACTCAGGCTCTTTGGGTTAGGGTTAGACTCAGGCTCTTAGGGTTAGGGTTAGACTCAGGCTCTTAGGGTTAGGGTTAGACTTCAGGCTCTTAGGGTGAGGGTTAGACTCAGGCTCTTAGGGTTAGGGTTAGACTTCAGGCTCTTAGGGTGAGGGTTAGACTCAGGCTCTTAGGGTGAGGGTTAGACTCAGGCTCTTAGGGTTAGGGTTAGACTCAGGCTCTTAGGGTTAGGGTTAGACTCAGGCTCTTAGGGTTAGGGTTAGACTCAGGCTCTTAGGCTTAGGGTTAGACTCAGGCTCTTAGGGTGAGGGTTATACTCAGGCTCTTAGGGTTAGGGTTAGACTCAGGCTCTTAGGGTTAGGGTTAGACTCAGGCTCTTAGGGTTAGGGTTAGACTTCAGGCTCTTAGGGTGAGGGTTAGACTCAGACTCTTAGGGTTAGGGTTAGACTTCAGGCTCTTAGGGTGAGGGTTAGACTCAGGCTCTTCGGGTTAGGGTTAGACTCAGGCTCTTAGGGTTAGGGTTAGACTCAGGCTCTTAGGGTGAGGGTTAGACTCAGGCTCTTTAGGGTTAGGGTTAGACTCAGGCTCTTAGGGTTAGGGTTAGACTCAGGCTCTTAGGGTGAGGGTTATACTCAGGCTCTTAGGGTTAGGGTTAGACTCAGGCTCTTAGGGTTAGGGTTAGACTCAGGCTCTTAGGGTTAGGGTTAGACTTCAGGCTCTTAGGGTGAGGGTTAGACTCAGACTCTTAGGGTTAGGGTTAGACTTCAGGCTCTTAGGGTGAGGGTTAGACTCAGGCTCTTAGGGTGAGGGTTAGACTCAGGCTCTTAGGGTTAGGGTTAGACTCAGGCTCTTAGGGTGAGGGTTAGACTCAGGCTCTTAGGGTTAGGGTTAGACTCAGGCTCTTAGGGTTAGGGTTAGACTCAGGCTCTTAGGGTTAGGGTTAACCCTAAAAAACAGACCAAAGCCTGTCTGTCTATTCAGAAAGATCATAAAATATTTAACAAAAGAACAGTAATGTTTGGTTAGACTCAGGCTCTTAGGCTTAGGGTTAGACTCAGGCTCTTAGGGTTAGGGTTAGACTCAGGCTCTTAGGGTTAGGGTTAGACTCAGGCTCTTAGGGTTAGGGTTAGACTCAGGCTCTTAGGGTTAGGGTTAGACTTCAGGCTCTTAGGGTGAGGGTTAGACTCAGACTCTTAGGGTTAGGGTTAGACTTCAGGCTCTTAGGGTGAGGGTTAGACTCAGGCTCTTAGGGTGAGGGTTAGACTCAGGCTCTTAGGGTTAGGGTTAGACTCAGGCTCTTAGGGTGAGGGTTAGACTCAGGCTCTTTAGGGTTAGGGTTAGACTCAGGCTCTTAGGGTTAGGGTTAGACTCAGGCTCTTAGGGTTAGGGTTAGACTCAGGCTCTTAGGCTTAGGGTTAGACTCAGGCTCTTAGGGTGAGGGTTAGACTCAGGCTCTTAGGGTTAGGGTTAGACTCAGGCTCTTAGGATGAGGGTTAGACTCAGGCTCTTAGGGTTAGGGTTAGACTCAGGCTCTTAGGGTGAGGGTTAGACTCAGGCTCTTAGGGTTAGGGTTAGACTCAGGCTCTTAGGGTTAGGGTTAACTCAGGCTCTTTAGGGTTAGGGTTAGACTCAGGCTCTTAGGGTTAGGGTTAGACTCAGGCTCTTAGGGTTAGGGTTAGACTCAGGCTCTTAGGGTTAGGGTTAGACTCAGGCTCTTAGGGTTAGGGTTAGACTCAGGCTCTTAGGGTTAGGGTTAGACTTCAGGCTCTTAGGGTGAGGGTTAGACTCAGGCTCTTAGGGTTAGGGTTAGACTTCAGGCTCTTAGGGTGAGGGTTAGACTTCAGGCTCTTAGGGTGAGGGTTAGACTCAGACTCTTAGGGTTAGGGTTAGACTTCAGGCTCTTAGGGTGAGGGTTAGACTCAGGCTCTTAGGGTGAGGGTTAGACTCAGGCTCTTAGGGTTAGGGTTAGACTCAGGCTCTTAGGGTGAGGGTTAGACTCAGGCTCTTAGGGTTAGGGTTAGACTCAGGCTCTTAGGGTTATGGTTAGACTTCAGGCTCTTAGGGTGAGGGTTAGACTCAGGCTCTTAGGGTGAGGGTTAGACTCAGGCTCTTAGGCTTAGGGTTAGACTCAGGCTCTTAGGGTTAGGGTTAGACTCAGGCTCTTAGGGTTAGGGTTAGACTCAGGCTCTTAGGGTTAGGGTTCGATTCAGGCTCGTAGGGTTAGGGTTCGACTCAGGCTCTTAGGGTTAGGGTTAGACTCAGGCTCTTAGGGTGAGGGTTAGACTCAGGCTCTTAGGGTGAGGGTTAGACTCAGGCTCTTAGGCTTAGGGTTAGACTCAGGCTCTTAGGGTTAGGGTTAGACTCAGGCTCTTAGGGTTAGGGTTAGACACAGGCTCTTAGGGTGAGGGTTAAACTCAGGCTCTTAGGGTTAGGGTTAGACTCAGGCTCTTAGGGTTAGACTCAGGCTCTTAGGGTTAGGGTTAGACTCAGGCTCTTAGGGTGAGGGTTAGACTCAGGCTCTTAGGGTGAGGGTTAGACTCAGGCTCTTAGGGTGAGGGTTAGACTCAGGCTCTTAGGGTTAGGGTTAGACCAGGCTCTTAGGGTGAGGGTTAGACTCAGGCTCTTAGGGTTAGGGTTAGACTCAGGCTCTTAGGGTTAGGGTTAGACTCAGGCTCTTAGGGTGAGGGTTAGACTCAGGCTCTTAGGGTTAGGGTTAGACTCAGGCTCTTAGGGTGAGGGTTAGACTCAGGCTCTTAGGGTTAGGGTTCGACTCAGGCTCTTAGGGTTAGGGTTCGATTCAGGCTCGTAGGGTGAGGGTTCGACTCAGGCTCTTAGGGTTAGGGTTAGACTCATGCTCTTATGGTGAGGGTTAGACTCAGGCTCTTCGGGTTAGGGTTAGACTCAGGCTCTTAGGGTTAGGGTTAGACTCAGGCTCTTAGGGTTAGGGTTAGACTCAGGCTCTTAGGGTGAGGGTTAGACTCAGGCTCTTAGGGTTAGGGTTAGACTCAGGCTCTTAGGGTTAGGGTTAGACTCAGGCTTATAGGGTTAGGGTTAGACTCAGGCTCTTAGGGTGAGGGTTAGACTCAGGCTCTTCGGGTTAGGGTTAGACTCAGGCTCTTCGGGTTAGGGTTAGACTCAGGCTCTTAGGGTGAGGGTTAGACTCAGGCTCTTAGGGTGAGGGTTAGACTCAGGCTCTTAGGGTTAGACTCAGGCTCTTAGGGTGAGGGTTAGACTCAGGCTCTTAGGGTTAGGGTTAGACTCAGGCTCTTTAGGGTTAGGGTTAGACTCAGGCTCTTAGGGTTAGGGTTAGACTCAGGCTCTTAGGGTTAGGGTTAGACTCAGGCTCTTAGGGTGAGGGTTAGACTCAAGCTCTTAGGGTTAGGGTTAGACTCAGGCTCTTAGGGTTAGGGTTAGACTCAGGCTCTTAGGCTTAGGGTTAGACTCAGGCTCTTAGGGTTAGACTCAGGCTCTTAGGCTTAATGTTAGACTCAGGCTCTTAGGGTTAGGGTTAGACTCAGGCTCTTAGGGTGAGGGTTAGACTCAGGCTCTTAGGGTTAGGGTTAGACTCAGGCTCTTAGGGTGAGGGTTAGACTCAGGCTCTTAGGGTTAGGGTTAGACTCAGGCTCTTAGGGTTAGGGTTAGACTCAGGCTCTTAGGGTGAGGGTTAGACTCAGGCTCTTAGGGTTAGGGTTAGACTCAGGCTCTTAGGGTTAGGGTTAGACTCAGGCTCTTAGGGTGAGGGTTAGACTCAGGCTCTTAGGGTTAGGGTTAGACTCAGGCTCTTAGGCTTAGAGTTAGACTCAGGCTCTTAGGGTGAGGGTTAGACTCAGGCTCTTAGGGTTAGGGTTAGACTCAGGCTCTTAGGGTTAGGGTTAGACTCAGGCTCTTAGGGTTAGGGTTAGACTCAGGCTCTTAGGGTTAGGGTTAGACTCAGGCTCTTAGGGTGAGGGTTAGACTCAGGCTCTTAGGGTTAGGGTTAGACTCAGGCTCTTAGGGTGAGGGTTAGACTCAGGCTCTTAGGGTTAGGGTTAGACTCAGGCTCTTAGGGTTAGGGTTAGACTCAGGCTCTTAGGCTTAGGGTTAGACTCAGGCTCTTAGGGTGAGGGTTATACTCAGGCTCTTAGGGTTAGGGTTAGACTCAGGCTCTTAGGGTTAGGGTTAGACTCAGGCTCTTAGGCTTAGGGTTAGACTCAGGCTCTTAGAGTAAGGGTTAGACTCAGGCTCTTAGGGTTAGGGTTAGACTCAGGCTCTTAGGGTTAGGGTTAGACTCAGGCTCTTAGGGTTAGGGTTAGACTTCAGGCTCTTAGGGTGAGGGTTAGACTCAGACTCTTAGGGTTAGGGTTAGACTCAGGCTCTTAGGGTTAGGGTTAGACTCAGGCTCTTAGGCTTAAAGTTAGACTCAGGCTCTTAGGGTTAGGGTTAGACTCAGGCTCTTCGGGTTAGGGTTAGACTCAGGCTCTTCGGGTTAGGGTTAGACTCAGGCTCTTAGGGTGAGGGTTAGACTCAGGCTCTTAGGGTGAGGGTTAGACTCAGGCTCTTAGGGTTAGACTCAGGCTCTTAGGGTGAGGGTTAGACTCAGGCTCTTAGGGTTAGGGTTAGACTCAGGCTCTTTAGGGTTAGGGTTAGACTCAGGCTCTTAGGGTTAGGGTTAGACTCAGGCTCTTAGGGTTAGGGTTAGACTCAGGCTCTTAGGGTGAGGGTTAGACTCAAGCTCTTAGGGTTAGGGTTAGACTCAGGCTCTTAGGGTTAGGGTTAGACTCAGGCTCTTAGGCTTAGGGTTAGACTCAGGCTCTTAGGGTTAGACTCAGGCTCTTAGGCTTAATGTTAGACTCAGGCTCTTAGGGTTAGGGTTAGACTCAGGCTCTTAGGGTGAGGGTTAGACTCAGGCTCTTAGGGTTAGGGTTAGACTCAGGCTCTTAGGGTGAGGGTTAGACTCAGGCTCTTAGGGTTAGGGTTAGACTCAGGCTCTTAGGGTTAGGGTTAGACTCAGGCTCTTAGGGTGAGGGTTAGACTCAGGCTCTTAGGGTTAGGGTTAGACTCAGGCTCTTAGGGTTAGGGTTAGACTCAGGCTCTTAGGGTGAGGGTTAGACTCAGGCTCTTAGGGTTAGGGTTAGACTCAGGCTCTTAGGCTTAGAGTTAGACTCAGGCTCTTAGGGTGAGGGTTAGACTCAGGCTCTTAGGGTTAGGGTTAGACTCAGGCTCTTAGGGTTAGGGTTAGACTCAGGCTCTTAGGGTTAGGGTTAGACTCAGGCTCTTAGGGTTAGGGTTAGACTCAGGCTCTTAGGGTGAGGGTTAGACTCAGGCTCTTAGGGTTAGGGTTAGACTCAGGCTCTTAGGGTGAGGGTTAGACTCAGGCTCTTAGGGTTAGGGTTAGACTCAGGCTCTTAGGGTTAGGGTTAGACTCAGGCTCTTAGGCTTAGGGTTAGACTCAGGCTCTTAGGGTGAGGGTTATACTCAGGCTCTTAGGGTTAGGGTTAGACTCAGGCTCTTAGGGTTAGGGTTAGACTCAGGCTCTTAGGCTTAGGGTTAGACTCAGGCTCTTAGAGTAAGGGTTAGACTCAGGCTCTTAGGGTTAGGGTTAGACTCAGGCTCTTAGGGTTAGGGTTAGACTCAGGCTCTTAGGGTTAGGGTTAGACTTCAGGCTCTTAGGGTGAGGGTTAGACTCAGACTCTTAGGGTTAGGGTTAGACTCAGGCTCTTAGGGTTAGGGTTAGACTCAGGCTCTTAGGCTTAAAGTTAGACTCAGGCTCTTAGGGTTAGGGTTAGACTCAGGCTCTTAGGGTTAGGGTTAGACTCAGGCTCTTAGGGTTAGGGTTAGACTCAGGCTCTTAGGGTTAGGGTTAGACTCAGGCTCTTAGGGTTAGGGTTAGACTCAGGCTCTTAGGGTGAGGGTTAGACTCAGGCTCTTAGGGTGAGGGTTAGACTCAGGCTCTTAGGGTGAGGGTTAGACTCAGGCTCTTAGGGTTAGGGTTAGACTCAGGCTCTTAGGGTTAGGGTTAGACTCAGGCTCTTAAGGTTAGGGTTAGACTCAGGCTCTTAGGGTTAGGGTTAGACTCAGGCTCTTAGGGTTAGGGTTAGACTCAGGCTCTTAGGCTTAGGGTTAGACTCAGGCTCTTAGGGTTAGGGTTAGACTCAGGCTCTTAGGGTGAGGGTTAGACTCAGGCTCTTAGGGTTAGGGTTAGACTCAGGCTCTTTAGGGTTAGGGTTAGACTCAGGCTCTTAGGGTTAGGGTTAGACTCAGGCTCTTAGGGTTAGGGTTAGACTCAGGCTCTTAGGGTGAGGGTTAGACTCAAGCTCTTAGGGTTAGGGTTAGACTCAGGCTCTTAGGGTTAGGGTTAGACTCAGGCTCTTAGGCTTAGGGTTAGACTCAGGCTCTTAGGGTTAGACTCAGGCTCTTAGGCTTAAAGTTAGACTCAGGCTCTTAGGGTTAGGGTTAGACTCAGGCTCTTAGGGTGAGGGTTAGACTCAGGCTCTTAGGGTTAGGGTTAGACTCAGGCTCTTAGGGTGAGGGTTAGACTCAGGCTCTTAGGGTTAGGGTTAGACTCAGGCTCTTAGGGTTAGGGTTAGACTCAGGCTCTTAGGCTTAGGGTTAGACTCAGGCTCTTAGGGTGAGGGTTATACTCAGGCTCTTAGGGTTAGGGTTAGACTCAGGCTCTTAGGGTTAGGGTTAGACTCAGGCTCTTAGGGTTAGGGTTAGACTTCAGGCTCTTAGGGTGAGGGTTAGACTCAGACTCTTAGGGTTAGGGTTAGACTTCAGGCTCTTAGGGTGAGGGTTAGACTCAGGCTCTTAGGGTGAGGGTTAGACTCAGGCTCTTAGGGTTAGGGTTAGACTCAGGCTCTTAGGGTGAGGGTTAGACTCAGGCTCTTTAGGGTTAGGGTTAGACTCAGGCTCTTAGGCTTAGGGTTAGACTCAGGCTCTTAGGGTGAGGGTTATACTCAGGCTCTTAGGGTTAGGGTTAGACTCAGGCTCTTAGGGTTAGGGTTAGACTCAGGCTCTTAGGTTTAGGGTTAGACTTCAGGCTCTTAGGGTGAGGGTTAGACTCAGACTCTTAGGGTTAGGGTTAGACTTCAGGCTCTTAGGGTGAGGGTTAGACTCAGGCTCTTAGGGTGAGGGTTAGACTCAGGCTCTTAGGGTTAGGGTTAGACTCAGGCTCTTAGGGTGAGGGTTAGACTCAGGCTCTTAGGGTTAGGGTTAGACTCAGGCTCTTAGGGTTAGGGTTAGACTCAGGCTCTTAGGGTTAGGGTTAACCCTAAGAAACAGACCAAAGCCTGTCTGTCTATTCAGAAAGATCATAAAATATTTAACAAAAGAACAGTAATGTTTGGTTAGACTCAGGCTCTTAGGCTTAGGGTTAGACTCAGGCTCTTAGGGTGAGGGTTATACTCAGGCTCTTAGGGTTAGGGTTAGACTCAGGCTCTTAGGGTTAGGGTTAGACTCAGGCTCTTAGGGTTAGGGTTAGACTTCAGGCTCTTAGGGTGAGGGTTAGACTCAGACTCTTAGGGTTAGGGTTAGACTTCAGGCTCTTAGGGTGAGGGTTAGACTCAGGCTCTTAGGGTGAGGGTTAGACTCAGGCTCTTAGGGTTAGGGTTAGACTCAGGATCTTAGGGTGAGGGTTAGACTCAGGCTCTTTAGGGTTAGGGTTAGACTCAGGCTCTTAGGGTTAGGGTTAGACTCAGGCTCTTAGGCTTAGGGTTAGACTCAGGCTCTTAGGGTTAGGGTTAGACTCAGGCTCTTAGGCTTAGGGTTAGACTCAGGCTCTTAGGGTGAGGGTTAGACTCAGGCTCTTAGGGTTAGGGTTAGACTCAGGCTCTTAGGATGAGGGTTAGACTCAGGCTCTTAGGGTTAGGGTTAGACTCAGGCTCTTAGGGTGAGGGTTAGACTCAGGCTCTTAGGGTTAGGGTTAGACTCAGGCTCTTAGGGTTAGGGTTAACTCAGGCTCTTTAGGGTTAGGGTTAGACTCAGGCTCTTAGGGTTAGGGTTAGACTCAGGCTCTTAGGGTTAGGGTTAGACTCAGGCTCTTAGGGTTAGGGTTAGACTCAGGCTCTTAGGGTTAGGGTTAGACTCAGGCTCTTAGGGTGAGGGTTAGACTCAGGCTCTTAGGGTTAGGGTTAGACTCAGGCTCTTAGGGTTAGGGTTAGACTCAGGCTCTTAGGGTTAGGGTTAGACTTCAGGCTCTTAGGGTGAGGGTTAGACTCAGACTCTTAGGGTTAGGGTTAGACTTCAGGCTCTTAGGGTGAGGGTTAGACTCAGGCTCTTAGGGTGAGGGTTAGACTCAGGCTCTTAGGGTTAGGGTTAGACTCAGGCTCTTAGGGTGAGGGTTAGACTCAGGCTCTTAGGGTTAGGGTTAGACTCCGGCTCTTAGGGTTAGGGTTAGACTCAGGCTCTTAGGGTTAGGGTTAGACTTCAGGCTCTTAGGGTGAGGGTTAGACTCAGGCTCTTAGGGTGAGGGTTAGACTCAGGCTCTTAGGCTTAGGGTTAGACTCAGGCTCTTAGGGTTAGGGTTAGACTCAGGCTCTTAGGGTTAGGGTTAGACTCAGGCTCGTAGGGTTAGGATTCGACTCAGGCTCGTAGGGTTAGGGTTAGACTCAGGCTCTTAGGGTTAGGGTTAGACTCAGGCTCTTAGGGTTAGGGTTAGACTCAGGCTCTTAGGGTGAGGGTTAGACTCAGGCTCTTAGGGTTAGGGTTAGACTCAGGCTCGTAGGGTTAGGGTTAGACTCAGGCTCTTAGGGTTAGGGTTAGACTCAGGCTCTTAGGCTTAGGGTTAGACTCAGGCTCTTAGGGTTAGGGTTAGACTCAGGCTCTTAGGGTTAGGGTTACACTCAGGCTCTTAGGGTTAGGGTTCGACTCAGGCTCTTAGGGTTAGGGTTAGACTCAGGCTCTTAGGGTTAGGGTTAGACTCAGGCTCTTAGGGTGAGGGTTAGACTCAGGCTCTTAGATTTAGGGTTAGACTCAGGCTCTTAGGGTTAGGGTTAGACTCAGGCTCTTAGGGTGAGGGTTAGACACAGGCTCTTAGGGTGAGGGTTAAACTCAGGCTCTTAGGGTTAGGGTTAGACTCAGGCTCTTAGGGTGAGGGTTAGACTCAGGCTCTTAGGGTTAGGGTTAGACTCAGGCTCTTAGGGTGAGGGTTAGACTCAGGCTCTTAGGGTTAGGGTTAGACTCAGGCTCTTAGGGTGAGGGTTAGACTCAGGCTCTTAGGGTTAGGGTTAGACTCAGGCTCTTAGGGTGAGGGTTAGACTCAGGCTCTTAGGGTTAGGGTTAGACTCAGGCTCTTAGGGTGAGGGTTAGACTCAGGCTCTTAGGGTTAGGGTTAGACTCAGGCTCTTAGGGTTAGGGTTAGACTCAGGCTCTTAGGGTGAGGGTTAGACTCAGGCTCTTAGGGTTAGGGTTAGACTCAGGCTCTTAGGGTGAGGGTTAGACTCAGGCTCTTAGGGTTAGGGTTAGACTCAGGCTCTTAGGGTTAGGGTTAGACTCAGGCTCTTAGGGTGAGGGTTAGACTCAGGCTCTTAGGGTTAGGGTTAGACTCAGGCTCTTAGGGTTAGGGTTAGACTCAGGCTCTTAGGGTGAGGGTTAGACTCAGGCTCTTAGGGTTAGGGTTAGACTCAGGCTCTTAGGGTGAGGGTTAGACTCAGGCTCTTAGGGTTAGGGTTAGACTCAGGCTCTTAGGGTGAGGGTTAGACTCAGGCTCTTAGGGTTAGGGTTAGACTCAGGCTCTTAGGGTTAGGGTTAGACTCAGGCTCTTAGGGTGAGGGTTAGACTCAGGCTCTTAGGGTGAGGGTTAGACTCAGGCTCTTAGGGTTAGGGTTAGACTCAGGCTCTTAGGGTTAGGGTTAGACTCAGGCTCTTAGGGTGAGGGTTAGACTCAGGCTCTTAGGGTTAGGGTTAGACTCAGGCTCTTAGGGTTAGGGTTAGACTCAGGCTCTTAGGGTTAGGGTTAGACTCAGGCTCTTAGGGTTAGGGTTAGACTCAGGCTCTTAGGGTGAGGGTTAGACTCAGGCTCTTCGGGTTAGGGTTAGACTCAGGCTCTTAGGGTTAGGGTTCGATTCAGGCTCGTAGGGTGAGTGTTCGACTCAGGCTCTTAGGGTTAGGGTTAGACTCATGCTCTTATGGTGAGGGTTAGACTCAGGCTCTTCGGGTTAGGGTTAGACTCAGGCTCTTAGGGTTAGGGTTAGACTCAGGCTCTTAGGGTTAGGGTTAGACTCAGGCTCTTAGGGTGAGGGTTAGACTTAGGCTCTTAGGGTTAGGGTTAGACTCAGGCTCTTAGGGTTAGGGTTAGACTCAGGCTTATAGGGTTAGGGTTAGACTCAGGCTCTTAGGGTGAGGGTTAGACTCAGGCTCTTAGGGTTAGGGTTAGACTCAGGCTTATAGGGTTAGGGTTAGACTCAGGCTCTTAGGGTGAGGGTTATACTCAGGCTCTTAGGGTTAGGGTTAGACTCAGGCTCTTAGGGTTAGGGTTAGACTCAGGCTCTTAGGGTTAGGGTTAGACTTCAGGCTCTTAGGGTGAGGGTTAGACTCAGACTCTTAGGGTTAGGGTTAGACTTCAGGCTCTTAGGGTGAGGGTTAGGCTCAGGCTCTTAGGGTGAGGGTTAGACTCAGGCTCTTAGGGTTAGGGTTAGACTCAGGCTCTTAGGGTGAGGGTTAGACTCAGGCTCTTAGGGTTAGGGTTAGACTCAGGCTCTTAGGGTTAGGGTTAGACTCAGGCTCTTAGGGTTAGGGTTAGACTCAGGCTCTTAGGGTTAGGGTTAGACTTCAGGCTCTTAGGGTGAGGGTTAGACTCAGACTCTTAGGGTTAGGGTTAGACTTCAGGCTCTTAGGGTGAGGGTTAGACTCAGGCTCTTAGGGTGAGGGTTAGACTCAGGCTCTTAGGGTTAGGGTTAGACTCAGGCTCTTAGGGTGAGGGTTAGACTCAGGCTCTTTAGGGTTAGGGTTAGACTCAGGCTCTTAGGCTTAGGGTTAGACTCAGGCTCTTAGGGTGAGGGTTATACTCAGGCTCTTAGGGTTAGGGTTAGACTCAGGCTCTTAGGGTTAGGGTTAGACTCAGGCTCTTAGGGTTAGGGTTAGACTTCAGGCTCTTAGGGTGAGGGTTAGACTCAGACTCTTAGGGTTAGGGTTAGACTTCAGGCTCTTAGGGTGAGGGTTAGACTCAGGCTCTTAGGGTGAGGGTTAGACTCAGGCTCTTAGGGTTAGGGTTAACCCTAAAAAACAGACCAAAGCCTGTCTGTCTATTCAGAAAGATCATAAAATATTTAACAAAAGAACAGTAATGTTTGGTTAGACTCAGGCTCTTAGGCTTAGGGTTAGACTCAGGCTCTTAGGGTGAGGGTTATACTCAGGCTCTTAGGGTTAGGGTTAGACTCAGGCTCTTAGGGTTAGGGTTAGACTCAGGCTCTTAGGGTTAGGGTTAGACTTCAGGCTCTTAGGGTGAGGGTTAGACTCAGACTCTTAGGGTTAGGGTTAGACTTCAGGCTCTTAGGGTGAGGGTTAGACTCAGGCTCTTAGGGTGAGGGTTAGACTCAGGCTCTTAGGGTTAGGGTTAGACTCAGGCTCTTAGGGTGAGGGTTAGACTCAGGCTCTTTAGGGTTAGGGTTAGACTCAGGCTCTTAGGGTGAGGGTTAGACTCAGGCTCTTAGGGTTAGGGTTAGACTCAGGCTCTTAGGGTTAGGGTTAGACTCAGGCTCTTAGGCTTAGGGTTAGACTCAGGCTCTTAGGGTTAGGGTTAGACTCAGGCTCTTAGGGTTAGGGTTAGACTCAGGCTCTTAGGATGAGGGTTAGACTCAGGCTCTTAGGGTTAGGGTTAGACTCAGGCTCTTAGGGTGAGGGTTAGACTCAGGCTCTTAGGGTTAGGGTTAGACTCAGGCTCTTAGGGTTAGGGTTAACTCAGGCTCTTTAGGGTTAGGGTTAGACTCAGGCTCTTAGGGTTAGGGTTAGACTCAGGCTCTTAGGGTTAGGGTTAGACTCAGGCTCTTCGGGTTAGGGTTAGACTCAGGCTCTTAGGGTTAGGGTTAGACTCAGGCTCTTAGGCTTAGGGTTAGACTCAGGCTCTTAGGGTGAGGGTTATACTCAGGCTCTTAGGGTTAGGGTTAGACTCAGGCTCTTAGGGTTAGGATTAGACTCAGGCTCTTAGGGTTAGGGTTAGACTCAGGCTCTTAGGGTTAGGGTTAGACTTCAGGCTCTTAGGGTGAGGGTTAGACTCAGGCTCTTAGGGTGAGGGTTAGACTCAGGCTCTTAGGGTGAGGGTTAGACTCAGGCTCTTAGGGTTAGGGTTAGACTCAGGCTCTTAGGGTTAGGGTTAGACTCAGGCTCTTAGGGTGAGGGTTAGACTCATGCTCTTATGGTGAGGGTTAGAGTCAGGCTCTTAGGGTTAGGGTTAGACTCAGGCTCTTAAGGTTAGGGTTAGACTCAGGCTCTTAGGGTTAGGGTTAGACTCAGGCTCTTAGGGTTAGGGTTAGACTCAGGCTCTTAGGGTTAGGGTTAGACTCAGGCTCTTAGGGTGAGGGTTAGACTCAGGCTCTTAGGGTTAGGGTTAGACTCAGGCTCTTAGGGTGAGGGTTAGACTCAGGCTCTTAGGGTTAGGGTTAGACTCAGGCTCTTAGGGTGAGGGTTAGACTCAGGCTCTTAGGGTGAGGGTTAGACTCAGGCTCTTAGGGTTAGGGTTAACTCAGGCTCTTTAGGGTTAGGGTTAGACTCAGGCTCTTAGGGTTAGGGTTAGACTCAGGCTCTTAGGGTTAGGGTTAGACTCAGGCTCTTAGGGTTAGGGTTAGACTCAGGCTCTTAGGCTTAGGGTTAGACTCAGGCTCTTAGGGTGAGGGTTATACTCAGGCTCTTAGGGTTAGGGTTAGACTCAGGCTCTTAGGGTTAGGGTTAGACTCAGGCTCTTAGGGTTAGGGTTAGACTTCAGGCTCTTAGGGTGAGGGTTAGACTCAGACTCTTAGGGTTAGGGTTAGACTTCAGGCTCTTAGGGTTAGGGTTAGACTCAGGCTCTTAGGGTTAGGGTTAGACTCAGGCTCTTAGGGTGAGGGTTAGACTCAGGCTCTTAGGGTTAGGGTTAGACTCAGGCTCTTAGGGTTAGGGTTAGACTCAGGCTCTTAGGGTTAGGGTTAGACTCAGGCTCTTAGGCTTAGGGTTAGACTCAGGCTCTTAGGGTGAGGGTTATACTCAGGCTCTTAGGGTTAGGGTTAGACTCAGGCTCGTAGGGTTAGGGTTAGACTCAGGCTCTTAGGGTTAGGGTTAGACTTCAGGCTCTTAGGGTGAGGGTTAGACTCAGGCTCTTAGGGTTAGGGTTAGACTTCAGGCTCTTAGGGTGAGGGTTAGACTCAGGCTCTTAGGGTGAGGGTTAGACTCAGGCTCTTAGGGTTAGGGTTAGACTCAGGCTCTTAGGGTGAGGGTTAGACTCAGGCTCTTTAGGGTTAGGGTTAGACTCAGGCTCTTAGGCTTAGGGTTAGACTCAGGCTCTTAGGGTGAGGGTTATACTCAGGCTCTTAGGGTTAGGGTTAGACTCAGGCTCTTAGGGTTAGGGTTAGACTCAGGCTCTTAGGGTTAGGGTTAGACTTCAGGCTCTTAGGGTTAGGGTTAGACTCAGACTCTTAGGGTTAGGGTTAGACTTCAGGCTCTTAGGGTGAGGGTTAGACTCAGGCTCTTAGGGTGAGGGTTAGACTCAGGCTCTTAGGGTTAGGGTTAGACTCAGGCTCTTAGGGTGAGGGTTAGACTCAGGCTCTTAGGGTTAGGGTTAGACTCAGGCTCTTAGGGTTAGGGTTAGACTCAGGCTCTTAGGGTGAGGGTTAACCCTAAAAAACAGACCAAAGCCTGTCTGTCTATTCAGAAAGATCATAAAATATTTAACAAAAGAACAGTAATGTTTGGTTAGACTCAGGCTCTTAGGCTTAGGGTTAGACTCAGGCTCTTAGGGTGAGGGTTATACTCAGGCTCTTAGGGTTAGGGTTAGACTCAGGCTCTTAGGGTGAGGGTTAGACTCAGGCTCTTAGGGTTAGGGTTAGACTTCAGGCTCTTAGGGTTAGGGTTAGACTCAGACTCTTAGGGTTAGGGTTAGACTTCAGGCTCTTAGGGTGAGGGTTAGACTCAGGCTCTTAGGGTTAGGGTTAGACTCAGGCTCTTAGGGTGAGGGTTAGACTCAGGCTCTTTAGGGTTAGGGTTAGACTCAGGCTCTTAGGGTTAGGGTTAGACTCAGGCTCTTAGGGTTAGGGTTAGACTCAGGCTCTTAGGGTTAGGGTTAGACTCAGGCTCTTAGGCTTAGGGTTAGACTCAGGCTCTTAGGGTGAGGGTTAGACTCAGGCTCTTAGGGTGAGGGTTAGACTCAGGCTCTTAGGATGAGGGTTAGACTCAGGCTCTTAGGGTTAGGGTTAGACTCAGGCTCTTAGGGTGAGGGTTAGACTCAGGCTCTTAGGGTTAGGGTTAGACTCAGGCTCTTAGGGTTAGGGTTAACTCAGGCTCTTTAGGGTTAGGGTTAGACTCAGGCTCTTAGGGTTAGGGTTAGACTCAGGCTCTTAGGGTTAGGGTTAGACTCAGGCTCTTAGGGTGAGGGTTAGACTCAGGCTCTTAGGGTGAGGGTTATACTCAGGCTCTTAGGGTTAGGGTTAGACTCAGGCTCTTAGGGTTAGGGTTAGACTCAGGCTCTTAGGGTTAGGGTTCGATTCAGGCTCTTAGGGTGAGGGTTAGACTCAGGCTCTTAGGGTGAGGGTTAGACTCAGGCTCTTAGGGTTAGGGTTAGACTCAGGCTCTTAGGCTTAGGGTTAGACTCAGGCTCTTAGGGTGAGGGTTATACTCAGGCTCTTAGGGTTAGGGTTAGACTCAGGCTCTTAGGGTTAGGGTTAGACTCAGGCTCTTAAGGTTAGGGTTAGACTCAGGCTCTTAGGGTTAGGGTTAGACTCAGGCTCTTAGGGTTAGGGTTAGACTCAGGCTCTTAGGGTTAGGGTTAGACTCAGGCTCTTAGGGTGAGGGTTAGACTCAGGCTCTTAGGGTTAGGGTTAGACTCAGGCTCTTAGGGTGAGGGTTAGACTCAGGCTCTTAGGGTTAGGGTTAGACTCAGGCTCTTAGGGTGAGGGTTAGACTCAGGCTCTTAGGGTTAGGGTTAGACTCAGGCTCTTAGGGTTAGGGTTAACTCAGGCTCTTTAGGGTTAGGGTTAGACTCAGGCTCTTAGGGTTAGGGTTAGACTCAGGCTCTTAGGGTTAGGGTTAGACTCAGGCTCTTAGGGTTAGGGTTAGACTCAGGCTCTTAGGCTTAGGGTTAGACTCAGGCTCTTAGGGTGAGGGTTATACTCAGGCTCTTTGGGTTAGGGTTAGACTCAGGCTCTTAGGGTTAGGGTTAGACTCAGGCTCTTAGGGTTAGGGTTAGACTTCAGGCTCTTAGGGTGAGGGTTAGACTCAGGCTCTTAGGGTTAGGGTTAGACTTCAGGCTCTTAGGGTGAGGGTTAGACTCAGGCTCTTAGGGTGAGGGTTAGACTCAGGCTCTTAGGGTGAGGGTTAGACTCAGGCTCTTAGGGTTAGGGTTAGACTCAGGCTCTTAGGGTTAGGGTTAGACTCAGGCTCTTAGGCTTAGGGTTAGACTCAGGCTCTTAGGGTGAGGGTTATACTCAGGCTCTTAGGGTTAGGGTTAGACTCAGGCTCTTAGGGTTAGGGTTAGACTCAGGCTCTTAGGGTTAGGGTTAGACTTCAGGCTCTTAGGGTGAGGGTTAGACTCAGACTCTTAGGGTTAGGGTTAGACTTCAGGCTCTTAGGGTGAGGGTTAGACTCAGGCTCTTAGGGTGAGGGTTAGACTCAGGCTCTTAGGGTTAGGGTTAGACTCAGGCTCTTAGGGTGAGGGTTAGACTCAGGCTCTTTAGGGTTAGGGTTAGACTCAGGCTCTTAGGGTTAGGGTTAGACTCAGGCTCTTAGGGTTAGGGTTAGACTCAGGCTCTTAGGGTTAGGGTTAGACTCAGGCTCTTAGGCTTAGGGTTAGACTCAGGCTCTTAGGGTGAGGGTTAGACTCAGGCTCTTAGGGTTAGGGTTAGACTCAGGCTCTTAGGATGAGGGTTAGACTCAGGCTCTTAGGGTTAGGGTTAGACTCAGGCTCTTAGGGTGAGGGTTAGACTCAGGCTCTTAGGGTTAGGGTTAGACTCAGGCTCTTAGGGTTAGGGTTAACTCAGGCTCTTTAGGGTTAGGGTTAGACTCAGGCTCTTAGGGTTAGGGTTAGACTCAGGCTCTTAGGGTTAGGGTTAGACTCAGGCTCTTAGGGTTAGGGTTAGACTCAGGCTCTTAGGCTTAGGGTTAGACTCAGGCTCTTAGGGTGAGGGTTATACTCAGGCTCTTAGGGTTAGGGTTAGACTCAGGCTCTTAGGGTTAGGGTTAGACTCAGGCTCTTAGGGTTAGGGTTCGATTCAGGCTCTTAGGGTGAGGGTTAGACTCAGGCTCTTAGGGTGAGGGTTAGACTCAGGCTCTTAGGCTTAGGGTTAGACTCAGGCTCTTAGAGTAAGGGTTAGACTCAGGCTCTTAGGGTTAGGGTTAGACTCAGGCTCTTAGGGTTAGGGTTAGACTCAGGCTCTTAGGCTTAGGGTTAGACTCAGGCTCTTAGGGTGAGGGTTATACTCAGGCTCTTAGGGTTAGGGTTAGACTCAGGCTCTTAGGGTTAGGGTTAGACTCAGGCTCTTAGGGTTAGGGTTAGACTTCAGGCTCTTAGGGTGAGGGTTAGACTCAGACTCTTAGGGTTAGGGTTAGACTTCAGGCTCTTAGGGTGAGGGTTAGACTCAGGCTCTTAGGGTGAGGGTTAGACTCAGGCTCTTAGGGTTAGGGTTAACCCTAAAAAACAGACCAAAGCCTGTCTGTCTATTCAGAAAGATCATAAAATATTTAACAAAAGAACAGTAATGTTTGGTTAGACTCAGGCTCTTAGGCTTAGGGTTAGACTCAGGCTCTTAGGGTGAGGGTTATACTCAGGCTCTTAGGGTTAGGGTTAGACTCAGGCTCTTAGGGTTAGGGTTAGACTCAGGCTCTTAGGGTTAGGGTTAGACTTCAGGCTCTTAGGGTGAGGGTTAGACTCAGACTCTTAGGGTTAGGGTTAGACTTCAGGCTCTTAGGGTGAGGGTTAGACTCAGGCTCTTAGGGTGAGGGTTAGACTCAGGCTCTTAGGGTTAGGGTTAGACTCAGGCTCTTAGGGTGAGGGTTAGACTCAGGCTCTTTAGGGTTAGGGTTAGACTCAGGCTCTTAGGGTGAGGGTTAGACTCAGGCTCTTAGGGTTAGGGTTAGACTCAGGCTCTTAGGGTTAGGGTTAGACTCAGGCTCTTAGGCTTAGGGTTAGACTCAGGCTCTTAGGGTTAGGGTTAGACTCAGGCTCTTAGGGTTAGGGTTAGACTCAGGCTCTTAGGATGAGGGTTAGACTCAGGCTCTTAGGGTTAGGGTTAGACTCAGGCTCTTAGGGTGAGGGTTAGACTCAGGCTCTTAGGGTTAGGGTTAGACTCAGGCTCTTAGGGTTAGGGTTAACTCAGGCTCTTTAGGGTTAGGGTTAGACTCAGGCTCTTAGGGTTAGGGTTAGACTCAGGCTCTTAGGGTTAGGGTTAGACTCAGGCTCTTCGGGTTAGGGTTAGACTCAGGCTCTTAGGGTTAGGGTTAGACTCAGGCTCTTAGGCTTAGGGTTAGACTCAGGCTCTTAGGGTGAGGGTTATACTCAGGCTCTTAGGGTTAGGGTTAGACTCAGGCTCTTAGGGTTAGGATTAGACTCAGGCTCTTAGGGTTAGGGTTAGACTCAGGCTCTTAGGGTTAGGGTTAGACTTCAGGCTCTTAGGGTGAGGGTTAGACTCAGGCTCTTAGGGTGAGGGTTAGACTCAGGCTCTTAGGGTGAGGGTTAGACTCAGGCTCTTAGGGTTAGGGTTAGACTCAGGCTCTTAGGGTTAGGGTTAGACTCAGGCTCTTAGGGTGAGGGTTAGACTCATGCTCTTATGGTGAGGGTTAGAGTCAGGCTCTTAGGGTTAGGGTTAGACTCAGGCTCTTAAGGTTAGGGTTAGACTCAGGCTCTTAGGGTTAGGGTTAGACTCAGGCTCTTAGGGTTAGGGTTAGACTCAGGCTCTTAGGGTTAGGGTTAGACTCAGGCTCTTAGGGTGAGGGTTAGACTCAGGCTCTTAGGGTTAGGGTTAGACTCAGGCTCTTAGGGTGAGGGTTAGACTCAGGCTCTTAGGGTTAGGGTTAGACTCAGGCTCTTAGGGTGAGGGTTAGACTCAGGCTCTTAGGGTTAGGGTTAGACTCAGGCTCTTAGGGTTAGGGTTAACTCAGGCTCTTTAGGGTTAGGGTTAGACTCAGGCTCTTAGGGTTAGGGTTAGACTCAGGCTCTTAGGGTTAGGGTTAGACTCAGGCTCTTAGGGTTAGGGTTAGACTCAGGCTCTTAGGCTTAGGGTTAGACTCAGGCTCTTAGGGTGAGGGTTATACTCAGGCTCTTAGGGTTAGGGTTAGACTCAGGCTCTTAGGGTTAGGGTTAGACTCAGGCTCTTAGGGTTAGGGTTAGACTTCAGGCTCTTAGGGTGAGGGTTAGACTCAGACTCTTAGGGTTAGGGTTAGACTTCAGGCTCTTAGGGTTAGGGTTAGACTCAGGCTCTTAGGGTTAGGGTTAGACTCAGGCTCTTAGGGTGAGGGTTAGACTCAGGCTCTTAGGGTTAGGGTTAGACTCAGGCTCTTAGGGTGAGGGTTAGACTCAGGCTCTTAGGGTTAGGGTTAGACTCAGGCTCTTAGGCTTAGGGTTAGACTCAGGCTCTTAGGGTGAGGGTTATACTCAGGCTCTTAGGGTTAGGGTTAGACTCAGGCTCTTAGGGTTAGGGTTAGACTCAGGCTCTTAGGGTTAGGGTTAGACTTCAGGCTCTTAGGGTGAGGGTTAGACTCAGACTCTTAGGGTTAGGGTTAGACTTCAGGCTCTTAGGGTGAGGGTTAGACTCAGGCTCTTAGGGTGAGGGTTAGACTCAGGCTCTTAGGGTTAGGGTTAGACTCAGGCTCTTAGGGTGAGGGTTAGACTCAGGCTCTTTAGGGTTAGGGTTAGACTCAGGCTCTTAGGCTTAGGGTTAGACTCAGGCTCTTAGGGTGAGGGTTATACTCAGGCTCTTAGGGTTAGGGTTAGACTCAGGCTCTTAGGGTTAGGGTTAGACTCAGGCTCTTAGGGTTAGGGTTAGACTTCAGGCTCTTAGGGTTAGGGTTAGACTCAGACTCTTAGGGTTAGGGTTAGACTTCAGGCTCTTAGGGTGAGGGTTAGACTCAGGCTCTTAGGGTGAGGGTTAGACTCAGGCTCTTAGGGTTAGGGTTAGACTCAGGCTCTTAGGGTGAGGGTTAGACTCAGGCTCTTAGGGTTAGGGTTAGACTCAGGCTCTTAGGGTTAGGGTTAGACTCAGGCTCTTAGGGTGAGGGTTAACCCTAAAAAACAGACCAAAGCCTGTCTGTCTATTCAGAAAGATCATAAAATATTTAACAAAAGAACAGTAATGTTTGGTTAGACTCAGGCTCTTAGGCTTAGGGTTAGACTCAGGCTCTTAGGGTGAGGGTTATACTCAGGCTCTTAGGGTTAGGGTTAGACTCAGGCTCTTAGGGTTAGGGTTAGACTCAGGCTCTTAGGGTTAGGGTTAGACTTCAGGCTCTTAGGGTGAGGGTTAGACTCAGACTCTTAGGGTTAGGGTTAGACTTCAGGCTCTTAGGGTGAGGGTTAGACTCAGGCTCTTAGGGTGAGGGTTAGACTCAGGCTCTTAGGGTTAGGGTTAGACTCAGGCTCTTAGGGTGAGGGTTAGACTCAGGCTCTTTAGGGTTAGGGTTAGACTCAGGCTCTTAGGGTTAGGGTTAGACTCAGGCTCTTAGGGTTAGGGTTAGACTCAGGCTCTTAGGGTTAGGGTTAGACTCAGGCTCTTAGGCTTAGGGTTAGACTCAGGCTCTTAGGGTGAGGGTTAGACTCAGGCTCTTAGGGTGAGGGTTAGACTCAGGCTCTTAGGATGAGGGTTAGACTCAGGCTCTTAGGGTTAGGGTTAGACTCAGGCTCTTAGGGTGAGGGTTAGACTCAGGCTCTTAGGGTTAGGGTTAGACTCAGGCTCTTAGGGTTAGGGTTAACTCAGGCTCTTTAGGGTTAGGGTTAGACTCAGGCTCTTAGGGTTAGGGTTAGACTCAGGCTCTTAGGGTTAGGGTTAGACTCAGGCTCTTAGGGTTAGGGTTAGACTCAGGCTCTTAGGGTGAGGGTTAGACTCAGGCTCTTAGGGTGAGGGTTATACTCAGGCTCTTAGGGTTAGGGTTAGACTCAGGCTCTTAGGGTTAGGGTTAGACTCAGGCTCTTAGGGTTAGGGTTCGATTCAGGCTCTTAGGGTGAGGGTTAGACTCAGGCTCTTAGGGTGAGGGTTAGACTCAGGCTCTTAGGGTTAGGGTTAGACTCAGGCTCTTAGGCTTAGGGTTAGACTCAGGCTCTTAGGGTGAGGGTTATACTCAGGCTCTTAGGGTTAGGGTTAGACTCAGGCTCTTAGGGTTAGGGTTAGACTCAGGCTCTTAAGGTTAGGGTTAGACTCAGGCTCTTAGGGTGAGGGTTAGACTCAGGCTCTTAGGGTTAGGGTTAGACTCAGGCTCTTAGGGTTAGGGTTAGACTCAGGCTCTTAGGGTGAGGGTTAGACTCAGGCTCTTAGGGTTAGGGTTAGACTCAGGCTCTTAGGGTGAGGGTTAGACTCAGGCTCTTAGGGTTAGGGTTAGACTCAGGCTCTTAGGGTGAGGGTTAGACTCAGGCTCTTAGGGTTAGGGTTAGACTCAGGCTCTTAGGGTTAGGGTTAACTCAGGCTCTTTAGGGTTAGGGTTAGACTCAGGCTCTTAGGGTTAGGGTTAGACTCAGGCTCTTAGGGTTAGGGTTAGACTCAGGCTCTTAGGGTTAGGGTTAGACTCAGGCTCTTAGGCTTAGGGTTAGACTCAGGCTCTTAGGGTGAGGGTTATACTCAGGCTCTTTGGGTTAGGGTTAGACTCAGGCTCTTAGGGTTAGGGTTAGACTCAGGCTCTTAGGGTTAGGGTTAGACTTCAGGCTCTTAGGGTGAGGGTTAGACTCAGGCTCTTAGGGTTAGGGTTAGACTTCAGGCTCTTAGGGTGAGGGTTAGACTCAGGCTCTTAGGGTGAGGGTTAGACTCAGGCTCTTAGGGTGAGGGTTAGACTCAGGCTCTTAGGGTTAGGGTTAGACTCAGGCTCTTAGGGTTAGGGTTAGACTCAGGCTCTTAGGCTTAGGGTTAGACTCAGGCTCTTAGGGTGAGGGTTATACTCAGGCTCTTAGGGTTAGGGTTAGACTCAGGCTCTTAGGGTTAGGGTTAGACTCAGGCTCTTAGGGTGAGGGTTAGACTTCAGGCTCTTAGGGTGAGGGTTAGACTCAGACTCTTAGGGTTAGGGTTAGACTTCAGGCTCTTAGGGTGAGGGTTAGACTCAGGCTCTTAGGGTGAGGGTTAGACTCAGGCTCTTAGGGTTAGGGTTAGACTCAGGCTCTTAGGGTGAGGGTTAGACTCAGGCTCTTTAGGGTTAGGGTTAGACTCAGGCTCTTAGGGTTAGGGTTAGACTCAGGCTCTTAGGGTTAGGGTTAGACTCAGGCTCTTAGGGTTAGGGTTAGACTCAGGCTCTTAGGCTTAGGGTTAGACTCAGGCTCTTAGGGTGAGGGTTAGACTCAGGCTCTTAGGGTTAGGGTTAGACTCAGGCTCTTAGGATGAGGGTTAGACTCAGGCTCTTAGGGTTAGGGTTAGACTCAGGCTCTTAGGGTGAGGGTTAGACTCAGGCTCTTAGGGTTAGGGTTAGACTCAGGCTCTTAGGGTTAGGGTTAACTCAGGCTCTTTAGGGTTAGGGTTAGACTCAGGCTCTTAGGGTTAGGGTTAGACTCAGGCTCTTAGGGTTAGGGTTAGACTCAGGCTCTTAGGCTTAGGGTTAGACTCAGGCTCTTAGGGTGAGGGTTATACTCAGGCTCTTAGGGTTAGGGTTAGACTCAGGCTCTTAGGGTTAGGGTTAGACTCAGGCTCTTAGGGTTAGGGTTCGATTCAGGCTCTTAGGGTGAGGGTTAGACTCAGGCTCTTAGGGTGAGGGTTAGACTCAGGCTCTTAGGGTTAGGGTTAGACTCAGGCTCTTAGGCTTAGGGTTAGACTCAGGCTCTTAGGGTGAGGGTTAGACTCAGGCTCTTAGGGTTAGGGTTAGACTCAGGCTCTTAGGGTTAGGGTTAGACTCAGGCTCTTAGGGTTAGGGTTAGACTCAGGCTCTTAAGGTTAGGGTTAGACTCAAGCTCTTAGGGTTAGGGTTAGACTCAGGCTCTTAGGGTTAGGGTTAGACTCAGGCTCTTAGGGTTAGGGTTAGACTCAGGCTCTTAGGGTGAGGGTTAGACTCAGGCTCTTAGGGTTAGGGTTAGACTCAGGCTCTTAGGGTGAGGGTTAGACTCAGGCTCTTAGGGTTAGGGTTAGACTCAGGCTCTTAGGGTGAGGGTTAGACTCAGGCTCTTAGGGTTAGGGTTAGACTCAGGCTCTTAGGGTTAGGGTTAACTCAGGCTCTTTAGGGTTAGGGTTAGACTCAGGCTCTTAGGGTTAGGGTTAGACTCAGGCTCTTAGGGTTAGGGTTAGACTCAGGCTCTTAGGGTTAGGGTTAGACTCAGGCTCTTAGGCTTAGGGTTAGACTCAGGCTCTTAGGGTGAGGGTTATACTCAGGCTCTTTGGGTTAGGGTTAGACTCAGGCTCTTAGGGTTAGGGTTAGACTCAGGCTCTTAGGGTTAGGGTTAGACTCAGGCTCTTAGGGTTAGGGTTCGATTCAGGCTCTTAGGGTGAGGGTTAGACTCAGGCTCTTAGGGTGAGGGTTAGACTCAGGCTCTTAGGGTTAGGGTTAGACTCAGGCTCTTAGGCTTAGGGTTAGACTCAGGCTCTTAGGGTGAGGGTTATACTCAGGCTCTTAGGGTTAGGGTTAGACTCAGGCTCTTAGGGTTAGGGTTAGACTCAGGCTCTTAAGGTTAGGGTTAGACTCAGGCTCTTAGGGTTAGGGTTAGACTCAGGCTCTTAGGGTTAGGGTTAGACTCAGGCTCTTAGGGTTAGGGTTAGACTCAGGCTCTTAGGGTGAGGGTTAGACTCAGGCTCTTAGGGTTAGGGTTAGACTCAGGCTCTTAGGGTGAGGGTTAGACTCAGGCTCTTAGGGTTAGGGTTAGACTCAGGCTCTTAGGGTGAGGGTTAGACTCAGGCTCTTAGGGTTAGGGTTAGACTCAGGCTCTTAGGGTTAGGGTTAACTCAGGCTCTTTAGGGTTAGGGTTAGACTCAGGCTCTTAGGGTTAGGGTTAGACTCAGGCTCTTAGGGTTAGGGTTAGACTCAGGCTCTTAGGGTTAGGGTTAGACTCAGGCTCTTAGGCTTAGGGTTAGACTCAGGCTCTTAGGGTGAGGGTTATACTCAGGCTCTTTGGGTTAGGGTTAGACTCAGGCTCTTAGGGTTAGGGTTAGACTCAGGCTCTTAGGGTTAGGGTTAGACTTCAGGCTCTTAGGGTGAGGGTTAGACTCAGGCTCTTAGGGTTAGGGTTAGACTTCAGGCTCTTAGGGTGAGGGTTAGACTCAGGCTCTTAGGGTGAGGGTTAGACTCAGGCTCTTAGGGTGAGGGTTAGACTCAGGCTCTTAGGGTTAGGGTTAGACTCAGGCTCTTAGGGTTAGGGTTAGACTCAGGCTCTTAGGCTTAGGGTTAGACTCAGGCTCTTAGGGTGAGGGTTATACTCAGGCTCTTAGGGTTAGGGTTAGACTCAGGCTCTTAGGGTTAGGGTTAGACTCAGGCTCTTAGGGTTAGGGTTAGACTTCAGGCTCTTAGGGTGAGGGTTAGACTCAGACTCTTAGGGTTAGGGTTAGACTTCAGGCTCTTAGGGTGAGGGTTAGACTCAGGCTCTTAGGGTGAGGGTTAGACTCAGGCTCTTAGGGTTAGGGTTAGACTCAGGCTCTTAGGGTGAGGGTTAGACTCAGGCTCTTTAGGGTTAGGGTTAGACTCAGGCTCTTAGGGTTAGGGTTAGACTCAGGCTCTTAGGGTTAGGGTTAGACTCAGGCTCTTAGGGTTAGGGTTAGACTCAGGCTCTTAGGCTTAGGGTTAGACTCAGGCTCTTAGGGTGAGGGTTAGACTCAGGCTCTTAGGGTTAGGGTTAGACTCAGGCTCTTAGGATGAGGGTTAGACTCAGGCTCTTAGGGTTAGGGTTAGACTCAGGCTCTTAGGGTGAGGGTTAGACTCAGGCTCTTAGGGTTAGGGTTAGACTCAGGCTCTTAGGGTTAGGGTTAACTCAGGCTCTTTAGGGTTAGGGTTAGACTCAGGCTCTTAGGGTTAGGGTTAGACTCAGGCTCTTAGGGTTAGGGTTAGACTCAGGCTCTTAGGGTTAGGGTTAGACTCAGGCTCTTAGGCTTAGGGTTAGACTCAGGCTCTTAGGGTGAGGGTTATACTCAGGCTCTTAGGGTTAGGGTTAGACTCAGGCTCTTAGGGTTAGGGTTAGACTCAGGCTCTTAGGGTTAGGGTTCGATTCAGGCTCTTAGGGTGAGGGTTAGACTCAGGCTCTTAGGGTGAGGGTTAGACTCAGGCTCTTAGGGTTAGGGTTAGACTCAGGCTCTTAGGGTTAGGGTTAGACTCAGGCCCTTAGGGTTAGGGTTAGACTCAGGCTCTTAGGGTTAGGGTTAGACTCAGGCTCTTAGGGTTAGGGTTAGACTCAGGCTCTTAGGGTTAGGGTTAGACTCAGGCTCTTAAGGTTAGGGTTAGACTCAGGCTCTTAGGGTTAGGGTTACACTCAGGCTCTTAGGGTTAGGGTTAGACTCAGGCTCTTAGGGTTAGGGTTAGACTCAGGCTCTTAGGGTGAGGGTTAGACTCAGGCTCTTAGGGTTAGGGTTAGACTCAGGCTCTTAGGGTGAGGGTTAGACTCAGGCTCTTAGGGTTAGGGTTAGACTCAGGCTCTTAGGGTGAGGGTTAGACTCAGGCTCTTAGGGTTAGGGTTAGACTCAGGCTCTTAGGGTTAGGGTTAACTCAGGCTCTTTAGGGTTAGGGTTAGACTCAGGCTCTTAGGGTTAGGGTTAGACTCAGGCTCTTAGGGTTAGGGTTAGACTCAGGCTCTTAGGGTTAGGGTTAGACTCAGGCTCTTAGGCTTAGGGTTAGACTCAGGCTCTTAGGGTGAGGGTTATACTCAGGCTCTTAGGGTGAGGGTTAGACTCAGGCTCTTAGGGTTAGGGTTAGACTCAGGCTCTTAGGGTTAGGGTTAGACTCAGGCTCTTAGGGTTAGGGTTAGACTCAGGCTCTTAGGGTGAGGGTTATACTCAGGCTCTTAGGGTTAGGGTTAGACTCAGGCTCTTAGGGTTAGGGTTAGACTCAGGCTCTTAGGGTGAGGGTTAGACTTCAGGCTCTTAGGGTGAGGGTTAGACTCAGACTCTTAGGGTTAGGGTTAGACTTCAGGCTCTTAGGGTGAGGGTTAGACTCAGGCTCTTAGGGTGAGGGTTAGACTCAGGCTCTTAGGGTTAGGGTTAGACTCAGGCTCTTAGGGTGAGGGTTAGACTCAGGCTCTTTAGGGTTAGGGTTAGACTCAGGCTCTTAGGCTTAGGGTTAGACTCAGGCTCTTAGGGTGAGGGTTATACTCAGGCTCTTAGGGTGAGGGTTAGACTCAGGCTCTTAGGGTTAGGGTTAGACTCAGGCTCTTAGGGTGAGGGTTAGACTTCAGGCTCTTAGGGTGAGGGTTAGACTCAGACTCTTAGGGTTAGGGTTAGACTTCAGGCTCTTAGGGTGAGGGTTAGACTCAGGCTCTTAGGGTTAGGGTTAGACTCAGGCTCTTAGGGTTAGGGTTAGACTCAGGCTCTTAGGGTGAGGGTTAGACTCAGGCTCTTTAGGGTTAGGGTTAGACTCAGGCTCTTAGGGTTAGGGTTAGACTCAGGCTCTTAGGGTTAGGGTTAGACTCAGGCTCTTAGGCTTAGGGTTAGACTCAGGCTCTTAGGGTGAGGGTTAGACTCAGGCTCTTAGGGTGAGGGTTAGACTCAGGCTCTTAGGCTTAGGGTTAGACTCAGGCTCTTAGGGTTAGGGTTAGACTCAGGCTCTTAGGGTTAGGGTTCGATTCAGGCTCGTAGGGTTAGGGTTCGACTCAGGCTCTTAGGGTTAGGGTTAGACTCAGGCTCTTAGGGTTAGGGTTAGACTCAGGCTCTTAGGGTGAGGGTTAGACTCAGGCTCTTAGGGTGAGGGTTAGACTCAGGCTCTTAGGGTGAGGGTTAGACTCAGGCTCTTAGGGTTAGGGTTAGACACAGGCTCTTAGGGTGAGGGTTAAACTCAGGCTCTTAGGGTTAGGGTTAGACTCAGGCTCTTAGGGTTAGACTCAGGCTCTTAGGGTTAGGGTTAGACTCAGGCTCTTAGGGTGAGGGTTAGACTCAGGCTCTTAGGGTGAGGGTTAGACTCAGGCTCTTAGGGTTAGGGTTAGACTCAGGCTCTTAGGCTTAGGGTTAGACTCAGGCTCTTAGGGTGAGGGTTATACTCAGGCTCTTAGGGTTAGGGTTAGACTCAGGCTCTTAGGGTTAGGGTTAGACTCAGGCTCTTAGGGTTAGGGTTAGACTTCAGGCTCTTAGGGTGAGGGTTAGACTCAGACTCTTAGGGTTAGGGTTAGACTTCAGGCTCTTAGGGTGAGGGTTAGACTCAGGCTCTTAGGGTGAGGGTTAGACTCAGGCTCTTAGGGTTAGGGTTAGACTCAGGCTCTTAGGGTGAGGGTTAGACTCAGGCTCTTTAGGGTTAGGGTTAGACTCAGGCTCTTAGGGTTAGGGTTAGACTCAGGCTCTTAGGGTTAGGGTTAGACTCAGGCTCTTAGGGTTAGGGTTAGACTCAGGCTCTTAGGCTTAGGGTTAGACTCAGGCTCTTAGGGTGAGGGTTAGACTCAGGCTCTTAGGGTTAGGGTTAGACTCAGGCTCTTAGGATGAGGGTTAGACTCAGGCTCTTAGGGTTAGGGTTAGACTCAGGCTCTTAGGGTGAGGGTTAGACTCAGGCTCTTAGGGTTAGGGTTAGACTCAGGCTCTTAGGGTTAGGGTTAACTCAGGCTCTTTAGGGTTAGGGTTAGACTCAGGCTCTTAGGGTTAGGGTTAGACTCAGGCTCTTAGGGTTAGGGTTAGACTCAGGCTCTTAGGGTTAGGGTTAGACTCAGGCTCTTAGGCTTAGGGTTAGACTCAGGCTCTTAGGGTGAGGGTTATACTCAGGCTCTTAGGGTTAGGGTTAGACTCAGGCTCTTAGGGTTAGGGTTAGACTCAGGCTCTTAGGGTTAGGGTTCGATTCAGGCTCTTAGGGTGAGGGTTAGACTCAGGCTCTTAGGGTGAGGGTTAGACTCAGGCTCTTAGGGTTAGGGTTAGACTCAGGCTCTTAGGCTTAGGGTTAGACTCAGGCTCTTAGGGTGAGGGTTATACTCAGGCTCTTAGGGTTAGGGTTAGACTCAGGCTCTTAGGGTTAGGGTTAGACTCAGGCTCTTAGGGTTAGGGTTAGACTCAGGCTCTTAAGGTTAGGGTTAGACTCAGGCTCTTAGGGTTAGGGTTAGACTCAGGCTCTTAGGGTTAGGGTTAGACTCAGGCTCTTAGGGTTAGGGTTAGACTCAGGCTCTTAGGGTGAGGGTTAGACTCAGGCTCTTAGGGTTAGGGTTAGACTCAGGCTCTTAGGGTGAGGGTTAGACTCAGGCTCTTAGGGTTAGGGTTAGACTCAGGCTCTTAGGGTGAGGGTTAGACTCAGGCTCTTAGGGTTAGGGTTAGACTCAGGCTCTTAGGGTTAGGGTTAACTCAGGCTCTTTAGGGTTAGGGTTAGACTCAGGCTCTTAGGGTTAGGGTTAGACTCAGGCTCTTAGGGTTAGGGTTAGACTCAGGCTCTTAGGGTTAGGGTTAGACTCAGGCTCTTAGGCTTAGGGTTAGACTCAGGCTCTTAGGGTGAGGGTTATACTCAGGCTCTTTGGGTTAGGGTTAGACTCAGGCTCTTAGGGTTAGGGTTAGACTCAGGCTCTTAGGGTTAGGGTTAGACTTCAGGCTCTTAGGGTGAGGGTTAGACTCAGACTCTTAGGGTTAGGGTTAGACTTCAGGCTCTTAGGGTGAGGGTTAGACTCAGGCTCTTAGGGTGAGGGTTAGACTCAGGCTCTTAGGGTTAGGGTTAGACTCAGGCTCTTAGGGTTAGGGTTAGACTCAGGCTCTTAGGGTGAGGGTTAGACTCAGGCTCTTTAGGGTTAGGGTTAGACTCAGGCTCTTAGGGTTAGGGTTAGACTCAGGCTCTTAGGGTTAGGGTTAGACTCAGGCTCTTAGGCTTAGGGTTAGACTCAGGCTCTTAGGGTGAGGGTTAGACTCAGGCTCTTAGGGTGAGGGTTAGACTCAGGCTCTTAGGATGAGGGTTAGACTCAGGCTCTTAGGGTTAGGGTTAGACTCAGGCTCTTAGGGTGAGGGTTAGACTCAGGCTCTTAGGGTTAGGGTTAGACTCAGGCTCTTAGGGTTAGGGTTAACTCAGGCTCTTTAGGGTTAGGGTTAGACTCAGGCTCTTAGGGTTAGGGTTAGACTCAGGCTCTTAGGGTTAGGGTTAGACTCAGGCTCTTAGGGTTAGGGTTAGACTCAGGCTCTTAGGGTTAGGGTTAGACTCAGGCTCTTAGGCTTAGGGTTAGACTCAGGCTCTTAGGGTTAGGGTTAGACTCAGGCTCTTAGGGTTAGGGTTAGACTCAGGCTCTTAGGGTTAGGGTTAGACTCAGGCTCTTAGGGTTAGGGTTAGACTTCAGGCTCTTAGGGTGAGGGTTAGACTCAGACTCTTAGGGTTAGGGTTAGACTTCAGGCTCTTAGGGTGAGGGTTAGACTCAGGCTCTTAGGGTGAGGGTTAGACTCAGGCTCTTAGGGTTAGGGTTAGACTCAGGCTCTTAGGGTGAGGGTTAGACTCAGGCTCTTAGGGTTAGGGTTAGACTCAGGCTCTTAGGGTTAGGGTTAGACTCAGGCTCTTAGGGTTAGGGTTAGACTTCAGGCTCTTAGGGTGAGGGTTAGACTCAGGCTCTTAGGGTGAGGGTTAGACTCAGGCTCTTAGGCTTAGGGTTAGACTCAGGCTCTTAGGGTTAGGGTTAGACTCAGGCTCTTAGGGTTAGGGTTCGATTCAGGCTCGTAGGGTTAGGGTTCGACTCAGGCTCTTAGGGTTAGGGTTAGACTCAGGCTCTTAGGGTTAGGGTTAGACTCAGGCTCTTAGGGTGAGGGTTAGACTCAGGCTCTTAGGGTGAGGGTTAGACTCAGGCTCTTAGGGTGAGGGTTAGACTCAGGCTCTTAGGGTTAGGGTTAGACACAGGCTCTTAGGGTGAGGGTTAAACTCAGGCTCTTAGGGTTAGGGTTAGACTCAGGCTCTTAGGGTTAGACTCAGGCTCTTAGGGTTAGGGTTAGACTCAGGCTCTTAGGGTGAGGGTTAGACTCAGGCTCTTAGGGTGAGGGTTAGACTCAGGCTCTTAGGGTTAGGGTTAGACTCAGGCTCTTAGGCTTAGGGTTAGACTCAGGCTCTTAGGGTGAGGGTTATACTCAGGCTCTTAGGGTTAGGGTTAGACTCAGGCTCTTAGGGTTAGGGTTAGACTCAGGCTCTTAGGGTTAGGGTTAGACTTCAGGCTCTTAGGGTGAGGGTTAGACTCAGACTCTTAGGGTTAGGGTTAGACTTCAGGCTCTTAGGGTGAGGGTTAGACTCAGGCTCTTAGGGTGAGGGTTAGACTCAGGCTCTTAGGGTTAGGGTTAGACTCAGGCTCTTAGGGTGAGGGTTAGACTCAGGCTCTTTAGGGTTAGGGTTAGACTCAGGCTCTTAGGGTTAGGGTTAGACTCAGGCTCTTAGGGTTAGGGTTAGACTCAGGCTCTTAGGGTTAGGGTTAGACTCAGGCTCTTAGGCTTAGGGTTAGACTCAGGCTCTTAGGGTGAGGGTTAGACTCAGGCTCTTAGGGTTAGGGTTAGACTCAGGCTCTTAGGATGAGGGTTAGACTCAGGCTCTTAGGGTTAGGGTTAGACTCAGGCTCTTAGGGTGAGGGTTAGACTCAGGCTCTTAGGGTTAGGGTTAGACTCAGGCTCTTAGGGTTAGGGTTAACTCAGGCTCTTTAGGGTTAGGGTTAGACTCAGGCTCTTAGGGTTAGGGTTAGACTCAGGCTCTTAGGGTTAGGGTTAGACTCAGGCTCTTAGGGTTAGGGTTAGACTCAGGCTCTTAGGCTTAGGGTTAGACTCAGGCTCTTAGGGTGAGGGTTATACTCAGGCTCTTAGGGTTAGGGTTAGACTCAGGCTCTTAGGGTTAGGGTTAGACTCAGGCTCTTAGGGTTAGGGTTCGATTCAGGCTCTTAGGGTGAGGGTTAGACTCAGGCTCTTAGGGTGAGGGTTAGACTCAGGCTCTTAGGGTTAGGGTTAGACTCAGGCTCTTAGGCTTAGGGTTAGACTCAGGCTCTTAGGGTGAGGGTTATACTCAGGCTCTTAGGGTTAGGGTTAGACTCAGGCTCTTAGGGTTAGGGTTAGACTCAGGCTCTTAGGGTTAGGGTTAGACTCAGGCTCTTAAGGTTAGGGTTAGACTCAGGCTCTTAGGGTTAGGGTTAGACTCAGGCTCTTAGGGTTAGGGTTAGACTCAGGCTCTTAGGGTTAGGGTTAGACTCAGGCTCTTAGGGTGAGGGTTAGACTCAGGCTCTTAGGGTTAGGGTTAGACTCAGGCTCTTAGGGTGAGGGTTAGACTCAGGCTCTTAGGGTTAGGGTTAGACTCAGGCTCTTAGGGTGAGGGTTAGACTCAGGCTCTTAGGGTTAGGGTTAGACTCAGGCTCTTAGGGTTAGGGTTAACTCAGGCTCTTTAGGGTTAGGGTTAGACTCAGGCTCTTAGGGTTAGGGTTAGACTCAGGCTCTTAGGGTTAGGGTTAGACTCAGGCTCTTAGGGTTAGGGTTAGACTCAGGCTCTTAGGCTTAGGGTTAGACTCAGGCTCTTAGGGTGAGGGTTATACTCAGGCTCTTTGGGTTAGGGTTAGACTCAGGCTCTTAGGGTTAGGGTTAGACTCAGGCTCTTAGGGTTAGGGTTAGACTTCAGGCTCTTAGGGTGAGGGTTAGACTCAGACTCTTAGGGTTAGGGTTAGACTTCAGGCTCTTAGGGTGAGGGTTAGACTCAGGCTCTTAGGGTGAGGGTTAGACTCAGGCTCTTAGGGTGAGGGTTAGACTCAGGCTCTTAGGGTTAGGGTTAGACTCAGGCTCTTAGGCTTAGGGTTAGACTCAGGCTCTTAGGCTTAGGGTTAGACTCAGGCTCTTAGGGTGAGGGTTATACTCAGGCTCTTAGGGTTAGGGTTAGACTCAGGCTCTTAGGGTTAGGGTTAGACTCAGGCTCTTAGGGTTAGGGTTAGACTTCAGGCTCTTAGGGTGAGGGTTAGACTCAGACTCTTAGGGTTAGGGTTAGACTTCAGGCTCTTAGGGTGAGGGTTAGACTCAGGCTCTTAGGGTGAGGGTTAGACTCAGGCTCTTAGGGTTAGGGTTAGACTCAGGCTCTTAGGGTGAGGGTTAGACTCAGGCTCTTTAGGGTTAGGGTTAGACTCAGGCTCTTAGGCTTAGGGTTAGACTCAGGCTCTTAGGGTGAGGGTTATACTCAGGCTCTTAGGGTGAGGGTTAGACTCAGGCTCTTAGGGTTAGGGTTAGACTCAGGCTCTTAGGGTTAGGGTTAGACTTCAGGCTCTTAGGGTGAGGGTTAGACTCAGACTCTTAGGGTTAGGGTTAGACTTCAGGCTCTTAGGGTGAGGGTTAGACTCAGGCTCTTAGGGTGAGGGTTAGACTCAGGCTCTTAGGGTTAGGGTTAGACTCAGGCTCTTAGGGTGAGGGTTAGACTCAGGCTCTTTAGGGTTAGGGTTAGACTCAGGCTCTTAGGGTTAGGGTTAGACTCAGGCTCTTAGGGTTAGGGTTAGACTCAGGCTCTTAGGCTTAGGGTTAGACTCAGGCTCTTAGGGTGAGGGTTAGACTCAGGCTCTTAGGGTGAGGGTTAGACTCAGGCTCTTAGGGTTAGGGTTAGACTCAGGCTCTTAGGGTTAGGGTTAGACTCAGGCTCTTAGGGTGAGGGTTAGACTCAGGCTCTTAGGGTGAGGGTTATACTCAGGCTCTTAGGGTTAGGGTTAACTCAGGCTCTTTAGGGTTAGGGTTAGACTCAGGCTCTTAGGGTTAGGGTTAGACTCAGGCTCTTAGGGTTAGGGTTAGACTCAGGCTCTTAGGGTTAGGGTTAGACTCAGGCTCTTAGGGTTAGGGTTAGACTCAGGCTCTTAGGCTTAGGGTTAGACTCAGGCTCTTAGGGTGAGGGTTATACTCAGGCTCTTCGGGTTAGGGTTAGACTCAGGCTCTTAGGGTTAGGGTTAGACTCAGGCTCTTAGGGTTAGGGTTAGACTTCAGGCTCTTAGGGTGAGGGTTAGACTCAGACTCTTAGGGTTAGGGTTAGACTTCAGGCTCTTAGGGTGAGGGTTAGACTCAGGCTCTTAGGGTGAGGGTTAGACTCAGGCTCTTAGGGTTAGGGTTAGACTCAGGCTCTTAGGGTGAGGGTTAGACTCAGGCTCTTAGGGTTAGGGTTAGACTCAGGCTCTTAGGGTTAGGGTTAGACTCAGGCTCTTAGGGTTAGGGTTAGACTTCAGGCTCTTAGGGTGAGGGTTAGACTCAGGCTCTTAGGGTGAGGGTTAGACTCAGGCTCTTAGGCTTAGGGTTAGACTCAGGCTCTTAGGGTTAGGGTTAGACTCAGGCTCTTAGGGTTAGGGTTCGATTCAGGCTCGTAGGGTTAGGGTTCGACTCAGGCTCTTAGGGTTAGGGTTAGACTCAGGCTCTTAGGGTTAGGGTTAGACTCAGGCTCTTAGGGTGAGGGTTAGACTCAGGCTCTTAGGGTGAGGGTTAGACTCAGGCTCTTAGGGTTAGGGTTAGACTCAGGCTCTTAGGGTTAGGGTTAGACACAGGCTCTTAGCGTGAGGGTTAAACTCAGGCTCTTAGGGTTAGGGTTAGACTCAGGCTCTTAGGGTTAGACTCAGGCTCTTAGGGTTAGGGTTAGACTCAGGCTCTTAGGGTGAGGGTTAGACTCAGGCTCTTAGGGTGAGGGTTAGACTCAGGCTCTTAGGGTTAGGGTTAGACTCAGGCTCTTAGGGTGAGGGTTAGACTCAGTCTCTTAGGGTTAGGGTTAGACTCAGGCTCTTAGGGTGAGGGTTAGACTCAGGCTCTTAGGGTTAGGGTTAGACTCAGGCTCTTAGGGTTAGGGTTAGACTCAGGCTCTTAGGGTGAGGGTTAGACTCAGGCTCTTAGGGTTAGGGTTAGACTCAGGCTCTTAGGGTGAGGGTTAGACTCAGGCTCTTAGGGTTAGGGTTCGACTCAGGCTCTTAGGGTTAGGGTTCGATTCAGGCTCGTAGGGTGAGGGTTCGACTCAGGCTCTTAGGGTTAGGGTTAGACTCATGCTCTTATGGTGAGGGTTAGACTCAGGCTCTTCGGGTTAGGGTTAGACTCAGGCTCTTAGGGTTAGGGTTAGACTCAGGCTCTTAGGGTTAGGGTTAGACTCAGGCTCTTAGGGTGAGGGTTAGACTTAGGCTCTTAGGGTTAGGGTTAGACTCAGGCTCTTAGGGTTAGGGTTAGACTCAGGCTTATAGGGTTAGGGTTAGACTCAGGCTCTTAGGGTGAGGGTTAGACTCAGGCTCTTCGGGTTAGGGTTAGACTCAGGCTCTTCGGGTTAGGGTTAGACTCAGGCTCTTAGGGTGAGGGTTAGACTCAGGCTCTTAGGGTGAGGGTTAGACTCAGGCTCTTAGGGTTAGACTCAGGCTCTTAGGGTGAGGGTTAGACTCAGGCTCTTAGGGTTAGGGTTAGACTCAGGCTCTTTAGGGTTAGGGTTAGACTCAGGCTCTTAGGGTTAGGGTTAGACTCAGGCTCTTAGGGTGAGGGTTAGACTCAAGCTCTTAGGGTTAGGGTTAGACTCAGGCTCTTAGGGTTAGGGTTAGACTCAGGCTCTTAGGCTTAGGGTTAGACTCAGGCTCTTAGGGTTAGACTCAGGCTCTTAGGCTTAAAGTTAGACTCAGGCTCTTAGGGTTAGGGTTAGACTCAGGCTCTTAGGGTGAGGGTTAGACTCAGGCTCTTAGGGTTAGGGTTAGACTCAGGCTCTTAGGGTGAGGGTTAGACTCAGGCTCTTAGGGTTAGGGTTAGACTCAGGCTCTTAGGGTGAGGGTTAGACTCAGGCTCTTAGGGTTAGGGTTAGACTCAGGCTCTTAGGGTGAGGGTTAGACTCAGGCTCTTAGGGTTAGGGTTAGACTCAGGCTCTTAGGGTTAGGGTTAGACTCAGGCTCTTAGTCTTAAAGTTAGACTCAGGCTCTTAGGCTTAGAGTTAGACTCAGGCTCTTAGGGTGAGGGTTAGACTCAGGCTCTTAGGGTTAGGGTTAGACTCAGGCTCTTAGGGTTAGGGTTAGACTCAGGCTCTTAGGGTTAGGGTTAGACTCAGGCTCTTAGGGTTAGGGTTAGACTCAGGCTCTTAGGGTGAGGGTTAGACTCAGGCTCTTAGGGTTAGGGTTAGACTCAGGCTCTTAGGGTTAGGGTTAGACTCAGGCTCTTAGGGTTAGGGTTAGACTCAGGCTCTTAGGGTTAGGGTTAGACTCAGGCTCTTAGGCTTAGGGTTAGACTCAGGCTCTTAGGGTGAGGGTTATACTCAGGCTCTTAGGGTTAGGGTTAGACTCAGGCTCTTAGGGTTAGGGTTAGACTCAGGCTCTTAGGCTTAGGGTTAGACTCAGGCTCTTAGAGTAAGGGTTAGACTCAGGCTCTTAGGGTTAGGGTTAGACTCAGGCTCTTAGGGTTAGGGTTAGACACAGGCTCTTAGGGTTAGGGTTAGACTTCAGGCTCTTAGGGTGAGGGTTAGACTCAGACTCTTAGGGTTAGGGTTAGACTCAGGCTCTTAGGGTTAGGGTTAGACTCAGGCTCTTAGGCTTAAAGTTAGACTCAGGCTCTTAGGCTTAGGGTTAGACTCAGGCTCTTAGGGTTAGGGTTAGACTCAGGCTCTTAGGGTTAGGGTTAGACTCAGGCTCTTAGGGTTAGGGTTAGACTCAGGCTCTTAGGGTTAGGGTTAGACTCAGGCTCTTAGGGTTAGGGTTAGACTCAGGCTCTTAGGGTGAGGGTTAGACTCAGGCTCTTAGGGTGAGGGTTAGACTCAGGCTCTTAGGGTGAGGGTTAGACTCAGGCTCTTAGGGTTAGGGTTAGACTCAGGTTCTTAAGGTTAGGGTTAGACTCAGGCTCTTAGGGTTAGGGTTAGACTCAGGCTCTTAGGGTTAGGGTTAGACTCAGGCTCTTAGGCTTAGGGTTAGACTCAGGCTCTTAGGGTTAGGGTTAGACTCAGGCTCTTAGGGTGAGGGTTAGACTCAGGCTCTTAGGGTTAGGGTTAGACTCAGGCTCTTAGGGTGAGGGTTAGACTCAGGCTCTTAGGGTTAGGGTTAGACTCAGGCTCTTAGGGTGAGGGTTAGACTCAGGCTCTTAGGGTTAGGGTTAGACTCAGGCTCTTAGGGTTAGGGTTAACTCAGGCTCTTTAGGGTTAGGGTTAGACTCAGGCTCTTAGGGTTAGGGTTAGACTCAGGCTCTTAGGGTTAGGGTTAGACTCAGGCTCTTAGGGTGAGGGTTATACTCAGGCTCTTAGGGTTAGGGTTAGACTCAGGCTCTTAGGGTTAGGGTTAGACTCAGGCTCTTCGGGTTAGAGTTAGACTTCAGGCTCTTAGGGTGAGGGTTAGACTCAGACTCTTAGGGTTAGGGTTAGACTTCAGGCTCTTAGGGTGAGGGTTAGACTCAGGCTCTTAGGGTGAGGGTTAGACTCAGGCTCTTAGGGTTAGGGTTAGACTCAGGCTCTTAGGGTGAGGGTTAGACTCAGGCTCTTAGGCTTAGGGTTAGACTCAGGCTCTTAGGGTTAGGGTTAGACTCAGGCTCTTAGGCTTAGGGTTAGACTCAGGCTCTTAGGGTGAGGGTTATACTCAGGCTCTTAGGGTTAGGGTTAGACTCAGGCTCTTAGGGTTAGGGTTAGACTCAGGCTCTTAGGGTTAGGGTTAGACTTCAGGCTCTTAGGGTGAGGGTTAGACTCAGACTCTTAGGGTTAGGGTTAGACTTCAGGCTCTTAGGGTGAGGGTTAGACTCAGGCTCTTAGGGTGAGGGTTAGACTCAGGCTCTTAGGGTTAGGGTTAGACTCAGGCTCTTAGGGTGAGGGTTAGACTCAGGCTCTTTAGGGTTAGGGTTAGACACAGGCTCTTAGGGTTAGGGTTAGACTCAGGCTCTTAGGGTGAGGGTTATACTCAGGCTCTTAGGGTTAGGGTTAGACTCAGGCTCTTAGGGTTAGGGTTAGACTCAGGCTCTTAGGTTTAGGGTTAGACTTCAGGCTCTTAGGGTGAGGGTTAGACTCAGACTCTTAGGGTTAGGGTTAGACTTCAGGCTCTTAGGGTTAGGGTTAGACTCAGGCTCTTAGGGTGAGGGTTAGACTCAGGCTCTTAGGGTTAGGGTTAGACTCAGGCTCTTAGGGTGAGGGTTAGACTCAGGCTCTTAGGGTTAGGGTTAGACTCAGGCTCTTAGGGTTAGGGTTAGACTCAGGCTCTTAGGGTTAGGGTTAACCCTAAGAAACAGACCAAAGCCTGTCTGTCTATTCAGAAAGATCATAAAATATTTAACAAAAGAACAGTAATGTTTGGTTAGACTCAGGCTCTTAGGCTTAGGGTTAGACTCAGGCTCTTAGGGTTAGGGTTATACTCAGGCTCTTAGGGTTAGGGTTAGACTCAGGCTCTTAGGGTTAGGGTTAGACTCAGGCTCTTAGGGTTAGGGTTAGACTTCAGGCTCTTAGGGTGAGGGTTAGACTCAGACTCTTAGGGTTAGGGTTAGACTTCAGGCTCTAAGGGTGAGGGTTAGACTCAGGCTCTTAGGGTGAGGGTTAGACTCAGGCTCTTAGGGTTAGGGTTAGACTCAGGCTCTTAGGGTGAGGGTTAGACTCAGGCTCTTTAGGGTTAGGGTTAGACTCAGGCTCTTAGGGTTAGGGTTAGACTCAGGCTCTTAGGGTTAGGGTTAGACTCAGGCTCTTAGGGTTAGGGTTAGACTCAGGCTCTTAGGCTTAGGGTTAGACTCAGGCTCTTAGGGTGAGGGTTAGACTCAGGCTCTTAGGGTTAGGGTTAGACTCAGGCTCTTAGGATGAGGGTTAGACTCAGGCTCTTAGGGTTAGGGTTAGACTCAGGCTCTTAGGGTTAGGGTTAGACTCAGGCTCTTAGGGTGAGGGTTATACTCAGGCTCTTAGGGTTAGGGTTAGACTCAGGCTCTTAGGGTTAGGGTTAGACTCAGGCTCTTCGGGTTAGAGTTAGACTTCAGGCTCTTAGGGTGAGGGTTAGACTCAGACTCTTAGGGTTAGGGTTAGACTTCAGGCTCTTAGGGTGAGGGTTAGACTCAGGCTCTTAGGGTGAGGGTTAGACTCAGGCTCTTAGGGTTAGGGTTAGACTCAGGCTCTTAGGGTGAGGGTTAGACTCAGGCTCTTAGAGTTAGGGTTAGACTCAGGCTCTTAGGGTTAGGGTTAGACTCAGGCTCTTAGGCTTAGGGTTAGACTCAGGCTCTTAGGGTGAGGGTTATACTCAGGCTCTTAGGGTTAGGGTTAGACTCAGGCTCTTAGGGTTAGGGTTAGACTCAGGCTCTTAGGGTTAGGGTTAGACTTCAGGCTCTTAGGGTGAGGGTTAGACTCAGACTCTTAGGGTTAGGGTTAGACTTCAGGCTCTTAGGGTGAGGGTTAGACTCAGGCTCTTAGGGTGAGGGTTAGACTCAGGCTCTTAGGGTTAGGGTTAGACTCAGGCTCTTAGGGTGAGGGTTAGACTCAGGCTCTTTAGGGTTAGGGTTAGACTCAGGCTCTTAGGCTTAGGGTTAGACTCAGGCTCTTAGGGTGAGGGTTATACTCAGGCTCTTAGGGTTAGGGTTAGACTCAGGCTCTTAGGGTTAGGGTTAGACTCAGGCTCTTAGGTTTAGGGTTAGACTTCAGGCTCTTAGGGTGAGGGTTAGACTCAGACTCTTAGGGTTAGGGTTAGACTTCAGGCTCTTAGGGTTAGGGTTAGACTCAGGCTCTTAGGGTGAGGGTTAGACTCAGGCTCTTAGGGTTAGGGTTAGACTCAGGCTCTTAGGGTGAGGGTTAGACTCAGGCTCTTAGGGTTAGGGTTAGACTCAGGCTCTTAGGGTTAGGGTTAGACTCAGGCTCTTAGGGTTAGGGTTAACCCTAAGAAACAGACCAAAGCCTGTCTGTCTATTCAGAAAGATCATAAAATATTTAACAAAAGAACAGTAATGTTTGGTTAGACTCAGGCTCTTAGGCTTAGGGTTAGACTCAGGCTCTTAGGGTTAGGGTTATACTCAGGCTCTTAGGGTTAGGGTTAGACTCAGGCTCTTAGGGTTAGGGTTAGACTCAGGCTCTTAGGGTTAGGGTTAGACTTCAGGCTCTTAGGGTGAGGGTTAGACTCAGACTCTTAGGGTTAGGGTTAGACTTCAGGCTCTAAGGGTGAGGGTTAGACTCAGGCTCTTAGGGTGAGGGTTAGACTCAGGCTCTTAGGGTTAGGGTTAGACTCAGGCTCTTAGGGTGAGGGTTAGACTCAGGCTCTTTAGGGTTAGGGTTAGACTCAGGCTCTTAGGGTTAGGGTTAGACTCAGGCTCTTAGGGTTAGGGTTAGACTCAGGCTCTTAGGGTTAGGGGTATACTCAGGCTCTTAGGCTTAGGGTTAGACTCAGGCTCTTAGGGTGAGGGTTAGACTCAGGCTCTTAGGGTTAGGGTTAGACTCAGGCTCTTAGGATGAGGGTTAGACTCAGGCTCTTAGGGTTAGGGTTAGACTCAGGCTCTTAGGGTGAGGGTTAGACTCAGGCTCTTAGGGTTAGGGTTAGACTCAGGCTCTTAGGGTTAGGGTTAACTCAGGCTCTTTAGGGTTAGGGTTAGACTCAGGCTCTTAGGGTTAGGGTTAGACTCAGGCTCTTAGGGTTAGGGTTACACTCAGGCTCTTAGGGTGAGGGTTAGACTCAGGCTCTTAGGGTGAGGGTTAGACTCAGGCTCTTAGGCTTAGGGTTAGACTCAGGCTCTTAGGGTTAGGGTTAGACTCAGGCTCGTAGGGTTAGGGTTAGACTCAGGCTCTTAGGGTTAGGGTTAGACTCAGGCTCTTAGGGTTAGGGTTAGACTCAGGCTCTTAGGGTTAGGGTTAGACTCAGGCTCTTAGGGTGAGGGTTAGACTCAGGCTCTTAGGGTTAGGGTTAGACTCAGGCTCTTAGGGTTAGGGTTAGACTCAGGCTCTTAGGGTTAGGGTTACACTCAGGCTCTTAGGGTTAGGGTTCGACTCAGGCTCTTAGGGTTAGGGTTAGACTCAGGCTCTAAGGGTTAGGGTTAGACTCAGGCTCTTAGGGTGAGGGTTAGACTCAGGCTCTTAGGGTTAGGGTTAGACTCAGGCTCTTAGGGTTAGGGTTAGACTCAGGCTCTTAGGGTGAGGGTTAGACACAGGCTCTTAGGGTGAGGGTTAAACTCAGGCTCTTAGGGTTAGGGTTAGACTCAGGCTCTTAGGGTGAGGGTTAGACTCAGGCTCTTAGGGTTAGGGTTAGACTCAGGCTCTTAGGGTGAGGGTTAGACTCAGGCTCTTAGGGTTAGGGTTAGACTCAGGCTCTTAGGGTGAGGGTTAGACTCAGGCTCTTAGGGTGAGGGTTAGACTCAGGCTCTTAGGGTTAGGGTTAGACTCAGGCTCTTAGGGTGAGGGTTAGACTCAGGCTCTTAGGGTTAGGGTTAGACTCAGGCTCTTAGGGTTAGGGTTAGACTCAGGCTCTTAGGGTGAGGGTTAGACTCAGGCTCTTAGGGTTAGGGTTAGACTCAGGCTCTTAGGGTGAGGGTTAGACTCAGGCTCTTAGGGTTAGGGTTAGACTCAGGCTCTTAGGGTTAGGGTTAGACTCAGGCTCTTAGGGTGAGGGTTAGACTCAGGCTCTTAGGGTTAGGGTTAGACTCAGGCTCTTAGGGTGAGGGTTAGACTCAGGCTCTTAGGGTTAGGGTTCGACTCAGGCTCTTAGGGTTAGGGTTCGATTCAGGCTCGTAGGGTGAGGGTTCGACACAGGCTCTTAGGGTTAGGGTTAGACTCATGCTCTTATGGTGAGGGTTAGACTCAGGCTCTTCGGGTTAGGGTTAGACTCAGGCTCTTAGGGTTAGGGTTAGACTCAGGCTCTTAGGGTTAGGGTTAGACTCAGGCTCTTAGGGTGAGGGTTAGACTTAGGCTCTTAGGGTTAGGGTTAGACTCAGGCTCTTAGGGTTAGGGTTAGACTCAGGCTTATAGGGTTAGGGTTAGACTCAGGCTCTTGGGGTGAGGGTTAGACTCAGGCTCTTCGGGTTAGGGTTAGACTCAGGCTCTTCGGGTTAGGGTTAGACTCAGGCTCTTAGGGTGAGGGTTAGACTCAGGCTCTTAGGGTGAGGGTTAGACTCAGGCTCTTAGGGTTAGACTCAGGCTCTTAGGGTTAGGGTTAGACTCAGGCTCTTAGGGTTAGGGTTAGACTCAGGCTCTTAGGCTTAGGGTTAGACTCAGGCTCTTAGGGTTAGGGTTAGACTTAGGCTCTTAGGGTTAGGGTTAGACTCAGGCTCTTAGGGTGAGGGTTAGACTCAGGCTCTTAGGGTTAGGGTTCGACTCAGGCTCTTAGGGTTAGGGTTAGACTCAGGCTCGTAGGGTTAGGGTTAGACTCAGGCTCTTAGGGTGAGGGTTAGACTCAGGCTCTTCGGGTTCGGGTTAGACTCAGGCTCTTAGGGTTAGGGTTAGACTCAGGCTCTTAGGGTTAGGGTTAGACTCAGGCTCTTAGGGTGAGGGTTAGACTCAGGCTCTTAGGCTTAGGGTTAGACTCAGGCTCTTAGGGTTAGACTCAGGCTCTTAGGGTTAGGGTTAGACTCAGGCTCTTAGGCTTAGGGTTAGACTCAGGCTCTTAGGGTTAGGGTTAGACTCAGGCTCTTAGGGTTAGTGTTAGACTCAGGCTCTTAGGGTTAGGGTTAGACTCAGGCTCTTAGGGTTAGGGTTAGACTCAGGCTCTTCGGGTGAGGGTTAGACTCAGGCTCTTAGGGTGAGGGTTAGACTCAGGCTCTTCGGGTTAGGGTTAGACTCAGGCTCTTCGGGTTAGGGTTAGACTCAGGCTCTTAGGGTGAGGGTTAGACTCAGGCTCTTAGGGTGAGGGTTAGACTCAGGCTCTTAGGGTTAGACTCAGGCTCTTAGGGTTAGGGTTAGACTCAGGCTCTTAGGGTTAGGGTTAGACTCAGGCTCTTAGGGTGAGGGTTAGACTTCAGGCTCTTAGGGTGAGGGTTAGACTCAGACTCTTAGGGTTAGGGTTAGACTTCAGGCTCTTAGGGTGAGGGTTAGACTCAGGCTCTTAGGGTGAGGGTTAGACTCAGGCTCTTAGGGTTAGGGTTAGACTCAGGCTCTTAGGGTGAGGGTTAGACTCAGGCTCTTTAGGGTTAGGGTTAGACTCAGGCTCTTAGGGTTAGGGTTAGACTCAGGCTCTTAGGGTTAGGGTTAGACTCAGGCTCTTAGGGTTAGGGTTAGACTCAGGCTCTTAGGCTTAGGGTTAGACTCAGGCTCTTAGGGTGAGGGTTAGACTCAGGCTCTTAGGGTTAGGGTTAGACTCAGGCTCTTAGGATGAGGGTTAGACTCAGGCTCTTAGGGTTAGGGTTAGACTCAGGCTCTTAGGGTGAGGGTTAGACTCAGGCTCTTAGGGTTAGGGTTAGACTCAGGCTCTTAGGGTTAGGGTTAACTCAGGCTCTTTAGGGTTAGGGTTAGACTCAGGCTCTTAGGGTTAGGGTTAGACTCAGGCTCTTAGGCTTAGGGTTAGACTCAGGCTCTTAGGGTGAGGGTTATACTCAGGCTCTTAGGGTTAGGGTTAGACTCAGGCTCTTAGGGTTAGGGTTAGACTCAGGCTCTTAGGGTTAGGGTTCGATTCAGGCTCTTAGGGTGAGGGTTAGACTCAGGCTCTTAGGGTGAGGGTTAGACTCAGGCTCTTAGGGTTAGGGTTAGACTCAGGCTCTTAGGCTTAGGGTTAGACTCAGGCTCTTAGGGTGAGGGTTAGACTCAGGCTCTTAGGGTTAGGGTTAGACTCAGGCTCTTAGGGTTAGGGTTAGACTCAGGCTCTTAGGGTTAGGGTTAGACTCAGGCTCTTAAGGTTAGGGTTAGACTCAGGCTCTTAGGGTTAGGGTTAGACTCAGGCTCTTAGGGTTAGGGTTAGACTCAGGCTCTTAGGGTTAGGGTTAGACTCAGGCTCTTAGGGTGAGGGTTAGACTCAGGCTCTTAGGGTTAGGGTTAGACTCAGGCTCTTAGGGTGAGGGTTAGACTCAGGCTCTTAGGGTTAGGGTTAGACTCAGGCTCTTAGGGTGAGGGTTAGACTCAGGCTCTTAGGGTTAGGGTTAGACTCAGGCTCTTAGGGTTAGGGTTAACTCAGGCTCTTTAGGGTTAGGGTTAGACTCAGGCTCTTAGGGTTAGGGTTAGACTCAGGCTCTTAGGGTTAGGGTTAGACTCAGGCTCTTAGGGTTAGGGTTAGACTCAGGCTCTTAGGGTTAGGGTTAGACTCAGGCTCTTAGGGTGAGGGTTATACTCAGGCTCTTTGGGTTAGGGTTAGACTCAGGCTCTTAGGGTTAGGGTTAGACTCAGGCTCTTAGGGTTAGGGTTAGACTCAGGCTCTTAGGGTTAGGGTTCGATTCAGGCTCTTAGGGTGAGGGTTAGACTCAGGCTCTTAGGGTGAGGGTTAGACTCAGGCTCTTAGGGTTAGGGTTAGACTCAGGCTCTTAGGCTTAGGGTTAGACTCAGGCTCTTAGGGTGAGGGTTAGACTTAGGCTCTTAGGGTTAGGGTTAGACTCAGGCTCTTAGGGTTAGGGTTAGACTCAGGCTTATAGGGTTAGGGTTAGACTCAGGCTCTTAGGGTGAGGGTTAGACTCAGGCTCTTCGGGTTAGGGTTAGACTCAGGCTCTTCGGGTTAGGGTTAGACTCAGGCTCTTAGGGTGAGGGTTAGACTCAGGCTCTTAGGGTGAGGGTTAGACTCAGGCTCTTAGGGTTAGACTCAGGCTCTTAGGGTTAGGGTTAGACTCAGGCTCTTAGGGTTAGGGTTAGACTCAGGCTCTTAGGCTTAGGGTTAGACTCAGGCTCTTAGGGTTAGGGTTAGACTTAGGCTCTTAGGGTTAGGGTTAGACTCAGGCTCTTAGGGTGAGGGTTAGACTCAGGCTCTTAGGGTTAGGGTTCGACTCAGGCTCTTAGGGTTAGGGTTAGACTCAGGCTCGTAGGGTTAGGGTTAGACTCAGGCTCTTAGGGTGAGGGTTAGACTCAGGCTCTTCGGGTTCGGGTTAGACTCAGGCTCTTAGGGTTAGGGTTAGACTCAGGCTCTTAGGGTTAGGGTTAGACTCAGGCTCTTAGGGTGAGGGTTAGACTCAGGCTCTTAGGCTTAGGGTTAGACTCAGGCTCTTAGGGTTAGACTCAGGCTCTTAGGGTTAGGGTTAGACTCAGGCTCTTAGGCTTAGGGTTAGACTCAGGCTCTTAGGGTTAGGGTTAGACTCAGGCTCTTAGGGTTAGTGTTAGACTCAGGCTCTTAGGGTTAGGGTTAGACTCAGGCTCTTAGGGTTAGGGTTAGACTCAGGCTCTTCGGGTGAGGGTTAGACTCAGGCTCTTAGGGTGAGGGTTAGACTCAGGCTCTTCGGGTTAGGGTTAGACTCAGGCTCTTCGGGTTAGGGTTAGACTCAGGCTCTTAGGGTGAGGGTTAGACTCAGGCTCTTAGGGTGAGGGTTAGACTCAGGCTCTTAGGGTTAGACTCAGGCTCTTAGGGTTAGGGTTAGACTCAGGCTCTTAGGGTTAGGGTTAGACTCAGGCTCTTAGGGTGAGGGTTAGACTTCAGGCTCTTAGGGTGAGGGTTAGACTCAGACTCTTAGGGTTAGGGTTAGACTTCAGGCTCTTAGGGTGAGGGTTAGACTCAGGCTCTTAGGGTGAGGGTTAGACTCAGGCTCTTAGGGTTAGGGTTAGACTCAGGCTCTTAGGGTGAGGGTTAGACTCAGGCTCTTTAGGGTTAGGGTTAGACTCAGGCTCTTAGGGTTAGGGTTAGACTCAGGCTCTTAGGGTTAGGGTTAGACTCAGGCTCTTAGGGTTAGGGTTAGACTCAGGCTCTTAGGCTTAGGGTTAGACTCAGGCTCTTAGGGTGAGGGTTAGACTCAGGCTCTTAGGGTTAGGGTTAGACTCAGGCTCTTAGGATGAGGGTTAGACTCAGGCTCTTAGGGTTAGGGTTAGACTCAGGCTCTTAGGGTGAGGGTTAGACTCAGGCTCTTAGGGTTAGGGTTAGACTCAGGCTCTTAGGGTTAGGGTTAACTCAGGCTCTTTAGGGTTAGGGTTAGACTCAGGCTCTTAGGGTTAGGGTTAGACTCAGGCTCTTAGGCTTAGGGTTAGACTCAGGCTCTTAGGGTGAGGGTTATACTCAGGCTCTTAGGGTTAGGGTTAGACTCAGGCTCTTAGGGTTAGGGTTAGACTCAGGCTCTTAGGGTTAGGGTTCGATTCAGGCTCTTAGGGTGAGGGTTAGACTCAGGCTCTTAGGGTGAGGGTTAGACTCAGGCTCTTAGGGTTAGGGTTAGACTCAGGCTCTTAGGCTTAGGGTTAGACTCAGGCTCTTAGGGTGAGGGTTAGACTCAGGCTCTTAGGGTTAGGGTTAGACTCAGGCTCTTAGGGTTAGGGTTAGACTCAGGCTCTTAGGGTTAGGGTTAGACTCAGGCTCTTAAGGTTAGGGTTAGACTCAGGCTCTTAGGGTTAGGGTTAGACTCAGGCTCTTAGGGTTAGGGTTAGACTCAGGCTCTTAGGGTTAGGGTTAGACTCAGGCTCTTAGGGTGAGGGTTAGACTCAGGCTCTTAGGGTTAGGGTTAGACTCAGGCTCTTAGGGTGAGGGTTAGACTCAGGCTCTTAGGGTGAGGGTTAGACTCAGGCTCTTAGGGTGAGGGTTAGACTCAGGCTCTTAGGGTTAGGGTTAGACTCAGGCTCTTAGGGTTAGGGTTAACTCAGGCTCTTTAGGGTTAGGGTTAGACTCAGGCTCTTAGGGTTAGGGTTAGACTCAGGCTCTTAGGGTTAGGGTTAGACTCAGGCTCTTAGGGTTAGGGTTAGACTCAGGCTCTTAGGGTTAGGGTTAGACTCAGGCTCTTAGGGTGAGGGTTATACTCAGGCTCTTTGGGTTAGGGTTAGACTCAGGCTCTTAGGGTTAGGGTTAGACTCAGGCTCTTAGGGTTAGGGTTAGACTCAGGCTCTTAGGGTTAGGGTTCGATTCAGGCTCTTAGGGTGAGGGTTAGACTCAGGCTCTTAGGGTGAGGGTTAGACTCAGGCTCTTAGGGTTAGGGTTAGACTCAGGCTCTTAGGCTTAGGGTTAGACTCAGGCTCTTAGGGTGAGGGTTATACTCAGGCTCTTAGGGTTAGGGTTAGACTCAGGCTCTTAGGGTTAGGGTTAGACTCAGGCTCTTAAGGTTAGGGTTAGACTCAGGCTCTTAGGGTTAGGGTTAGACTCAGGCTCTTAGGGTTAGGGTTAGACTCAGGCTCTTAGGGTTAGGGTTAGACTCAGGCTCTTAGGGTGAGGGTTAGACTCAGGCTCTTAGGGTTAGGGTTAGACTCAGGCTCTTAGGGTGAGGGTTAGACTCAGGCTCTTAGGGTTAGGGTTAGACTCAGGCTCTTAGGGTGAGGGTTAGACTCAGGCTCTTAGGGTTAGGGTTAGACTCAGGCTCTTAGGGTTAGGGTTAACTCAGGCTCTTTAGGGTTAGGGTTAGACTCAGGCTCTTAGGGTTAGGGTTAGACTCAGGCTCTTAGGGTTAGGGTTAGACTCAGGCTCTTAGGGTTAGGGTTAGACTCAGGCTCTTAGGCTTAGGGTTAGACTCAGGCTCTTAGGGTGAGGGTTATACTCAGGCTCTTTGGGTTAGGGTTAGACTCAGGCTCTTAGGGTTAGGGTTAGACTCAGGCTCTTAGGGTTAGGGTTAGACTTCAGGCTCTTAGGGTGAGGGTTAGACTCAGGCTCTTAGGGTTAGGGTTAGACTTCAGGCTCTTAGAGTGAGGGTTAGACTCAGGCTCTTAGGGTGAGGGTTAGACTCAGGCTCTTAGGGTGAGGGTTAGACTCAGGCTCTTAGGGTTAGGGTTAGACTCAGGCTCTTAGGGTTAGGGTTAGACTCAGGCTCTTAGGCTTAGGGTTAGACTCAGGCTCTTAGGGTGAGGGTTATACTCAGGCTCTTAGGGTTAGGGTTAGACTCAGGCTCTTAGGGTTAGGGTTAGACTCAGGCTCTTAGGGTTAGGGTTAGACTTCAGGCTCTTAGGGTGAGGGTTAGACTCAGACTCTTAGGGTTAGGGTTAGACTTCAGGCTCTTAGGGTGAGGGTTAGACTCAGGCTCTTAGGGTGAGGGTTAGACTCAGGCTCTTAGGGTTAGGGTTAGACTCAGGCTCTTAGGGTGAGGGTTAGACTCAGGCTCTTTAGGGTTAGGGTTAGACTCAGGCTCTTAGGGTTAGGGTTAGACTCAGGCTCTTAGGGTTAGGGTTAGACTCAGGCTCTTAGGGTTAGGGTTAGACTCAGGCTCTTAGGCTTAGGGTTAGACTCAGGCTCTTAGGGTGAGGGTTAGACTCAGGCTCTTAGGGTTAGGGTTAGACTCAGGCTCTTAGGATGAGGGTTAGACTCAGGCTCTTAGGGTTAGGGTTAGACTCAGGCTCTTAGGGTGAGGGTTAGACTCAGGCTCTTAGGGTTAGGGTTAGACTCAGGCTCTTAGGGTTAGGGTTAACTCAGGCTCTTTAGGGTTAGGGTTAGACTCAGGCTCTTAGGGTTAGGGTTAGACTCAGGCTCTTAGGGTTAGGGTTAGACTCAGGCTCTTAGGCTTAGGGTTAGACTCAGGCTCTTAGGGTGAGGGTTATACTCAGGCTCTTAGGGTGAGGGTTAGACTCAGGCTCTTAGGGTTAGGGTTAGACTCAGGCTCTTAGGGTTAGGGTTCGATTCAGGCTCTTAGGGTGAGGGTTAGACTCAGGCTCTTAGGGTGAGGGTTAGACTCAGGCTCTTAGGGTTAGGGTTAGACTCAGGCTCTTAGGGTTAGGGTTAGACTCAGGCCCTTAGGGTTAGGGTTATACTCAGGCTCTTAGGGTTAGGGTTAGACTCAGGCTCTTAGGGTTAGGGTTAGACTCAGGCTCTTAGGGTTAGGGTTAGACTCAGGCTCTTAAGGTTAGGGTTAGACTCAGGCTCTTAGGGTTAGGGTTACACTCAGGCTCTTAGGGTTAGGGTTAGACTCAGGCTCTTAGGGTTAGGGTTAGACTCAGGCTCTTAGGGTGAGGGTTAGACTCAGGCTCTTAGGGTGAGGGTTAGACTCAGGCTCTTAGGGTGAGGGTTAGACTCAGGCTCTTAGGGTTAGGGTTAGACTCAGGCTCTTAGGGTGAGGGTTAGACTCAGGCTCTTAGGGTTAGGGTTAGACTCAGGCTCTTAGGGTTAGGGTTAACTCAGGCTCTTTAGGGTTAGGGTTAGACTCAGGCTCTTAGGGTTAGGGTTAGACTCAGGCTCTTAGGGTTAGGGTTAGACTCAGGCTCTTAGGCTTAGGGTTAGACTCAGGCTCTTAGGGTGAGGGTTATACTCAGGCTCTTAGGGTGAGGGTTAGACTCAGGCTCTTAGGGTGAGGGTTAGACTCAGGCTCTTAGGGTTAGGGTTAGACTCAGGCTCTTAGGGTTAGGGTTAGACTCAGGCTCTTAGGCTTAGGGTTAGACTCAGGCTCTTAGGGTGAGGGTTATACTCAGGCTCTTAGGGTTAGGGTTAGACTCAGGCTCTTAGGGTTAGGGTTAGACTCAGGCTCTTAGGGTTAGGGTTAGACTTCAGGCTCTTAGGGTGAGGGTTAGACTCAGACTCTTAGGGTTAGGGTTAGACTTCAGGCTCTTAGGGTGAGGGTTAGACTCAGGCTCTTAGGGTGAGGGTTAGACTCAGGCTCTTAGGGTTAGGGTTAGACTCAGGCTCTTAGGGTGAGGGTTAGACTCAGGCTCTTTAGGGTTAGGGTTAGACTCAGGCTCTTAGGCTTAGGGTTAGACTCAGGCTCTTAGGGTGAGGGTTATACTCAGGCTCTTAGGGTGAGGGTTAGACTCAGGCTCTTAGGGTTAGGGTTAGACTCAGGCTCTTAGGGTGAGGGTTAGACTTCAGGCTCTTAGGGTGAGGGTTAGACTCAGACTCTTAGGGTTAGGGTTAGACTTCAGGCTCTTAGGGTGAGGGTTAGACTCAGGCTCTTAGGGTTAGGGTTAGACTCAGGCTCTTAGGGTTAGGGTTAGACTCAGGCTCTTAGGGTGAGGGTTAGACTCAGGCTCTTTAGGGTTAGGGTTAGACTCAGGCTCTTAGGGTTAGGGTTAGACTCAGGCTCTTAGGGTTAGGGTTAGACTCAGGCTCTTAGGCTTAGGGTTAGACTCAGGCTCTTAGGGTGAGGGTTAGACTCAGGCTCTTAGGCTTAGGGTTAGACTCAGGCTCTTAGGGTTAGACTCAGGCTCTTAGGGTTAGGGTTAGACTCAGGCTCTTAGGCTTAGGGTTAGACTCAGGCTCTTAGGGTTAGGGTTAGACTCAGGCTCTTAGGGTTAGGGTTAACTCAGGCTCTTTAGGGTTAGGGTTAGACTCAGGCTCTTAGGGTTAGGGTTAGACTCAGGCTCTTAGGGTTAGGGTTAGACTCAGGCTCTTAGGGTTAGGGTTAGACTCAGGCTCTTAGGGTTAGGGTTAGACTCAGGCTCTTAGGCTTAGGGTTAGACTCAGGCTCTTAGGGTGAGGGTTATACTCAGGCTCTTAGGGTTAGGGTTAGACTCAGGCTCTTAGGGTTAGGGTTAGACTCAGGCTCTTAGGGTTAGGGTTAGACTTCAGGCTCTTAGGGTGAGGGTTAGACTCAGACTCTTAGGGTTAGGGTTAGACTTCAGGCTCTTAGGGTGAGGGTTAGACTCAGGCTCTTAGGGTGAGGGTTAGACTCAGGCTCTTAGGGTTAGGGTTAGACTCAGGCTCTTAGGGTGAGGGTTAGACTCAGGCTCTTAGGGTTAGGGTTAGACTCAGGCTCTTAGGGTTAGGGTTAGACTCAGGCTCTTAGGGTTAGGGTTAGACTTCAGGCTCTTAGGGTGAGGGTTAGACTCAGACTCTTAGGGTTAGGGTTAGACTTCAGGCTCTTAGGGTGAGGGTTAGACTCAGGCTCTTAGGGTGAGGGTTAGACTCAGGCTCTTAGGGTTAGGGTTAGACTCAGGCTCTTAGGGTGAGGGTTAGACTCAGGCTCTTAGGGTTAGGGTTAGACTCAGGCTCTTAGGGTTAGGGTTAGACTCAGGCTCTTAGGGTTAGGGTTAGACTCAGGCTCTTAGGGTTAGGGTTAGACTCAGGCTCTTAGGGTGAGGGTTAGACTCAGGCTCTTAGGGTTAGGGTTAGACTCAGGCTCTTAGGGTTAGGGTTAACTCAGGCTCTTTAGGGTTAGGGTTAGACTCAGGCTCTTAGGGTTAGGGTTAGACTCAGGCTCTTAGGGTTAGGGTTAGACTCAGGCTCTTAGGCTTAGGGTTAGACTCAGGCTCTTAGGGTGAGGGTTATACTCAGGCTCTTAGGGTGAGGGTTAGACTCAGGCTCTTAGGGTGAGGGTTAGACTCAGGCTCTTAGGGTTAGGGTTAGACTCAGGCTCTTAGGGTTAGGGTTAGACTCAGGCTCTTAGGCTTAGGGTTAGACTCAGGCTCTTAGGGTGAGGGTTATACTCAGGCTCTTAGGGTTAGGGTTAGACTCAGGCTCTTAGGGTTAGGGTTAGACTCAGGCTCTTAGGGTTAGGGTTAGACTTCAGGCTCTTAGGGTGAGGGTTAGACTCAGACTCTTAGGGTTAGGGTTAGACTTCAGGCTCTTAGGGTGAGGGTTAGACTCAGGCTCTTAGGGTGAGGGTTAGACTCAGGCTCTTAGGGTTAGGGTTAGACTCAGGCTCTTAGGGTGAGGGTTAGACTCAGGCTCTTTAGGGTTAGGGTTAGACTCAGGCTCTTAGGCTTAGGGTTAGACTCAGGCTCTTAGGGTGAGGGTTATACTCAGGCTCTTAGGGTGAGGGTTAGACTCAGGCTCTTAGGGTTAGGGTTAGACTCAGGCTCTTAGGGTGAGGGTTAGACTTCAGGCTCTTAGGGTGAGGGTTAGACTCAGACTCTTAGGGTTAGGGTTAGACTTCAGGCTCTTAGGGTGAGGGTTAGACTCAGGCTCTTAGGGTTAGGGTTAGACTCAGGCTCTTAGGGTTAGGGTTAGACTCAGGCTCTTAGGGTGAGGGTTAGACTCAGGCTCTTTAGGGTTAGGGTTAGACTCAGGCTCTTAGGGTTAGGGTTAGACTCAGGCTCTTAGGGTTAGGGTTAGACTCAGGCTCTTAGGCTTAGGGTTAGACTCAGGCTCTTAGGGTGAGGGTTAGACTCAGGCTCTTAGGCTTAGGGTTAGACTCAGGCTCTTAGGGTTAGACTCAGGCTCTTAGGGTTAGGGTTAGACTCAGGCTCTTAGGCTTAGGGTTAGACTCAGGCTCTTAGGGTTAGGGTTAGACTCAGGCTCTTAGGGTTAGGGTTAACTCAGGCTCTTTAGGGTTAGGGTTAGACTCAGGCTCTTAGGGTTAGGGTTAGACTCAGGCTCTTAGGGTTAGGGTTAGACTCAGGCTCTTAGGGTTAGGGTTAGACTCAGGCTCTTAGGGTTAGGGTTAGACTCAGGCTCTTAGGCTTAGGGTTAGACTCAGGCTCTTAGGGTGAGGGTTATACTCAGGCTCTTAGGGTTAGGGTTAGACTCAGGCTCTTAGGGTTAGGGTTAGACTCAGGCTCTTAGGGTTAGGGTTAGACTTCAGGCTCTTAGGGTGAGGGTTAGACTCAGACTCTTAGGGTTAGGGTTAGACTTCAGGCTCTTAGGGTGAGGGTTAGACTCAGGCTCTTAGGGTGAGGGTTAGACTCAGGCTCTTAGGGTTAGGGTTAGACTCAGGCTCTTAGGGTGAGGGTTAGACTCAGGCTCTTAGGGTTAGGGTTAGACTCAGGCTCTTAGGGTTAGGGTTAGACTCAGGCTCTTAGGGTTAGGGTTAGACTTCAGGCTCTTAGGGTGAGGGTTAGACTCAGGCTCTTAGGGTGAGGGTTAGACTCAGGCTCTTAGGCTTAGGGTTAGACTCAGGCTCTTAGGGTTAGGGTTAGACTCAGGCTCTTAGGGTTAGGGTTCGATTCAGGCTCGTAGGGTTAGGGTTCGACTCAGGCTCTTAGGGTTAGGGTTAGACTCAGGCTCTTAGGGTTAGGGTTAGACTCAGGCTCTTAGGGTGAGGGTTAGACTCAGGCTCTTAGGGTGAGGGTTAGACTCAGGCTCTTAGGGTGAGGGTTAGACTCAGGCTCTTAGGGTTAGGGTTAGACACAGGCTCTTAGGGTGAGGGTTAAACTCAGGCTCTTAGGGTTAGGGTTAGACTCAGGCTCTTAGGGTTAGACTCAGGCTCTTAGGGTTAGGGTTAGACTCAGGCTCTTAGGGTGAGGGTTAGACTCAGGCTCTTAGGGTGAGGGTTAGACTCAGGCTCTTAGGGTTAGGGTTAGACTCAGGCTCTTAGGCTTAGGGTTAGACTCAGGCTCTTAGGGTGAGGGTTATACTCAGGCTCTTAGGGTTAGGGTTAGACTCAGGCTCTTAGGGTTAGGGTTAGACTCAGGCTCTTAGGGTTAGGGTTAGACTTCAGGCTCTTAGGGTGAGGGTTAGACTCAGACTCTTAGGGTTAGGGTTAGACTTCAGGCTCTTAGGGTGAGGGTTAGACTCAGGCTCTTAGGGTGAGGGTTAGACTCAGGCTCTTAGGGTTAGGGTTAGACTCAGGCTCTTAGGGTGAGGGTTAGACTCAGGCTCTTTAGGGTTAGGGTTAGACTCAGGCTCTTAGGGTTAGGGTTAGACTCAGGCTCTTAGGGTTAGGGTTAGACTCAGGCTCTTAGGGTTAGGGTTAGACTCAGGCTCTTAGGCTTAGGGTTAGACTCAGGCTCTTAGGGTGAGGGTTAGACTTCAGGCTCTTAGGGTGAGGGTTAGACTCAGGCTCTTAGGGTTAGGGTTAGACTCAGGCTCTTAGGGTTAGGGTTAGACTCAGGCTCTTAGGGTTAGGGTTAGACTTCAGGCTCTTAGGGTGAGGGTTAGACTCAGACTCTTAGGGTTAGGGTTAGACTTCAGGCTCTTAGGGTGAGGGTTAGACTCAGGCTCTTAGGGTGAGGGTTAGACTCAGGCTCTTAGGGTTAGGGTTAGACTCAGGCTCTTAGGGTGAGGGTTAGACTCAGGCTCTTTAGGGTTAGGGTTAGACTCAGGCTCTTAGGCTTAGGGTTAGACTCAGGCTCTTAGGGTGAGGGTTATACTCAGGCTCTTAGGGTGAGGGTTAGACTCAGGCTCTTAGGGTTAGGGTTAGACTCAGGCTCTTAGGGTGAGGGTTAGACTTCAGGCTCTTAGGGTGAGGGTTAGACTCAGACTCTTAGGGTTAGGGTTAGACTTCAGGCTCTTAGGGTGAGGGTTAGACTCAGGCTCTTAGGGTTAGGGTTAGACTCAGGCTCTTAGGGTTAGGGTTAGACTCAGGCTCTTAGGGTGAGGGTTAGACTCAGGCTCTTTAGGGTTAGGGTTAGACTCAGGCTCTTAGGGTTAGGGTTAGACTCAGGCTCTTAGGGTTAGGGTTAGACTCAGGCTCTTAGGCTTAGGGTTAGACTCAGGCTCTTAGGGTGAGGGTTAGACTCAGGCTCTTAGGCTTAGGGTTAGACTCAGGCTCTTAGGGTTAGACTCAGGCTCTTAGGGTTAGGGTTAGACTCAGGCTCTTAGGCTTAGGGTTAGACTCAGGCTCTTAGGGTTAGGGTTAGACTCAGGCTCTTAGGGTTAGGGTTAACTCAGGCTCTTTAGGGTTAGGGTTAGACTCAGGCTCTTAGGGTTAGGGTTAGACTCAGGCTCTTAGGGTTAGGGTTAGACTCAGGCTCTTAGGGTTAGGGTTAGACTCAGGCTCTTAGGGTTAGGGTTAGACTCAGGCTCTTAGGCTTAGGGTTAGACTCAGGCTCTTAGGGTGAGGGTTATACTCAGGCTCTTAGGGTTAGGGTTAGACTCAGGCTCTTAGGGTTAGGGTTAGACTCAGGCTCTTAGGGTTAGGGTTAGACTTCAGGCTCTTAGGGTGAGGGTTAGACTCAGACTCTTAGGGTTAGGGTTAGACTTCAGGCTCTTAGGGTGAGGGTTAGACTCAGGCTCTTAGGGTGAGGGTTAGACTCAGGCTCTTAGGGTTAGGGTTAGACTCAGGCTCTTAGGGTGAGGGTTAGACTCAGGCTCTTAGGGTTAGGGTTAGACTCAGGCTCTTAGGGTTAGGGTTAGACTCAGGCTCTTAGGGTTAGGGTTAGACTTCAGGCTCTTAGGGTGAGGGTTAGACTCAGGCTCTTAGGGTGAGGGTTAGACTCAGGCTCTTAGGCTTAGGGTTAGACTCAGGCTCTTAGGGTTAGGGTTAGACTCAGGCTCTTAGGGTTAGGGTTCGATTCAGGCTCGTAGGGTTAGGGTTCGACTCAGGCTCTTAGGGTTAGGGTTAGACTCAGGCTCTTAGGGTTAGGGTTAGACTCAGGCTCTTAGGGTGAGGGTTAGACTCAGGCTCTTAGGGTGAGGGTTAGACTCAGGCTCTTAGGGTGAGGGTTAGACTCAGGCTCTTAGGGTTAGGGTTAGACACAGGCTCTTAGGGTGAGGGTTAAACTCAGGCTCTTAGGGTTAGGGTTAGACTCAGGCTCTTAGGGTTAGACTCAGGCTCTTAGGGTTAGGGTTAGACTCAGGCTCTTAGGGTGAGGGTTAGACTCAGGCTCTTAGGGTGAGGGTTAGACTCAGGCTCTTAGGGTTAGGGTTAGACTCAGGCTCTTAGGCTTAGGGTTAGACTCAGGCTCTTAGGGTGAGGGTTATACTCAGGCTCTTAGGGTTAGGGTTAGACTCAGGCTCTTAGGGTTAGGGTTAGACTCAGGCTCTTAGGGTTAGGGTTAGACTTCAGGCTCTTAGGGTGAGGGTTAGACTCAGACTCTTAGGGTTAGGGTTAGACTTCAGGCTCTTAGGGTGAGGGTTAGACTCAGGCTCTTAGGGTGAGGGTTAGACTCAGGCTCTTAGGGTTAGGGTTAGACTCAGGCTCTTAGGGTGAGGGTTAGACTCAGGCTCTTTAGGGTTAGGGTTAGACTCAGGCTCTTAGGGTTAGGGTTAGACTCAGGCTCTTAGGGTTAGGGTTAGACTCAGGCTCTTAGGGTTAGGGTTAGACTCAGGCTCTTAGGCTTAGGGTTAGACTCAGGCTCTTAGGGTGAGGGTTAGACTCAGGCTCTTAGGGTTAGGGTTAGACTCAGGCTCTTAGGATGAGGGTTAGACTCAGGCTCTTAGGGTTAGGGTTAGACTCAGGCTCTTAGGGTGAGGGTTAGACTCAGGCTCTTAGGGTTAGGGTTAGACTCAGGCTCTTAGGGTTAGGGTTAACTCAGGCTCTTTAGGGTTAGGGTTAGACTCAGGCTCTTAGGGTTAGGGTTAGACTCAGGCTCTTAGGGTTAGGGTTAGACTCAGGCTCTTAGGGTTAGGGTTAGACTCAGGCTCTTAGGCTTAGGGTTAGACTCAGGCTCTTAGGGTGAGGGTTATACTCAGGCTCTTAGGGTTAGGGTTAGACTCAGGCTCTTAGGGTTAGGGTTAGACTCAGGCTCTTAGGGTTAGGGTTCGATTCAGGCTCTTAGGGTGAGGGTTAGACTCAGGCTCTTAGGGTGAGGGTTAGACTCAGGCTCTTAGGGTTAGGGTTAGACTCAGGCTCTTAGGCTTAGGGTTAGACTCAGGCTCTTAGGGTGAGGGTTATACTCAGGCTCTTAGGGTTAGGGTTAGACTCAGGCTCTTAGGGTTAGGGTTAGACTCAGGCTCTTAGGGTTAGGGTTAGACTCAGGCTCTTAAGGTTAGGGTTAGACTCAGGCTCTTAGGGTTAGGGTTAGACTCAGGCTCTTAGGGTTAGGGTTAGACTCAGGCTCTTAGGGTTAGGGTTAGACTCAGGCTCTTAGGGTGAGGGTTAGACTCAGGCTCTTAGGGTTAGGGTTAGACTCAGGCTCTTAGGGTGAGGGTTAGACTCAGGCTCTTAGGGTTAGGGTTAGACTCAGGCTCTTAGGGTGAGGGTTAGACTCAGGCTCTTAGGGTTAGGGTTAGACTCAGGCTCTTAGGGTTAGGGTTAACTCAGGCTCTTTAGGGTTAGGGTTAGACTCAGGCTCTTAGGGTTAGGGTTAGACTCAGGCTCTTAGGGTTAGGGTTAGACTCAGGCTCTTAGGGTTAGGGTTAGACTCAGGCTCTTAGGGTTAGGGTTAGACTCAGGCTCTTAGGGTGAGGGTTATACTCAGGCTCTTTGGGTTAGGGTTAGACTCAGGCTCTTAGGGTTAGGGTTAGACTCAGGCTCTTAGGGTTAGGGTTAGACTTCAGGCTCTTAGGGTGAGGGTTAGACTCAGACTCTTAGGGTTAGGGTTAGACTTCAGGCTCTTAGGGTGAGGGTTAGACTCAGGCTCTTAGGGTGAGGGTTAGACTCAGGCTCTTAGGGTTAGGGTTAGACTCAGGCTCTTAGGGTTAGGGTTAGACTCAGGCTCTTAGGGTGAGGGTTAGACTCAGGCTCTTTAGGGTTAGGGTTAGACTCAGGCTCTTAGGGTTAGGGTTAGACTCAGGCTCTTAGGGTTAGGGTTAGACTCAGGCTCTTAGGCTTAGGGTTAGACTCAGGCTCTTAGGGTGAGGGTTAGACTCAGGCTCTTAGGGTGAGGGTTAGACTCAGGCTCTTAGGATGAGGGTTAGACTCAGGCTCTTAGGGTTAGGGTTAGACTCAGGCTCTTAGGGTGAGGGTTAGACTCAGGCTCTTAGGGTTAGGGTTAGACTCAGGCTCTTAGGGTTAGGGTTAACTCAGGCTCTTTAGGGTTAGGGTTAGACTCAGGCTCTTAGGGTTAGGGTTAGACTCAGGCTCTTAGGGTTAGGGTTAGACTCAGGCTCTTAGGGTTAGGGTTAGACTCAGGCTCTTAGGGTTAGGGTTAGACTCAGGCTCTTAGGCTTAGGGTTAGACTCAGGCTCTTAGGGTGAGGGTTATACTCAGGCTCTTAGGGTTAGGGTTAGACTCAGGCTCTTAGGGTTAGGGTTAGACTCAGGCTCTTAGGGTTAGGGTTAGACTTCAGGCTCTTAGGGTGAGGGTTAGACTCAGACTCTTAGGGTTAGGGTTAGACTTCAGGCTCTTAGGGTGAGGGTTAGACTCAGGCTCTTAGGGTGAGGGTTAGACTCAGGCTCTTAGGGTTAGGGTTAGACTCAGGCTCTTAGGGTGAGGGTTAGACTCAGGCTCTTAGGGTTAGGGTTAGACTCAGGCTCTTAGGGTTAGGGTTAGACTCAGGCTCTTAGGGTTAGGGTTAGACTTCAGGCTCTTAGGGTGAGGGTTAGACTCAGGCTCTTAGGGTGAGGGTTAGACTCAGGCTCTTAGGCTTAGGGTTAGACTCAGGCTCTTAGGGTTAGGGTTAGACTCAGGCTCTTAGGGTTAGGGTTCGATTCAGGCTCGTAGGGTTAGGGTTCGACTCAGGCTCTTAGGGTTAGGGTTAGACTCAGGCTCTTAGGGTTAGGGTTAGACTCAGGCTCTTAGGGTGAGGGTTAGACTCAGGCTCTTAGGGTGAGTGTTAGACTCAGGCTCTTAGGGTGAGGGTTAGACTCAGGCTCTTAGGGTTAGGGTTAGACACAGGCTCTTAGGTGAGGGTTAAACTCAGGCTCTTAGGGTTAGGGTTAGACTCAGGCTCTTAGGGTTAGACTCAGGCTCTTAGGGTTAGGGTTAGACTCAGGCTCTTAGGGTGAGGGTTAGACTCAGGCTCTTAGGGTGAGGGTTAGACTCAGGCTCTTAGGGTTAGGGTTAGACTCAGGCTCTTAGGCTTAGGGTTAGACTCAGGCTCTTAGGGTGAGGGTTATACTCAGGCTCTTAGGGTTAGGGTTAGACTCAGGCTCTTAGGGTTAGGGTTAGACTCAGGCTCTTAGGGTTAGGGTTAGACTTCAGGCTCTTAGGGTGAGGGTTAGACTCAGACTCTTAGGGTTAGGGTTAGACTTCAGGCTCTTAGGGTGAGGGTTAGACTCAGGCTCTTAGGGTGAGGGTTAGACTCAGGCTCTTAGGGTTAGGGTTAGACTCAGGCTCTTAGGGTGAGGGTTAGACTCAGGCTCTTTAGGGTTAGGGTTAGACTCAGGCTCTTAGGGTTAGGGTTAGACTCAGGCTCTTAGGGTTAGGGTTAGACTCAGGCTCTTAGGGTTAGGGTTAGACTCAGGCTCTTAGGCTTAGGGTTAGACTCAGGCTCTTAGGGTGAGGGTTAGACTCAGGCTCTTAGGGTTAGGGTTAGACTCAGGCTCTTAGGATGAGGGTTAGACTCAGGCTCTTAGGGTTAGGGTTAGACTCAGGCTCTTAGGGTGAGGGTTAGACTCAGGCTCTTAGGGTTAGGGTTAGACTCAGGCTCTTAGGGTTAGGGTTAACTCAGGCTCTTTAGGGTTAGGGTTAGACTCAGGCTCTTAGGGTTAGGGTTAGACTCAGGCTCTTAGGGTTAGGGTTAGACTCAGGCTCTTAGGGTTAGGGTTAGACTCAGGCTCTTAGGCTTAGGGTTAGACTCAGGCTCTTAGGGTGAGGGTTATACTCAGGCTCTTAGGGTTAGGGTTAGACTCAGGCTCTTAGGGTTAGGGTTAGACTCAGGCTCTTAGGGTTAGGGTTCGATTCAGGCTCTTAGGGTTAGGGTTAGACTCAGGCTCTTAGGGTTAGGGTTAGACTCAGGCTCTTAGGCTTAGGGTTAGACTCAGGCTCTTAGGGTGAGGGTTATACTCAGGCTCTTAGGGTTAGGGTTAGACTCAGGCTCTTAGGGTTAGGGTTAGACTCAGGCTCTTAGGGTTAGGGTTCGATTCAGGCTCTTAGGGTGAGGGTTAGACTCAGGCTCTTAGGGTGAGGGTTAGACTCAGGCTCTTAGGGTTAGGGTTAGACTCAGGCTCTTAGGCTTAGGGTTAGACTCAGGCTCTTAGGGTGAGGGTTATACTCAGGCTCTTAGGGTTAGGGTTAGACTCAGGCTCTTAGGGTTAGGGTTAGACTCAGGCTCTTAGGGTTAGGGTTAGACTCAGGCTCTTAAGGTTAGGGTTAGACTCAGGCTCTTAGGGTTAGGGTTAGACTCAGGCTCTTAGGGTTAGGGTTAGACTCAGGCTCTTAGGGTTAGGGTTAGACTCAGGCTCTTAGGGTGAGGGTTAGACTCAGGCTCTTAGGGTTAGGGTTAGACTCAGGCTCTTAGGGTGAGGGTTAGACTCAGGCTCTTAGGGTTAGGGTTAGACTCAGGCTCTTAGGGTGAGGGTTAGACTCAGGCTCTTAGGGTTAGGGTTAGACTCAGGCTCTTAGGGTTAGGGTTAACTCAGGCTCTTTAGGGTTAGGGTTAGACTCAGGCTCTTAGGGTTAGGGTTAGACTCAGGCTCTTAGGGTTAGGGTTAGACTCAGGCTCTTAGGGTTAGGGTTAGACTCAGGCTCTTAGGGTTAGGGTTAGACTCAGGCTCTTAGGGTGAGGGTTATACTCAGGCTCTTTGGGTTAGGGTTAGACTCAGGCTCTTAGGGTTAGGGTTAGACTCAGGCTCTTAGGGTTAGGGTTAGACTTCAGGCTCTTAGGGTGAGGGTTAGACTCAGACTCTTAGGGTTAGGGTTAGACTTCAGGCTCTTAGGGTGAGGGTTAGACTCAGGCTCTTAGGGTGAGGGTTAGACTCAGGCTCTTAGGGTTAGGGTTAGACTCAGGCTCTTAGGGTTAGGGTTAGACTCAGGCTCTTAGGGTGAGGGTTAGACTCAGGCTCTTTAGGGTTAGGGTTAGACTCAGGCTCTTAGGGTTAGGGTTAGACTCAGGCTCTTAGGGTTAGGGTTAGACTCAGGCTCTTAGGCTTAGGGTTAGACTCAGGCTCTTAGGGTGAGGGTTAGACTCAGGCTCTTAGGGTGAGGGTTAGACTCAGGCTCTTAGGATGAGGGTTAGACTCAGGCTCTTAGGGTTAGGGTTAGACTCAGGCTCTTAGGGTGAGGGTTAGACTCAGGCTCTTAGGGTTAGGGTTAGACTCAGGCTCTTAGGGTTAGGGTTAACTCAGGCTCTTTAGGGTTAGGGTTAGACTCAGGCTCTTAGGGTTAGGGTTAGACTCAGGCTCTTAGGGTTAGGGTTAGACTCAGGCTCTTAGGGTTAGGGTTAGACTCAGGCTCTTAGGGTTAGGGTTAGACTCAGGCTCTTAGGCTTAGGGTTAGACTCAGGCTCTTAGGGTGAGGGTTATACTCAGGCTCTTAGGGTTAGGGTTAGACTCAGGCTCTTAGGGTTAGGGTTAGACTCAGGCTCTTAGGGTTAGGGTTAGACTTCAGGCTCTTAGGGTGAGGGTTAGACTCAGACTCTTAGGGTTAGGGTTAGACTTCAGGCTCTTAGGGTGAGGGTTAGACTCAGGCTCTTAGGGTGAGGGTTAGACTCAGGCTCTTAGGGTTAGGGTTAGACTCAGGCTCTTAGGGTGAGGGTTAGACTCAGGCTCTTAGGGTTAGGGTTAGACTCAGGCTCTTAGGGTTAGGGTTAGACTCAGGCTCTTAGGGTTAGGGTTAGACTTCAGGCTCTTAGGGTGAGGGTTAGACTCAGGCTCTTAGGGTGAGGGTTAGACTCAGGCTCTTAGGCTTAGGGTTAGACTCAGGCTCTTAGGGTTAGGGTTAGACTCAGGCTCTTAGGGTTAGGGTTCGATTCAGGCTCGTAGGGTTAGGGTTCGACTCAGGCTCTTAGGGTTAGGGTTAGACTCAGGCTCTTAGGGTTAGGGTTAGACTCAGGCTCTTAGGGTGAGGGTTAGACTCAGGCTCTTAGGGTGAGGGTTAGACTCAGGCTCTTAGGGTGAGGGTTAGACTCAGGCTCTTAGGGTTAGGGTTAGACACAGGCTCTTAGGGTGAGGGTTAAACTCAGGCTCTTAGGGTTAGGGTTAGACTCAGGCTCTTAGGGTTAGACTCAGGCTCTTAGGGTTAGGGTTAGACTCAGGCTCTTAGGGTGAGGGTTAGACTCAGGCTCTTAGGGTGAGGGTTAGACTCAGGCTCTTAGGGTTAGGGTTAGACTCAGGCTCTTAGGCTTAGGGTTAGACTCAGGCTCTTAGGGTGAGGGTTATACTCAGGCTCTTAGGGTTAGGGTTAGACTCAGGCTCTTAGGGTTAGGGTTAGACTCAGGCTCTTAGGGTTAGGGTTAGACTTCAGGCTCTTAGGGTGAGGGTTAGACTCAGACTCTTAGGGTTAGGGTTAGACTTCAGGCTCTTAGGGTGAGGGTTAGACTCAGGCTCTTAGGGTGAGGGTTAGACTCAGGCTCTTAGGGTTAGGGTTAGACTCAGGCTCTTAGGGTGAGGGTTAGACTCAGGCTCTTTAGGGTTAGGGTTAGACTCAGGCTCTTAGGGTTAGGGTTAGACTCAGGCTCTTAGGGTTAGGGTTAGACTCAGGCTCTTAGGGTTAGGGTTAGACTCAGGCTCTTAGGCTTAGGGTTAGACTCAGGCTCTTAGGGTTAGGGTTAGACTCAGGCTCTTAGGGTTAGGGTTAGACTCAGGCTCTTAGGATGAGGGTTAGACTCAGGCTCTTAGGGTTAGGGTTAGACTCAGGCTCTTAGGGTGAGGGTTAGACTCAGGCTCTTAGGGTTAGGGTTAGACTCAGGCTCTTAGGGTTAGGGTTAACTCAGGCTCTTTAGGGTTAGGGTTAGACTCAGGCTCTTAGGGTTAGGGTTAGACTCAGGCTCTTAGGGTTAGGGTTAGACTCAGGCTCTTAGGGTTAGGGTTAGACTCAGGCTCTTAGGCTTAGGGTTAGACTCAGGCTCTTAGGGTGAGGGTTATACTCAGGCTCTTAGGGTTAGGGTTAGACTCAGGCTCTTAGGGTTAGGGTTAGACTCAGGCTCTTAGGGTTAGGGTTCGATTCAGGCTCTTAGGGTGAGGGTTAGACTCAGGCTCTTAGGGTGAGGGTTAGACTCAGGCTCTTAGGGTTAGGGTTAGACTCAGGCTCTTAGGCTTAGGGTTAGACTCAGGCTCTTAGGGTGAGGGTTATACTCAGGCTCTTAGGGTTAGGGTTAGACTCAGGCTCTTAGGGTTAGGGTTAGACTCAGGCTCTTAGGGTTAGGGTTAGACTCAGGCTCTTAAGGTTAGGGTTAGACTCAGGCTCTTAGGGTTAGGGTTAGACTCAGGCTCTTAGGGTTAGGGTTAGACTCAGGCTCTTAGGGTTAGGGTTAGACTCAGGCTCTTAGGGTGAGGGTTAGACTCAGGCTCTTAGGGTTAGGGTTAGACTCAGGCTCTTAGGGTGAGGGTTAGACTCAGGCTCTTAGGGTTAGGGTTAGACTCAGGCTCTTAGGGTGAGGGTTAGACTCAGGCTCTTAGGGTTAGGGTTAGACTCAGGCTCTTAGGGTTAGGGTTAACTCAGGCTCTTTAGGGTTAGGGTTAGACTCAGGCTCTTAGGGTTAGGGTTAGACTCAGGCTCTTAGGGTTAGGGTTAGACTCAGGCTCTTAGGGTTAGGGTTAGACTCAGGCTCTTAGGCTTAGGGTTAGACTCAGGCTCTTAGGGTGAGGGTTATACTCAGGCTCTTTGGGTTAGGGTTAGACTCAGGCTCTTAGGGTTAGGGTTAGACTCAGGCTCTTAGGGTTAGGGTTAGACTTCAGGCTCTTAGGGTGAGGGTTAGACTCAGACTCTTAGGGTTAGGGTTAGACTTCAGGCTCTTAGGGTGAGGGTTAGACTCAGGCTCTTAGGGTGAGGGTTAGACTCAGGCTCTTAGGGTGAGGGTTAGACTCAGGCTCTTAGGGTTAGGGTTAGACTCAGGCTCTTAGGCTTAGGGTTAGACTCAGGCTCTTAGGCTTAGGGTTAGACTCAGGCTCTTAGGGTGAGGGTTATACTCAGGCTCTTAGGGTTAGGGTTAGACTCAGGCTCTTAGGGTTAGGGTTAGACTCAGGCTCTTAGGGTTAGGGTTAGACTTCAGGCTCTTAGGGTGAGGGTTAGACTCAGACTCTTAGGGTTAGGGTTAGACTTCAGGCTCTTAGGGTGAGGGTTAGACTCAGGCTCTTAGGGTGAGGGTTAGACTCAGGCTCTTAGGGTTAGGGTTAGACTCAGGCTCTTAGGGTGAGGGTTAGACTCAGGCTCTTTAGGGTTAGGGTTAGACTCAGGCTCTTAGGCTTAGGGTTAGACTCAGGCTCTTAGGGTGAGGGTTATACTCAGGCTCTTAGGGTGAGGGTTAGACTCAGGCTCTTAGGGTTAGGGTTAGACTCAGGCTCTTAGGGTTAGGGTTAGACTTCAGGCTCTTAGGGTGAGGGTTAGACTCAGACTCTTAGGGTTAGGGTTAGACTTCAGGCTCTTAGGGTGAGGGTTAGACTCAGGCTCTTAGGGTGAGGGTTAGACTCAGGCTCTTAGGGTTAGGGTTAGACTCAGGCTCTTAGGGTGAGGGTTAGACTCAGGCTCTTTAGGGTTAGGGTTAGACTCAGGCTCTTAGGGTTAGGGTTAGACTCAGGCTCTTAGGGTTAGGGTTAGACTCAGGCTCTTAGGCTTAGGGTTAGACTCAGGCTCTTAGGGTGAGGGTTAGACTCAGGCTCTTAGGGTGAGGGTTAGACTCAGGCTCTTAGGATGAGGGTTAGACTCAGGCTCTTAGGGTTAGGGTTAGACTCAGGCTCTTAGGGTGAGGGTTAGACTCAGGCTCTTAGGGTTAGGGTTAGAGTCAGGCTCTTAGGGTTAGGGTTAACTCAGGCTCTTTAGGGTTAGGGTTAGACTCAGGCTCTTAGGGTTAGGGTTAGACTCAGGCTCTTAGGGTTAGGGTTAGACTCAGGCTCTTAGGGTTAGGGTTAGACTCAGGCTCTTAGGGTTAGGGTTAGACTCAGGCTCGTAGGGTTAGGGTTAGACTCAGGCTCTTAGGGTGAGGGTTATACTCAGGCTCTTCGGGTTCGGGTTAGACTCAGGCTCTTAGGGTTAGGGTTAGACTCAGGCTCTTAGGGTTAGGGTTAGACTTCAGGCTCTTAGGGTGAGGGTTAGACTCAGACTCTTAGGGTTAGGGTTAGACTTCAGGCTCTTAGGGTGAGGGTTAGACTCAGGCTCTTAGGGTGAGGGTTAGACTCAGGCTCTTAGGGTTAGGGTTAGACTCAGGCTCTTAGGGTGAGGGTTAGACTCAGGCTCTTAGGGTTAGGGTTAGACTCAGGCTCTTAGGGTTAGGGTTAGACTCAGGCTCTTAGGGTTAGGGTTAGACTTCAGGCTCTTAGGGTGAGGGTTAGACTCAGGCTCTTAGGGTGAGGGTTAGACTCAGGCTCTTAGGCTTAGGGTTAGACTCAGGCTCTTAGGGTTAGGGTTAGACTCAGGCTCTTAGGGTTAGGGTTCGATTCAGGCTCGTAGGGTTAGGGTTCGACTCAGGCTCTTAGGGTTAGGGTTAGACTCAGGCTCTTAGGGTTAGGGTTAGACTCAGGCTCTTAGGGTGAGGGTTAGACTCAGGCTCTTAGGGTGAGGGTTAGACTCAGGCTCTTAGGGTTAGGGTTAGACTCAGGCTCTTAGGGTTAGGGTTAGACACAGGCTCTTAGCGTGAGGGTTAAACTCAGGCTCTTAGGGTTAGGGTTAGACTCAGGCTCTTAGGGTTAGACTCAGGCTCTTAGGGTTAGGGTTAGACTCAGGCTCTTAGGGTGAGGGTTAGACTCAGGCTCTTAGGGTGAGGGTTAGACTCAGGCTCTTAGGGTTAGGGTTAGACTCAGGCTCTTAGGGTGAGGGTTAGACTCAGTCTCTTAGGGTTAGGGTTAGACTCAGGCTCTTAGGGTGAGGGTTAGACTCAGGCTCTTAGGGTTAGGGTTAGACTCAGGCTCTTAGGGTTAGGGTTAGACTCAGGCTCTTAGGGTGAGGGTTAGACTCAGGATCTTAGGGTTAGGGTTAGACTCAGGCTCTTAGGGTGAGGGTTAGACTCAGGCTCTTAGGGTTAGGGTTCGACTCAGGCTCTTAGGGTTAGGGTTCGATTCAGGCTCGTAGGGTGAGGGTTCGACTCAGGCTCTTAGGGTTAGGGTTAGACTCATGCTCTTATGGTGAGGGTTAGACTCAGGCTCTTCGGGTTAGGGTTAGACTCAGGCTCTTAGGGTTTGGGTTAGACTCAGGCTCTTAGGGTTAGGGTTAGACTCAGGCTCTTAGGGTGAGGGTTAGACTTAGGCTCTTAGGGTTAGGGTTAGACTCAGGCTCTTAGGGTTAGGGTTAGACTCAGGCTTATAGGGTTAGGGTTAGACTCAGGCTCTTAGGGTGAGGGTTAGACTCAGGCTCTTCGGGTTAGGGTTAGACTCAGGCTCTTCGGGTTAGGGTTAGACTCAGGCTCTTAGGGTGAGGGTTAGACTCAGGCTCTTAGGGTGAGGGTTAGACTCAGGCTCTTAGGGTTAGACTCAGGCTCTTAGGGTGAGGGTTAGACTCAGGCTCTTAGGGTTAGGGTTAGACTCAGGCTCTTTAGGGTTAGGGTTAGACTCAGGCTCTTAGGGTTAGGGTTAGACTCAGGCTCTTAGGGTTAGGGTTAGACTCAGGCTCTTAGGGTGAGGGTTAGACTCAGGCTCTTAGGGTTAGGGTTAGACTCAGGCTCTTAGGGTTAGGGTTAGACTCAGGCTCTTAGGCTTAGGGTTAGACTCAGGCTCTTAGGGTTAGACTCAGGCTCTTAGGCTTAAAGTTAGACTCAGGCTCTTAGGGTTAGGGTTAGACTCAGGCTCTTAGGGTGAGGGTTAGACTCAGGCTCTTAGGGTTAGGGTTAGACTCAGGCTCTTAGGGTGAGGGTTAGACTCAGGCTCTTAGGGTTAGGGTTAGACTCAGGCTCTTAGGGTGAGGGTTAGACTCAGGCTCTTAGGGTTAGGGTTAGACTCAGGCTCTTAGGGTGAGGGTTAGACTCAGGCTCTTAGGGTTAGGGTTAGACTCAGGCTCTTAGGGTTAGGGTTAGACTCAGGCTCTTAGTCTTAAAGTTAGACTCAGGCTCTTAGGCTTAGAGTTAGACTCAGGCTCTTAGGGTGAGGGTTAGACTCAGGCTCTTAGGGTTAGGGTTAGACTCAGGCTCTTAGGGTTAGGGTTAGACTCAGGCTCTTAGGGTTAGGGTTAGACTCAGGCTCGTAGGGTTAGGGTTAGACTCAGGCTCTTAGGGTGAGGGTTAGACTCAGGCTCTTAGGGTTAGGGTTAGACTCAGGCTCTTAGGGTTAGGGTTAGACTCAGGCTCTTAGGGTTAGGGTTAGACTCAGGCTCTTAGGGTTAGGGTTAGACTCAGGCTCTTAGGCTTAGGGTTAGACTCAGGCTCTTAGGGTGAGGGTTATACTCAGGCTCTTAGGGTTAGGGTTAGACTCAGGCTCTTAGGGTTAGGGTTAGACTCAGGCTCTTAGGCTTAGGGTTAGACTCAGGCTCTTAGAGTAAGGGTTAGACTCAGGCTCTTAGGGTTAGGGTTAGACTCAGGCTCTTAGGGTTAGGGTTAGACACAGGCTCTTAGGGTTAGGGTTAGACTTCAGGCTCTTAGGGTGAGGGTTAGACTCAGACTCTTAGGGTTAGGGTTAGACTCAGGCTCTTAGGGTTAGGGTTAGACTCAGGCTCTTAGGCTTAAAGTTAGACTCAGGCTCTTAGGCTTAGGGTTAGACTCAGGCTCTTAGGGTTAGGGTTAGACTCAGGCTCTTAGGGTTAGGGTTAGACTCAGGCTCTTAGGGTTAGGGTTAGACTCAGGCTCTTAGGGTTAGGGTTAGACTCAGGCTCTTAGGGTTAGGGTTAGACTCAGGCTCTTAGGGTGAGGGTTAGACTCAGACTCTTAGGGTTAGGGTTAGACTTCAGGCTCTTAGGGTGAGGGTTAGACTCAGGCTCTTAGGGTGAGGGTTAGACTCAGGCTCTTAGGGTTAGGGTTAGACTCAGGCTCTTAGGGTGAGGGTTAGACTCAGGCTCTTAGGGTTAGGGTTAGACTCAGGCTCTTAGGGTTAGGGTTAGACTCAGGCTCTTAGGGTTAGGGTTAGACTTCAGGCTCTTAGGGTGAGGGTTAGACTCAGGCTCTTAGGGTGAGGGTTAGACTCAGGCTCTTAGGCTTAGGGTTAGACTCAGGCTCTTAGGGTTAGGGTTAGACTCAGGCTCTTAGGGTTAGGGTTCGATTCAGGCTCGTAGGGTTAGGGTTCGACTCAGGCTCTTAGGGTTAGGGTTAGACTCAGGCTCTTAGGGTTAGGGTTAGACTCAGGCTCTTAGGGTGAGGGTTAGACTCAGGCTCTTAGGGTGAGGGTTAGACTCAGGCTCTTAGGGTGAGGGTTAGACTCAGGCTCTTAGGGTTAGGGTTAGACACAGGCTCTTAGGGTGAGGGTTAAACTCAGGCTCTTAGGGTTAGGGTTAGACTCAGGCTCTTAGGGTTAGACTCAGGCTCTTAGGGTTAGGGTTAGACTCAGGCTCTTAGGGTGAGGGTTAGACTCAGGCTCTTAGGGTGAGGGTTAGACTCAGGCTCTTAGGGTTAGGGTTAGACTCAGGCTCTTAGGCTTAGGGTTAGACTCAGGCTCTTAGGGTGAGGGTTATACTCAGGCTCTTAGGGTTAGGGTTAGACTCAGGCTCTTAGGGTTAGGGTTAGACTCAGGCTCTTAGGGTTAGGGTTAGACTTCAGGCTCTTAGGGTGAGGGTTAGACTCAGACTCTTAGGGTTAGGGTTAGACTTCAGGCTCTTAGGGTGAGGGTTAGACTCAGGCTCTTAGGGTGAGGGTTAGACTCAGGCTCTTAGGGTTAGGGTTAGACTCAGGCTCTTAGGGTGAGGGTTAGACTCAGGCTCTTTAGGGTTAGGGTTAGACTCAGGCTCTTAGGGTTAGGGTTAGACTCAGGCTCTTAGGGTTAGGGTTAGACTCAGGCTCTTAGGGTTAGGGTTAGACTCAGGCTCTTAGGCTTAGGGTTAGACTCAGGCTCTTAGGGTGAGGGTTAGACTCAGGCTCTTAGGGTTAGGGTTAGACTCAGGCTCTTAGGATGAGGGTTAGACTCAGGCTCTTAGGGTTAGGGTTAGACTCAGGCTCTTAGGGTGAGGGTTAGACTCAGGCTCTTAGGGTTAGGGTTAGACTCAGGCTCTTAGGGTTAGGGTTAACTCAGGCTCTTTAGGGTTAGGGTTAGACTCAGGCTCTTAGGGTTAGGGTTAGACTCAGGCTCTTAGGGTTAGGGTTAGACTCAGGCTCTTAGGGTTAGGGTTAGACTCAGGCTCTTAGGCTTAGGGTTAGACTCAGGCTCTTAGGGTGAGGGTTATACTCAGGCTCTTAGGGTTAGGGTTAGACTCAGGCTCTTAGGGTTAGGGTTAGACTCAGGCTCTTAGGGTTAGGGTTCGATTCAGGCTCTTAGGGTGAGGGTTAGACTCAGGCTCTTAGGGTGAGGGTTAGACTCAGGCTCTTAGGGTTAGGGTTAGACTCAGGCTCTTAGGCTTAGGGTTAGACTCAGGCTCTTAGGGTGAGGGTTATACTCAGGCTCTTAGGGTTAGGGTTAGACTCAGGCTCTTAGGGTTAGGGTTAGACTCAGGCTCTTAGGGTTAGGGTTAGACTCAGGCTCTTAAGGTTAGGGTTAGACTCAGGCTCTTAGGGTTAGGGTTAGACTCAGGCTCTTAGGGTTAGGGTTAGACTCAGGCTCTTAGGGTTAGGGTTAGACTCAGGCTCTTAGGGTGAGGGTTAGACTCAGGCTCTTAGGGTTAGGGTTAGACTCAGGCTCTTAGGGTGAGGGTTAGACTCAGGCTCTTAGGGTTAGGGTTAGACTCAGGCTCTTAGGGTGAGGGTTAGACTCAGGCTCTTAGGGTTAGGGTTAGACTCAGGCTCTTAGGGTTAGGGTTAACTCAGGCTCTTTAGGGTTAGGGTTAGACTCAGGCTCTTAGGGTTAGGGTTAGACTCAGGCTCTTAGGGTTAGGGTTAGACTCAGGCTCTTAGGGTTAGGGTTAGACTCAGGCTCTTAGGCTTAGGGTTAGACTCAGGCTCTTAGGGTGAGGGTTATACTCAGGCTCTTTGGGTTAGGGTTAGACTCAGGCTCTTAGGGTTAGGGTTAGACTCAGGCTCTTAGGGTTAGGGTTAGACTTCAGGCTCTTAGGGTGAGGGTTAGACTCAGACTCTTAGGGTTAGGGTTAGACTTCAGGCTCTTAGGGTGAGGGTTAGACTCAGGCTCTTAGGGTGAGGGTTAGACTCAGGCTCTTAGGGTGAGGGTTAGACTCAGGCTCTTAGGGTTAGGGTTAGACTCAGGCTCTTAGGCTTAGGGTTAGACTCAGGCTCTTAGGCTTAGGGTTAGACTCAGGCTCTTAGGGTGAGGGTTATACTCAGGCTCTTAGGGTTAGGGTTAGACTCAGGCTCTTAGGGTTAGGGTTAGACTCAGGCTCTTAGGGTTAGGGTTAGACTTCAGGCTCTTAGGGTGAGGGTTAGACTCAGACTCTTAGGGTTAGGGTTAGACTTCAGGCTCTTAGGGTGAGGGTTAGACTCAGGCTCTTAGGGTGAGGGTTAGACTCAGGCTCTTAGGGTTAGGGTTAGACTCAGGCTCTTAGGGTGAGGGTTAGACTCAGGCTCTTTAGGGTTAGGGTTAGACTCAGGCTCTTAGGCTTAGGGTTAGACTCAGGCTCTTAGGGTGAGGGTTATACTCAGGCTCTTAGGGTGAGGGTTAGACTCAGGCTCTTAGGGTTAGGGTTAGACTCAGGCTCTTAGGGTTAGGGTTAGACTTCAGGCTCTTAGGGTGAGGGTTAGACTCAGACTCTTAGGGTTAGGGTTAGACTTCAGGCTCTTAGGGTGAGGGTTAGACTCAGGCTCTTAGGGTGAGGGTTAGACTCAGGCTCTTAGGGTTAGGGTTAGACTCAGGCTCTTAGGGTGAGGGTTAGACTCAGGCTCTTTAGGGTTAGGGTTAGACTCAGGCTCTTAGGGTTAGGGTTAGACTCAGGCTCTTAGGGTTAGGGTTAGACTCAGGCTCTTAGGCTTAGGGTTAGACTCAGGCTCTTAGGGTGAGGGTTAGACTCAGGCTCTTAGGGTGAGGGTTAGACTCAGGCTCTTAGGATGAGGGTTAGACTCAGGCTCTTAGGGTTAGGGTTAGACTCAGGCTCTTAGGGTGAGGGTTAGACTCAGGCTCTTAGGGTTAGGGTTAGAGTCAGGCTCTTAGGGTTAGGGTTAACTCAGGCTCTTTAGGGTTAGGGTTAGACTCAGGCTCTTAGGGTTAGGGTTAGACTCAGGCTCTTAGGGTTAGGGTTAGACTCAGGCTCTTAGGGTTAGGGTTAGACTCAGGCTCTTAGGGTTAGGGTTAGACTCAGGCTCGTAGGGTTAGGGTTAGACTCAGGCTCTTAGGGTGAGGGTTATACTCAGGCTCTTCGGGTTCGGGTTAGACTCAGGCTCTTAGGGTTAGGGTTAGACTCAGGCTCTTAGGGTTAGGGTTAGACTTCAGGCTGTTAGGGTGAGGGTTAGACTCAGACTCTTAGGGTTAGGGTTAGACTTCAGGCTCTTAGGGTGAGGGTTAGACTCAGGCTCTTAGGGTGAGGGTTAGACTCAGGCTCTTAGGGTTAGGGTTAGACTCAGGCTCTTAGGGTGAGGGTTAGACTCAGGCTCTTAGGGTTAGGGTTAGACTCAGGCTCTTAGGGTTAGGGTTAGACTCAGGCTCTTAGGGTTAGGGTTAGACTTCAGGCTCTTAGGGTGAGGGTTAGACTCAGGCTCTTAGGGTGAGGGTTAGACTCAGGCTCTTAGGCTTAGGGTTAGACTCAGGCTCTTAGGGTTAGGGTTAGACTCAGGCTCTTAGGGTTAGGGTTCGATTCAGGCTCGTAGGGTTAGGGTTCGACTCAGGCTCTTAGGGTTAGGGTTAGACTCAGGCTCTTAGGGTGAGGGTTAGACTCAGGCTCTTAGGGTGAGGGTTAGACTCAGGCTCTTAGGGTTAGGGTTAGACTCAGGCTCTTAGGGTTAGGGTTAGACACAGGCTCTTAGCGTGAGGGTTAAACTCAGGCTCTTAGGGTTAGGGTTAGACTCAGGCTCTTAGGGTTAGACTCAGGCTCTTAGGGTTAGGGTTAGACTCAGGCTCTTAGGGTGAGGGTTAGACTCAGGCTCTTAGGGTGAGGGTTAGACTCAGGCTCTTAGGGTTAGGGTTAGACTCAGGGTCTTAGGGTGAGGGTTAGACTCAGTCTCTTAGGGTTAGGGTTAGACTCAGGCTCTTAGGGTGAGGGTTAGACTCAGGCTCTTAGGGTTAGGGTTAGACTCAGGCTCTTAGGGTGAGGGTTAGACTCAGGCTCTTAGGGTTAGGGTTAGACTCAGGCTCTTAGGGTGAGGGTTAGACTCAGGCTCTTAGGGTTAGGGTTCGACTCAGGCTCTTAGGGTTAGGGTTCGATTCAGGCTCGTAGGGTGAGGGTTCGACTCAGGCTCTTAGGGTTAGGGTTAGACTCATGCTCTTATGGTGAGGGTTAGACTCAGGCTCTTCGGGTTAGGGTTAGACTCAGGCTCTTAGGGTTAGGGTTAGACTCAGGCTCTTAGGGTTAGGGTTAGACTCAGGCTCTTAGGGTGAGGGTTAGACTTAGGCTCTTAGGGTTAGGGTTAGACTCAGGCTCTTAGGGTTAGGGTTAGACTCAGGCTTATAGGGTTAGGGTTAGACTCAGGCTCTTAGGGTGAGGGTTAGACTCAGGCTCTTCGGGTTAGGGTTAGACTCAGGCTCTTCGGGTTAGGGTTAGACTCAGGCTCTTAGGGTGAGGGTTAGACTCAGGCTCTTAGGGTGAGGGTTAGACTCAGGCTCTTAGGGTTAGACTCAGGCTCTTAGGGTGAGGGTTAGACTCAGGCTCTTAGGGTTAGGGTTAGACTCAGGCTCTTTAGGGTTAGGGTTAGACTCAGGCTCTTAGGGTTAGGGTTAGACTCAGGCTCTTAGGGTTAGGGTTAGACTCAGGCTCTTAGGGTGAGGGTTAGACTCAAGCTCTTAGGGTTAGGGTTAGACTCAGGCTCTTAGGGTTAGGGTTAGACTCAGGCTCTTAGGCTTAGGGTTAGACTCAGGCTCTTAGGGTTAGACTCAGGCTCTTAGGCTTAAAGTTAGACTCAGGCTCTTAGGGTTAGGGTTAGACTCAGGCTCTTAGGGTGAGGGTTAGACTCAGGCTCTTAGGGTTAGGGTTAGACTCAGGCTCTTAGGGTGAGGGTTAGACTCAGGCTCTTAGGGTTAGGGTTAGACTCAGGCTCTTAGGGTGAGGGTTAGACTCAGGCTCTTAGGGTTAGGGTTAGACTCAGGCTCTTAGGGTGAGGGTTAGACTCAGGCTCTTAGGGTTAGGGTTAGACTCAGGCTCTTAGGGTTAGGGTTAGACTCAGGCTCTTAGTCTTAAAGTTAGACTCAGGCTCTTAGGCTTAGAGTTAGACTCAGGCTCTTAGGGTGAGGGTTAGACTCAGGCTCTTAGGGTGAGGGTTAGACTCAGGCTCTTAGGGTTAGGGTTAGACTCAGGCTCTTAGGGTTAGGGTTAGACTCAGGCTCGTAGGGTTAGGGTTAGACTCAGGCTCTTAGGGTGAGGGTTAGACTCAGGCTCTTAGGGTTAGGGTTAGACTCAGGCTCTTAGGGTTAGGGTTAGACTCAGGCTCTTAGGGTTAGGGTTAGACTCAGGCTCTTAGGGTTAGGGTTAGACTCAGGCTCTTAGGCTTAGGGTTAGACTCAGGCTCTTAGGGTGAGGGTTATACTCAGGCTCTTAGGGTTAGGGTTAGACTCAGGCTCTTAGGGTTAGGGTTAGACTCAGGCTCTTAGGCTTAGGGTTAGACTCAGGCTCTTAGAGTAAGGGTTAGACTCAGGCTCTTAGGGTTAGGGTTAGACTCAGGCTCTTAGGGTTAGGGTTAGACACAGGCTCTTAGGGTTAGGGTTAGACTTCAGGCTCTTAGGGTGAGGGTTAGACTCAGACTCTTAGGGTTAGGGTTAGACTCAGGCTCTTAGGGTTAGGGTTAGACTCAGGCTCTTAGGCTTAAAGTTAGACTCAGGCTCTTAGGCTTAGGGTTAGACTCAGGCTCTTAGGGTTAGGGTTAGACTCAGGCTCTTAGGGTTAGGGTTAGACTCAGGCTCTTAGGGTTAGGGTTAGACTCAGGCTCTTAGGGTTAGGGTTAGACTCAGGCTCTTAGGGTTAGGGTTAGACTCAGGCTCTTAGGGTGAGGGTTAGACTCAGGCTCTTAGGGTGAGGGTTAGACTCAGGCTCTTAGGGTGAGGGTTAGACTCAGGCTCTTAGGGTTAGGGTTAGACTCAGGTTCTTAAGGTTAGGGTTAGACTCAGGCTCTTAGGGTTAGGGTTAGACTCAGGCTCTTAGGGTTAGGGTTAGACTCAGGCTCTTAGGCTTAGGGTTAGACTCAGGCTCTTAGGGTTAGGGTTAGACTCAGGCTCTTAGGGTGAGGGTTAGACTCAGGCTCTTAGGGTTAGGGTTAGACTCAGGCTCTTAGGGTGAGGGTTAGACTCAGGCTCTTAGGGTTAGGGTTAGACTCAGGCTCTTAGGGTGAGGGTTAGACTCAGGCTCTTAGGGTTAGGGTTAGACTCAGGCTCTTAGGGTTAGGGTTAACTCAGGCTCTTTAGGGTTAGGGTTAGACTCAGGCTCTTAGGGTTAGGGTTAGACTCAGGCTCTTAGGGTGAGGGTCATACTCAGGCTCTTAGGGTTAGGGTTAGACTCAGGCTCTTAGGGTTAGGGTTAGACTCAGGCTCTTCGGGTTAGAGTTAGACTTCAGGCTCTTAGGGTGAGGGTTAGACTCAGACTCTTAGGGTTAGGGTTAGACTTCAGGCTCTTAGGGTGAGGGTTAGACTCAGGCTCTTAGGGTGAGGGTTAGACTCAGGCTCTTAGGGTTAGGGTTAGACTCAGGCTCTTAGGGTGAGGGTTAGACTCAGGCTCTTAGGCTTAGGGTTAGACTCAGGCTCTTAGGGTTAGGGTTAGACTCAGGCTCTTAGGCTTAGGGTTAGACTCAGGCTCTTAGGGTGAGGGTTAGACTCAGGCTCTTAGGGTTAGGGTTAGACTCAGGCTCTTAGGGTTAGGGTTAGACTCAGGCTCTTAGGGTTAGGGTTAGACTTCAGGCTCTTAGGGTGAGGGTTAGACTCAGACTCTTAGGGTTAGGGTTAGACTTCAGGCTCTTAGGGTGAGGGTTAGACTCAGGCTCTTAGGGTGAGGGTTAGACTCAGGCTCTTAGGGTTAGGGTTAGACTCAGGCTCTTAGGGTGAGGGTTAGACTCAGGCTCTTTAGGGTTAGGGTTAGACTCAGGCTCTTAGGCTTAGGGTTAGACTCAGGCTCTTAGGGTGAGGGTTATACTCAGGCTCTTAGGGTTAGGGTTAGACTCAGGCTCTTAGGGTTAGGGTTAGACTCAGGCTCTTAGGTTTAGGGTTAGACTTCAGGCTCTTAGGGTGAGGGTTAGACTCAGACTCTTAGGGTTAGGGTTAGACTTCAGGCTCTTAGGGTTAGGGTTAGACTCAGGCTCTTAGGGTGAGGGTTAGACTCAGGCTCTTAGGGTTAGGGTTAGACTCAGGCTCTTAGGGTGAGGGTTAGACTCAGGCTCTTAGGGTTAGGGTTAGACTCAGGCTCTTAGGGTTAGGGTTAGACTCAGGCTCTTAGGGTTAGGGTTAACCCTAAGAAACAGACCAAAGCCTGTCTGTCTATTCAGAAAGATCATAAAATATTTAACAAAAGAACAGTAATGTTTGGTTAGACTCAGGCTCTTAGGCTTAGGGTTAGACTCAGGCTCTTAGGGTTAGGGTTATACTCAGGCTCTTAGGGTTAGGGTTAGACTCAGGCTCTTAGGGTTAGGGTTAGACTCAGGCTCTTAGGGTTAGGGTTAGACTTCAGGCTCTTAGGGTGAGGGTTAGACTCAGACTCTTAGGGTTAGGGTTAGACTTCAGGCTCTAAGGGTGAGGGTTAGACTCAGGCTCTTAGGGTGAGGGTTAGACTCAGGCTCTTAGGGTTAGGGTTAGACTCAGGCTCTTAGGGTGAGGGTTAGACTCAGGCTCTTTAGGGTTAGGGTTAGACTCAGGCTCTTAGGGTTAGGGTTAGACTCAGGCTCTTAGGGTTAGGGTTAGACTCAGGCTCTTAGGGTTAGGGTTAGACTCAGGCTCTTAGGCTTAGGGTTAGACTCAGGCTCTTAGGGTGAGGGTTAGACTCAGGCTCTTAGGGTTAGGGTTAGACTCAGGCTCTTAGGATGAGGGTTAGACTCAGGCTCTTAGGGTTAGGGTTAGACTCAGGCTCTTAGGGTTAGGGTTAGACTCAGGCTCTTAGGGTGAGGGTTAGACTCAGGCTCTTAGGGTTAGGGTTAGACTCAGGCTCTTAGGGTTAGGGTTAGACTCAGGCTCTTCGGGTTAGAGTTAGACTTCAGGCTCTTAGGGTGAGGGTTAGACTCAGACTCTTAGGGTTAGGGTTAGACTTCAGGCTCTTAGGGTGAGGGTTAGACTCAGGCTCTTAGGGTGAGGGTTAGACTCAGGCTCTTAGGGTTAGGGTTAGACTCAGGCTCTTAGGGTGAGGGTTAGACTCAGGCTCTTAGAGTTAGGGTTAGACTCAGGCTCTTAGGGTTAGGGTTAGACTCAGGCTCTTAGGGTGAGGGTTAGACTCAGGCTCTTAGGGTGAGGGTTATACTCAGGCTCTTAGGGTTAGGGTTAGACTCAGGCTCTTAGGGTTAGGGTTAGACTCAGGCTCTTAGGGTTAGGGTTAGACTTCAGGCTCTTAGGGTGAGGGTTAGACTCAGACTCTTAGGGTTAGGGTTAGACTTCAGGCTCTTAGGGTGAGGGTTAGACTCAGGCTCTTAGGGTGAGGGTTAGACTCAGGCTCTTAGGGTTAGGGTTAGACTCAGGCTCTTAGGGTGAGGGTTAGACTCAGGCTCTTTAGGGTTAGGGTTAGACTCAGGCTCTTAGGCTTAGGGTTAGACTCAGGCTCTTAGGGTGAGGGTTAGACTCAGGCTCTTAGGGTTAGGGTTAGACTCAGGCTCTTAGGGTTAGGGTTAGACTCAGGCTCTTAGGTTTAGGGTTAGACTTCAGGCTCTTAGGGTGAGGGTTAGACTCAGACTCTTAGGGTTAGGGTTAGACTTCAGGCTCTTAGGGTTAGGGTTAGACTCAGGCTCTTAGGGTGAGGGTTAGACTCAGGCTCTTAGGGTTAGGGTTAGACTCAGGCTCTTAGGGTGAGGGTTAGACTCAGGCTCTTAGGGTTAGGGTTAGACTCAGGCTCTTAGGGTTAGGGTTAGACTCAGGCTCTTAGGGTTAGGGTTAACCCTAAGAAACAGACCAAAGCCTGTCTGTCTATTCAGAAAGATCATAAAATATTTAACAAAAGAACAGTAATGTTTGGTTAGACTCAGGCTCTTAGGCTTAGGGTTAGACTCAGGCTCTTAGGGTTAGGGTTATACTCAGGCTCTTAGGGTTAGGGTTAGACTCAGGCTCTTAGGGTTAGGGTTAGACTCAGGCTCTTAGGGTTAGGGTTAGACTTCAGGCTCTTAGGGTTAGGGTTAGACTCAGACTCTTAGGGTTAGGGTTAGACTTCAGGCTCTAAGGGTGAGGGTTAGACTCAGGCTCTTAGGGTGAGGGTTAGACTCAGGCTCTTAGGGTTAGGGTTAGACTCAGGCTCTTAGGGTGAGGGTTAGACTCAGGCTCTTTAGGGTTAGGGTTAGACTCAGGCTCTTAGGGTTAGGGTTAGACTCAGGCTCTTAGGGTTAGGGTTAGACTCAGGCTCTTAGGGTTAGGGTTAGACTCAGGCTCTTAGGCTTAGGGTTAGACTCAGGCTCTTAGGGTGAGGGTTAGACTCAGGCTCTTAGGGTTAGGGTTAGACTCAGGCTCTTAGGATGAGGGTTAGACTCAGGCTCTTAGGGTTAGGGTTAGACTCAGGCTCTTAGGGTGAGGGTTAGACTCAGGCTCTTAGGGTTAGGGTTAGACTCAGGCTCTTAGGGTTAGGGTTAACTCAGGCTCTTTAGGGTTAGGGTTAGACTCAGGCTCTTAGGGTTAGGGTTAGACTCAGGCTCTTAGGGTTAGGGTTACACTCAGGCTCTTAGGGTGAGGGTTAGACTCAGGCTCTTAGGGTGAGGGTTAGACTCAGGCTCTTAGGCTTAGGGTTAGACTCAGGCTCTTAGGCTTAGGGTTAGACTCAGGCTCTTAGGGTTAGGGTTAGACTCAGGCTCTTAGGGTTAGGGTTAGACTCAGGCTCTTAGGGTTAGGGTTAGACTCAGGCTCTTAGGGTTAGGGTTAGACTCAGGCTCTTAGGGTTAGGGTTAGACTCAGGCTCTTAGGGTGAGGGTTAGACTCAGGCTCTTAGGGTGAGGGTTAGACTCAGGCTCTTAGGGTTAGGGTTAGACTCAGGCTCGTAGGGTTAGGGTTAGACTCAGGCTCTTAGGCTTAGGGTTAGACTCAGGCTCTTAGGGTTAGGGTTAGACTCAGGCTCTTAGGGTTAGGGTTAGACTCAGGCTCTTAGGGTTAGGGTTACACTCAGGCTCTTAGGGTTAGGGTTCGACTCAGGCTCTTAGGGTTAGGGTTAGACTCAGGCTCTTAGGGTTAGGGTTAGACTCAGGCTCTTAGGGTGAGGGTTAGACTCAGGCTCTTAGGGTTAGGGTTAGACTCAGGCTCTTAGGGTTAGGGTTAGACTCAGGCTCTTAGGGTGAGGGTTAGACACAGGCTCTTAGGGTGAGGGTTAAACTCAGGCTCTTAGGGTTAGGGTTAGACTCAGGCTCTTAGGGTGAGGGTTAGACTCAGGCTCTTAGGGTTAGGGTTAGACTCAGGCTCTTAGGGTGAGGGTTAGACTCAGGCTCTTAGGGTTAGGGTTAGACTCAGGCTCTTAGGGTGAGGGTTAGACTCAGGCTCTTAGGGTTAGGGTTAGACTCAGGCTCTTAGGGTGAGGGTTAGACTCAGGCTCTTAGGGTTAGGGTTAGACTCAGGCTCTTAGGGTTAGGGTTAGACTCAGGCTCTTAGGGTTAGGGTTAGACTCAGGCTCTTAGGGTGAGGGTTAGACTCAGGCTCTTAGGGTTAGGGTTAGACTCAGGCTCTTAGGGTTAGACTCAGGCTCTTAGGGTGAGGGTTAGACTCAGGCTCTTAGGGTTAGGGTTAGACTCAGGCTCTTAGGGTGAGGGTTAGACTCAGGCTCTTAGGGTTAGGGTTCGACTCAGGCTCTTAGGGTTAGGGTTCGATTCAGGCTCGTAGGGTGAGGGTTCGACACAGGCTCTTAGGGTTAGGGTTAGACTCATGCTCTTATGGTGAGGGTTAGACTCAGGCTCTTCGGGTTAGGGTTAGACTCAGGCTCTTAGGGTTAGGGTTAGACTCAGGCTCTTAGGGTTAGGGTTAGACTCAGGCTCTTAGGGTGAGGGTTAGACTTAGGCTCTTAGGGTTAGGGTTAGACTCAGGCTCTTAGGGTTAGGGTTAGACTCAGGCTTATAGGGTTAGGGTTAGACTCAGGCTCTTAGGGTGAGGGTTAGACTCAGGCTCTTCGGGTTAGGGTTAGACTCAGGCTCTTCGGGTTAGGGTTAGACTCAGGCTCTTAGGGTGAGGGTTAGACTCAGGCTCTTAGGGTGAGGGTTAGACTCAGGCTCTTAGGGTTAGACTCAGGCTCTTAGGGTTAGGGTTAGACTCAGGCTCTTAGGGTTAGGGTTAGACTCAGGCTCTTAGGCTTAGGGTTAGACTCAGGCTCTTAGGGTTAGGGTTAGACTTAGGCTCTTAGGGTTAGGGTTAGACTCAGGCTCTTAGGGTGAGGGTTAGACTCAGGCTCTTCGGGTTCGGGTTAGACTCAGGCTCTTAGGGTTAGGGTTAGACTCAGGCTCTTAGGGTTAGGGTTAGACTCAGGCTCTTAGGGTGAGGGTTAGACTCAGGCTCTTAGGCTTAGGGTTAGACTCAGGCTCTTAGGGTTAGACTCAGGCTCTTAGGGTTAGGGTTAGACTCAGGCTCTTAGGCTTAGGGTTAGACTCAGGCTCTTAGGGTGAGGGTTAAACTCAGGCTCTTAGGGTTAGGGTTAGACTCAGGCTCTTAGGGTTAGTGTTAGACTCAGGCTCTTAGGGTTAGGGTTAGACTCAGGCTCTTCGGGTGAGGGTTAGACTCAGGCTCTTAGGGTGAGGGTTAGACTCAGGCTCTTAGGGTTAGGGTTAGACTCAGGCTCTTAGGGTGAGGGTTAGACTCAGTCTCTTAGGGTTAGGGTTAGACTCAGGCTCTTAGGGTGAGGGTTAGACTCAGGCTCTTAGGGTTAGGGTTAGACTCAGGCTCTTAGGGTTAGGGTTAGACTCAGGCTCTTAGGGTGAGGGTTAGACTCAGGCTCTTAGGGTTAGGGTTAGACTCAGGCTCTTAGGGTGAGGGTTAGACTCAGGCTCTTAGGGTTAGGGTTCGACTCAGGCTCTTAGGGTTAGGGTTCGATTCAGGCTCGTAGGGTGAGGGTTCGACTCAGGCTCTTAGGGTTAGGGTTAGACTCATGCTCTTATGGTGAGGGTTAGACTCAGGCTCTTCGGGTTAGGGTTAGACTCAGGCTCTTAGGGTTAGGGTTAGACTCAGGCTCTTAGGGTTAGGGTTAGACTCAGGCTCTTAGGGTGAGGGTTAGACTTAGGCTCTTAGGGTTAGGGTTAGACTCAGGCTCTTAGGGTTAGGGTTAGACTCAGGCTTATAGGGTTAGGGTTAGACTCAGGCTCTTAGGGTGAGGGTTAGACTCAGGCTCTTCGGGTTAGGGTTAGACTCAGGCTCTTCGGGTTAGGGTTAGACTCAGGCTCTTAGGGTGAGGGTTAGACTCAGGCTCTTAGGGTGAGGGTTAGACTCAGGCTCTTAGGGTTAGACTCAGGCTCTTAGGGTTAGGGTTAGACTCAGGCTCTTAGGGTTAGGGTTAGACTCAGGCTCTTAGGCTTAGGGTTAGACTCAGGCTCTTAGGGTTAGGGTTAGACTTAGGCTCTTAGGGTTAGGGTTAGACTCAGGCTCTTAGGGTGAGGGTTAGACTCAGGCTCTTAGGGTTAGGGTTCGACTCAGGCTCTTAGGGTTAGGGTTAGACTCAGGCTCGTAGGGTTAGGGTTAGACTCAGGCTCTTAGGGTGAGGGTTAGACTCAGGCTCTTCGGGTTCGGGTTAGACTCAGGCTCTTAGGGTTAGGGTTAGACTCAGGCTCTTAGGGTTAGGGTTAGACTCAGGCTCTTAGGGTGAGGGTTAGACTCAGGCTCTTAGGCTTAGGGTTAGACTCAGGCTCTTAGGGTTAGACTCAGGCTCTTAGGGTTAGGGTTAGACTCAGGCTCTTAGGCTTAGGGTTAGACTCAGGCTCTTAGGGTGAGGGTTAAACTCAGGCTCTTAGGGTTAGGGTTAGACTCAGGCTCTTAGGGTTAGTGTTAGACTCAGGCTCTTAGGGTTAGGGTTAGACTCAGGCTCTTCGGGTGAGGGTTAGACTCAGGCTCTTAGGGTGAGGGTTAGACTCAGGCTCTTAGGGTTAGGGTTAGACTCAGGCTCTTAGGGTGAGGGTTAGACTCAGTCTCTTAGGGTTAGGGTTAGACTCAGGCTCTTAGGGTGAGGGTTAGACTCAGGCTCTTAGGGTTAGGGTTAGACTCAGGCTCTTAGGGTTAGGGTTAGACTCAGGCTCTTAGGGTGAGGGTTAGACTCAGGCTCTTAGGGTTAGGGTTAGACTCAGGCTCTTAGGGTGAGGGTTAGACTCAGGCTCTTAGGGTTAGGGTTCGACTCAGGCTCTTAGGGTTAGGGTTCGATTCAGGCTCGTAGGGTGAGGGTTCGACTCAGGCTCTTAGGGTTAGGGTTAGACTCATGCTCTTATGGTGAGGGTTAGACTCAGGCTCTTCGGGTTAGGGTTAGACTCAGGCTCTTAGGGTTAGGGTTAGACTCAGGCTCTTAGGGTTAGGGTTAGACTCAGGCTCTTAGGGTGAGGGTTAGACTTAGGCTCTTAGGGTTAGGGTTAGACTCAGGCTCTTAGGGTTAGGGTTAGACTCAGGCTTATAGGGTTAGGGTTAGACTCAGGCTCTTAGGGTGAGGGTTAGACTCAGGCTCTTCGGGTTAGGGTTAGACTCAGGCTCTTAGGGTTAGGGTTAGACTCAGGCTCTTAGGGTGAGGGTTAGACTCAGGCTCTTAGGGTGAGGGTTAGACTCAGGCTCTTAGGGTGAGGGTTAGACTCAGGCTCTTAGGGTGAGGGTTAAACTCAGGCTCTTAGGGTTAGGGTTAGACTCAGGCTCTTAGGGTTAGACTCAGGCTCTTAGGGTTAGGGTTAGACTCAGGCTCTTAGGGTGAGGGTTAGACTCAGGCTCTTAGGGTTAGGGTTAGACTCAGGCTCTTAGGGTTAGGGTTAGACTCAGGCTCGTAGGGTTAGGGTTAGACTCAGGCTCTTAGGGTTAGGGTTAGACTCAGGCTTTTAGGGTTAGGGTTAGACTCAGGCTCTTAGGGTTAGGGTTAGACTCAGGCTCTTAGGGTTAGGGTTAGACTCAGGCTCTTAGGGTTAGGGTTAGACTCAGGCTCGTAGGGTTAGGGTTAGACTCAGGCTCGTAGGGTTAGGGTTAGACTCAGGCTCTTAGGGTGAGGGTTAGACTCAGGCTCTTAGGGTGAGGGTTAGACTCAGGCTCTTAGGGTGAGGGTTAGACTCAGGCTCTTAGGGTTAGGGTTAGACTCAGGCTCTTAGGGTGAGGGTTAGACTCAGGCTCTTAGGGTTAGGGTTCGATTCAGGCTCGTAGGGTTAGGGTTAGACTCAGGCTCTTAGGGTTAGGGTTAGACTCAGGCTCTTAGGGTTAGGGTTAGACTCAGGCTCTTATGGTGAGGGTTAGACTCAGGCTCTTCGGGTTAGGGTTAGACTCAGGCTCTTAGGGTTAGGGTTAGACTCAGGCTTATAGGGTTAGGGTTAGACTCAGGCTCTTCGGGTTAGGGTTAGACTCAGGCTCTTCGGGTTAGGGTTAGACTCAGGCTCTTCGGGTTAGGGTTAGACTCAGGCTCTTAGGGTGAGGGTTAGACTCAGGCTCTTAGGGTGAGGGTTAGACTCAGGCTCTTAGGGTTAGGGTTAGACTCAGGCTCTTAGGGTTAGGGTTAGACTCAGGCTCTTAGGGTGAGGGTTAGACTCAGGCTCTTAGGGTTAGGGTTAGACTCAGGCTCTTAGGGTTAGGGTTAGACTCAGGCTCTTAGGGTGAGGGTTAGACTCAGGCTCTTAGGGTTAGGGTTAGACTCAGGCTCTTAGGGTTAGGGTTAGACTCAGGCTCGTAGGGTTAGGGTTAGACTCAGGCTCTTAGGGTTAGGGTTAGACTCAGGCTTTTAGGGTTAGGGTTAGACTCAGGCTCTTAGGGTTAGGGTTAGACTCAGGCTCTTAGGGTTAGGGTTAGACTCAGGCTCTTAGGGTTAGGGTTAGACTCAGGCTCGTAGGGTTAGGGTTAGACTCAGGCTCGTAGGGTTAGGGTTAGACTCAGGCTCTTAGGGTGAGGGTTAGACTCAGGCTCTTAGGGTGAGGGTTAGACTCAGGCTCTTAGGGTGAGGGTTAGACTCAGGCTCTTAGGGTGAGGGTTAGACTCAGGCTCTTAGGGTGAGGGTTAGACTCAGGCTCTTAGGGTGAGGGTTAGACTCAGGCTCTTAGGGTGAGGGTTAGACTCAGGCTCTTAGGCTTAGGGTTAGACTCAGGCTCTTAGGCTTAGGGTTAGACACAGGCTCTTAGGGTTAGGGTTAGACTCAGGCTCTTAGGGTTAGGGTTAGACTCAGGCTCTTAGGGTGAGGGTTAGACTCAGGCTCTTCGGGTTAGGGTTAGACTCAGGCTCTTAGGGTGAGGGTTAGACTCAGGCTCTTAGGGTTAGGGTTAGACTCAGGCTCTTAGGGTTAGGGTTAGACTCAGGCTCTTAGGGTGAGGGTTAGACTCAGGCTCTTAGGCTTAGGGTTAGACTCAGGCTCTTAGGGTTAGGGTTAGACTCAGGCTCTTTAGGGTTAGGGTTAGACTCAGGCTCTTAGGGTTAGGGTTAGACTCAGGCTCTTAGGGTTAGGGTTAGACTCAGGCTCTTAGGGTGAGGGTTAGACTCAGGCTCTTAGGGTTAGGGTTAGACTCAGGCTCTTAGGGTTAGGGTTAGACTCAGGCTCTTAGGGTTAGGGTTAGACTCAGGCTCTTAGGGTTAGGGTTCGACTCAGGCTCTTAGGGTTAGGGTTAGACTCAGGCTCTTAGGGTGAGGGTTAGACTCAGGCTCTTAGGGTTAGGGTTAGACTCAGGCTCTTAGGGTTAGGGTTAGACTCAAGCTCTTAGGGTGAGGGTTAGACTCAGGCTCTTAGGGTTAGGGTTAGACTCAGGCTCTTAGGGTTAGGGTTAGACTCAGGCTCTTAGGGTTAGGGTTAGACTCAGGCTCTTAGGGTTAGGGTTAGACTCAGGCTCTTAGGGTTAGGGTTAGACTCAGGCTCTTAGGGTGAGGGTTAGACTCAGGCTCTTAGGGTTAGGGTTAGACTCAGGCTCTTCGGGTTAGGGTTAGACTCAGGCTCTTCGGGTTAGGGTTAGACTCAGGCTCTTAGGGTTAGGGTTAGACTCAGGCTCTTATGGTGAGGGTTAGACTCAGGCTCTTCGGGTTAGGGTTAGACTCAGGCTCTTAGGGTTAGGGTTAGACTCAGGCTCTTAGGGTTAGGGTTAGACTCAGGCTTATAGGGTTAGGGTTAGACTCAGGCTCTTAGGGTTAGGGTTAGACTCAGGCTCTTAGGGTTAGGGTTAGACTCAGGCTCTTCGGGTTAGGGTTAGACTCAGGCTCTTAGGGTGAGGGTTAGACTCAGGCTCTTAGGGTGAGGGTTAGACTCAGGCTCTTAGGGTGAGGGTTAGACTCAGGCTCTTAGGGTTAGGGTTAGACTCAGGCTCTTAGGGTTAGGGTTAGACTCAGGCTCTTAGGCTTAGGGTTAGACTCAGGCTCTTAGGGTTAGGGTTAGACTTAGGCTCTTAGGGTTAGGGTTAGACTCAGGCTCTTAGGGTGAGGGTTAGACTCAGGCTCTTAGGGTTAGGGTTAGACTCAGGGTCTTAGGGTTAGGGTTAGACTCAGGCTCGTAGGGTTAGGGTTAGACTCAGGCTCGTAGGGTTAGGGTTAGACTCAGGCTCTTAGGGTTAGGGTTAGACTCAGGCTTTTAGGGTTAGGGTTAGACTCAGGCTCTTAGGGTTAGGGTTAGACTCAGGCTCTTAGGGTTAGGGTTAGACTCAGGCTCGTAGGGTTAGGGTTAGACTCAGGCTCGTAGGGTTAGGGTTAGACTCAGGCTCTTAGGGTTAGGGTTAGACTCAGGCTCTTAGGGTTAGGGTTAGACTCAGGCTCTTAGGGTGAGGGTTAGACTCAGGCTCTTAGGGTGAGGGTTAGACTCAGGCTCTTAGGGTTAGGGTTAGACTCAGGCTCTTAGGGTGAGGGTTAGACTCAGGCTCTTAGGGTGAGGGTTAGACTCAGGCTCTTAGGGTGAGGGTTAGACTCAGGCTCTTAGGCTTAGGGTTAGACTCAGGCTCTTAGGCTTAGGGTTAGACTCAGGCTCTTAGGCTTAGGGTTAGACTCAGGCTCTTAGGGTGAGGGTTAGACTCAGGCTCTTAGGGTGAGGGTTAGACTTCAGGCTCTTAGGGTTAGGGTTAGACTCAGGCTCTTAGGGTTAGGGTTAGACTCAGGCTCTTAGGGTGAGGGTTAGACTCAGGCTCTTAGGCTTAGGGTTAGACTCAGGCTCTTAGGCTTAGGGTTAGACTCAGGCTCTTAGGGTTAGGGTTAGACTCAGGCTCTTAGGGTTAGGGTTAGACTCAGGCTCTTAGGGTGAGGGTTAGACTCAGGCTCTTAGGGTGAGGGTTAGACTCAGGCTCTTCGGGTTAGGGTTAGACTCAGGCTCTTAGGGTTAGGGTTCGACTCAGGCTCTTAGGGTTAGGGTTCGATTCAGGCTCTTAGGGTGAGGGTTAGACTCAGGCTCTTAAGGTGAGGGTTAGACTCAGGCTCTTAGGGTTAGGGTTAGACTCAGGCTCTTAGGGTTAGGGTTAGACTCAGGCTCTTAGGGTTAGGGTTCGACTCAGGCTCTTAGGGTTAGGGTTCGATTCAGGCTCTTAGGGTGAGGGTTAGACTCAGGCTCTTAGGGTGAGGGTTAGACTCAGGCTCTTAGGGTTAGGGTTAGACTCAGGCTCTTAGGGTTAGGGTTAGACTCAGGCTCTTAGGGTTAGGGTTAGACTCAGGCTCTTAGGGTGAGGGTTAGACTCAGGCTCTTAGGCTTAAAGTTAGACTCAGGCTCTTAGGCTTAAAGTTAGACTCAGGCTCTTAGGGTTAGGGTTAGACTCAGGCTCTTAGGGTGAGGGTTAGACTCAGGCTCTTAGGGTTAGGGTTAGACTCAGGCTCTTAGGGTGAGGGTTAGACTCAGGCTCTTAGGGTTAGGGTTAGACTCAGGCTCTTAGGGTTAGGGTTAGACTCAGGCTCTTAGGGTGAGGGTTAGACTCAGGCTCTTAGGGTGAGGGTTAGACTCAGGCTCTTAGGGTTAGGGTTAGACTCAGGCTCTTAGGGTTAGGGTTAGACTCAGGCTCTTAGGGTTAGGGTTAGACTCAGGCTCTTAGGGTTAGGGTTAGACTCAGGCTCTTAGGGTTAGGGTTAGACTCAGGCTCTTAGGCTTAGGGTTAGACTCAGGCTCTTAGGGTGAGGGTTATACTCAGGCTCTTAGGGTTAGGGTTAGACTCAGGCTCTTCGGGTTAGGGTTAGACTCAGGCTCTTAGGGTTAGGGTTAGACTCAGGCTCTTAGGGTTAGGGTTAGACTCAGGCTCTTAGGGTTAGGGTTAGACTCAGGCTCTTAGGGTTAGGGTTAGACTCAGGCTCTTAGGGTTAGGGTTAGACTCAGGCTCTTAGGGTTAGGGTTAGACTCAGGCTCTTAGGGTGAGGGTTAGACTCAGGCTCTTAGGGTGAGGGTTAGACTCAGGCTCTTAGGGTTAGGGTTAGACTCAGGCTCTTAGGGTTAGGGTTAGACTCAGGCTCTTAGGCTTAAAGTTAGACTCAGGCTCTTAGGCTTAAAGTTAGACTCAGGCTCTTAGGGTTAGGGTTAGACTCAGGCTCTTAGGGTGAGGGTTAGACTCAGGCTCTTAGGCTTAGGGTTAGACTCAGGCTCTTAGATTAAGGGTTAGACTCAGGCTCTTAGGGTTAGGGTTAGACTCAGGCTCTTAGGGTTAGGGTTAGACTCAGGCTCTTAGGGTTAGGGTTAGACTTCAGGCTCTTAGGGTTAGGGTTAGACTCAGACTCTTAGGGTTAGGGTTAGACTCAGGCTCTTAGGGTTAGGGTTAGACTCAGGCTCTTAGGCTTAAAGTTAGACTCAGGCTCTTAGGCTTAAAGTTAGACTCAGGCTCTTAGGCTTAGGGTTAGACTCAGGCTCTTAGGGTTAGGGTTAGACTCAGGCTCTTAGGGTTAGGGTTAGACTCAGGCTCTTAGGGTGAGGGTTAGACTCAGGCTCTTAGGCTTAGGGTTAGACTCAGGCTCTTAGGGTTAGGGTTAGACTCAGGCTCTTAAGGTTAGGGTTAGACTCAGGCTCTTAGGGTTAGGGTTAGACTCAGGCTCTTAGGGTTAGGGTTAGACTCAGGCTCTTAGGGTGAGGGTTAGACTCAGGCTCTTAGGGTTAGGGTTAGACTCAGGCTCTTAGGGTTAGGGTTAGACTCAGGCTCTTAGGGTGAGGGTTAGACTCAGGCTCTTAGGGTTAGGGTTAGACTCAGCCTCTTAGGGTGAGGGTTAGACTCAGGCTCTTCGGGTTAGGGTTAGACTCAGGCTCTTAGGGTGAGGGTTAGACTCAGGCTCTTAGGGTGAGGGTTAGACTCAGGCTCTTAGGGTTAGGGTTAGACTCAGGCTCTTAGGGTTAGGGTTAGACTCAGGCTCTTAGGGTGAGGGTTAGACTCAGGCTCTTCGGGTTAGGGTTAGACTCAGGCTCTTAGGGTGAGGGTTAGACTCAGGCTCTTAGGGTGAGGGTTAGACTCAGGCTCTTACGGTTAGGGTTAGACTCAGGCTCGTAGGGTTAGGGTTAGACTCAGGCTCTTAGGGTTAGGGTTAGACTCAGGCTCTTAGGGTTATGGTTAGACTCAGGCTCTTAGGGTGAGGGTTAGACTCAGGCTCTTAGGGTTAGGGTTAGACTCAGGCTCTTAGGGTTAGGGTTAGACTCAGGCTCTTAGGGTTAGGGTTAGACTCAGGCTCTTACGGTTAGGGTTAGACTCAGGCTCGTAGGGTTAGGGTTAGACTCAGGCTCTTAGGGTTAGGGTTAGACTCAGGCTCTTAGGGTTAGGGTTAGACTCAGGCTCTTAGGGTTAGGGTTAGACTCAGGCTCTTAGGGTTAGGGTTCGACTCAGGCTCTTAGGGTTAGGGTTCGATTCAGGCTCTTAGGGTGAGGGTTAGACTCAGGCTCTTAGGGTGAGGGTTAGACTCAGGCTCTTAGGGTTAGGGTTAGACTCAGGCTCTTAGGGTGAGGGTTACACTCAGGCTCTTAGGGTGAGGGTTAGACTCAGGCTCTTAGGGTTAGGGTTAGACTCAGGCTCTTAGGGTTAGGGTTAGACTCAGGCTCTTAGGGTGAGGGTTAGACTCAGGCTCTTCGGGTTAGGGTTAGACTCAGGCTCTTAGGGTTAGGGTTAGACTCAGGCTCTTAGGCTTAAAGTTAGACTCAGGCTCTTAGGCTTAAAGTTAGACTCAGGCTCTTAGGCTTAGGGTTAGACTCAGGCTCTTAGGGTTAGGGTTCGATTCAGGCTCTTAGGGTGAGGGTTAGACTCAGGCTCTTAGGGTGAGGGTTAGACTCAGGCTCTTAGGGTTAGGGTTAGACTCAGGCTCTTAGGGTTAGGGTTAGACTCAGGCTCTTAGGGTGAGGGTTAGACTCAGGCTCTTAGGGTGAGGGTTAGACTCAGGCTCTTAGGGTTAGGGTTAGACTCAGGCTCTTAGGGTTAGGGTTAGACTCAGGCTCTTAGGGTTAGGGTTAGACTCAGGCTCTTAGGGTTAGGGTTAGACTCAGGCTCTTAGGGTGAGGGTTATACTCAGGCTCTTAGGGTTAGGGTTAGACTCAGGCTCTTAGGGTTAGGGTTAGACTCAGGCTCTTAGATTAAGGGTTAGACTCAGGCTCTTAGGGTTAGGGTTAGACTCAGGCTCTTAGGGTTAGGGTTAGACTCAGGCTCTTAGGGTGAGGGTTAGACTTCAGGCTCTTAGGGTTAGGGTTAGACTCAGACTCTTAGGGTTAGGGTTAGACTCAGGCTCTTAGGGTTAGGGTTAGACTCAGGCTCTTAGGCTTAAAGTTAGACTCAGGCTCTTAGGCTTAGGGTTAGACTCAGGCTCTTAGGGTTAGGGTTAGACTCAGGCTCTTAGGGTTAGGGTTAGACTCAGGCTCTTAGGGTTAGGGTTAGACTCAGGCTCTTAGGGTTAGGGTTAGACTCAGGCTCTTAGGGTGAGGGTTAGACTCAGGCTCTTAGGGTGAGGGTTAGACTCAGGCTCTTAGGGTTAGGGTTAGACTCAGGCTCTTAGGGTTAGGGTTAGACTCAGGCTCTTAAGGTTAGGGTTAGACTCAGGCTCTTAGGGTTAGGGTTAGACTCAGGCTCTTAGGGTTAGGGTTAGACTCAGGCTCTTAGGGTTAGGGTTAGACTCAGGCTCTTAGGGTTAGGGTTAGACTCAGGCTCTTAGGGTTAGGGTTCGACTCAGGCTCTTAGGGTTAGGGTTCGACTCAGGCTCTTAGGGTTAGGGTTAGACTCAGGCTCTTAGGGTGAGGGTTAGACTCAGGCTCTTCGGGTTAGGGTTAGACTCAGGCTCTTAGGGTGAGGGTTACACTCAGGCTCTTAGGGTGAGGGTTAGACTCAGGCTCTTAGGGTTAGGGTTAGACTCAGGCTCTTAGGGTGAGGGTTAGACTCAGGCTCTTAGGGTGAGGGTTAGACTCAGGCTCTTCGGGTTAGGGTTAGACTCAGGCTCTTAGGGTGAGGGTTACACTCAGGCTCTTAGGGTGAGGGTTAGACTCAGGCTCTTAGGGTTAGGGTTAGACTCAGGCTCTTAGGGTTAGGGTTAGACTCAGGCTGTTAGGGTTAGGCTCAGGCTCTTAGGGTTAGGGTTAGACTCAGGCTCTTAGGGTGAGGGTTAGACTCAGGCTCTTAGGGTGAGGGTTAGACTCAGGCTCTTAGGGTTAGGGTTAGACTCAGGCTCTTAGGGTTAGGGTTAGACTCAGGCTCTTAGGGTTAGGGTTAGACTCAGGCTCTTAGGGTTAGGGTTAGACTCAGGCTCTTAGGGTGAGGGTTAGACTCAGGCTCTTAGGGTTAGGGTTCGACTCAGGCTCTTAGGGTTAGGGTTCGATTCAGGCTCGTAGGGTTAGGATTCGACTCAGGCTCTTAGGGTTAGGGTTAGACTCAGGCTCTTAGGGTGAGGGTTAGACTCAGGCTCTTCGGGTTAGGGTTAGACTCAGGCTCTTACGGTTAGGGTTAGACTCAGGCTCTTAGGGTGAGGTTTGGACTCAGGCTCTTAGGGTTATGGTTAGACTCAGGCTCTTAGGGTGAGGGTTAGACTCAGGCTCTTAGGGTTAGGGTTAGACTCAGGCTCTTAGGGTTAGGGTTAGACTCAGGCTCTTAGGGTTAGGGTTAGACTCAGGCTCTTAGGGTGAGGGTTAGACTCAGGCTCTTAGGGTGAGGGTTAGACTCAGGCTCTTAGGGTGAGGGTTAGACTCAGGCTCTTAGGGTTAGGGTTAGACTCAGGCTCTTAGGGTTAGGGTTAGACTCAGGCTCTTAGGGTTAGGGTTAGACTCAGGCTCTTAGGGTTAGGGTTCGACTCAGGCTCTTAGGGTTAGGGTTCGATTCAGGCTCTTAGGGTTAGGGTTAGACTCAGGCTCTTAGGCTTAGGGTTAGACTCAGGCTCTTAGGGTTAGGGTTAGACTCAGGCTCTTAGGGTTAGGGTTAGACTCAGGCTCTTAGGGTTAGGGTTCGACTCAGGCTCTTAGGGTTAGGGTTCGATTCAGGCTCTTAGGGTGAGGGTTAGACTCAGGCTCTTAGGGTGAGGGTTAGACTCAGGCTCTTAGGGTTAGGGTTAGACTCAGGCTCTTAGGGTTAGGGTTAGACTCAGGCTCTTAGGGTGAGGGTTAGACTCAGGCTCTTAGGGTTAGGGTTAGGGTTAGACTCAGGCTCTTAGGGTTAGGGTTAGACTCAGGCTCTTAGGGTGAGGGTTAGACTCAGGCTCTTAGGGTGAGGGTTAGACTCAGGCTCTTAGGCTTAGGGTTAGACTCAGGCTCTTAGGGTGAGGGTTATACTCAGGCTCTTAGGGTTAGGGTTAGACTCAGGCTCTTAGGCTTAGGGTTAGACTCAGGCTCTTAGGGTGAGGGTTAGACTCAGGCTCTTAGGGTTAGGGTTAGACTCAGGCTCTTAGGGTTAGGGTTAGACTCAGGCTCTTAGGGTTAGGGTTCGACTCAGGCTCTTAGGGTTAGGGTTAGACTCAGGCTCTTAGGGTGAGGGTTAGACTCAGGCTCTTCGGGTTAGGGTTAGACTCAGGCTCTTAGGGTGAGGGTTACACTCAGGCTCTTAGGGTGAGGGTTAGACTCAGGCTCTTAGGGTTAGGGTTAGACTCAGGCTCTTAGGGTGAGGGTTAGACTCAGGCTCTTAGGGTGAGGGTTAGACTCAGGCTCTTCGGGTTAGGGTTAGACTCAGGCTCTTAGGGTGAGGGTTAGACTCAGGCTCTTAGGGTGAGGGTTAGACTCAGGCTCTTAGGGTTAGGGTTAGACTCAGGCTCTTAGGGTGAGGGTTAGACTCAGGCTCTTAGGGTGAGGGTTAGACTCAGGCTCTTAGGGTGAGGGTTAGACTCAGGCTCTTAGGGTTAGGGTTAGACTCAGGCTCTTAGGGTTAGGGTTAGACTCAGGCTCTTAGGGTGAGGGTTAGACTCAGGCTCTTAGGGTTAGGGTTAGACTCAGGCTCTTAGGGTTAGGGTTAGACTCAGGCTCTTAGGGTGAGGGTTAGACTCAGGCTCTTAGGGTGAGGGTTAGACTCAGGCTCTTAGGGTTAGGGTTAGACTCAGGCTCTTAGGGTTAGGGTTAGACTCAGGCTCTTAGGCTTAAAGTTAGACTCAGGCTCTTAGGCTTAGGGTTAGACTCAGGCTCTTAGGGTGAGGGTTAGACTCAGGCTCTTAGGGTTAGGGTTAGACTCAGGCTCTTAGGGTTAGGGTTAGACTCAGGCTCTTAGGGTGAGGGTTATACTCAGGCTCTTAGGGTTAGGGTTAGACTCAGGCTCTTAGGCTTAGGGTTAGACTCAGGCTCTTAGATTAAGGGTTAGACTCAGGCTCTTAGGGTTAGGGTTAGACTCAGGCTCTTAGGGTTAGGGTTAGACTCAGGCTCTTAGATTAAGGGTTAGACTCAGGCTCTTAGGGTTAGGGTTAGACTCAGGCTCTTCGGGTTAGGGTTAGACTCAGGCTCTTAGGGTTAGGGTTAGACTCAGACTCTTAGGGTTAGGGTTAGACTCAGGCTCTTAGGGTGAGGGTTACACTCAGGCTCTTAGGGTGAGGGTTAGACTCAGGCTCTTAGGGTTAGGGTTAGACTCAGGCTCTTAGGGTGAGGGTTAGACTCAGGCTCTTAGGGTGAGGGTTAGACTCAGGCTCTTCGGGTTAGGGTTAGACTCAGGCTCTTAGGGTTAGGGTTAGACTCAGGCTCTTAGGGTGAGGGTTAGACTCAGGCTCTTTTAGGGTTAGGTTTAGACTCAGGCTCTTAGGGTGAGGGTTAGACTCATGCTCTTAGGGTGAGGGTTAGACTCAGGCTCTTCGGGTTAGGGTTAGACTCAGGCTCTTAGGGTTAGGGTTAGACTCAGGCTCTTAGATTAAGGGTTAGACTCAGGCTCTTAGGGTTAGGGTTAGACTCAGGCTCTTCGGGTTAGGGTTAGACTCAGGCTCTTAGGGTTAGGGTTAGACTCAGACTCTTAGGGTTAGGGTTAGACTCAGGCTCTTAGGGTGAGGGTTACACTCAGGCTCTTAGGGTGAGGGTTAGACTCAGGCTCTTAGGGTTAGGGTTAGACTCAGGCTCTTAGGGTGAGGGTTAGACTCAGGCTCTTAGGGTGAGGGTTAGACTCAGGCTCTTCGGGTTAGGGTTAGACTCAGGCTCTTAGGGTTAGGGTTAGACTCAGGCTCTTAGGGTGAGGGTTAGACTCAGGCTCTTTTAGGGTTAGGTTTAGACTCAGGCTCTTAGGGTGAGGGTTAGACTCATGCTCTTAGGGTGAGGGTTAGACTCAGGCTCTTCGGGTTAGGGTTAGACTCAGGCTCTTCGGGTTAGGGTTAGACTCAGGCTCTTAGGGTGAGGGTTAGACTCAGGCTCTTAGGGTGAGGGTTAGACTCAGGCTCTTAGGGTGAGGGTTAGACTCAGGCTCTTAGGGTTAGTGTTAGACTCAGGCTCTTAGGGTTAGGGTTAGACTCAGGCTCTTAGGGTTAGGGTTAGACTCAGGCTCTTAGGCTTAAAGTTAGACTCAGGCTCTTAGGGTTAGGGTTAGACTCAGGCTCTTAGGGTTAGGATTCGACTCAGGCTCTTAGGGTTAGGGTTAGACTCAGGCTCTTAGGGTTAGGGTTAGACTCAGGCTCTTAGGGTGAGGGTTATACTCAGGCTCTTAGGGTTAGGGTTAGACTCAGGCTCTTAGGCTTAGGGTTAGACTCAGGCTCTTAGATTAAGGGTTAGACTCAGGCTCTTAGGGTTAGGGTTAGACTCAGGCTCTTAGGGTTAGGGTTAGACTCAGGCTCTTAGATTAAGGGTTAGACTCAGGCTCTTAGGGTTAGGGTTAGACTCAGGCTCTTCGGGTTAGGGTTAGACTCAGGCTCTTAGGGTTAGGGTTAGACTCAGACTCTTAGGGTTAGGGTTAGACTCAGGCTCTTAGGGTGAGGGTTACACTCAGGCTCTTAGGGTGAGGGTTAGACTCAGGCTCTTAGGGTTAGGGTTAGACTCAGGCTCTTAGGGTGAGGGTTAGACTCAGGCTCTTAGGGTGAGGGTTAGACTCAGGCTCTTCGGGTTAGGGTTAGACTCAGGCTCTTAGGGTTAGGGTTAGACTCAGGCTCTTAGGGTGAGGGTTAGACTCAGGCTCTTTTAGGGTTAGGTTTAGACTCAGGCTCTTAGGGTGAGGGTTAGACTCATGCTCTTAGGGTGAGGGTTAGACTCAGGCTCTTCGGGTTAGGGTTAGACTCAGGCTCTTAGGGTTAGGGTTAGACTCAGGCTCTTAGATTAAGGGTTAGACTCAGGCTCTTAGGGTTAGGGTTAGACTCAGGCTCTTCGGGTTAGGGTTAGACTCAGGCTCTTAGGGTTAGGGTTAGACTCAGACTCTTAGGGTTAGGGTTAGACTCAGGCTCTTAGGGTGAGGGTTACACTCAGGCTCTTAGGGTGAGGGTTAGACTCAGGCTCTTAGGGTTAGGGTTAGACTCAGGCTCTTAGGGTGAGGGTTAGACTCAGGCTCTTAGGGTGAGGGTTAGACTCAGGCTCTTCGGGTTAGGGTTAGACTCAGGCTCTTAGGGTTAGGGTTAGACTCAGGCTCTTAGGGTGAGGGTTAGACTCAGGCTCTTTTAGGGTTAGGTTTAGACTCAGGCTCTTAGGGTGAGGGTTAGACTCATGCTCTTAGGGTGAGGGTTAGACTCAGGCTCTTCGGGTTAGGGTTAGACTCAGGCTCTTCGGGTTAGGGTTAGACTCAGGCTCTTAGGGTGAGGGTTAGACTCAGGCTCTTAGGGTGAGGGTTAGACTCAGGCTCTTAGGGTGAGGGTTAGACTCAGGCTCTTAGGGTTAGTGTTAGACTCAGGCTCTTAGGGTTAGGGTTAGACTCAGGCTCTTAGGGTTAGGGTTAGACTCAGGCTCTTAGGGTTAGGGTTAGACTCAGGCTCTTAGGGTTAGGGTTAGACTCAGGCTCTTAGGGTTAGGGTTAGACTCAGGCTCTTAGGGTTAGGGTTCGATTCAGGCTCGTAGGGTTAGGATTCGACTCAGGCTCTTAGGGTTAGGGTTAGACTCAGGCTCTTAGGGTGAGGGTTAGACTCAGGCTCTTCGGGTTAGGGTTAGACTCAGGCTCTTACGGTTAGGGTTAGACTCAGGCTCGTAGGGTTAGGGTTAGACTCAGGCTCTTAGGGTGAGGTTTGGACTCAGGCTCTTAGGGTTATGGTTAGACTCAGGCTCTTAGGGTGAGGGTTAGACTCAGGCTCTTAGGGTTAGGGTTAGACTCAGGCTCTTAGGGTTAGGGTTAGACTCAGGCTTTTAGGGTTAGGGTTAGACTCAGGCTCTTAGGGTTAGGGTTAGACTCAGGCTCTTAGGGTTAGGGTTAGACTCAGGCTCTTAGGGTGAGGGTTAGACTCAGGCTCTTAGGGTGAGGGTTAGACTCAGGCTCTTAGGGTTAGGGTTAGACTCAGGCTCTTAGGGTTAGGGTTAGACTCAGGCTCTTAGGGTTAGGGTTAGACTCAGGCTCTTAGGGTTAGGGTTCGATTCAGGCTCTTAGGGTTAGGGTTCGATTCAGGCTCTTAGGGTGAGGGTTAGACTCAGGCTCTTAGGGTTAGGGTTAGACTCAGGCTCTTAGGGTTAGGGTTAGACACAGGCTCTTAGGGTTAGGGTTCGACTCAGGCTCTTTAGGGTTAGGGTTCGATTCAGGCTCTTAGGGTGAGGGTTAGACTCAGGCTCTTAGGGTGAGGGTTAGACTCAGGCTCTTAGGGTTAGGGTTAGACTCAGGCTCTTAGGGTTAGGGTTAGACTCAGGCTCTTAGGGTGAGGGTTAGACTCAGGCTCTTAGGGTTAGGGTTAGACTCAGGCTCTTAGGGTTAGGGTTAGACTCAGGCTCTTAGGGTGAGGGTTAGACTCAGGCTCTTAGGGTTAGGGTTAGACTCAGGCTCTTAGGCTTAAAGTTAGACTCAGGCTCTTAGGCTTAAAGTTAGACTCAGGCTCTTAGGCTTAGGGTTAGACTCAGGCTCTTAGGGTGAGGGTTAGACTCAGGCTCTTAGGGTTAGGGTTAGACTCAGGCTCTTAGGGTTAGGGTTAGACTCAGGCTCTTAGGGTTAGGGTTAGACTCAGGCTCTTAGGGTTAGGGTTAGACTCAGGCTCTTAGGGTTAGGGTTAGACTCAGGCTCTTAGGGTGAGGGTTAGACTCAGGCTCTTAGGCTTAGGGTTAGACTCAGGCTCTTAGGGTTAGTGTTAGACTCAGGCTCTTAGGGTTAGGGTTAGACTCAGGCTCTTAGGGTTAGGGTTAGACTCAGGCTCTTAGGGTGAGGGTTATACTCAGGCTCTTAGGGTTAGGGTTAGACTCAGGCTCTTAGGCTTAGGGTTAGACTCAGGCTCTTAGATTAAGGGTTAGACTCAGGCTCTTAGGGTTAGGGTTAGACTCAGGCTCTTAGGGTTAGGGTTAGACTTCAGGCTCTTAGGGTGAGGGTTAGACTCAGACTCTTAGGGTTAGGGTTAGACTCAGGCTCTTAGGGTTAGGGTTAGACTCAGGCTCTTAGGCTTAAAGTTAGACTCAGGCTCTTAGGCTTAAAGTTAGACTCAGGCTCTTAGGCTTAGGGTTAGACTCAGGCTCTTAGGGTTAGGGTTAGACTCAGGCTCTTAGGGTTAGGGTTAGACTCAGGCTCTTAGGGTTAGGGTTAGACTCAGGCTCTTCGGGTTAGGGTTAGACTCAGGCTCTTAGGGTGAGGGTTAGACTCAGGCTCTTAGGGTGAGGGTTAGACTCAGGCTGTTAGGGTTAGGGTTAGACTCAGGCTCTTAGGGTTAGGGTTAGACTCAGGCTCTTAAGGTTAGGGTTAGACTCAGGCTCTTAGGGTTAGGGTTAGACTCAGGCTCTTAGGGTGAGGGTTAGACTCAGGCTCTTAGGGTTAGGGTTAGACTCAGGCTCTTAGGGTGAGGGTTAGACTCAGGCTCTTAGGGTTAGGGTTAGACTCAGGCTCTTAGGGTGAGGGTTAGACTCAGGCTCTTAGGGTTAGGGTTAGACTCAGGCTCTTAGGGTGAGGGTTAGACTCAGGCTCTTAGGGTTAGGGTTAGATTCAGGCTCTTAGGGTTAGGGTTAACTCAGGCTCTTTAGGGTTAGGGTTAGACTCAGGGTCTTAGGGTGAGGGTTAGACTCAGGCTCTTAGGGTTAGGGTTAGACTCAGGCTCTTAGGCTTAGGGTTAGACTCAGGCTCTTAGGCTTAAAGTTAGACTCAGGCTCTTAGGCTTAGGGTTAGACTCAGGCTCTTAGGGTGAGGGTTAGACTCAGGCTCTTAGGGTTAGGGTTAGACTTCAGGCTCTTAGGGTGAGGGTTAGACTCAGACTCTTAGGGTTAGGGTTAGACTTCAGGCTCTTAGGGTGAGGGTTAGACTCAGGCTCTTAGGGTTAGGGTTAGACTCAGGCTCTTAGGGTTAGGGTTAGACTCAGGCTCTTAGGGTGAGGGTTAGACTCAGGCTCTTAGGGTTAGGGTTAGACTCAGGCTCTTAGGGTTAGGGTTAGACTCAGTCTCTTAGGGTTAGGGTTAGACTTCAGGATCTTAGGGTGAGGGTTAGACTCAGGCTCTTAGGGTTAGGGTTAGACTCAGGCTCTTAGGGTTAGGGTTAGACTCAGGCTCTTAGGCTTAGGGTTAGACTCAGGCTCTTAGGGTTAGGGTTAGACTCAGGCTCTTAGGGTTAGGGTTAGACTCAGGCTCTTAGGGTGAGGGTTAGACTCAGGCTCTTCGGGTTAGGGTTAGACTCAGGCTCTTCGGGTTAGGGTTAGACTCAGGCTCTTAGGGTTAGGGTTAGACTCAGGCTCTTAGGGTGAGGGTTAGACTCAGGCTCTTAGGGTTAGGGTTAGACTCAGGCTCTTAGGGTTAGGGTTCGATTCAGGCTCGTAGGGTTAGGGTTCGACTCAGGCTCTTAGGGTTAGGGTTAGACTCAGGCTCTTAGGGTTAGGGTTAGACTCAGGCTCTTAGGGTGAGGGTTAGACTCAGGCTCTTAGGGTTAGGGTTAGACTCAGGCTCTTAGGCTTAGGGTTAGACTCAGGCTCTTAGGGTTAGGGTTAGACTCAGGCTCTTAGGGTTAGGGTTAGACTCAGGCTCTTAGGGTGAGGGTTAGACACAGGCTCTTAGGGTGAGGGTTAAACTCAGGCTCTTAGGGTTAGGGTTAGACTCAGGCTCTTAGGGTTAGACTCAGGCTCTTAGGGTTAGGGTTAGACTCAGGCTCTTAGGGTGAGGGTTAGACTCAGGCTCTTAGGGTTAGGGTTAGACTCAGGCTCTTAGGGTGAGGGTTAGACTCAGGCTCTTAGGGTTAGGGTTAGACTCAGGCTCTTAGGGTGAGGGTTAGACTCAGGCTCTTAGGGTGAGGGTTAGACTCAGGCTCTTAGGGTTAGGGTTAGGGTCAGGCTCTTAGGGTGAGGGTTAGACTCAGGCTCTTAGGGTGAGGGTTAAACTCAGGCTCTTAGGGTTAGGGTTAGACTCAGGCTCTTAGGGTGAGGGTTAGACTCAGGCTCTTAGGGTTAGGGTTAGACTCAGGCTCTTAGGGTTAGGGTTAGACTCAGGCTCTTAGGGTTAGGGTTAGACTTAGGCTCTTAGGGTTAGGGTTAGACTCAGGCTCTTCGGGTTAGGGTTAGACTCAGGCTCTTAGGGTTAGGGTTAGACTCAGGCTCTTAGGGTGAGGGTTAGACTCAGGCTCTTCGGGTTAGGGTTAGACTCAGGCTCTTCGGGTTAGGGTTAGACTCAGGCTCTTAGGGTGAGGGTTAGACTCAGGCTCTTAGGGTGAGGGTTAGACTCAGGCTCTTAGGGTTAGACTCAGGCTCTTAGGGTTAGGGTTAGACTCAGGCTCTTAGGGTTAGGGTTAGACTCAGGCTCTTCGGGTTAGGGTTAGACTCAGGCTCTTAGGCTTAGGGTTAGACTCAGGCTCTTAGGGTTAGGGTTAGACTTAGGCTCTTAGGGTTAGGGTTAGACTCAGGCTCTTAGGGTGAGGGTTAGACTCAGGCTCTTAGGGTTAGGGTTCGACTCAGGCTCTTAGGGTTAGGGTTAGACTCAGGCTCTTAGGGTTAGGGTTAGACTCAGGCTCTTAGGGTTAGGGTTAGACTCAGGCTCTTAGGGTTAGGGTTAGACTCAGGCTCTTAGGGTGAGGGTTAGACTCAGGCTCTTCGGGTTAGGGTTAGACTCAGGCTCTTAGGGTTAGGGTTAGACTCAGGCTCTTAGGGTGAGGGTTAGACTCAGGCTCTTAGGGTGAGGGTTAGACTCAGGCTCTTAGGGTTAGGGTTAGACTCATGCTCTTAGGGTGAGGGTTAGACTCAGGCTCTTAGGGTTAGGGTTAGACTCAGGCTCTTAGGCTTAGGGTTAGACTCAGGCTCTTAGGCTTAGGGTTAGACTCAGGCTCTTAGGGTGAGGGTTAGACTCAGGCTCTTAGGGTTAGGGTTAGACTCAGGCTCTTAGGGTGAGGGTTAGACTCAGGCTCTTAGGGTTAGGGTTAGACTCAGGCTCTTAGGGTTAGGGTTAGACTCAGGCTCTTAGGGTTAGGGTTAGACTCAGGCTTTTAGGGTTAGGGTTAGACTCAGGCTCTTAGGGTTAGGGTTAGACTCAGGCTCTTAGGGTGAGGGTTAGACTCAGGCTCTTAGGGTTAGGGTTAGACTCAGGCTCTTAGGCTTAGGGTTAGACTCAGGCTCTTAGGGTTAGGGTTAGACTCAGGCTCTTAGGGTTAGGGTTAGACTCAGGCTCTTAGGCTTAAAGTTAGACTCAGGCTCTTAGGCTTAAAGTTAGACTCAGGCTCTTAGGCTTAGGGTTAGACTCAGGCTCTTAGGGTTAGGGTTCGATTCAGGCTCTTAGGGTGAGGGTTAGACTCAGGCTCTTAGGGTGAGGGTTAGACTCAGGCTCTTAGGGTTAGGGTTAGACTCAGGCTCTTAGGGTTAGGGTTAGACTCAGGCTCTTAGGGTGAGGGTTAGACTCAGGCTCTTAGGGTGAGGGTTAGACTCAGGCTCTTAGGGTTAGGGTTAGACTCAGGCTCTTAGGGTTAGGGTTAGACTCAGGCTCTTAGGGTTAGGGTTAGACTCAGGCTCTTAGGGTTAGGGTTAGACTCAGGCTCTTAGGGTGAGGGTTATACTCAGGCTCTTAGGGTTAGGGTTAGACTCAGGCTCTTAGGGTTAGGGTTAGACTCAGGCTCTTAGATTAAGGGTTAGACTCAGGCTCTTAGGGTTAGGGTTAGACTCAGGCTCTTAGGGTTAGGGTTAGACTCAGGCTCTTAGGGTTAGGGTTAGACTTCAGGCTCTTAGGGTTAGGGTTAGACTCAGACTCTTAGGGTTAGGGTTAGACTCAGGCTCTTAGGGTTAGGGTTAGACTCAGGCTCTTAGGCTTAAAGTTAGACTCAGGCTCTTAGGCTTAGGGTTAGACTCAGGCTCTTAGGGTTAGGGTTAGACTCAGGCTCTTAGGGTTAGGGTTAGACTCAGGCTCTTAGGGTTAGGGTTAGACTCAGGCTCTTAGGGTTAGGGTTAGACTCAGGCTCTTAGGGTGAGGGTTAGACTCAGGCTCTTAGGGTGAGGGTTAGACTCAGGCTCTTAGGGTTAGGGTTAGACTCAGGCTCTTAGGGTTAGGGTTAGACTCAGGCTCTTAAGGTTAGGGTTAGACTCAGGCTCTTAGGGTTAGGGTTAGACTCAGGCTCTTAGGGTTAGGGTTAGACTCAGGCTCTTAGGGTTAGGGTTAGACTCAGGCTCTTAGGGTTAGGGTTCGACTCAGGCTCTTAGGGTTAGGGTTCGACTCAGGCTCTTAGGGTTAGGGTTCGACTCAGGCTCTTAGGGTTAGGGTTAGACTCAGGCTCTTAGGGTGAGGGTTAGACTCAGGCTCTTCGGGTTAGGGTTAGACTCAGGCTCTTAGGGTGAGGGTTACACTCAGGCTCTTAGGGTGAGGGTTAGACTCAGGCTCTTAGGGTTAGGGTTAGACTCAGGCTCTTAGGGTGAGGGTTAGACTCAGGCTCTTAGGGTGAGGGTTAGACTCAGGCTCTTCGGGTTAGGGTTAGACTCAGGCTCTTAGGGTGAGGGTTACACTCAGGCTCTTAGGGTGAGGGTTAGACTCAGGCTCTTAGGGTTAGGGTTAGACTCAGGCTCTTAGGGTTAGGGTTAGACTCAGGCTGTTAGGGTTAGGCTCAGGCTCTTAGGGTTAGGGTTAGACTCAGGCTCTTAGGGTGAGGGTTAGACTCAGGCTCTTAGGGTGAGGGTTAGACTCAGGCTCTTAGGGTTAGGGTTAGACTCAGGCTCTTAGGGTTAGGGTTAGACTCAGGCTCTTAGGGTTAGGGTTAGACTCAGGCTCTTAGGGTTAGGGTTAGACTCAGGCTCTTAGGGTGAGGGTTAGACTCAGGCTCTTAGGGTTAGGGTTCGACTCAGGCTCTTAGGGTTAGGGTTCGATTCAGGCTCGTAGGGTTAGGATTCGACTCAGGCTCTTAGGGTTAGGGTTAGACTCAGGCTCTTAGGGTGAGGGTTAGACTCAGGCTCTTCGGGTTAGGGTTAGACTCAGGCTCTTACGGTTAGGGTTAGACTCAGGCTCTTAGGGTGAGGTTTGGACTCAGGCTCTTAGGGTTATGGTTAGACTCAGGCTCTTAGGGTGAGGGTTAGACTCAGGCTCTTAGGGTGAGGGTTAGACTCAGGCTCTTAGGGTTAGGGTTAGACTCAGGCTCTTAGGGTTAGGGTTAGACTCAGGCTCTTAGGGTTAGGGTTAGACTCAGGCTCTTAGGGTTAGGGTTCGACTCAGGCTCTTAGGGTTAGGGTTCGATTCAGGCTCTTAGGGTTAGGGTTAGACTCAGGCTCTTAGGCTTAGGGTTAGACTCAGGCTCTTAGGGTTAGGGTTAGACTCAGGCTCTTAGGGTTAGGGTTAGACTCAGGCTCTTAGGGTTAGGGTTCGACTCAGGCTCTTAGGGTTAGGGTTCGATTCAGGCTCTTAGGGTGAGGGTTAGACTCAGGCTCTTAGGGTGAGGGTTAGACTCAGGCTCTTAGGGTTAGGGTTAGACTCAGGCTCTTAGGGTTAGGGTTAGACTCAGGCTCTTAGGGTGAGGGTTAGACTCAGGCTCTTAGGGTTAGGGTTAGACTCAGGCTCTTAGGGTTAGGGTTAGACTCAGGCTCTTAGGGTGAGGGTTAGACTCAGGCTCTTAGGGTGAGGGTTAGACTCAGGCTCTTAGGCTTAGGGTTAGACTCAGGCTCTTAGGGTGAGGGTTATACTCAGGCTCTTAGGGTTAGGGTTAGACTCAGGCTCTTAGGCTTAGGGTTAGACTCAGGCTCTTAGATTAAGGGTTAGACTCAGGCTCTTAGGGTTAGGGTTAGACTCAGGCTCTTAGGGTTAGGGTTAGACTCAGGCTCTTAGGGTTAGGGTTCGACTCAGGCTCTTAGGGTTAGGGTTAGACTCAGGCTCTTAGGGTGAGGGTTAGACTCAGGCTCTTCGGGTTAGGGTTAGACTCAGGCTCTTAGGGTGAGGGTTACACTCAGGCTCTTAGGGTGAGGGTTAGACTCAGGCTCTTAGGGTTAGGGTTAGACTCAGGCTCTTAGGGTGAGGGTTAGACTCAGGCTCTTAGGGTGAGGGTTAGACTCAGGCTCTTCGGGTTAGGGTTAGACTCAGGCTCTTAGGGTGAGGGTTAGACTCAGGCTCTTAGGGTGAGGGTTAGACTCAGGCTCTTAGGGTTAGGGTTAGACTCAGGCTCTTAGGGTGAGGGTTAGACTCAGGCTCTTAGGGTGAGGGTTAGACTCAGGCTCTTAGGGTGAGGGTTAGACTCAGGCTCTTAGGGTTAGGGTTAGACTCAGGCTCTTAGGGTTAGGGTTAGACTCAGGCTCTTAGGGTGAGGGTTAGACTCAGGCTCTTAGGGTTAGGGTTAGACTCAGGCTCTTAGGGTTAGGGTTAGACTCAGGCTCTTAGGGTGAGGGTTAGACTCAGGCTCTTAGGGTTAGGGTTAGACTCAGGCTCTTAGGGTTAGGGTTAGACTCAGGCTCTTAGGCTTAAAGTTAGACTCAGGCTCTTAGGCTTAGGGTTAGACTCAGGCTCTTAGGGTGAGGGTTAGACTCAGGCTCTTAGGGTTAGGGTTAGACTCAGGCTCTTAGGGTTAGGGTTAGACTCAGGCTCTTAGGGTGAGGGTTATACTCAGGCTCTTAGGGTTAGGGTTAGACTCAGGCTCTTAGGCTTAGGGTTAGACTCAGGCTCTTAGATTAAGGGTTAGACTCAGGCTCTTAGGGTTAGGGTTAGACTCAGGCTCTTAGGGTTAGGGTTAGACTCAGGCTCTTAGATTAAGGGTTAGACTCAGGCTCTTAGGGTTAGGGTTAGACTCAGGCTCTTCGGGTTAGGGTTAGACTCAGGCTCTTAGGGTTAGGGTTAGACTCAGACTCTTAGGGTTAGGGTTAGACTCAGGCTCTTAGGGTGAGGGTTACACTCAGGCTCTTAGGGTGAGGGTTAGACTCAGGCTCTTAGGGTTAGGGTTAGACTCAGGCTCTTAGGGTGAGGGTTAGACTCAGGCTCTTAGGGTGAGGGTTAGACTCAGGCTCTTCGGGTTAGGGTTAGACTCAGGCTCTTAGGGTTAGGGTTAGACTCAGGCTCTTAGGGTGAGGGTTAGACTCAGGCTCTTTTAGGGTTAGGTTTAGACTCAGGCTCTTAGGGTGAGGGTTAGACTCATGCTCTTAGGGTGAGGGTTAGACTCAGGCTCTTCGGGTTAGGGTTAGACTCAGGCTCTTAGGGTTAGGGTTAGACTCAGGCTCTTAGATTAAGGGTTAGACTCAGGCTCTTAGGGTTAGGGTTAGACTCAGGCTCTTCGGGTTAGGGTTAGACTCAGGCTCTTAGGGTTAGGGTTAGACTCAGACTCTTAGGGTTAGGGTTAGACTCAGGCTCTTAGGGTGAGGGTTACACTCAGGCTCTTAGGGTGAGGGTTAGACTCAGGCTCTTAGGGTTAGGGTTAGACTCAGGCTCTTAGGGTGAGGGTTAGACTCAGGCTCTTAGGGTGAGGGTTAGACTCAGGCTCTTCGGGTTAGGGTTAGACTCAGGCTCTTAGGGTTAGGGTTAGACTCAGGCTCTTAGGGTGAGGGTTAGACTCAGGCTCTTTTAGGGTTAGGTTTAGACTCAGGCTCTTAGGGTGAGGGTTAGACTCATGCTCTTAGGGTGAGGGTTAGACTCAGGCTCTTCGGGTTAGGGTTAGACTCAGGCTCTTAGGGTGAGGGTTAGACTCAGGCTCTTAGGGTGAGGGTTAGACTCAGGCTCTTAGGGTGAGGGTTAGACTCAGGCTCTTAGGGTTAGTGTTAGACTCAGGCTCTTAGGGTTAGGGTTAGACTCAGGCTCTTAGGGTTAGGGTTAGACTCAGGCTCTTAGGGTTAGGGTTAGACTCAGGCTCTTAGGGTTAGGGTTAGACTCAGGCTCTTAGGGTTAGGGTTAGACTCAGGCTCTTAGGGTTAGGGTTCGATTCAGGCTCGTAGGGTTAGGATTCGACTCAGGCTCTTAGGGTTAGGGTTAGACTCAGGCTCTTAGGGTGAGGGTTAGACTCAGGCTCTTCGGGTTAGGGTTAGACTCAGGCTCTTACGGTTAGGGTTAGACTCAGGCTCGTAGGGTTAGGGTTAGACTCAGGCTCTTAGGGTGAGGTTTGGACTCAGGCTCTTAGGGTTATGGTTAGACTCAGGCTCTTAGGGTGAGGGTTAGACTCAGGCTCTTAGGGTTAGGGTTAGACTCAGGCTCTTAGGGTTAGGGTTAGACTCAGGCTTTTAGGGTTAGGGTTAGACTCAGGCTCTTAGGGTTAGGGTTAGACTCAGGCTCTTAGGGTTAGGGTTAGACTCAGGCTCTTAGGGTGAGGGTTAGACTCAGGCTCTTAGGGTGAGGGTTAGACTCAGGCTCTTAGGGTTAGGGTTAGACTCAGGCTCTTAGGGTTAGGGTTAGACTCAGGCTCTTAGGGTTAGGGTTAGACTCAGGCTCTTAGGGTTAGGGTTCGATTCAGGCTCTTAGGGTTAGGGTTCGATTCAGGCTCTTAGGGTGAGGGTTAGACTCAGGCTCTTAGGGTTAGGGTTAGACTCAGGCTCTTAGGGTTAGGGTTAGACACAGGCTCTTAGGGTTAGGGTTCGACTCAGGCTCTTTAGGGTTAGGGTTCGATTCAGGCTCTTAGGGTGAGGGTTAGACTCAGGCTCTTAGGGTGAGGGTTAGACTCAGGCTCTTAGGGTTAGGGTTAGACTCAGGCTCTTAGGGTTAGGGTTAGACTCAGGCTCTTAGGGTGAGGGTTAGACTCAGGCTCTTAGGGTTAGGGTTAGACTCAGGCTCTTAGGGTTAGGGTTAGACTCAGGCTCTTAGGGTGAGGGTTAGACTCAGGCTCTTAGGGTTAGGGTTAGACTCAGGCTCTTAGGCTTAAAGTTAGACTCAGGCTCTTAGGCTTAAAGTTAGACTCAGGCTCTTAGGCTTAGGGTTAGACTCAGGCTCTTAGGGTGAGGGTTAGACTCAGGCTCTTAGGGTTAGGGTTAGACTCAGGCTCTTAGGGTTAGGGTTAGACTCAGGCTCTTAGGGTTAGGGTTAGACTCAGGCTCTTAGGGTTAGGGTTAGACTCAGGCTCTTAGGGTTAGGGTTAGACTCAGGCTCTTAGGCTTAGGGTTAGACTCAGGCTCTTAGGGTTAGTGTTAGACTCAGGCTCTTAGGGTTAGGGTTAGACTCAGGCTCTTAGGGTTAGGGTTAGACTCAGGCTCTTAGGGTGAGGGTTATACTCAGGCTCTTAGGGTTAGGGTTAGACTCAGGCTCTTAGGCTTAGGGTTAGACTCAGGCTCTTAGATTAAGGGTTAGACTCAGGCTCTTAGGGTTAGGGTTAGACTCAGGCTCTTAGGGTTAGGGTTAGACTCAGGCTCTTAGGGTTAGGGTTAGACTTCAGGCTCTTAGGGTGAGGGTTAGACTCAGACTCTTAGGGTTAGGGTTAGACTCAGGCTCTTAGGGTTAGGGTTAGACTCAGGCTCTTAGGCTTAAAGTTAGACTCAGGCTCTTAGGCTTAAAGTTAGACTCAGGCTCTTAGGCTTAGGGTTAGACTCAGGCTCTTAGGGTTAGGGTTAGACTCAGGCTCTTAGGGTTAGGGTTAGACTCAGGCTCTTAGGGTTAGGGTTAGACTCAGGCTCTTCGGGTTAGGGTTAGACTCAGGCTCTTAGGGTGAGGGTTAGACTCAGGCTCTTAGGGTGAGGGTTAGACTCAGGCTGTTAGGGTTAGGGTTAGACTCAGGCTCTTAGGGTTAGGGTTAGACTCAGGCTCTTAAGGTTAGGGTTAGACTCAGGCTCTTAGGGTTAGGGTTAGACTCAGGCTCTTAGGGTGAGGGTTAGACTCAGGCTCTTAGGGTTAGGGTTAGACTCAGGCTCTTAGGGTGAGGGTTAGACTCAGGCTCTTAGGGTTAGGGTTAGACTCAGGCTCTTAGGGTGAGGGTTAGACTCAGGCTCTTAGGGTTAGGGTTAGACTCAGGCTCTTAGGGTGAGGGTTAGACTCAGGCTCTTAGGGTTAGGGTTAGATTCAGGCTCTTAGGGTTAGGGTTAACTCAGGCTCTTTAGGGTTAGGGTTAGACTCAGGGTCTTAGGGTGAGGGTTAGACTCAGGCTCTTAGGGTTAGGGTTAGACTCAGGCTCTTAGGCTTAGGGTTAGACTCAGGCTCTTAGGCTTAAAGTTAGACTCAGGCTCTTAGGCTTAGGGTTAGACTCAGGCTCTTAGGGTGAGGGTTAGACTCAGGCTCTTAGGGTTAGGGTTAGACTTCAGGCTCTTAGGGTGAGGGTTAGACTCAGACTCTTAGGGTTAGGGTTAGACTTCAGGCTCTTAGGGTGAGGGTTAGACTCAGGCTCTTAGGGTTAGGGTTAGACTCAGGCTCTTAGGGTTAGGGTTAGACTCAGGCTCTTAGGGTGAGGGTTAGACTCAGGCTCTTAGGGTTAGGGTTAGACTCAGGCTCTTAGGGTTAGGGTTAGACTCAGTCTCTTAGGGTTAGGGTTAGACTTCAGGATCTTAGGGTGAGGGTTAGACTCAGGCTCTTAGGGTTAGGGTTAGACTCAGGCTCTTAGGGTTAGGGTTAGACTCAGGCTCTTAGGCTTAGGGTTAGACTCAGGCTCTTAGGGTTAGGGTTAGACTCAGGCTCTTAGGGTTAGGGTTAGACTCAGGCTCTTAGGGTGAGGGTTAGACTCAGGCTCTTAGGGTTAGGGTTAGACTCAGGCTCTTCGGGTTAGGGTTAGACTCAGGCTCTTAGGGTTAGGGTTAGACTCAGGCTCTTAGGGTGAGGGTTAGACTCAGGCTCTTAGGGTTAGGGTTAGACTCAGGCTCTTAGGGTTAGGGTTCGATTCAGGCTCGTAGGGTTAGGGTTCGACTCAGGCTCTTAGGGTTAGGGTTAGACTCAGGCTCTTAGGGTTAGGGTTAGACTCAGGCTCTTAGGGTGAGGGTTAGACTCAGGCTCTTAGGGTTAGGGTTAGACTCAGGCTCTTAGGCTTAGGGTTAGACTCAGGCTCTTAGGGTTAGGGTTAGACTCAGGCTCTTAGGGTTAGGGTTAGACTCAGGCTCTTAGGGTGAGGGTTAGACACAGGCTCTTAGGGTGAGGGTTAAACTCAGGCTCTTAGGGTTAGGGTTAGACTCAGGCTCTTAGGGTTAGACTCAGGCTCTTAGGGTTAGGGTTAGACTCAGGCTCTTAGGGTGAGGGTTAGACTCAGGCTCTTAGGGTTAGGGTTAGACTCAGGCTCTTAGGGTGAGGGTTAGACTCAGGCTCTTAGGGTTAGGGTTAGACTCAGGCTCTTAGGGTGAGGGTTAGACTCAGGCTCTTAGGGTGAGGGTTAGACTCAGGCTCTTAGGGTTAGGGTTAGGGTCAGGCTCTTAGGGTGAGGGTTAGACTCAGGCTCTTAGGGTGAGGGTTAAACTCAGGCTCTTAGGGTTAGGGTTAGACTCAGGCTCTTAGGGTGAGGGTTAGACTCAGGCTCTTAGGGTTAGGGTTAGACTCAGGCTCTTAGGGTTAGGGTTAGACTCAGGCTCTTAGGGTTAGGGTTAGACTTAGGCTCTTAGGGTTAGGGTTAGACTCAGGCTCTTCGGGTTAGGGTTAGACTCAGGCTCTTAGGGTTAGGGTTAGACTCAGGCTCTTAGGGTGAGGGTTAGACTCAGGCTCTTCGGGTTAGGGTTAGACTCAGGCTCTTCGGGTTAGGGTTAGACTCAGGCTCTTAGGGTGAGGGTTAGACTCAGGCTCTTAGGGTGAGGGTTAGACTCAGGCTCTTAGGGTTAGACTCAGGCTCTTAGGGTTAGGGTTAGACTCAGGCTCTTAGGGTTAGGGTTAGACTCAGGCTCTTCGGGTTAGGGTTAGACTCAGGCTCTTAGGCTTAGGGTTAGACTCAGGCTCTTAGGGTTAGGGTTAGACTTAGGCTCTTAGGGTTAGGGTTAGACTCAGGCTCTTAGGGTGAGGGTTAGACTCAGGCTCTTAGGGTTAGGGTTCGACTCAGGCTCTTAGGGTTAGGGTTAGACTCAGGCTCTTAGGGTTAGGGTTAGACTCAGGCTCTTAGGGTTAGGGTTAGACTCAGGCTCTTAGGGTTAGGGTTAGACTCAGGCTCTTAGGGTGAGGGTTAGACTCAGGCTCTTAGGGTTAGGGTTAGACTCAGGCTCTTAGGGTGAGGGTTAGACTCAGGCTCTTCGGGTTAGGGTTAGACTCAGGCTCTTAGGGTTAGGGTTAGACTCAGGCTCTTAGGGTGAGGGTTAGACTCAGGCTCTTAGGGTGAGGGTTAGACTCAGGCTCTTAGGGTTAGGGTTAGACTCATGCTCTTAGGGTGAGGGTTAGACTCAGGCTCTTAGGGTGAGGGTTAGACTCAGGCTCTTAGGCTTAGGGTTAGACTCAGGCTCTTAGGCTTAGGGTTAGACTCAGGCTCTTAGGGTGAGGGTTAGACTCAGGCTCTTAGGGTTAGGGTTAGACTCAGGCTCTTAGGGTGAGGGTTAGACTCAGGCTCTTAGGGTTAGGGTTAGACTCAGGCTCTTAGGGTTAGGGTTAGACTCAGGCTCTTAGGGTTAGGGTTAGACTCAGGCTTTTAGGGTTAGGGTTAGACTTCAGGCTCTTAGGGTTAGGGTTAGACTCAGGCTCTTAGGGTGAGGGTTAGACTCAGGCTCTTAGGGTTAGGGTTAGACTCAGGCTCTTAGGGTTAGGGTTAGACTCAGGCTCTTAGGGTTAGGGTTAGACTCAGGCTCTTAGGGTTAGGGTTAGACTCAGGCTCTTAGGGTGAGGGTTAGACTCAGGCTCTTTAGGGTTAGGGTTAGACTCAGGCTCTTAGGGTTAGGGTTAGACTCAGGCTCTTAGGGTTAGGGTTAGACTCAGGCTCTTAGGGTGAGGGTTAGACTCAGGCTCTTAGGGTGAGGGTTAGACTCAGGCTCTTAGGGTTAGGGTTAGACTCAGGCTCTTAGGGTTAGGGTTAGACTCAGGCTCTTAGGGTTAGGGTTCGACTCAGGCTCTTAGGGTTAGGGTTAGACTCAGGCTCTTAGGGTGAGGGTTAGACTCAGGCTCTTCGGGTTAGGGTTAGACTCAGGCTCTTAGGGTGAGGGTTAGACTTAGGCTCTTAGGGTTAGGGTTAGACTCAGGCTCTTAGGGTTAGGGTTAGACTCAGGCTCTTAGGGTGAGGGTTAGACTCAGGCTCTTAGGGTGAGGGTTAGACTCAGGCTCTTCGGGTTAGGGTTAGACTCAGGCTCTTCGGGTTAGGGTTAGACTCAGGCTCTTAGGGTGAGGGTTAGACTCAGGCTCTTAGGGTGAGGGTTCGATTCAGGCTCTTAGGGTTAGGGTTAGACTCAGGCTCTTAGGGTTAGGGTTAGACTCAGGCTCTTAGGGTTAGGGTTAGACTCAGGCTCTTAGGGTGAGGGTTAGACTCAGGCTCTTAGGGTTAGGGTTAGACTCAGGCTCGTAGGGTTAGGATTCGACTCAGGCTCGTAGGGTTAGGGTTAGACTCAGGCTCTTAGGGTTAGGGTTAGACACAGGCTCTTCGGGTTAGGGTTAGACTCAGGCTCTTAGGGTTAGGGTTAGACTCAGGCTCTTAGGGTTAGGGTTAGACTCAGGCTCGTAGGGTTAGGGTTAGACTCAGGCTCTTAGGGTGAGGGTTAGACTCAGGCTCTTAGGGTTAGGGTTAGACTCAGGCTCTTAGGGTGAGGGTTAGACTCAGGCTCTTAGGGTTAGGGTTAGACTCAGGCTCTTAGGGTTAGGGTTAACTCAGGCTCTTTAGGGTTAGGGTTAGACTCAGGCTCTTAGGGTGAGGGTTAGACTCAGGCTCTTAGGGTTAGGGTTAGACTCAGGCTCTTAGGGTGAGGGTTAGACTCAGGCTCTTAGGGTGAGGGTTAGACTCAGGCTCTTAGGGTGAGGGTTAGACTCAGGCTCTTAGGGTTAGGGTTAGACTCAGGCTCTTAGGGTTAGGGTTAGACTTCAGGCTCTTAGGGTGAGGGTTAGACTCAGACTCTTAGGGTTAGGGTTAGACTTCAGGCTCTTAGGGTGAGGGTTAGACTCAGGCTCTTAGGGTTAGGGTTAGACTCAGGCTCTTAGGGTTAGGGTTAGACTCAGGCTCTTCGGGTTAGGGTTAGACTCAGGCTCTTAGGGTTAGGGTTAGACTCAGGCTCTTAGGGTTAGGGTTAGACTCAGGCTCTTAGGGTTAGGGTTAGACTTCAGGCTCTTAGGGTGAGGGTTAGACTCAGGCTCTTAGGGTTAGGGTTAGACTCAGGCTCTTAGGCTTAGGGTTAGACTCAGGCTCTTAGGGTTAGGGTTAGACTCAGGCTCTTAGGGTTAGGGTTAGACTCAGGCTCTTAGGGTGAGGGTTAGACTCAGGCTCTTCGGGTTAGGGTTAGACTCAGGCTCTTCGGGTTAGGGTTAGACTCAGGCTCTTAGGGTTAGGGTTAGACTCAGGCTCTTAGGGTGAGGGTTAGACTCAGGCTCTTAGGGTTAGGGTTAGACTCAGGCTCTTAGGGTTAGGGTTCGATTCAGGCTCGTAGGGTTAGGGTTCGACTCAGGCTCTTAGGGTTAGGGTTAGACTCAGGCTCTTAGGGTTAGGGTTAGACTCAGGCTCTTAGGGTGAGGGTTAGACTCAGGCTCTTAGGGTTAGGGTTAGACTCAGGCTCTTAGGGTTAGGGTTAGACTCAGGCTCTTAGGGTGAGGGTTAGACACAGGCTCTTAGGGTGAGGGTTAAACTCAGGCTCTTAGGGTTAGGGTTAGACTCAGGCTCTTAGGGTTAGACTCAGGCTCTTAGGGTTAGGGTTAGACTCAGGCTCTTAGGGTGAGGGTTAGACTCAGGCTCTTAGGGTTAGGGTTAGACTCAGGCTCTTAGGGTGAGGGTTAGACTCAGGCTCTTAGGGTTAGGGTTAGACTCAGGCTCTTAGGGTGAGGGTTAGACTCAGGCTCTTAGGGTGAGGGTTAGACTCAGGCTCTTAGGGTTAGGGTTAGACTCAGGCTCTTAGGGTTAGAGTTAGACTCAGGCTCTTAGGGTGAGGGTTAGACTCAGGCTCTTAGGGTTAGGGTTAGACTCAGGCTCTTAGGGTGAGGGTTAGACTCAGGCTCTTAGGGTTAGGGTTAGACTCAGGCTCTTAGGGTTAGGGTTAGACTCAGGCTCTTAGGGTTAGGGTTAGACTTAGGCTCTTAGGGTTAGGGTTAGACTCAGGCTCTTCGGGTTAGGGTTAGACTCAGGCTCTTAGGGTTAGGGTTAGACTCAGGCTCTTAGGGTTAGGGTTAGACTCAGGCTCTTAGGGTGAGGGTTAGACTCAGGCTCTTAGGGTTAGGGTTAGACTCAGGCTCTTAGGGTGAGGGTTAGACTCAGGCTCTTCGGGTTAGGGTTAGACTCAGGCTCTTCGGGTTAGGGTTAGACTCAGGCTCTTAGGGTGAGGGTTAGACTCAGGCTCTTAGGGTGAGGGTTAGACTCAGGCTCTTAGGGTTAGACTCAGGCTCTTAGGGTTAGGGTTAGACTCAGGCTCTTAGGGTTAGGGTTAGACTCAGGCTCTTAGGGTTAGGGTTAGACTCAGGCTCTTAGAGTTAGGGTTAGACTCAGGCTCTTAGGGTTAGGGTTAGACTTAGGCTCTTAGGGTTAGGGTTAGACTCAGGCTCTTAGGGTGAGGGTTAGACTCAGGCTCTTAGGGTTAGGGTTCGACTCAGGCTCTTAGGGTTAGGGTTAGACTCAGGCTCTTAGGGTTAGGGTTAGACTCAGGCTCTTAGGGTTAGGGTTAGACTCAGGCTCTTAGGGTTAGGGTTAGACTCAGGCTCTTAGGGTGAGGGTTAGACTCAGGCTCTTAGGGTTAGGGTTAGACTCAGGCTCTTAGGGTGAGAGTTAGACTCAGGCTCTTAGGGTTAGGGTTAGACTCAGGCTCTTAGGGTTAGGGTTAGACTCAGGCTCTTAGGGTGAGGGTTAGACTCAGGCTCTTAGGGTGAGGGTTAGACTCAGGCTCTTAGGGTTAGGGTAAGACTCATGCTCTTAGGGTGAGGGTTAGACTCAGGCTCTTAGGGTGAGGGTTAGACTCAGGCTCTTAGGCTTAGGGTTAGACTCAGGCTCTTAGGGTGAGGGTTAGAGTCAGGCTCTTAGGGTTAGGGTTAGAGTCAGGCTCTTAGGGTTAGGGTTAGACTCAGGCTCTTAGGGTGAGGGTTAGACTCAGACTCTTCGGGTTAGGGTTAGACTCAGGCTCTTAGGGTTAGGGTTAGACTCAGGCTCTTAGGGTTAGGGTTAGACTCAGGCTCTTAGGGTTAGGGTTAGACTTCAGGCTCTTAGGGTTAGGGTTAGACTCAGGCTCTTAGGGTGAGGGTTAGACTCAGGCTCTTAGGGTTAGGGTTAGACTCAGGCTCTTAGGGTTAGGGTTAGACTCAGGCTCTTAGGCTTAGGGTTAGACTCAGGCTCTTAGGGTTAGGGTTAGGCTCAGGCTCTTAGGGTTAGGGTTAGACTCAGGCTCTTAGGGTTAGGGTTAGACTCAGGCTCTTAGGGTGAGGGTTAGACTTCAGGCTCTTAGGGTTAGGGTTAGACTCAGGCTCTTAGGGTGAGGGTTAGACTCAGGCTCTTAGGGTTAGGGTTAGACTCAGGCTCTTAGGGTTAGGGTTAGACTCAGGCTCTTAGGGTGAGGGTTAGACTCAGGCTCTTAGGGTTAGGGTTAGACTCAGGCTCTTAGGGTTAGGGTTAGACTCAGGCTCTTAGGGTGAGGGTTAGACTCAGGCTCTTTAGGGTTAGGGTTAGACTCAGGCTCTTAGGGTTAGGGTTAGACTCAGGCTCTTAGGGTTAGGGTTAGACTCAGGCTCTTAGGGTGAGGGTTAGACTCAGGCTCTTAGGGTGAGGGTTAGACTCAGGCTCTTAGGGTTAGGGTTAGACTCAGGCTCTTAGGGTTAGGGTTAGACTCAGGCTCTTAGGGTTAGGGTTCGACTCAGGCTCTTAGGGTTAGGGTTAGACTCAGGCTCTTAGGGTGAGGGTTAGACTCAGGCTCTTCGGGTTAGGGTTAGACTCAGGCTCTTAGGGTGAGGGTTAGACTTAGGCTCTTAGGGTTAGGGTTAGACTCAGGCTCTTAGGGTTAGGGTTAGACTCAGGCTCTTAGGGTGAGGGTTAGACTCAGGCTCTTCGGGTTAGGGTTAGACTCAGGCTCTTCGGGTTAGGGTTAGACTCAGGCTCTTAGGGTGAGGGTTAGACTCAGGCTCTTAGGGTGAGGGTTAGACTCAGGCTCTTAGGGTTAGGGTTAGACTCAGGCTCTTAGGGTTAGGGTTCGACTCAGGCTCGTAGGGTTAGGGTTCGACTCAGGCTCTTAGGGTGAGGGTTAGACACAGGCTCTTCGGGTTAGGGTTAGACTCAGGCTCTTAGGGTTAGGGTTAGACTCAGGCTCTTAGGGTTAGGGTTAGACTCAGGCTCGTAGGGTTAGGGTTAGAGTCAGGCTCGTAGGGTGAGGGTTAGACTCAGGCTCTTAGGGTTAGGGTTAGACTCAGGCTCTTAGGGTTAGGGTTAGACTCAGGCTCTTAGGGTTAGGGTTAGACTCAGGCTCTTAGGGTTAGGGTTAGACTCAGGCTCTTCGGGTTAGGGTTAGACTCAGGCTCGTAGGGTTAGGGTTAGACTCAGGCTCTTAGGGTTAGGGTTAGACTCAGGCTCTTAGGGTGAGGGTTAGACTCAGGCTCTTAGGGTTAGGGTTAGACTCAGGCTCTTAGGGTGAGGGTTAGACTCAGGCTCTTAGGGTTAGGGTTAGACTCAGGCTCTTAGGGTTAGGGTTAGACTCAGGCTCTTAGGGTGAGGGTTAGACTCAGGCTCTTAGGGTTAGGGTTAGACTCAGGCTCTTAGGGTTAGGGTTAGACTCAGGCTCTTAGGGTGAGGGTTAGACTCAGGCTCTTAGGGTTAGGGTTAGACTCAGGCTCTTAGGGTGAGGGTTAGACTCAGGCTCTTAGGGTTAGGGTTAGACTCAGGCTCTTAGGGTGAGTGTTAGACTCAGGCTCTTAGGGTTAGGGTTAGACTCAGGCTCTTCGGGTTAGGGTTAGACTCAGGCTCTTAGGGTTAGGGTTCGACTCAGGCTCTTAGGGTGAGGGTTAGACTCAGGCTCTTAGGGTTAGGGTTAGACTCAGGCTCTTAGGGTTAGGGTTAGACTCAGGCTCTTAGGGTGAGGGTTAGACTCAGGCTCTTAGGGTTAGGGTTAGACTCAGGCTCTTAGGGTGAGGGTTAGACTCAGGCTCTTAGGGTTATGGTTCTACTCAGGCTCTTAGGGTGAGGGTTCGATTCAGGCTCTTAGGGTTAGGGTTCGACTCAGGCTCTTAGGGTTAGGGTTAGACTCATGCTCTTATGGTGAGGGTTAGACTCAGGCTCTTCGGGTTAGGGTTAGACTCAGGCTCTTAGGGTTAGGGTTAGACTCAGGCTCGTAGGGTTAGGGTTAGACTCAGGCTCTTAGGGTTAGGGTTAGACTCAGGCTCTTAGGGTGAGGGTTAGACTCAGGCTCTTAGGGTTAGGGTTAGACTCAGGCTCTTAGGGTTAGGGTTAGACTCAGGCTCTTAGGGTTAGGGTTAGACTCAGGCTCTTAGGGTGAGGGTTAGACTCAGGCTCTTTAGGGTTAGGGTTAGACTCAGGCTCTTCGGGTTAGGGTTAGACTCAGGCTCTTAGGGTTAGGGTTAGACTCAGGCTCTTAGGGTGAGGGTTAGACTCAGGCTCTTAGGGTGAGGGTTAGACTCAGGCTCTTAGGGTTAGGGTTAGACTCAGGCTCTTAGGGTTAGGGTTAGACTCAGGCTCTTAGGGTTAGGGTTCGACTCAGGCTCTTAGGGTTAGGGTTAGACTCAGGCTCTTAGGGTGAGGGTTAGACTCAGGCTCTTCGGGTTAGGGTTAGACTCAGGCTCTTAGGGTGAGGGTTAGACTTAGGCTCTTAGGGTTAGGGTTAGACTCAGGCTCTTAGGGTTAGGGTTAGACTCAGGCTCTTAGGGTGAGGGTTAGACTCAGGCTCTTAGGGTGAGGGTTAGACTCAGGCTCTTCGGGTTAGGGTTAGACTCAGGCTCTTCGGGTTAGGGTTAGACTCAGGCTCTTAGGGTGAGGGTTAGACTCAGGCTCTTAGGGTTAGGGTTAGACTCAGGCTCTTAGGGTTAGGGTTCGACTCAGGCTCTTAGGGTGAGGGTTAGACACAGGCTCTTCGGGTTAGGGTTAGACTCAGGCTCTTAGGGTTAGGGTTAGACTCAGGCTCTTAGGGTTAGGGTTAGACTCAGGCTCGTAGGGTTAGGGTTAGACTCAGGCTCGTAGGGTGAGGGTTAGACTCAGGCTCTTAGGGTTAGGGTTAGACTCAGGCTCTTAGGGTTAGGGTTAGACTCAGGCTCTTAGGGTTAGGGTTAGACTCAGGCTCTTCGGGTTAGGGTTAGACTCAGGCTCGTAGGGTTAGGGTTAGACTCAGGCTCTTAGGGTTAGGGTTAGACTCAGGCTCTTAGGGTGAGGGTTAGACTCAGGCTCTTAGGGTTAGGGTTAGACTCAGGCTCTTAGGGTGAGGGTTAGACTCAGGCTCTTAGGGTTAGGGTTAGACTCAGGCTCTTAGGGTTAGGGTTAGACTCAGGCTCTTAGGGTGAGGGTTAGACTCAGGCTCTTAGGGTGAGGGTTAGACTCAGGCTCTTAGGGTTAGGGTTAGACTCAGGCTCTTAGGGTGAGGGTTAGACTCAGGCTCTTAGGGTTAGGGTTAGACTCAGGCTCTTAGGGTGAGGGTTAGACTCAGGCTCTTAGGGTTAGGGTTAGACTCAGGCTCTTAGGGTGAGTGTTAGACTCAGGCTCTTAGGGTTAGGGTTAGACTCAGGCTCTTAGGGTTAGGGTTAGACTCAGGCTCTTAGGGTTAGGGTTAGACTCAGGCTCTTAGGGTTAGGGTTAGACTCAGGCTCTTAGGGTTAGGGTTAGACTCAGGCTCTTAGGGTGAGGGTTAGACTCAGGCTCTTAGGGTTAGGGTTCTACTCAGGCTCTTAGGGTGAGGGTTCGATTCAGGCTCGTAGGGTGAGGGTTCGACTCAGGCTCTTAGGGTTAGGGTTAGACTCAGGCTCTTAGGGTGAGGGTTAGACTCAGGCTCTTAGGGTTAGGGTTAGACTCAGGCTCTTAGGGTGAGTGTTAGACTCAGGCTCTTAGGGTTAGGGTTAGACTCAGGCTCTTAGGGTTAGGGTTAGACTCAGGCTCTTAGGGTTAGGGTTAGACTCAGGCTCTTAGGGTTAGGGTTAGACTCAGGCTCTTAGGGTTAGGGTTAGACTCAGGCCCTTAGGGTGAGGGTTAGACTCAGGCTCTTCGGGTTAGGGTTAGACTCAGGCTCTTAGGGTTAGGGTTAGATTCAGGCTCTTAGGGTGAGGGTTAGACTCAGGCTCTTAGGGTTAGGGTTAGACTCAGGCTCTTAGGGTGAGGGTTAGACTCAGGCTCTTAGGGTTAGGGTTAGACTCAGGCTCTTAGGGTTAGGGTTAGACTCAGGCTCTTAGGGTGAGGGTTAGACTCAGGCTCTTAGGGTGAGGGTTAGACTCAGGCTCTTAGGGTTAGGGTTAGACTCAGGCTCTTAGGGTTAGGGTTCGACTCAGGCTCTTAGGGTTAGGGTTCGACTCAGGCTCTTAGGGTGAGGGTTAGACTCAGGCTCTTAGGGTGAGGGTTAGACTCAGGCTCTTAGGGTTAGGGTTAGACTCAGGCTCTTAGGGTTAGGGTTAGACTCAGGCTCTTAGGGTTAGGGTTCGACTCAGGCTCTTAGGGTTAGGGTTAGACTCAGGCTCTTAGGGTGAGGGTTAGACTCAGGCTCTTCGGGTTAGGGTTAGACTCAGGCTCTTAGGGTGAGGGTTAGACTTAGGCTCTTAGGGTTAGGGTTAGACTCAGGCTCTTAGGGTTAGGGTTAGACTCAGGCTCTTAGGGTGAGGGTTAGACTCAGGCTCTTAGGGTGAGGGTTAGACTCAGGCTCTTCGGGTTAGGGTTAGACTCAGGCTCTTCGGGTTAGGGTTAGACTCAGGCTCTTAGGGTGAGGGTTAGACTCAGGCTCTTAGGGTGAGGGTTAGACTCAGGCTCTTAGGGTTAGGGTTAGACTCAGGCTCTTAGGGTTAGGGTTCGACTCAGGGTCGTAGGGTTAGGGTTCGACTCAGGCTCTTAGGGTGAGGGTTAGACACAGGCTCTTCGGGTTAGGGTTAGACTCAGGCTCTTAGGGTTAGGGTTAGACTCAGGCTCTTAGGGTTAGGGTTAGACTCAGGCTCTTCGGGTTAGGGTTAGACTCAGGCTCTTAGGGTTAGGGTTAGACTCAGGCTCTTCGGGTTAGGGTTAGACTCAGGCTCTTCGGGTTAGGGTTAGACTCAGGCTCTTCGGGTTAGGGTTAGACTCAGGCTCTTAGGGTTAGGGTTAGACTCAGGCTCTTCGGGTTAGGGTTAGACTCAGGCTCTTAGGGTGAGGGTTAGACTCAGGCTCTTAGGGTTAGACTCAGGCTCTGATGGTGAGGGTTAGACTCAGGCTCTTAGGGTGAGGGTTAGACTCAGGCTCTTAGGGTTAGGGTTAGACTCAGGCTCTTAGGGTTAGGGTTAGACTCAGGCTCTTAGGGTGAGGGTTAGACTCAGGCTCTTAGGGTTAGGGTTAGACTCAGGCTCTTAGGGTGAGGGTTAGACTCAGGCTCTTAGGGTTAGGGTTAGACTCAGGCTCTTAGGCTTAGGGTTAGACTCAGGCTCTTAGGGTGAGGGTTAGACTCAGGCTCTTAGGGTGAGTGTTAGACTCAGGCTCTTAGGGTTAGGGTTAGACTCAGGCTCTTAGGGTTAGGGTTAGACTCAGGCTCTTAGGGTTAGGGTTCGACTCAGGCTCTTAGGGTGAGGGTTAGACTCAGGCTCTTAGGGTTAGGGTTAGACTCAGGCTCTTAGGGTTAGGGTTAGACTCAGGCTCTTAGGGTTAGGGTTAGACTCAGGCTCTTAGGGTGAGGGTTAGACTCAGGCTCTTAGGGTTAGGGTTCGATTCAGGCTCTTAGGGTGAGGGTTAGACTCAGGCTCTTAGGGTTAGGGTTCTACTCAGGCTCTTAGGGTGAGGGTTCGATTCAGGCTCGTAGGGTGAGGGTTCGACTCAGGCTCTTAGGGTTAGGGTTAGACTCATGCTCTTATGGTGAGGGTTAGACTCAGGCTCTTCGGGTTAGGGTTAGACTCAGGCTCTTAGGGTTAGGGTTAGACTCAGGCTCGTAGGGTTAGGGTTAGACTCAGTCTCTTAGGGTGAGGGTTAGACTTAGGCTCTTAGGGTTAGGGTTAGACTCAGGCTCTTAGGGTTAGGGTTAGACTCAGGCTTATAGGGTTAGGGTTAGACTCAGGCTCTTAGGGTGAGGGTTAGACTCAGGCTCTTCGGGTTAGGGTTAGACTCAGGCTCTTCGGGTTAGGGTTAGACTCAGGCTCTTAGGGTGAGGGTTAGACTCAGGCTCTTAGGGTTAGGGTTAGACTCAGGCTCTTAGGGTGAGGGTTAGACTCAGGCTCTTAGGGTTAGGGTTAGACTCAGGCTCTTAGGGTTAGGGTTAGACTCAGGCTCTTAGGGTGAGGGTTAGACTCAGGCTCTTAGGGTGAGGGTTAGACTCAGGCTCTTAGGGTTAGGGTTAGACTCAGGCTCTTAGGGTTAGGGTTCGACTCAGGCTCTTAGGGTTAGGGTTCGATTCAGGCTCTTAGGGTGAGGGTTAGACTCAGGCTCTTAGGGTTAGGGTTAGACTCAGGCTCTTAGGGTTAGGGTTAGACTCAGGCTCTTAGGGTGAGGGTTAGACTCAGGCTCTTAGGGTTAGGGTTAGACTCAGGCTCTTAGGGTTAGGGTTAGACTCAGGCTCTTAGGGTGAGGGTTAGACTCAGGCTCTTAGGGTTAGGGTTAGACTCAGGCTCTTTAGGGTTAGGGTTAGACTCAGGCTCTTAGGGTTAGGGTTAGACTCAGGCTCTTAGGGTTAGGGTTAGACTCAGGCTCTTAGGGTGAGGGTTAGACTCAGGCTCTTAGGGTTAGGGTTAGACTCAGGCTCTTAGGGTGAGGGTTAGACTCAGGCTCTTAGGGTTAGGGTTAGACTCAGGCTCTTAGGGTTAGGGTTAGACTCAGGCTCTTAGGGTTAGGGTTCGACTCAGGCTCTTAGGGTGAGGGTTCGATTCAGGCTCTTAGGGTGAGGGTTAGACTCAGGCTCTTAGGGTGAGGGTTAGACTCAGGCTCTTAGGGTTAGGGTTAGACACAGGCTCTTAGGGTGAGGGTTAGGCTCAGGCTCTTAGGGTTAGGGTTAGACTCAGGCTCTTAGGGTTAGGGTTAGACTCAGGCTCTTAGGGTGAGGGTTAGACTCAGGCTCTTAGGGTTAGGGTTAGACTCAGGCTCTTAGGGTTAGGGTTAGACTCAGGCTCTTAGGGTTAGGGTTAGACTCAGGCTCTTAGGGTTAGGGTTAGACTCAGGCTCTTAGGGTGAGGGTTAGACTCAGGCTCTTAGGGTTAGGGTTAGACTCAGGCTCTTAGGGTTAGGGTTAGACTCAGGCTCTTAGGGTGAGGGTTAGACTCAGGCTCTTAGGGTTAGGGTTAGACTCAGGCTCTTAGGGTTAGGGTTAGACTCAGGCTCTTAGGGTGAGGGTTAGACTCAGGCTCTTAGGGTTAGGGTTAGACTCAGGCTCTTAGGGTGAGGGTTAGACTCAGGCTCTTAGGGTTAGGGTTAGACTCAGGCTCTTCGGGTTAGGGTTAGACTCAGGCTCTTAGGGTGAGGGTTAGACTCAGGCTCTTAGGGTGAGGGTTAGACTCAGGCTCTTAGGGTTAGGGTTAGACTCAGGCTCTTAGGGTTAGGGTTAGACTCAGGCTCTTAGGGTGAGGGTTAGACTCAGGCTCTTAGGGTTAGGGTTAGACTCAGGCTCTTAGGCTTAGGGTTAGACTCAGGCTCTTAGGGTGAGGGTTAGACTCAGGCTCTTCGGGTTAGGGTTAGACTCAGGCTCTTAGGGTGAGGGTTAGACTCAGGCTCTTAGGGTGAGGGTTAGACTCAGGCTCTTAGGGTTAGGGTTAGACTCAGGCTCTTAGGGTTAGGGTTCGACTCAGGCTCGTAGGGTTAGGGTTCGACTCAGGCTCTTAGGGTGAGGGTTAGACACAGGCTCTTCGGGTTAGGGTTAGACTCAGGCTCTTAGGGTTAGGGTTAGACTCAGGCTCTTAGGGTTAGGGTTAGACTCAGGCTCGTAGGGTTAGGGTTAGACTCAGGCTCGTAGGGTGAGGGTTAGACTCAGGCTCTTAGGGTTAGGGTTAGACTCAGGCTCTTAGGGTTAGGGTTAGACTCAGGCTCTTAGGGTTAGGGTTAGACTCAGGCTCTTAGGGTTAGGGTTAGACTCAGGCTCTTCGGGTTAGGGTTAGACTCAGGCTCGTAGGGTTAGGGTTAGACTCAGGCTCTTAGGGTTAGGGTTAGACTCAGGCTCTTAGGGTGAGGGTTAGACTCAGGCTCTTAGGGTTAGGGTTAGACTCAGGCTCTTAGGGTGAGGGTTAGACTCAGGCTCTTAGGGTTAGGGTTAGACTCAGGCTCTTAGGGTTAGGGTTAGACTCAGGCTCTTAGGGTTAGGGTTAGACTCAGGCTCTTCGGGTTAGGGTTAGACTCAGGCTCTTAGGGTTAGGGTTAGACTCAGGCTCTTAGGGTGAGGGTTAGACTCAGGCTCTTAGGGTTAGGGTTAGACTCAGGCGCTTAGGGTGAGGGTTAGACTCAGGCTCTTAGGGTTAGGGTTAGACTCAGGCTCTTAGGGTGAGTGTTAGACTCAGGCTCTTAGGGTTAGGGTTAGACTCAGGCTCTTCGGGTTAGGGTTAGACTCAGGCTCTTAGGGTTAGGGTTCGACTCAGGCTCTTAGGGTGAGGGTTAGACTCAGGCTCTTAGGGTTAGGGTTAGACTCAGGCTCTTAGGGTTAGGGTTAGACTCAGGCTCTTAGGGTGAGGGTTAGACTCAGGCTCTTAGGGTTAGGGTTAGACTCAGGCTCTTAGGGTGAGGGTTAGACTCAGGCTCTTAGGGTTATGGTTCTACTCAGGCTCTTAGGGTGAGGGTTCGATTCAGGCTCTTAGGGTTAGGGTTCGACTCAGGCTCTTAGGGTTAGGGTTAGACTCATGCTCTTATGGTGAGGGTTAGACTCAGGCTCTTCGGGTTAGGGTTAGACTCAGGCTCTTAGGGTTAGGGTTAGACTCAGGCTCGTAGGGTTAGGGTTAGACTCAGGCTCTTAGGGTTAGGGTTAGACTCAGGCTCTTAGGGTGAGGGTTAGACTCAGGCTCTTAGGGTTAGGGTTAGACTCAGGCTCTTAGGGTTAGGGTTAGACTCAGGCTCTTAGGGTTAGGGTTAGACTCAGGCTCTTAGGGTGAGGGTTAGACTCAGGCTCTTAGGCTTAGGGTTAGACTCAGGCTCTTAGGCTTAGGGTTAGACTCAGGCTCTTAGGGTTAGGGTTAGACTCAGGCTCTTAGGGTGAGGGTTAGACTCAGGCTCTTAGGGTGAGGGTTAGACTCAGGCTCTTAGGGTTAGGGTTAGACTCAGGCTCGTAGGGTTAGGGTTAGACTCAGGCTCTTAGGGTTAGGGTTCGACTCAGGCTCTTAGGGTTAGGGTTAGACTCAGGCTCTTAGGGTGAGGGTTAGACTCAGGCTCTTCGGGTTAGGGTTAGACTCAGGCTCTTAGGGTGAGGGTTAGACTTAGGCTCTTAGGGTTAGGGTTAGACTCAGGCTCTTAGGGTTAGGGTTAGACTCAGGCTCTTAGGGTGAGGGTTAGACTCAGGCTCTTAGGGTGAGGGTTAGACTCAGGCTCTTCGGGTTAGGGTTAGACTCAGGCTCTTCGGGTTAGGGTTAGACTCAGGCTCTTAGGGTGAGGGTTAGACTCAGGCTCTTAGGGTGAGGGTTAGACTCAGGCTCTTAGGGTTAGGGTTAGACTCAGGCTCTTAGGGTTAGGGTTCGACTCAGGCTCTTAGGGTGAGGGTTAGACACAGGCTCTTCGGGTTAGGGTTAGACTCAGGCTCTTAGGGTTAGGGTTAGACTCAGGCTCTTAGGGTTAGGGTTAGACTCAGGCTCGTAGGGTTAGGGTTAGACTCAGGCTCGTAGGGTGAGGGTTAGACTCAGGCTCTTAGGGTTAGGGTTAGACTCAGGCTCTTAGGGTTAGGGTTAGACTCAGGCTCTTCGGGTTAGGGTTAGACTCAGGCTCGTAGGGTTAGGGTTAGACTCAGGCTCTTAGGGTTAGGGTTAGACTCAGGCTCTTAGGGTGAGGGTTAGACTCAGGCTCTTAGGGTTAGGGTTAGACTCAGGCTCTTAGGGTGAGGGTTAGACTCAGGCTCTTAGGGTTAGGGTTAGACTCAGGCTCTTAGGGTTAGGGTTAGACTCAGGCTCTTAGGGTGAGGGTTAGACTCAGGCTCTTAGGGTTAGGGTTAGACTCAGGCTCTTAGGGTTAGGGTTAGACTCAGGCTCTTAGGGTGAGGGTTAGACTCAGGCTCTTAGGGTTAGGGTTAGACTCAGGCTCTTAGGGTGAGGGTTAGACTCAGGCTCTTAGGGTTAGGGTTAGACTCAGGCTCTTAGGGTGAGTGTTAGACTCAGGCTCTTAGGGTTAGGGTTAGACTCAGGCTCTTAGGGTTAGGGTTAGACTCAGGCTCTTAGGGTTAGGGTTAGACTCAGGCTCTTAGGGTTAGGGTTAGACTCAGGCTCTTAGGGTGAGGGTTAGACTCAGGCTCTTAGGGTTAGGGTTAGACTCAGGCTCTTAGGGTGAGGGTTAGACTCAGGCTCTTAGGGTTAGGGTTCTACTCAGGCTCTTAGGGTGAGGGTTCGATTCAGGCTCGTAGGGTGAGGGTTCGACTCAGGCTCTTAGGGTTAGGGTTAGACTCATGCTCTTATGGTGAGGGTTAGACTCAGGCTCTTAGGGTTAGGGTTAGACTCAGGCTCTTAGGGTTAGGGTTAGACTCAGGCTCGTAGGGTTAGGGTTAGACTCAGTCTCTTAGGGTGAGGGTTAGACTTAGGCTCTTAGGGTTAGGGTTAGACTCAGGCTCTTAGGGTTAGGGTTAGACTCAGGCTCTTAGGGTTAGGGTTAGACTCAGGCCCTTAGGGTGAGGGTTAGACTCAGGCTCTTCGGGTTAGGGTTAGACTCAGGCTCTTAGGGTTAGGGTTAGACTCAGGCTCTTAGGGTGAGGGTTAGACTCAGGCTCTTAGGGTTAGGGTTAGACTCAGGCTCTTAGGGTGAGGGTTAGACTCAGGCTCTTAGGGTTAGGGTTAGACTCAGGCTCTTAGGGTTAGGGTTAGACTCAGGCTCTTAGGGTGAGGGTTAGACTCAGGCTCTTAGGGTGAGGGTTAGACTCAGGCTCTTAGGGTTAGGGTTAGACTCAGGCTCTTAGGGTTAGGGTTCGACTCAGGCTCTTAGGGTTAGGGTTCGACTCAGGCTCTTAGGGTGAGGGTTAGACTCAGGCTCTTAGGGTGAGGGTTAGACTCAGGCTCTTAGGGTTAGGGTTAGACTCAGGCTCTTAGGGTTAGGGTTAGACTCAGGCTCTTAGGGTTAGGGTTCGACTCAGGCTCTTAGGGTTAGGGTTAGACTCAGGCTCTTAGGGTGAGGGTTAGACTCAGGCTCTTCGGGTTAGGGTTAGACTCAGGCTCTTAGGGTGAGGGTTAGACTTAGGCTCTTAGGGTTAGGGTTAGACTCAGGCTCTTAGGGTTAGGGTTAGACTCAGGCTCTTAGGGTGAGGGTTAGACTCAGGCTCTTAGGGTGAGGGTTAGACTCAGGCTCTTCGGGTTAGGGTTAGACTCAGGCTCTTCGGGTTAGGGTTAGACTCAGGCTCTTAGGGTGAGGGTTAGACTCAGGCTCTTAGGGTGAGGGTTAGACTCAGGCTCTTAGGGTTAGGGTTAGACTCAGGCTCTTAGGGTGAGGGTTAGACTCAGGCTCTTAGGGTTAGGGTTAGACTCAGGCTCTTAGGGTTAGGGTTAGACTCAGGCTCGTAGGGTTAGGGTTAGACTCAGTCTCTTAGGGTGAGGGTTAGACTTAGGCTCTTAGGGTTAGGGTTAGACTCAGGCTCTTAGGGTTAGGGTTAGACTCAGGCTTATAGGGTTAGGGTTAGACTCAGGCTCTTAGGGTGAGGGTTAGACTCAGGCTCTTCGGGTTAGGGTTAGACTCAGGCTCTTCGGGTTAGGGTTAGACTCAGGCTCTTAGGGTGAGGGTTAGACTCAGGCTCTTAGGGTTAGGGTTAGACTCAGGCTCTTAGGGTGAGGGTTAGACTCAGGCTCTTAGGGTTAGGGTTAGACTCAGGCTCTTAGGGTTAGGGTTAGACTCAGGCTCTTAGGGTGAGGGTTAGACTCAGGCTCTTAGGGTGAGGGTTAGACTCAGGCTCTTAGGGTTAGGGTTAGACTCAGGCTCTTAGGGTTAGGGTTCGACTCAGGCTCTTAGGGTTAGGGTTCGATTCAGGCTCTTAGGGTGAGGGTTAGACTCAGGCTCTTAGGGTTAGGGTTAGACTCAGGCTCTTAGGGTTAGGGTTAGACTCAGGCTCTTAGGGTGAGGGTTAGACTCAGGCTCTTAGGGTTAGGGTTAGACTCAGGCTCTTAGGGTTAGGGTTAGACTCAGGCTCTTAGGGTGAGGGTTAGACTCAGGCTCTTAGGGTTAGGGTTAGACTCAGGCTCTTTAGGGTTAGGGTTAGACTCAGGCTCTTAGGGTTAGGGTTAGACTCAGGCTCTTAGGGTTAGGGTTAGACTCAGGCTCTTAGGGTGAGGGTTAGACTCAGGCTCTTAGGGTTAGGGTTAGACTCAGGCTCTTAGGGTGAGGGTTAGACTCAGGCTCTTAGGGTTAGGGTTAGACTCAGGCTCTTAGGGTTAGGGTTAGACTCAGGCTCTTAGGGTTAGGGTTCGACTCAGGCTCTTAGGGTGAGGGTTCGATTCAGGCTCTTAGGGTGAGGGTTAGACTCAGGCTCTTAGGGTGAGGGTTAGACTCAGGCTCTTAGGGTTAGGGTTAGACACAGGCTCTTAGGGTGAGGGTTAGGCTCAGGCTCTTAGGGTTAGGGTTAGACTCAGGCTCTTAGGGTTAGGGTTAGACTCAGGCTCTTAGGGTGAGGGTTAGACTCAGGCTCTTAGGGTTAGGGTTAGACTCAGGCTCTTAGGGTTAGGGTTAGACTCAGGCTCTTAGGGTTAGGGTTAGACTCAGGCTCTTAGGGTTAGGGTTAGACTCAGGCTCTTAGGGTGAGGGTTAGACTCAGGCTCTTCGGGTTAGGGTTAGACTCAGGCTCTTAGGGTGAGGGTTAGACTCAGGCTCTTAGGGTTAGGGTTAGACTCAGGCTCTTAGGGTGAGGGTTAGACTCAGGCTCTTAGGGTTAGGGTTAGACTCAGGCTCTTAGGGTTAGGGTTAGACTCAGGCTCTTAGGGTGAGGGTTAGACTCAGGCTCTTAGGGTGAGGGTTAGACTCAGGCTCTTAGGGTTAGGGTTAGACTCAGGCTCTTAGGGTTAGGGTTCGACTCAGGCTCTTAGGGTTAGGGTTCGATTCAGGCTCTTAGGGTGAGGGTTAGACTCAGGCTCTTAGGGTTAGGGTTAGACTCAGGCTCTTAGGGTTAGGGTTAGACTCAGGCTCTTAGGGTGAGGGTTAGACTCAGGCTCTTAGGGTTAGGGTTAGACTCAGGCTCTTAGGGTTAGGGTTAGACTCAGGCTCTTAGGGTGAGGGTTAGACTCAGGCTCTTAGGGTTAGGGTTAGACTCAGGCTCTTTAGGGTTAGGGTTAGACTCAGGCTCTTAGGGTTAGGGTTAGACTCAGGCTCTTAGGGTTAGGGTTAGACTCAGGCTCTTAGGGTGAGGGTTAGACTCAGGCTCTTAGGGTTAGGGTTAGACTCAGGCTCTTAGGGTGAGGGTTAGACTCAGGCTCTTAGGGTTAGGGTTAGACTCAGGCTCTTAGGGTTAGGGTTAGACTCAGGCTCTTAGGGTTAGGGTTCGACTCAGGCTCTTAGGGTGAGGGTTCGATTCAGGCTCTTAGGGTGAGGGTTAGACTCAGGCTCTTAGGGTGAGGGTTAGACTCAGGCTCTTAGGGTTAGGGTTAGACACAGGCTCTTAGGGTGAGGGTTAGGCTCAGGCTCTTAGGGTTAGGGTTAGACTCAGGCTCTTAGGGTTAGGGTTAGACTCAGGCTCTTAGGGTGAGGGTTAGACTCAGGCTCTTAGGGTTAGGGTTAGACTCAGGCTCTTAGGGTTAGGGTTAGACTCAGGCTCTTAGGGTTAGGGTTAGACTCAGGCTCTTAGGGTTAGGGTTAGACTCAGGCTCTTAGGGTGAGGGTTAGACTCAGGCTCTTCGGGTTAGGGTTAGACTCAGGCTCTTAGGGTTAGGGTTAGACTCAGGCTCTTAGGGTTAGGGTTAGACTCAGGCTCTTAGGGTGAGGGTTAGACTCAGGCTCTTAGGGTTAGGGTTAGACTCAGGCTCTTAGGGTTAGGGTTAGACTCAGGCTCTTAGGGTGAGGGTTAGACTCAGGCTCTTAGGGTTAGGGTTAGACTCAGGCTCTTAGGGTTAGGGTTAGACTCAGGCTCTTAGGGTGAGGGTTAGACTCAGGCTCTTAGGGTTAGGGTTAGACTCAGGCTCTTCGGGTTAGGGTTAGACTCAGGCTCTTAGGGTGAGGGTTAGACTCAGGCTCTTAGGGTGAGGGTTAGACTCAGGCTCTTAGGGTTAGGGTTAGACTCAGGCTCTTAGGGTTAGGGTTAGACTCAGGCTCTTAGGGTGAGGGTTAGACTCAGGCTCTTAGGGTTAGGGTTAGACTCAGGCTCTTAGGCTTAGGGTTAGACTCAGGCTCTTAGGGTGAGGGTTAGACTCAGGCTCTTCGGGTTAGGGTTAGACTCAGGCTCTTAGGGTGAGGGTTAGACTCAGGCTCTTAGGGTGAGGGTTAGACTCAGGCTCTTAGGGTTAGGGTTAGACTCAGGCTCTTAGGGTTAGGGTTCGACTCAGGCTCGTAGGGTTAGGGTTCGACTCAGGCTCTTAGGGTGAGGGTTAGACACAGGCTCTTCGGGTTAGGGTTAGACTCAGGCTCTTAGGGTTAGGGTTAGACTCAGGCTCTTAGGGTTAGGGTTAGACTCAGGCTCGTAGGGTTAGGGTTAGACTCAGGCTCGTAGGGTGAGGGTTAGACTCAGGCTCTTAGGGTTAGGGTTAGACTCAGGCTCTTAGGGTTAGGGTTAGACTCAGGCTCTTAGGGTTAGGGTTAGACTCAGGCTCTTAGGGTTAGGGTTAGACTCAGGCTCTTCGGGTTAGGGTTAGACTCAGGCTCGTAGGGTTAGGGTTAGACTCAGGCTCTTAGGGTTAGGGTTAGACTCAGGCTCTTAGGGTGAGGGTTAGACTCAGGCTCTTAGGGTTAGGGTTAGACTCAGGCTCTTAGGGTGAGGGTTAGACTCAGGCTCTTAGGGTTAGGGTTAGACTCAGGCTCTTAGGGTTAGGGTTAGACTCAGGCTCTTAGGGTGAGGGTTAGACTCAGGCTCTTAGGGTTAGGGTTAGACTCAGGCTCTTAGGGTTAGGGTTAGACTCAGGCTCTTAGGGTGAGGGTTAGACTCAGGCTCTTAGGGTTAGGGTTAGACTCAGGCTCTTAGGGTGAGGGTTAGACTCAGGCTCTTAGGGTTAGGGTTAGACTCAGGCTCTTAGGGTGAGTGTTAGACTCAGGCTCTTAGGGTTAGGGTTAGACTCAGGCTCTTCGGGTTAGGGTTAGACTCAGGCTCTTAGGGTTAGGGTTCGACTCAGGCTCTTAGGGTGAGGGTTAGACTCAGGCTCTTAGGGTTAGGGTTAGACTCAGGCTCTTAGGGTTAGGGTTAGACTCAGGCTCTTAGGGTGAGGGTTAGACTCAGGCTCTTAGGGTTAGGGTTAGACTCAGGCTCTTAGGGTGAGGGTTAGACTCAGGCTCTTAGGGTTATGGTTCTACTCAGGCTCTTAGGGTGAGGGTTCGATTCAGGCTCTTAGGGTTAGGGTTCGACTCAGGCTCTTAGGGTTAGGGTTAGACTCATGCTCTTATGGTGAGGGTTAGACTCAGGCTCTTCGGGTTAGGGTTAGACTCAGGCTCTTAGGGTTAGGGTTAGACTCAGGCTCGTAGGGTTAGGGTTAGACTCAGGCTCTTAGGGTTAGGGTTAGACTCAGGCTCTTAGGGTGAGGGTTAGACTCAGGCTCTTAGGGTTAGGGTTAGACTCAGGCTCTTAGGCTTAGGGTTAGACTCAGGCTCTTAGGGTTAGGGTTAGACTCAGGCTCTTAGGGTGAGGGTTAGACTCAGGCTCTTAGGCTTAGGGTTAGACTCAGGCTCTTAGGCTTAGGGTTAGACTCAGGCTCTTAGGGTTAGGGTTAGACTCAGGCTCTTAGGGTGAGGGTTAGACTCAGGCTCTTAGGGTGAGGGTTAGACTCAGGCTCTTAGGGTTAGGGTTAGACTCAGGCTCGTAGGGTTAGGGTTAGACTCAGGCTCTTAGGGTTAGGGTTCGACTCAGGCTCTTAGGGTTAGGGTTAGACTCAGGCTCTTAGGGTGAGGGTTAGACTCAGGCTCTTCGGGTTAGGGTTAGACTCAGGCTCTTAGGGTGAGGGTTAGACTTAGGCTCTTAGGGTTAGGGTTAGACTCAGGCTCTTAGGGTTAGGGTTAGACTCAGGCTCTTAGGGTGAGGGTTAGACTCAGGCTCTTAGGGTGAGGGTTAGACTCAGGCTCTTCGGGTTAGGGTTAGACTCAGGCTCTTCGGGTTAGGGTTAGACTCAGGCTCTTAGGGTGAGGGTTAGACTCAGGCTCTTAGGGTGAGGGTTAGACTCAGGCTCTTAGGGTTAGGGTTAGACTCAGGCTCTTAGGGTTAGGGTTCGACTCAGGCTCTTAGGGTGAGGGTTAGACACAGGCTCTTCGGGTTAGGGTTAGACTCAGGCTCTTAGGGTTAGGGTTAGACTCAGGCTCTTAGGGTTAGGGTTAGACTCAGGCTCGTAGGGTTAGGGTTAGACTCAGGCTCGTAGGGTGAGGGTTAGACTCAGGCTCTTAGGGTTAGGGTTAGACTCAGGCTCTTAGGGTTAGGGTTAGACTCAGGCTCTTCGGGTTAGGGTTAGACTCAGGCTCGTAGGGTTAGGGTTAGACTCAGGCTCTTAGGGTTAGGGTTAGACTCAGGCTCTTAGGGTGAGGGTTAGACTCAGGCTCTTAGGGTTAGGGTTAGACTCAGGCTCTTAGGGTGAGGGTTAGACTCAGGCTCTTAGGGTTAGGGTTAGACTCAGGCTCTTAGGGTGAGGGTTAGACTCAGGCTCTTAGGGTGAGGGTTAGACTCAGGCTCTTAGGGTTAGGGTTAGACTCAGGCTCTTAGGGTTAGGGTTAGACTCAGGCTCTTAGGGTGAGGGTTAGACTCAGGCTCTTAGGGTTAGGGTTAGACTCAGGCTCTTAGGGTGAGGGTTAGACTCAGGCTCTTAGGGTTAGGGTTAGACTCAGGCTCTTAGGGTGAGTGTTAGACTCAGGCTCTTAGGGTTAGGGTTAGACTCAGGCTCTTAGGGTTAGGGTTAGACTCAGGCTCTTAGGGTTAGGGTTAGACTCAGGCTCTTAGGGTTAGGGTTAGACTCAGGCTCTTAGGGTGAGGGTTAGACTCAGGCTCTTAGGGTTAGGGTTAGACTCAGGCTCTTAGGGTGAGGGTTAGACTCAGGCTCTTAGGGTTAGGGTTCTACTCAGGCTCTTAGGGTGAGGGTTCGATTCAGGCTCGTAGGGTGAGGGTTCGACTCAGGCTCTTAGGGTTAGGGTTAGACTCATGCTCTTATGGTGAGGGTTAGACTCAGGCTCTTCGGGTTAGGGTTAGACTCAGGCTCTTAGGGTTAGGGTTAGACTCAGGCTCGTAGGGTTAGGGTTAGACTCAGGCTCTTAGGGTTAGGGTTAGACTCAGGCTCTTAGGGTTAGGGTTAGACTCAGGCTCTTAGGGTTAGGGTTAGACTCAGGCTCTTAGGGTTAGGGTTAGACTCAGGCCCTTAGGGTGAGGGTTAGACTCAGGCTCTTCGGGTTAGGGTTAGACTCAGGCTCTTAGGGTTAGGGTTAGACTCAGGCTCTTAGGGTGAGGGTTAGACTCAGGCTCTTAGGGTTAGGGTTAGACTCAGGCTCTTAGGGTGAGGGTTAGACTCAGGCTCTTAGGGTTAGGGTTAGACTCAGGCTCTTAGGGTTAGGGTTAGACTCAGGCTCTTAGGGTGAGGGTTAGACTCAGGCTCTTAGGGTGAGGGTTAGACTCAGGCTCTTAGGGTTAGGGTTAGACTCAGGCTCTTAGGGTTAGGGTTCGACTCAGGCTCTTAGGGTTAGGGTTCGACTCAGGCTCTTAGGGTGAGGGTTAGACTCAGGCTCTTAGGGTGAGGGTTAGACTCAGGCTCTTAGGGTTAGGGTTAGACTCAGGCTCTTAGGGTTAGGGTTAGACTCAGGCTCTTAGGGTTAGGGTTCGACTCAGGCTCTTAGGGTTAGGGTTAGACTCAGGCTCTTAGGGTGAGGGTTAGACTCAGGCTCTTCGGGTTAGGGTTAGACTCAGGCTCTTAGGGTGAGGGTTAGACTTAGGCTCTTAGGGTTAGGGTTAGACTCAGGCTCTTAGGGTTAGGGTTAGACTCAGGCTCTTAGGGTGAGGGTTAGACTCAGGCTCTTAGGGTGAGGGTTAGACTCAGGCTCTTCGGGTTAGGGTTAGACTCAGGCTCTTCGGGTTAGGGTTAGACTCAGGCTCTTAGGGTGAGGGTTAGACTCAGGCTCTTAGGGTGAGGGTTAGACTCAGGCTCTTAGGGTTAGGGTTAGACTCAGGCTCTTAGGGTTAGGGTTCGACTCAGGGTCGTAGGGTTAGGGTTCGACTCAGGCTCTTAGGGTGAGGGTTAGACACAGGCTCTTCGGGTTAGGGTTAGACTCAGGCTCTTAGGGTTAGGGTTAGACTCAGGCTCTTAGGGTTAGGGTTAGACTCAGGCTCGTAGGGTTAGGGTTAGACTCAGGCTCGTAGGGTGAGGGTTAGACTCAGGCTCTTAGGGTTAGGGTTAGACTCAGGCTCTTAGGGTTAGGGTTAGACTCAGGCTCTTAGGGTTAGGGTTAGACTCAGGCTCTTCGGGTTAGGGTTAGACTCAGGCTCGTAGGGTTAGGGTTAGACTCAGGCTCTTAGGGTTAGGGTTAGACTCAGGCTCTTAGGGTGAGGGTTAGACTCAGGCTCTTAGGGTTAGGGTTAGACTCAGGCTCTTAGGGTGAGGGTTAGACTCAGGCTCTTAGGGTTAGGGTTAGACTCAGGCTCTTAGGGTTAGGGTTAGACTCAGGCTCTTAGGGTGAGGGTTAGACTCAGGCTCTTAGGGTTAGGGTTAGACTCAGGCTCTTAGGGTGAGGGTTAGACTCAGGCTCTTAGGGTTAGGGTTAGACTCAGGCTCTTAGGCTTAGGGTTAGACTCAGGCTCTTAGGGTGAGGGTTAGACTCAGGCTCTTAGGGTTAGGGTTAGACTCAGGCTCTTAGGGTTAGGGTTAGACTCAGGCTCTTAGGGTTAGGGTTCGACTCAGGCTCTTAGGGTGAGGGTTAGACTCAGGCTCTTAGGGTTAGGGTTAGACTCAGGCTCTTAGGGTTAGGGTTAGACTCAGGCTCTTAGGGTTAGGGTTAGACTCAGGCTCTTAGGGTGAGGGTTAGACTCAGGCTCTTAGGGTTAGGGTTCGATTCAGGCTCTTAGGGTGAGGGTTAGACTCAGGCTCTTAGGGTTAGGGTTAGACTCAGGCTCTTAGGGTGAGGGTTCGATTCAGGCTCGTAGGGTGAGGGTTCGACTCAGGCTCTTAGGGTTAGGGTTAGACTCATGCTCTTATGGTGAGGGTTAGACTCAGGCTCTTCGGGTTAGGGTTAGACTCAGGCTCTTAGGGTTAGGGTTAGACTCAGGCTCGTAGGGTTAGGGTTAGACTCAGTCTCTTAGGGTGAGGGTTAGACTTAGGCTCTTAGGGTTAGGGTTAGACTCAGGCTCTTAGGGTTAGGGTTAGACTCAGGCTTATAGGGTTAGGGTTAGACTCAGGCTCTTAGGGTGAGGGTTAGACTCAGGCTCTTCGGGTTAGGGTTAGACTCAGGCTCTTAGGGTTAGGGTTAGACTCAGGCTCTTAGGGTGAGGGTTAGACTCAGGCTCTTAGGGTTAGGGTTAGACTCAGGCTCTTAGGGTGAGGGTTAGACTCAGGCTCTTAGGGTTAGGGTTAGACTCAGGCTCTTAGGGTTAGGGTTAGACTCAGGCTCTTAGGGTGAGGGTTAGACTCAGGCTCTTAGGGTGAGGGTTAGACTCAGGCTCTTAGGGTTAGGGTTAGACTCAGGCTCTTAGGGTTAGGGTTCGACTCAGGCTCTTAGGGTTAGGGTTCGATTCAGGCTCTTAGGGTTAGGGTTAGACTCAGGCTCTTAGGGTTAGGGTTAGACTCAGGCTCTTAGGGTTAGGGTTAGACTCAGGCTCTTAGGGTGAGGGTTAGACTCAGGCTCTTAGGGTTAGGGTTAGACTCAGGCTCTTAGGGTTAGGGTTAGACTCAGGCTCTTAGGGTGAGGGTTAGACTCAGGCTCTTAGGGTTAGGGTTAGACTCAGGCTCTTTAGGGTTAGGGTTAGACTCAGGCTCTTAGGGTTAGGGTTAGACTCAGGCTCTTAGGGTTAGGGTTAGACTCAGGCTCTTAGGGTGAGGGTTAGACTCAGGCTCTTAGGGTTAGGGTTAGACTCAGGCTCTTAGGGTGAGGGTTAGACTCAGGCTCTTAGGGTTAGGGTTAGACTCAGGCTCTTAGGGTTAGGGTTAGACTCAGGCTCTTAGGGTTAGGGTTCGACTCAGGCTCTTAGGGTGAGGGTTCGATTCAGGCTCTTAGGGTGAGGGTTAGACTCAGGCTCTTAGGGTGAGGGTTAGACTCAGGCTCTTAGGGTTAGGGTTAGACACAGGCTCTTAGGGTGAGGGTTAGGCTCAGGCTCTTAGGGTTAGGGTTAGACTCAGGCTCTTAGGGTTAGGGTTAGACTCAGGCTCTTAGGGTGAGGGTTAGACTCAGGCTCTTAGGGTTAGGGTTAGACTCAGGCTCTTAGGGTTAGGGTTAGACTCAGGCTCTTAGGGTTAGGGTTAGACTCAGGCTCTTAGGGTTAGGGTTAGACTCAGGCTCTTAGGGTGAGGGTTAGACTCAGGCTCTTCGGGTTAGGGTTAGACTCAGGCTCTTAGGGTTAGGGTTAGACTCAGGCTCTTAGGGTTAGGGTTAGACTCAGGCTCTTAGGGTGAGGGTTAGACTCAGGCTCTTAGGGTTAGGGTTAGACTCAGGCTCTTAGGGTTAGGGTTAGACTCAGGCTCTTAGGGTTAGGGTTAGACTCAGGCTCTTTAGGGTTAGGGTTAGACTCAGGCTCTTAGGGTTAGGGTTAGACTCAGGCTCTTAGGGTGAGGGTTAGACTCAGGCTCTTAGGGTTAGGGTTAGACTCAGGCTCTTAGGCTTAGGGTTAGACTCAGGCTCTTAGGGTGAGGGTTAGACTCAGGCTCTTAGGGTTAGGGTTAGACTCAGGCTCTTAGGGTTAGGGTTAGACTCAGGCTCTTAGGGTTAGGGTTAGACTCAGGCTCTTAGGGTGAGGGTTAGACTCAGGCTCTTAGGGTGAGGGTTAGACTCAGGCTCTTAGGGTGAGGGTTAGACTCAGTCTCTTAGGGTTAGGGTTCGACTCAGGCTCTTAGGGTGAGGGTTAGACTCAGGCTCTTAGGGTGAGGGTTAGACTCAGGCTCTTAGGGTTAGGGTTAGACTCAGGCTCTTAGGGTTAGGGTTAGACTCAGGCTCTTAGGGTGAGGGTTAGACTCAGGCTCTTAGGGTTAGGGTTAGACTCAGGCTCTTAGGCTTAGGGTTAGACTCAGGCTCTTAGGGTGAGGGTTAGACTCAGGCTCTTAGGGTGAGTGTTAGACTCAGGCTCTTAGGGTTAGGGTTAGACTCAGGCTCTTAGGGTTAGGGTTAGACTCAGGCTCTTAGGGTTAGGGTTCGACTCAGGCTCTTAGGGTGAGGGTTAGACTCAGGCTCTTAGGGTTAGGGTTAGACTCAGGCTCTTAGGGTTAGGGTTAGACTCAGGCTCTTAGGGTTAGGGTTAGACTCAGGCTCTTAGGGTGAGGGTTAGACTCAGGCTCTTAGGGTTAGGGTTAGACTCAGGCTCTTAGGGTGAGGGTTAGACTCAGGCTCTTAGGGTTAGGGTTCTACTCAGGCTCTTAGGGTGAGGGTTCGATTCAGGCTCGTAGGGTGAGGGTTCGACTCAGGCTCTTAGGGTTAGGGTTAGACTCATGCTCTTATGGTGAGGGTTAGACTCAGGCTCTTCGGGTTAGGGTTAGACTCAGGCTCTTAGGGTTAGGGTTAGACTCAGGCTCGTAGGGTTAGGGTTAGACTCAGTCTCTTAGGGTGAGGGTTAGACTTAGGCTCTTAGGGTTAGGGTTAGACTCAGGCTCTTAGGGTTAGGGTTAGACTCAGGCTTATAGGGTTAGGGTTAGACTCAGGCTCTTAGGGTGAGGGTTAGACTCAGGCTCTTCGGGTTAGGGTTAGACTCAGGCTCTTAGGGTTAGGGTTAGACTCAGGCTCTTAGGGTGAGGGTTAGACTCAGGCTCTTAGGGTTAGGGTTAGACTCAGGCTCTTAGGGTGAGGGTTAGACTCAGGCTCTTAGGGTTAGGGTTAGACTCAGGCTCTTAGGGTTAGGGTTAGACTCAGGCTCTTAGGGTGAGGGTTAGACTCAGGCTCTTAGGGTTAGGGTTAGACTCAGGCTCTTAGGGTGAGGGTTAGACTCAGGCTCTTAGGGTTAGGGTTAGACTCAGGCTCTTAGGGTTAGGGTTAGACTCAGGCTCTTAGGGTTAGGGTTAGACTCAGGCTCTTTAGGGTTAGGGTTAGACTCAGGCTCTTAGGGTTAGGGTTAGACTCAGGCTCTTAGGGTGAGGGTTAGACTCAGGCTCTTAGGGTTAGGGTTAGACTCAGGCTCTTAGGCTTAGGGTTAGACTCAGGCTCTTAGGGTGAGGGTTAGACTCAGGCTCTTAGGGTGAGTGTTAGACTCAGGCTCTTAGGGTTAGGGTTAGACTCAGGCTCTTAGGGTTAGGGTTAGACTCAGGCTCTTAGGGTGAGGGTTAGACTCAGGCTCTTAGGGTGAGGGTTAGACTCAGGCTCTTAGGGTGAGGGTTAGACTCAGTCTCTTAGGGTTAGGGTTCGACTCAGGCTCTTAGGGTGAGGGTTAGACTCAGGCTCTTAGGGTGAGGGTTAGACTCAGGCTCTTAGGGTTAGGGTTAGACTCAGGCTCTTCGGGTTAGGGTTAGACTCAGGCTCTTAGGGTGAGGGTTAGACTCAGGCTCTTAGGGTTAGGGTTAGACTCAGGCTCTTAGGCTTAGGGTTAGACTCAGGCTCTTAGGGTGAGGGTTAGACTCAGGCTCTTAGGGTGAGTGTTAGACTCAGGCTCTTAGGGTTAGGGTTAGACTCAGGCTCTTAGGGTTAGGGTTAGACTCAGGCTCTTAGGGTTAGGGTTCGACTCAGGCTCTTAGGGTGAGGGTTAGACTCAGGCTCTTAGGGTTAGGGTTAGACTCAGGCTCTTAGGGTTAGGGTTAGACTCAGGCTCTTAGGGTTAGGGTTAGACTCAGGCTCTTAGGGTGAGGGTTAGACTCAGGCTCTTAGGGTTAGGGTTAGACTCAGGCTCTTAGGGTGAGGGTTAGACTCAGGCTCTTAGGGTTAGGGTTCTACTCAGGCTCTTAGGGTGAGGGTTCGATTCAGGCTCGTAGGGTGAGGGTTCGACTCAGGCTCTTAGGGTTAGGGTTAGACTCATGCTCTTATGGTGAGGGTTAGACTCAGGCTCTTCGGGTTAGGGTTAGACTCAGGCTCTTAGGGTTAGGGTTAGACTCAGGCTCGTAGGGTTAGGGTTAGACTCAGTCTCTTAGGGTGAGGGTTAGACTTAGGCTCTTAGGGTTAGGGTTAGACTCAGGCTCTTAGGGTTAGGGTTAGACTCAGGCTTATAGGGTTAGGGTTAGACTCAGGCTCTTAGGGTGAGGGTTAGACTCAGGCTCTTCGGGTTAGGGTTAGACTCAGGCTCTTAGGGTTAGGGTTAGACTCAGGCTCTTAGGGTGAGGGTTAGACTCAGGCTCTTAGGGTTAGGGTTAGACTCAGGCTCTTAGGGTGAGGGTTAGACTCAGGCTCTTAGGGTTAGGGTTAGACTCAGGCTCTTAGGGTTAGGGTTAGACTCAGGCTCTTAGGGTGAGGGTTAGACTCAGGCTCTTAGGGTGAGGGTTAGACTCAGGCTCTTAGGGTTAGGGTTAGACTCAGGCTCTTAGGGTTAGGGTTAGACTTCAGGCTCTTAGGGTTAGGGTTCGACTCAGGCTCTTAGGGTTAGGGTTCGATTCAGGCTCTTAGGGTGAGGGTTAGACTCAGGCTCTTAGGGTGAGGGTTAGACTCAGGCTCTTAGGGTTAGGGTTAGACTCAGGCTCTTAGGGTGAGGGTTAGACTCAGGCTCTTAGGGTTAGGGTTAGACTCAGGCTCTTAGGGTTAGGGTTAGACTCAGGCTCTTAGGGTGAGGGTTAGACTCAGGCTCTTAGGGTTAGGGTTAGACTCAGGCTCTTAGGGTTAGGGTTAGACTCAGGCTCTTTAGGGTTAGGGTTAGACTCAGGCTCTTAGGGTTAGGGTTAGACTCAGGCTCTTAGGGTTAGGGTTAGACTCAGGCTCTTAGGGTGAGGGTTAGACTCAGGCTCTTAGGGTTAGGGTTAGACTCAGGCTCTTAGGGTGAGGGTTAGACTCAGGCTCTTAGGGTTAGGGTTAGACTCAGGCTCTTAGGGTTAGGGTTAGACTCAGGCTCTTAGGGTTAGGGTTCGACTCAGGCTCTTAGGGTTAGGGTTCGATTCAGGCTCTTAGGGTGAGGGTTAGACTCAGGCTCTTAGGGTGAGGGTTAGACTCAGGCTCTTAGGGTTAGGGTTAGACACAGGCTCTTAGGGTGAGGGTTAGGCTCAGGCTCTTAGGGTTAGGGTTAGACTCAGGCTCTTAGGGTTAGGGTTAGACTCAGGCTCTTAGGGTGAGGGTTAGACTCAGGCTCTTAGGGTTAGGGTTAGACTCAGGCTCTTAGGGTTAGGGTTAGACTCAGGCTCTTAGGGTTAGGGTTAGACTCAGGCTCTTAGGGTTAGGGTTAGACTCAGGCTCTTAGGGTGAGGGTTAGACTCAGGCTCTTCGGGTTAGGGTTAGACTCAGGCTCTTAGGGTGAGGGTTAGACTCAGGCTCTTAGGGTTAGGGTTAGACTCAGGCTCTTAGGGTGAGGGTTAGACTCAGGCTCTTAGGGTGAGGGTTAGACTCAGGCTCTTCGGGTTAGGGTTAGACTCAGGCTCTTAGGGTGAGGGTTAGACTCAGGCTCTTCGGGTTAGGGTTCGACTCAGGCTCTTCGGGTTAGGGTTAGACTCAGGCTCTTAGGGTGAGGGTTAGACTCAGGCTCTTAGGGTGAGGGTTAGACTCAGGCTCTTAGGGTGAGGGTTAGACTCAGGCTCTTAGGGTTAGGGTTAGACTCAGGCTCTTAGGGTTAGGGTTAGACTCAGGCTCTTAGGGTTAGGGTTAGACTCAGGCTCTTAGGGTGAGGGTTAGACTCAGGCTCTTCGGGTTAGGGTTAGACTCAGGCTCTTAGGGTTAGGGTTAGACTCAGGCTCGTAGGGTTAGGGTTAGACTCAGGCTCTTAGGGTTAAAGTTAGACTCAGGCTCTTCGGGTTAGGGTTAGACTCAGGCTCTTAGGGTTAGGGTTAGACTCAGGCTCTTAGGGTGAGGGTTAGACTCAGGCTCTTAGGGTGAGGGTTAGACTCAGGCTCTTAGGGTTAGGGTTAGACTCAGGCTCTTAGGGTTAGGGTTAGACTCAGGCTCTTAGGGTTAGGGTTAGACTCAGGCTCTTAGGGTGAGGGTTAGACTCAGGCTCTTAGGGTGAGGGTTAGACTCAGGCTCTTAGGCTTAGGGTTAGACTCAGGCTCTTAGGGTTAGGGTTAGACTCAGGCTCTTAGGGTTAGGGTTCGACTCAGGCTCTTAGGGTTAGGGTTCGATTCAGGCTCTTAGGCTTAGGGTTAGACTCAGGCTCTTAGGGTTAGGGTTAGACTCAGGCTCTTAGGGTTAGGGTTAGACTCAGGCTCTTAGGGTTAGGGTTAGACTCAGGCTCTTAGGGTGAGGGTTAGACTCAGGCTCTTCGGGTTAGGGTTAGACTCAGGCTCTTAGGGTTAGGGTTAGACTCAGGCTCTTTAGGGTTAGGGTTAGACTCAGGCTCTTAGGGTTAGGGTTAGACTCAGGCTCTTAGGGTTAGGGTTAGACTCAGGCTCTTAGGGTGAGGGTTAGACTCAGGCTCTTAGGGTTAGGGTTAGACTCAGGCTCTTAGGGTTAGGGTTAGACTCAGGCTCTTAGGGTTAGGGTTCGACTCAGGCTCTTAGGGTTAGGGTTCGATTCAGGCTCTTCGGGTTAGGGTTAGACTCAGGCTCTTAGGGTGAGGGTTAGACTCAGGCTCTTAGGGTTAGGGTTAGACTCAGGCTCTTAGGGTGAGGGTTAGACTCAGGCTCTTAGGGTTAGGGTTAGACTCAGGCTCTTAGGGTTAGGGTTAGACTCAGGCTCTTAGGGTGAGGGTTAGACTCAGGCTCTTAGGGTTAGGGTTAGACTCAGGCTCTTAGGGTGAGGGTTAGACTCAGGCTCTTAGGGTGAGGGTTAGACTCAGGCTCTTAGGGTTAGGGTTAGACTCAGGCTCTTAGGGTTAGGGTTAGACTTCAGGCTCTTAGGGTTAGGGTTCGACTCAGGCTCTTAGGGTTAGGGTTCGATTCAGGCTCTTAGGGTGAGGGTTAGACTCAGGCTCTTAGGGTGAGGGTTAGACTCAGGCTCTTAGGGTTAGGGTTAGACTCAGGCTCTTAGGGTGAGGGTTAGACTCAGGCTCTTAGGGTTAGGGTTAGACTCAGGCTCTTAGGGTGAGGGTTAGACTCAGGCTCTTAGGGTTAGGGTTAGACTCAGGCTCTTAGGGTTAGGGTTAGACTCAGGCTCTTTAGGGTTAGGGTTAGACTCAGGCTCTTAGGGTTAGGGTTAGACTCAGGCTCTTAGGGTTAGGGTTAGACTCAGGCTCTTAGGGTGAGGGTTAGACTCAGGCTCTTAGGGTTAGGGTTAGACTCAGGCTCTTAGGGTGAGGGTTAGACTCAGGCTCTTAGGGTTAGGGTTAGACTCAGGCTCTTAGGGTTAGGGTTAGACTCAGGCTCTTAGGGTTAGGGTTCGACTCAGGCTCTTAGGGTTAGGGTTCGATTCAGGCTCTTAGGGTGAGGGTTAGACTCAGGCTCTTAGGGTGAGGGTTAGACTCAGGCTCTTAGGGTTAGGGTTAGACACAGGCTCTTAGGGTGAGGGTTAGGCTCAGGCTCTTAGGGTTAGGGTTAGACTCAGGCTCTTAGGGTTAGGGTTAGACTCAGGCTCTTAGGGTGAGGGTTAGACTCAGGCTCTTAGGGTTAGGGTTAGACTCAGGCTCTTAGGGTTAGGGTTCGACTCAGGCTCTTAGGGTTAGGGTTAGACTCAGGCTCTTAGGGTTAGGGTTAGACTCAGGCTCTTAGGGTGAGGGTTAGACTCAGGCTCTTCGGGTTAGGGTTAGACTCAGGCTCTTAGGGTGAGGGTTAGACTCAGGCTCTTAGGGTTAGGGTTAGACTCAGGCTCTTAGGGTGAGGGTTAGACTCAGGCTCTTAGGGTGAGGGTTAGACTCAGGCTCTTCGGGTTAGGGTTAGACTCAGGCTCTTAGGGTGAGGGTTAGACTCAGGCTCTTCGGGTTAGGGTTCGACTCAGGCTCTTCGGGTTAGGGTTAGACTCAGGCTCTTAGGCTTAGGGTTAGACTCAGGCTCTTAGGGTGAGGGTTAGACTCAGGCTCTTAGGGTGAGGGTTAGACTCAGGCTCTTAGGGTTAGGGTTAGACTCAGGCTCTTAGGGTTAGGGTTAGACTCAGGCTCTTAGGGTTAGGGTTAGACTCAGGCTCTTAGGGTTAGGGTTAGACTCAGGCTCTTAGGGTGAGGGTTAGACTCAGGCTCTTCGGGTTAGGGTTAGACTCAGGCTCTTAGGGTTAGGGTTAGACTCAGGCTCGTAGGGTTAGGGTTAGACTCAGGCTCTTAGGGTGAGGGTTGGACTCAGGCTCTTAGGGTTAGGGTTAGACTCAGGCTCTTAGGGTGAGGGTTAGACTCAGGCTCTTCGGGTTAGGGTTAGACTCAGGCTCTTAGGGTTAGGGTTAGACTCAGGCTCTTAGGGTGAGGGTTAGACTCAGGCTCTTAGGGTGAGGGTTAGACTCAGGCTCTTAGGGTTAGGGTTAGACTCAGGCTCTTAGGGTTAGGGTTAGACTCAGGCTCTTAGGGTTAGGGTTAGACTCAGGCTCTTAGGGTGAGGGTTAGACTCAGGCTCTTAGGGTGAGGGTTAGACTCAGGCTCTTAGGGTTAGGGTTAGACTCAGGCTCTTCGGGTGAGGGTTAGACTCAGGCTCTTAGGGTTAGGGTTCGACTCAGGCTCTTAGGGTTAGGGTTCGATTCAGGCTCTTAGGGTGAGGGTTAGACTCAGGCTCTTAGGGTAAGGGTTAGACTCAGGCTCTTAGGGTGAGGGTTAGACTCAGGCTCTTAGGCTTAGGGTTAGACTCAGGCTCTTAGGGTTAGGGTTAGACTCAGGCTCTTAGGGTTAGGGTTCGACTCAGGCTCTTAGGGTTAGGGTTCGATTCAGGCTCTTAGGCTTAGGGTTAGACTCAGGCTCTTAGGGTTAGGGTTAGACTCAGGCTCTTAGGGTTAGGGTTAGACTCAGGCTCTTAGGGTTAGGGTTAGACTCAGGCTCTTAGGGTGAGGGTTAGACTCAGGCTCTTCGGGTTAGGGTTAGACTCAGGCTCTTAGGGTTAGGGTTAGACTCAGGCTCTTTAGGGTTAGGGTTAGACTCAGGCTCTTAGGGTTAGGGTTAGACTCAGGCTCTTAGGGTTAGGGTTAGACTCAGGCTCTTAGGGTGAGGGTTAGACTCAGGCTCTTAGGGTTAGGGTTAGACTCAGGCTCTTAGGGTTAGGGTTAGACTCAGGCTCTTAGGGTTAGGGTTAGACTCAGGCTCTTAGGGTTAGGGTTCGACTCAGGCTCTTAGGGTTAGGGTTCGATTCAGGCTCTTCGGGTTAGGGTTAGACTCAGGCTCTTAGGGTGAGGGTTAGACTCAGGCTCTTAGGGTTAGGGTTAGACTCAGGCTCTTAGGGTGAGGGTTAGACTCAGGCTCTTAGGGTTAGGGTTAGACTCAGGCTCTTAGGGTTAGGGTTAGACTCAGGCTCTTAGGGTGAGGGTTAGACTCAGGCTCTTAGGGTTAGGGTTAGACTCAGGCTCTTAGGGTTAGGGTTAGACTCAGGCTCTTAGGCTTAAAGTTAGACTCAGGCTCTTAGGCTTAAAGTTAGACTCAGGCTCTTAGGCTTAAAGTTAGACTCAGGCTCTTAGGCTTAAAGTTAGACTCAGGCTCTTAGGGTTAGGGTTAGACTCAGGCTCTTAGGGTTAGGGTTAGACTCAGGCTCTTAGGGTTAGGGTTAGACTCAGGCTCTTAGGGTTAGGGTTAGACTCAGGCTCTTAGGGTTAGGGTTAGACTCAGGCTCTTAGGGTGAGGGTTAGACTCAGGCTCTTAGGGTTAGGGTTAGACTCAGGCTCTTAGGGTTAGGGTTAGACTCAGGCTCTTAGGGTTAGGGTTAGACTCAGGCTCTTAGGCTTAGGGTTAGACTCAGGCTCTTAGGCTTAGGGTTAGACTCAGGCTCTTAGGCTTAGGGTTAGACTCAGGCTCTTAGGGTTAGGGTTAGACTCAGGCTCTTAGGCTTAGGGTTAGACTCAGGCTCTTAGGGTGAGGGTTAGACGCAGGCTCTTAGGGTTAGGGTTAGACTCAGGCTCTTAGGGTTAGGGTTAGACTCAGGCTCTTAGGGTTAGGGTTAGACTTCAGGCTCTTAGGGTTAGGGTTAGACTCAGGCTCTTAGGGTTAGGGTTAGACTCAGGCTCTTAGGGTTAGGGTTAGACTCAGGCTCTTAGGCTTAAAGTTAGACTCAGGCTCTTAGGCTTAGGGTTAGACTCAGGCTCTTAGGGTTAGGGTTCGACTCAGGCTCTTAGGGTTAGGGTTAGACTCAGGCTCTTAGGGTTAGGGTTAGACTCAGGCTCTTCGGGTTAGGGTTAGACTCAGGCTCTTAGGGTTAGGGTTAGACTCAGGCTCTTCGGGTTAGGGTTAGACTCAGGCTCTTCGGGTTAGGGTTAGACTCAGGCTCTTAGGGTTAGGGTTAGACTCAGGCTCTTAGGGTGAGGGTTAGACTCAGGCTCTTAAGGTTAGGGTTAGACTCAGGCTCTTAGGGTTAGGGTTAGACTCAGGCTCTTAGGGTTAGGGTTAGACTCAGGCTCTTAGGGTGAGGGTTAGACTCAGGCTCTTAGGGTTAGGGTTAGACTCAGGCTCTTAGGGTGAGGGTTAGACTCAGGCTCTTAGGGTTAGGGTTAGACTCAGGCTCTTAGGGTGAGGGTTAGACTCAGGCTCTTAGGGTTAGGGTTAGACTCAGGCTCTTCGGGTTAGGGTTAGACTCAGGCTCTTAGGGTTAGGGTTAGACTCAGGCTCTTAGGGTTAGGGTTAACTCAGGCTCTTTAGGGTTAGGGTTAGACTCAGGCTCTTAGGGTTAGGGTTAGACTCAGGCTCTTAGGGTTAGGGTTAGACTCAGGCTCTTAGGGTTAGGGTTAGACTCAGGCTCTTAGGGTGAGGGTTAGACTCAGGCTTATAGGGTTAGGGTTAGACTCAGGCTCTTAGGGTGAGGGTTAGACTCAGGCTCTTCGGGTTAGGGTTAGACTCAGGCTCTTAGGGTTAGGGTTAGACTCAGGCTCTTAGGGTGAGGGTTAGACTCAGGCTCTTAGGGTGAGGGTTAGACTCAGGCTCTTAGGGTGAGGGTTAGACTCAGGCTCTTAGGGTGAGGGTTAGACTCAGGCTCTTAGGGTTAGGGTTAGACTCAGGCTCTTAGGGTGAGGGTTAGACTCAGGCTCTTCGGGTTAGGGTTAGACTCAGGCTCTTAGGGTTAGGGTTAGACTCAGGCTCTTAGGGTGAGGGTTAGACTCAGGCTCTTAGGGTTAGGGTTAGACTCAGGCTCTTAGGGTGAGGGTTAGACTCAGGCTCTTAGGGTTAGGGTTAGACTCAGGCTCTTAGGGTTAGGGTTAGACTCAGGCTCTTAGGGTGAGGGTTAGACTCAGGCTCTTAGGGTGAGGGTTAGACTCAGGCTCTTAGGGTTAGGGTTAGACTCAGGCTCTTAGGGTTAGGGTTCGACTCAGGCTCTTAGGGTTAGGGTTCGACTCAGGCTCTTATGGTTAGGGTTCGATTCAGGCTCTTAGGGTGAGGGTTAGACTCAGGCTCTTAGGGTGAGGGTTAGACTCAGGCTCTTAGGGTTAGGGTTAGACTCAGGCTCTTAGGGTGAGGGTTAGACTCAGGCTCTTAGGGTTAGGGTTAGACTCAGGCTCTTAGGGTTAGGGTTAGACTCAGGCTCTTAGGGTGAGGGTTAGACTCAGGCTCTTAGGGTTAGGGTTAGACTCAGGCTCTTAGGGTTAGGGTTAGACTCAGGCTCTTTAGGGTTAGGGTTAGACTCAGGCTCTTAGGGTTAGGGTTAGACTCAGGCTCTTAGGGTTAGGGTTAGACTCAGGCTCTTAGGGTGAGGGTTAGACTCAGGCTCTTAGGGTTAGGGTTAGACTCAGGCTCTTAGGGTGAGGGTTAGACTCAGGCTCTTAGGGTTAGGGTTAGACTCAGGCTCTTAGGGTTAGGGTTAGACTCAGGCTCTTAGGGTTAGGGTTCGACTCAGGCTCTTAGGGTTAGGGTTCGATTCAGGCTCTTAGGGTGAGGGTTAGACTCAGGCTCTTAGGGTGAGGGTTAGACTCAGGCTCTTAGGGTTAGGGTTAGACACAGGCTCTTAGGGTGAGGGTTAGGCTCAGGCTCTTAGGGTTAGGGTTAGACTCAGGCTCTTAGGGTTAGGGTTAGACTCAGGCTCTTAGGGTGAGGGTTAGACTCAGGCTCTTAGGGTTAGGGTTAGACTCAGGCTCTTAGGGTTAGGGTTAGACTCAGGCTCTTAGGGTTAGGGTTAGACTCAGGCTCTTAGGGTGAGGGTTAGACTCAGGCTCTTCGGGTTAGGGTTAGACTCAGGCTCTTAGGGTGAGGGTTAGACTCAGGCTCTTAGGGTTAGGGTTAGACTCAGGCTCGTAGGGTGAGGGTTAGACTCAGGCTCTTAGGGTGAGGGTTAGACTCAGGCTCTTCGGGTTAGGGTTAGACTCAGGCTCTTAGGGTGAGGGTTAGACTCAGGCTCTTAGGGTGAGGGTTAGACTCAGGCTCTTCGGGTTAGGGTTCGACTCAGGCTCTTCGGGTTAGGGTTAGACTCAGGCTCTTAGGGTGAGGGTTAGACTCAGGCTCTTAGGCTTAAAGTTAGACTCAGGCTCTTAGGCTTAGGGTTAGACTCAGGCTCTTAGGGTTAGGGTTAGACTCAGGCTCTTAGGGTGAGGGTTAGACTCAGGCTCTTCGGGTTAGGGTTAGACTCAGGCTCTTAGGGTTAGGGTTAGACTCAGGCTCGTAGGGTTAGGGTTAGACTCAGGCTCTTAGGGTGAGGGTTGGACTCAGGCTCTTAGGGTTAGGGTTGGACTCAGGCTCTTAGGGTGAGGGTTAGACTCAGGCTCTTCGGGTTAGGGTTAGACTCAGGCTCTTAGGGTTAGGGTTAGACTCAGGCTCTTAGGGTTAGGGTTAGACTCAGGCTCTTAGGGTTAGGGTTAGACTCAGGCTCTTAGGGTTAGGGTTAGACTCAGGCTCTTAGGGTGAGGGTTAGACTCAGGCTCTTAGGGTGAGGGTTAGACTCAGGCTCTTAGGGTGAGGGTTAGACTCAGGCTCTTAGGGTGAGGGTTAGACTCAGGCTCTTAGGGTTAGGGTTAGACTCAGGCTCTTCGGGTGAGGGTTAGACTCAGGCTCTTAGGGTTAGGGTTCGACTCAGGCTCTTAGGGTTAGGGTTCGATTCAGGCTCTTAGGGTGAGGGTTAGACTCAGGCTCTTAGGGTAAGGGTTAGACTCAGGCTCTTAGGGTTAGGGTTAGACTCAGGCTCTTAGGCTTAGGGTTAGACTCAGGCTCTTAGGGTTAGGGTTAGACTCAGGCTCTTAGGGTGAGGGTTAGACTCAGGCTCTTAGGGTTAGGGTTCGATTCAGGCTCTTAGGCTTAGGGTTAGACTCAGGCTCTTAGGGTTAGGGTTAGACTCAGGCTCTTCGGGTTAGGGTTAGACTCAGGCTCTTAGGGTTAGGGTTAGACTCAGGCTCTTAGGGTGAGGGTTAGACTCAGGCTCTTCGGGTTAGGGTTAGACTCAGGCTCTTAGGGTTAGGGTTAGACTCAGGCTCTTTAGGGTTAGGGTTAGACTCAGGCTCTTAGGGTTAGGGTTAGACTCAGGCTCTTAGGGTTAGGGTTAGACTCAGGCTCTTAGGGTGAGGGTTAGACTCAGGCTCTTAGGGTGAGGGTTAGACTCAGGCTCTTAGGGTTAGGGTTAGACTCAGGCTCTTAGGGTTAGGGTTAGACTCAGGCTCTTAGGGTTAGGGTTCGATTCAGGCTCTTCGGGTTAGGGTTAGACTCAGGCTCTTAGGGTGAGGGTTAGACTCAGGCTCTTAGGGTTAGGGTTAGACTCAGGCTCTTAGGGTGAGGGTTAGACTCAGGCTCTTAGGGTGAGGGTTAGACTCAGGCTCTTAGGGTTAGGGTTAGACTCAGGCTCTTAGGGTTAGGGTTAGACTCAGGCTCTTAGGCTTAAAGTTAGACTCAGGCTCTTAGGCTTAAAGTTAGACTCAGGCTCTTAGGCTTAAAGTTAGACTCAGGCTCTTAGGCTTAGGGTTAGACTCAGGCTCTTAGGGTGAGGGTTAGACTCAGGCTCTTAGGGTTAGGGTTAGACTCAGGCTCTTAGGGTTAGGGTTAGACTCAGGCTCTTAGGGTTAGGGTTAGACTCAGGCTCTTAGGGTTAGGGTTAGACTCAGGCTCTTAGGGTGAGGGTTAGACTCAGGCTCTTAGGCTTAGGGTTAGACTCAGGCTCTTAGGGTTAGGGTTAGACTCAGGCTCTTAGGGTTAGGGTTATACTCAGGCTCTTAGGCTTAGGGTTAGACTCAGGCTCTTAGGCTTAGGGTTAGACTCAGGCTCTTAGGGTGAGGGTTATACTCAGGCTCTTAGGCTTAGGGTTAGACTCAGGCTCTTAGGGTTAGGGTTAGACTCAGACTCTTAGGGTTAGGGTTAGACTCAGGCTCTTAGGGTGAGGGTTAGACGCAGGCTCTTAGGGTTAGGGTTAGACTCAGGCTCTTAGGGTTAGGGTTAGACTCAGGCTCTTAGGGTTAGGGTTAGACTTCAGGCTCTTAGGGTTAGGGTTAGACTCAGGCTCTTAGGGTTAGGGTTAGACTCAGGCTCTTAGGGTTAGGGTTAGACTCAGGCTCTTAGGCTTAAAGTTAGACTCAGGCTCTTAGGCTTAGGGTTAGACTCAGGCTCTTCGGGTTAGGGTTCGACTCAGGCTCTTAGGGTTAGGGTTAGACTCAGGCTCTTAGGGTTAGGGTTAGACTCAGGCTCTTCGGGTTAGGGTTAGACTCAGGCTCTTAGGGTTAGGGTTAGACTCAGGCTCTTCGGGTTAGGGTTAGACTCAGGCTCTTAGGGTTAGGGTTAGACTCAGGCTCTTAGGGTTAGGGTTAGACTCAGGCTCTTAAGGTTAGGGTTAGACTCAGGCTCTTAGGGTGAGGGTTAGACTCAGGCTCTTAGGGTGAGGGTTAGACTCAGGCTCTTAGGGTGAGGGTTAGACTCAGGCTCTTAGGGTTAGGGTTAGACTCAGGCTCTTAGGGTGAGGGTTAGACTCAGGCTCTTAGGGTTAGGGTTAGACTCAGGCTCTTAGGGTGAGGGTTAGACTCAGGCTCTTAGGGTTAGGGTTAGACTCAGGCTCTTAGGGTGAGGGTTAGACTCAGGCTCTTAGGGTTAGGGTTAGACTCAGGCTCTTAGGGTTAGGGTTAACTCAGGCTCTTTAGGGTTAGGGTTAGACTCAGGCTCTTAGGGTTAGGGTTAGACTCAGGCTCTTAGGGTTAGGGTTAGACTCAGGCTCTTAGGGTTAGGGTTAGACTCAGGCTCTTAGGGTGAGGGTTAGACTCAGGCTCTTAGGGTTAGGGTTAGACTCAGGCTCTTAGGGTGAGGGTTAGACTCAGGCTCTTCGGGTTAGGGTTAGACTCAGGCTCTTAGGGTTAGGGTTAGACTCAGGCTCTTAGGGTGAGGGTTAGACTCAGGCTCTTAGGGTGAGGGTTAGACTCAGGCTCTTAGGGTGAGGGTTAGACTCAGGCTCTTAGGGTGAGGGTTAGACTCAGGCTCTTAGGGTTAGGGTTAGACTCAGGCTCTTAGGGTTAGGGTTAGACTCAGGCTCTTAGGGTGAGGGTTAGACTCAGGCTCTTAGGGTTAGGGTTAGACTCAGGCTCTTAGGGTGAGGGTTAGACTCAGGCTCTTAGGGTTAGGGTTAGACTCAGGCTCTTAGGGTTAGGGTTAGACTCAGGCTCTTAGGGTTAGGGTTAGACTCAGGCTCTTAGGGTTAGGGTTCGATTCAGGCTCTTAGGGTGAGGGTTAGACTCAGGCTCTTAGGGTGAGGGTTAGACTCAGGCTCTTAGGGTTAGGGTTAGACTCAGGCTCTTAGGGTGAGGGTTAGACTCAGGCTCTTAGGGTTAGGGTTAGACTCAGGCTCTTAGGGTGAGGGTTAGACTCAGGCTCTTAGGGTGAGGGTTAGACTCAGGCTCTTAGGGTTAGGGTTAGACTCAGGCTCTTAGGGTTAGGGTTAGACTCAGGCTCTTAGGGTTAGGGTTAGACTCAGGCTCTTAGGGTGAGGGTTAGACTCAGGCTCGTAGGGTTAGGGTTAGACTCAGGCTCTTAGGGTGAGGGTTAGACTCAGGCTCTTAGGGTTAGGGTTAGACTCAGGCTCTTAGGGTTAGGGTTAGACTCAGGCTCTTAGGGTTAGGGTTCGACTCAGGCTCTTAGGGTTAGGGTTCGATTCAGGCTCTTAGGGTGAGGGTTAGACTCAGGCTCTTAGGGTGAGGGTTAGACTCAGGCTCTTAGGGTTAGGGTTAGACTCAGGCTCTTAGGGTGAGGGTTAGACTCAGGCTCTTAGGGTGAGGGTTAGACTCAGGCTCTTAGGGTTAGGGTTAGACTCAGGCTCTTAGGGTTAGGGTTAGACTCAGGCTCTTAGGGTTAGGGTTAGACTCAGGCTCTTTAGGGTTAGGGTTAGACTCAGGCTCTTAGGGTTAGGGTTAGACTCAGGCTCTTAGGGTTAGGGTTAGACTCAGGCTCTTAGGGTGAGGGTTAGACTCAGGCTCTTAGGGTTAGGGTTAGACTCAGGCTCTTAGGGTTAGGGTTAGACTCAGGCTCTTAGGGTTAGGGTTAGACTCAGGCTCTTAGGGTTAGGGTTCGATTCAGGCTCTTAGGGTGAGGGTTAGACTCAGGCTCTTAGGGTGAGGGTTAGACTCAGGCTCTTAGGGTTAGGGTTAGACTCAGGCTCTTAGGGTTAGGGTTAGACACAGGCTCTTAGGGTTAGGGTTAACTCAGGCTCTTTAGGGTTAGGGTTAGACTCAGGCTCTTAGGGTTAGGGTTAGACTCAGGCTCTTAGGGTTAGGGTTAGACTCAGGCTCTTAGGGTTAGGGTTAGACTCAGGCTCTTAGGGTGAGGGTTAGACTCAGGCTTATAGGGTTAGGGTTAGACTCAGGCTCTTAGGGTGAGGGTTAGACTCAGGCTCTTCGGGTTAGGGTTAGACTCAGGCTCTTAGGGTTAGGGTTAGACTCAGGCTCTTAGGGTGAGGGTTAGACTCAGGCTCTTAGGGTGAGGGTTAGACTCAGGCTCTTAGGGTGAGGGTTAGACTCAGGCTCTTAGGGTGAGGGTTAGACTCAGGCTCTTAGGGTTAGGGTTAGACTCAGGCTCTTAGGGTTAGGGTTAGACTCAGGCTCTTAGGGTGAGGGTTAGACTCAGGCTCTTAGGGTGAGGGTTAGACTCAGGCTCTTAGGGTGAGGGTTAGACTCAGGCTCTTAGGGTTAGGGTTAGACTCAGGCTCTTAGGGTTAGGGTTCGACTCAGGCTCTTAGGGTTAGGGTTCGATTCAGGCTCTTAGGGTGAGGGTTAGACTCAGGCTCTTAGGGTGAGGGTTAGACTCAGGCTCTTAGGGTTAGGGTTAGACTCAGGCTCTTAGGGTGAGGGTTAGACTCAGGCTCTTAGGGTTAGGGTTAGACTCAGGCTCTTAGGGTTAGGGTTAGACTCAGGCTCTTAGGGTGAGGGTTAGACTCAGGCTCTTAGGGTTAGGGTTAGACTCAGGCTCTTAGGGTGAGGGTTAGACTCAGGCTCTTAGGGTTAGGGTTAGACTCAGGCTCTTAGGGTTAGGGTTAGACTCAGGCTCTTAGGGTTAGGGTTCGACTCAGGCTCTTAGGGTTAGGGTTCGATTCAGGCTCTTAGGGTGAGGGTTAGACTCAGGCTCTTAGGGTGAGGGTTAGACTCAGGCTCTTAGGGTTAGGGTTAGACTCAGGCTCTTAGGGTGAGGGTTAGACTCAGGCTCTTAGGGTTAGGGTTAGACTCAGGCTCTTAGGGTTAGGGTTAGACTCAGGCTCTTAGGGTGAGGGTTAGACTCAGGCTCTTAGGGTTAGGGTTAGACTCAGGCTCTTAGGGTTAGGGTTAGACTCAGGCTCTTAGGGTTAGGGTTAGACTCAGGCTCTTAGGGTGAGGGTTAGACTCAGGCTCGTAGGGTTAGGGTTAGACTCAGGCTCTTAGGGTGAGGGTTAGACTCAGGCTCTTAGGGTTAGGGTTAGACTCAGGCTCTTAGGGTTAGGGTTAGACTCAGGCTCTTAGGGTTAGGGTTCGACTCAGGCTCTTAGGGTTAGGGTTCGATTCAGGCTCTTAGGGTGAGGGTTAGACTCAGGCTCTTAGGGTTAGGGTTAGACTCAGGCTCTTAGGGTTAGGGTTAGACTCAGGCTCTTAGGGTGAGGGTTAGACTCAGGCTCTTAGGGTGAGGGTTAGACTCAGGCTCTTAGGGTTAGGGTTAGACTCAGGCTCTTAGGGTTAGGGTTAGACTCAGGCTCTTTAGGGTTAGGGTTAGACTCAGGCTCTTAGGGTTAGGTTTAGACTCAGGGTCTTAGGGTTAGGGTTAGACTCAGGCTCTTAGGGTGAGGGTTAGACTCAGGCTCTTAGGGTTAGGGTTAGACTCAGGCTCTTAGGGTTAGGGTTAGACTCAGGCTCTTAGGGTTAGGGTTCGATTCAGGCTCTTAGGGTGAGGGTTAGACTCAGGCTCTTAGGGTGAGGGTTAGACTCAGGCTCTTAGGGTTAGGGTTAGACTCAGGCTCTTAGGGTGAGGGTTAGACTCAGGCTCTTAGGGTTAGGGTTAACTCAGGCTCTTTAGGGTTAGGGTTAGACTCAGGCTCTTAGGGTTAGGGTTAGACTCAGGCTCTTAGGGTTAGGGTTAGACTCAGGCTCTTAGGGTGAGGGTTAGACTCAGGCTCTTAGGGTGAGGGTTAGACTCAGGCTTATAGGGTTAGGGTTAGACTCAGGCTCTTAGGGTGAGGGTTAGACTCAGGCTCTTAGGGTGAGGGTTATACTCAGGCTCTTAGGGTTAGGGTTAGACTCAGGCTCTTAGGGTGAGGGTTAGACTCAGGCTCTTAGGGTGAGGGTTAGACTCAGGCTCTTAGGGTTAGGGTTAGACTCAGGCTCTTAGGGTGAGGGTTAGACTCAGGCTCTTAGGGTTAGGGTTAGACTCAGGCTCTTAGGGTTAGGGTTAGACTCAGGCTCTTAGGGTGAGGGTTAGACTCAGGCTCTTAGGGTTAGGGTTAGACTCAGGCTCTTAGGGTTAGGGTTCGACTCAGGCTCTTAGGGTTAGGGTTCGATTCAGGCTCTTAGGGTGAGGGTTAGACTCAGGCTCTTAGGGTGAGGGTTAGACTCAGGCTCTTAGGGTTAGGGTTAGACTCAGGCTCTTAGGGTGAGGGTTAGACTCAGGCTCTTAGGGTTAGGGTTAGACTCAGGCTCTTAGGGTTAGGGTTAGACTCAGGCTCTTAGGGTGAGGGTTAGACTCAGGCTCTTAGGGTTAGGGTTAGACTCAGGCTCTTAGGGTTAGGGTTAGACTCAGGCTCTTAGGGTTAGGGTTAGACTCAGGCTCTTAGGGTGAGGGTTAGACTCAGGCTCTTAGGGTGAGGGTTAGACTCAGGCTCTTAGGGTGAGGGTTAGACTCAGGCTCTTAGGGTTAGGGTTAGACTCAGGCTCTTAGGGTTAGGGTTAGACTCAGGCTCTTAGGGTTAGGGTTCGACTCAGGCTCTTAGGGTTAGGGTTCGATTCAGGCTCTTAGGGTGAGGGTTAGACTCAGGCTCTTAGGGTGAGGGTTAGACTCAGGCTCTTAGGGTTAGGTTAGACTCAGGCTCTTAGGGTGAGGGTTAGACTCAGGCTCTTAGGGTGAGGGTTAGACTCAGGCTCTTAGGGTTAGGGTTAGACTCAGGCTCTTAGGGTTAGGGTTAGACTCAGGCTCTTTAGGGTTAGGGTTAGACTCAGGCTCTTAGGGTTAGGGTTAGACTCAGGCTCTTAGGGTTAGGGTTAGACTCAGGCTCTTAGGGTGAGGGTTAGACTCAGGCTCTTAGGGTTAGGGTTAGACTCAGGCTCTTAGGGTTAGGGTTAGACTCAGGCTCTTAGGGTTAGGGTTAGACTCAGGCTCTTAGGGTTAGGGTTCGATTCAGGCTCTTAGGGTGAGGGTTAGACTCAGGCTCTTAGGGTTAGGGTTAGACTCAGGCTCTTAGGGTTAGGGTTAGACTCAGGCTCTTAGGGTGAGGGTTAGACTCAGGCTCTTAGGGTTAGGGTTAACTCAGGCTCTTTAGGGTTAGGGTTAGACTCAGGCTCTTAGGGTTAGGGTTAGACTCAGGCTCTTAGGGTTAGGGTTAGACTCAGGCTCTTAGGGTGAGGGTTAGACTCAGGCTCTTAGGGTTAGGGTTAACTCAGGCTCTTTAGGGTTAGGGTTAGACTCAGGCTCTTAGGGTTAGGGTTAGACTCAGGCTCTTAGGGTTAGGGTTAGACTCAGGCTCTTAGGGTTAGGGTTAGACTCAGGCTCTTAGGGTGAGGGTTAGACTCAGGCTTATAGGGTTAGGGTTAGACTCAGGCTCTTAGGGTGAGGGTTAGACTCAGGCTCTTCGGGTTAGGGTTAGACTCAGGTTCTTAGGGTTAGGGTTAGACTCAGGCTCTTCGGGTTAGGGTTAGACTCAGGCTCTTAGGGTTAGGGTTAGACTCAGGCTCTTAGGGTTAGGGTTCGATTCAGGCTCTTAGGGTGAGGGTTAGACTCAGGCTCTTAGGGTGAGGGTTAGACTCAGGCTCTTAGGCTTAGGGTTAGACTCAGGCTCTTAGGGTTAGGGTTAGACTCAGGCTCTTAGGGTTAGGGTTAGACTCAGGCTCTTAGGGTGAGGGTTAGACTCAGGCTTATAGGTTTAGGGTTAGACTCAGGCTCTTAGGGTGAGGGTTAGACTCAGGCTCTTCGGGTTAGGGTTAGACTCAGGCTCTTAGGGTTAGGGTTAGACTCAGGCTCTTAGGGTGAGGGTTAGACTCAGGCTCTTAGGGTGAGGGTTAGACTCAGGCTCTTAGGGTGAGGGTTAGACTCAGGCTCTTAGGGTTAGGGTTAGACTCAGGCTCTTAGGGTTAGGGTTAGACTCAGGCTCTTAGGGTGAGGGTTAGACTCAGGCTCTTAGGGTTAGGGTTAGACTCAGGCTCTTAGGGTGAGGGTTAGACTCAGGCTCTTAGGGTTAGGGTTAGACTCAGGCTCTTAGGGTTAGGGTTAGACTCAGGCTCTTAGGGTTAGGGTTCGACTCAGGCTCTTAGGGTTAGGGTTCGATTCAGGCTCTTAGGGTGAGGGTTAGACTCAGGCTCTTAGGGTGAGGGTTAGACTCAGGCTCTTAGGGTTAGGGTTAGACTCAGGCTCTTAGGGTGAGGGTTAGACTCAGGCTCTTAGGGTTAGGGTTAGACTCAGGCTCTTAGGGTTAGGGTTAGACTCAGGCTCTTAGGGTGAGGGTTAGACTCAGGCTCTTAGGGTTAGGGTTAGACTCAGGCTCTTAGGGTTAGGGTTAGACTCAGGCTCTTAGGGTTAGGGTTAGACTCAGGCTCTTAGGGTGAGGGTTAGACTCAGGCTCGTAGGGTTAGGGTTAGACTCAGGCTCTTAGGGTGAGGGTTAGACTCAGGCTCTTAGGGTTAGGGTTAGACTCAGGCTCTTAGGGTTAGGGTTAGACTCAGGCTCTTAGGGTTAGGGTTCGACTCAGGCTCTTAGGGTTAGGGTTCGATTCAGGCTCTTAGGGTGAGGGTTAGACTCAGGCTCTTAGGGTGAGGGTTAGACTCAGGCTCTTAGGGTTAGGGTTAGACTCAGGCTCTTAGGGTGAGGGTTAGACTCAGGCTCTTAGGGTTAGGGTTAGACTCAGGCTCTTAGGGTTAGGGTTCGACTCAGGCTCTTAGGGTTAGGGTTAGACTCAGGCTCTTAGGGTTAGGGTTAGACTCAGGCTCTTTAGGGTTAGGGTTAGACTCAGGCTCTTAGGGTTAGGGTTAGACTCAGGCTCTTAGGGTTAGGGTTAGACTCAGGCTCTTAGGGTGAGGGTTAGACTCAGGCTCTTAGGGTTAGGGTTAGACTCAGGCTCTTAGGGTTAGGGTTAGACTCAGGCTCTTAGGGTTAGGGTTAGACTCAGGCTCTTAGGGTTAGGGTTCGATTCAGGCTCTTAGGGTGAGGGTTAGACTCAGGCTCTTAGGGTGAGGGTTAGACTCAGGCTCTTAGGGTTAGGGTTAGACTCAGGCTCTTAGGGTGAGGGTTAGACTCAGGCTCTTAGGGTTAGGGTTAACTCAGGCTCTTTAGGGTTAGGGTTAGACTCAGGCTCTTAGGGTTAGGGTTAGACTCAGGCTCTTAGGGTTAGGGTTAGACTCAGGCTCTTAGGGTTAGGGTTAGACTCAGGCTCTTAGGGTTAGGGTTAGACTCAGTCTCTTAGGGTTAGGGTTAGACTCAGGCTCTTAGGGTGAGGGTTAGACTCAGGCTCTTCGGGTTAGGGTTAGACTCAGGCTCTTAGGGTTAGGGTTAGACTCAGGCTCTTCGGGTTAGGGTTAGACTCAGGCTCTTAGGGTGAGGGTTAGACTCAGGCTCTTCGGGTTAGGGTTAGACTCAGGCTCTTAGGGTTAGGGTTAGACTCAGGCTCTTAGGGTGAGGGTTAGACTCAGGCTCTTAGGGTTAGGGTTAGACTCAGGCTCTTAAGGTTAGGGTTAGACTCAGGCTCTTAGGGTTAGGGTTAGACTCAGGCTCTTAGGGTTAGGGTTAGACTCAGGCTCTTAGGGTGAGGGTTAGACTCAGGCTCTTAGGGTTAGGGTTAGACTCAGGCTCTTAGGGTGAGGGTTAGACTCAGGCTCTTAGGGTTAGGGTTAGACTCAGGCTCTTAGGGTGAGGGTTAGACTCAGGCTCTTAGGGTGAGGGTTAGACTCAGGCTCTTAGGGTGAGGGTTAGACTCAGGCTCTTAGGGTTAGGGTTAGACTCAGGCTCTTAGGGTTAGGGTTAGACTCAGGCTCTTAGGGTGAGGGTTAGACTCAGGCTCTTAGGGTTAGGGTTAGACTCAGGCTCTTAGGGTGAGGGTTAGACTCAGGCTCTTAGGGTTAGGGTTAGACTCAGGCTCTTAGGGTTAGGGTTAGACTCAGGCTCTTAGGGTTAGGGTTCGACTCAGGCTCTTAGGGTTAGGGTTAGACTCAGGCTCTTAGGGTGAGGGTTAGACTCAGGCTCTTAGGGTGAGGGTTAGACTCAGGCTCTTAGGGTTAGGGTTAGACTCAGGCTCTTAGGGTGAGGGTTAGACTCAGGCTCTTAGGGTTAGGGTTAGACTCAGGCTCTTAGGGTTAGGGTTAGACTCAGGCTCTTAGGGTGAGGGTTAGACTCAGGCTCTTAGGGTTAGGGTTAGACTCAGGCTCTTAGGGTTAGGGTTAGACTCAGGCTCTTAGGGTTAGGGTTAGACTCAGGCTCTTAGGGTGAGGGTTAGACTCAGGCTCGTAGGGTTAGGGTTAGACTCAGGCTCTTAGGGTGAGGGTTAGACTCAGGCTCTTAGGGTTAGGGTTAGACTCAGGCTCTTAGGGTTAGGGTTAGACTCAGGCTCTTAGGGTTAGGGTTCGACTCAGGCTCTTAGGGTTAGGGTTCGATTCAGGCTCTTAGGGTGAGGGTTAGACTCAGGCTCTTAGGGTGAGGGTTAGACTCAGGCTCTTAGGGTTAGGGTTAGACTCAGGCTCTTAGGGTGAGGGTTAGACTCAGGCTCTTAGGGTGAGGGTTAGACTCAGGCTCTTAGGGTTAGGGTTAGACTCAGGCTCTTAGGCTTAGGGTTAGACTCAGGCTCTTAGGGTTAGGGTTAGACTCAGGCTCTTTAGGGTTAGGGTTAGACTCAGGCTCTTAGGGTTAGGGTTAGACTCAGGCTCTTAGGGTTAGGGTTAGACTCAGGCTCTTAGGGTGAGGGTTAGACTCAGGCTCTTAGGGTTAGGGTTAGACTCAGGCTCTTAGGGTTAGGGTTAGACTCAGGCTCTTAGGGTTAGGGTTAGACTCAGGCTCTTAGGGTTAGGGTTCGATTCAGGCTCTTAGGGTGAGGGTTAGACTCAGGCTCTTAGGGTTAGGGTTAGACTCAGGCTCTTAGGGTTAGGGTTAGACTCAGGCTCTTAGGGTGAGGGTTAGACTCAGGCTCTTAGGGTTAGGGTTAACTCAGGCTCTTTAGGGTTAGGGTTAGACTCAGGCTCTTAGGGTTAGGGTTAGACTCAGGCTCTTAGGGTGAGGGTTAGACTCAGGCTCTTAGGGTTAGGGTTAACTCAGGCTCTTTAGGGTTAGGGTTAGACTCAGGCTCTTAGGGTTAGGGTTAGACTCAGGCTCTTAGGGTTAGGGTTAGACTCAGGCTCTTAGGGTTAGGGTTAGACTCAGGCTCTTAGGGTGAGGGTTAGACTCAGGCTTATAGGGTTAGGGTTAGACTCAGGCTCTTAGGGTGAGGGTTAGACTCAGGCTCTTCGGGTTAGGGTTAGACTCAGGCTCTTAGGGTTAGGGTTAGACTCAGGCTCTTCGGGTTAGGGTTAGACTCAGGCTCTTAGGGTTAGGGTTAGACTCAGGCTCTTCGGGTTAGGGTTAGACTCAGGCTCTTCGGGTTAGGGTTAGACTCAGGCTCTTAGGGTTAGGGTTAGACTCAGGCTCTTAGGGTTAGGGTTAGACTCAGGCTCTTAGGGTTAGGGTTAGACTCAGGCTCTTAGGGTTAGGGTTAGACTCAGGCTCTTAGGGTTAGGGTTAGACTCAGGCTCTTAGGGTGAGGGTTAGACTCAGGCTCTTAGGGTTAGGGTTAGACTCAGGCTCTTAGGGTGAGGGTTAGACTCAGGCTCTTAGGGTTAGGGTTAGACTCAGGCTCTTAGGGTGAGGGTTAGACTCAGGCTCTTAGGGTGAGGGTTAGACTCAGGCTCTTAGGGTTAGGGTTAGACTCAGGCTCTTAGGGTTAGGGTTAGACTCAGGCTCTTAGGGTGAGGGTTAGACTCAGGCTCTTAGGGTTAGGGTTAGACTCAGGCTCTTAGGGTGAGGGTTAGACTCAGGCTCTTAGGGTTAGGGTTAGACTCAGGCTCTTAGGGTTAGGGTTAGACTCAGGCTCTTAGGGTTAGGGTTAGACTCAGGCTCTTAGGGTTAGGGTTCGATTCAGGCTCTTAGGGTGAGGGTTAGACTCAGGCTCTTAGGGTGAGGGTTAGACTCAGGCTCTTAGGGTTAGGGTTAGACTCAGGCTCTTAGGGTGAGGGTTAGACTCAGGCTCTTAGGGTTAGGGTTAGACTCAGGCTCTTAGGGTTAGGGTTAGACTCAGGCTCTTAGGGTGAGGGTTAGACTCAGGCTCTTAGGGTTAGGGTTAGACTCAGGCTCTTAGGGTTAGGGTTAGACTCAGGCTCTTAGGGTTAGGGTTAGACTCAGGCTCTTAGGGTGAGGGTTAGACTCAGGCTCGTAGGGTTAGGGTTAGACTCAGGCTCTTAGGGTGAGGGTTAGACTCAGGCTCTTAGGGTTAGGGTTAGACTCAGGCTCTTAGGGTTAGGGTTAGACTCAGGCTCTTAGGGTTAGGGTTCGACTCAGGCTCTTAGGGTTAGGGTTCGATTCAGGCTCTTAGGGTGAGGGTTAGACTCAGGCTCTTAGGGTGAGGGTTAGACTCAGGCTCTTAGGGTTAGGGTTAGACTCAGGCTCTTAGGGTGAGGGTTAGACTCAGGCTCTTAGGGTGAGGGTTAGACTCAGGCTCTTAGGGTTAGGGTTAGACTCAGGCTCTTAGGGTTAGGGTTAGACTCAGGCTCTTTAGGGTTAGGGTTAGACTCAGGCTCTTAGGGTTAGGGTTAGACTCAGGCTCTTAGGGTTAGGGTTAGACTCAGGCTCTTAGGGTGAGGGTTAGACTCAGGCTCTTAGGGTTAGGGTTAGACTCAGGCTCTTAGGGTTAGGGTTAGACTCAGGCTCTTAGGGTTAGGGTTAGACTCAGGCTCTTAGGGTTAGGGTTCGATTCAGGCTCTTAGGGTGAGGGTTAGACTCAGGCTCTTAGGGTTAGGGTTAGACTCAGGCTCTTAGGGTTAGGGTTAGACTCAGGCTCTTAGGGTGAGGGTTAGACTCAGGCTCTTAGGGTTAGGGTTAACTCAGGCTCTTTAGGGTTAGGGTTAGACTCAGGCTCTTAGGGTTAGGGTTAGACTCAGGCTCTTAGGGTTAGGGTTAGACTCAGGCTCTTAGGGTGAGGGTTAGACTCAGGCTTATAGGGTTAGGGTTAGACTCAGGCTCTTAGGGTGAGGGTTAGACTCAGGCTCTTCGGGTTAGGGTTAGACTCAGGCTCTTAGGGTTAGGGTTAGACTCAGGCTCTTAGGGTGAGGGTTAGACTCAGGCTCTTAGGGTGAGGGTTAGACTCAGGCTCTTAGGGTGAGGGTTAGACTCAGGCTCTTAGGGTTAGGGTTAGACTCAGGCTCTTAGGGTTAGGGTTAGACTCAGGCTCTTAGGGTGAGGGTTAGACTCAGGCTCTTAGGGTGAGGGTTAGACTCAGGCTCTTAGGGTTAGGGTTAGACTCAGGCTCTTAGGGTTAGGGTTCGACTCAGGCTCTTAGGGTTAGGGTTCGATTCAGGCTCTTAGGGTGAGGGTTAGACTCAGGCTCTTAGGGTGAGGGTTAGACTCAGGCTCTTAGGGTTAGGGTTAGACTCAGGCTCTTAGGGTGAGGGTTAGACTCAGGCTCTTAGGGTTAGGGTTAGACTCAGGCTCTTAGGGTTAGGGTTAGACTCAGGCTCTTAGGGTGAGGGTTAGACTCAGGCTCTTAGGGTTAGGGTTAGACTCAGGCTCTTAGGGTTAGGGTTAGACTCAGGCTCTTAGGGTTAGGGTTAGACTCAGGCTCTTAGGGTGAGGGTTAGACTCAGGCTCTTAGGGTGAGGGTTAGACTCAGGCTCTTAGGGTGAGGGTTAGACTCAGGCTCTTAGGGTTAGGGTTAGACTCAGGCTCTTAGGGTTAGGGTTAGACTCAGGCTCTTAGGGTTAGGGTTCGACTCAGGCTCTTAGGGTTAGGGTTCGATTCAGGCTCTTAGGGTGAGGGTTAGACTCAGGCTCTTAGGGTGAGGGTTAGACTCAGGCTCTTAGGGTTAGGGTTAGACTCAGGCTCTTAGGGTGAGGGTTAGACTCAGGCTCTTAGGGTTAGGGTTAGACTCAGGCTCTTAGGGTTAGGGTTAGACTCAGGCTCTTAGGGTTAGGGTTAGACTCAGGCTCTTAGGGTTAGGGTTAGACTCAGGCTCTTTAGGGTTAGGGTTAGACTCAGGCTCTTAGGGTTAGGGTTAGACTCAGGCTCTTAGGGTTAGGGTTAGACTCAGGCTCTTAGGGTGAGGGTTAGACTCAGGCTCTTAGGGTTAGGGTTAGACTCAGGCTCTTAGGGTTAGGGTTAGACTCAGGCTCTTAGGGTTAGGGTTAGACTCAGGCTCTTAGGGTTAGGGTTAGACTCAGGCTCTTAGGGTTAGGGTTCGATTCAGGCTCTTAGGGTGAGGGTTAGACTCAGGCTCTTAGGGTGAGGGTTAGACTCAGGCTCTTAGGGTTAGGGTTAGACTCAGGCTCTTAGGGTGAGGGTTAGACTCAGGCTCTTAGGGTTAGGGTTAGACTCAGGCTCTTAGGGTGAGGGTTAGACTCAGGCTCTTAGGGTGAGGGTTAGACTCAGGCTCTTAGGGTGAGGGTTAGACTCAGGCTCTTAGGGTTAGGGTTAGACTCAGGCTCTTAGGGTTAGGGTTAGACTCAGGCTCTTAGGGTTAGGGTTAGACTCAGGCTCTTAGGGTTAGGGTTAGACTCAGGCTCTTAGGGTTAGGGTTCGACTCAGTCTCTTAGGGTTAGGGTTAGACTCAGGCTCTTAGGGTGAGGGTTAGACTCAGGCTCTTCGGGTTAGGGTTAGACTCAGGCTCTTAGGGTGAGGGTTACACTCAGGCTCTTAGGGTGAGGGTTAGACTCAGGCTCTTAGGGTTAGGGTTAGACTCAGGCTCTTAGGGTTAGGGTTAGACTCAGGCTCTTAGGGTGAGGGTTAGACACAGGCTCTTAGGGTGAGGGTTAGACTCAGGCTCTTAGGGTTAGGGTTAGACTCAGGCTCTTAGGGTGAGGGTTAGACTCAGGCTCTTAGGGTGAGGGTTAGACTCAGGCTCTTAGGCTTAGGGTTAGACTCAGGCTCTTAGGGTTAGGGTTAGACTCAGGCTCTTAGGGTTAGGGTTAGACTCAGGCTCTTAGGGTTAGGGTTAGACTCAGGCTCTTAGGGTGAGGGTTAGACTCAGGCTCTTAGGGTTAGGGTTCGACTCAGGCTCTTAGGGTTAGGGTTCGATTCAGGCTCGTAGGGTTAGGGTTAGACTCAGGCTCTTAGGGTTAGGGTTAGACTCAGGCTCTTCGGGTTAGGGTTAGACTCAGGCTCTTCGGGTTAGGGTTAGACTCAGGCTCTTAGGGTGAGGGTTAGACTCAGGCTCTTAGGGTGAGGGTTAGACTCAGGCTCTTAGGGTTAGGGTTAGACTCAGGCTCTTAGGGTTAGGGTTAGACTCAGGCTCTTAGGGTGAGGGTTAGACTCAGGCTCTTAGGGTGAGGGTTAGACTCAGGCTCTTAGGGTGAGGGTTAGACTCAGGCTCTTAGGGTTAGGGTTCGACTCAGGCTCTTAGGGTTAGGGTTCGATTCAGGCTCTTAGGGTGAGGGTTAGACTCAGGCTCTTAGGGTGAGGGTTAGACTCAGGCTCTTAGGGTTAGGGTTAGACTCAGGCTCTTAGGGTGAGGGTTAGACTCAGGCTCTTAGGGTTAGGGTTAGACTCAGGCTCTTAGGGTTAGGGTTAGACTCAGGCTCTTAGGGTGAGGGTTAGACTCAGGCTCTTAGGGTTAGGGTTAGACTCAGGCTCTTAGGGTTAGGGTTAGACTCAGGCTCTTAGGGTTAGGGTTAGACTCAGGCTCTTAGGGTGAGGGTTAGACTCAGGCTCTTAGGGTGAGGGTTAGACTCAGGCTCTTAGGGTTAGGGTTAGACTCAGGCTCTTAGGGTTAGGGTTAGACTCAGGCTCTTAGGGTTAGGGTTCGACTCAGGCTCTTAGGGTTAGGGTTCGATTCAGGCTCTTAGGGTGAGGGTTAGACTCAGGCTCTTAGGGTGAGGGTTAGACTCAGGCTCTTAGGGTTAGGGTTAGACTCAGGCTCTTAGGGTGAGGGTTAGACTCAGGCTCTTAGGGTTAGGGTTAGACTCAGGCTCTTAGGGTTAGGGTTAGACTCAGGCTCTTAGGGTTAGGGTTAGACTCAGGCTCTTTAGGGTTAGGGTTAGACTCAGGCTCTTAGGGTTAGGGTTAGACTCAGGCTCTTAGGGTTAGGGTTAGACTCAGGCTCTTAGGGTGAGGGTTAGACTCAGGCTCTTAGGGTTAGGGTTAGACTCAGGCTCTTAGGGTTAGGGTTAGACTCAGGCTCTTAGGGTTAGGGTTAGACTCAGGCTCTTAGGGTGAGGGTTAGACTCAGGCTCTTAGGGTTAGGGTTCGATTCAGGCTCTTAGGGTGAGGGTTAGACTCAGGCTCTTAGGGTGAGGGTTAGACTCAGGCTCTTAGGGTTAGGGTTAGACTCAGGCTCTTAGGGTGAGGGTTAGACTCAGGCTCTTAGGGTTAGGGTTAGACTCAGGCTCTTAGGGTTAGGGTTAGACTCAGGCTCTTAGGGTTAGGGTTAGACTCAGGCTCTTAGGGTGAGGGTTAGACTCAGGCTCTTAGGGTTAGGGTTAGACTCAGGCTCTTAGGGTTAGGGTTAGACTCAGGCTCTTAGGGTTAGGGTTAGACTCAGGCTCTTAGGGTTAGGGTTAGACTCAGGCTCTTAGGGTTAGGGTTCGACTCAGGCTCTTAGGGTGAGGGTTAGACTCAGGCTCTTAGGGTGAGGGTTAGACTCAGGCTCTTCGGGTTAGGGTTAGACTCAGGCTCTTAGGGTGAGGGTTACACTCAGGCTCTTAGGGTGAGGGTTAGACTCAGGCTCTTAGGGTTAGGGTTAGACTCAGGCTCTTAGGGTGAGGGTTAGACTCAGGCTCTTAGGGTTAGGGTTAGACTCAGGCTCTTCGGGTTAGGGTTAGACTCAGGCTCTTAGGGTTAGGGTTAGACTCAGGCTCTTAGGGTGAGGGTTAGACTCAGGCTCTTAGGGTGAGGGTTAGACTCAGGCTCTTAGGGTGAGGGTTAGACACAGGCTCTTAGGGTTAGGGTTAGACTCAGGCTCTTAGGGTTAGGGTTAGACTCAGGCTCTTAGGGTTAGGGTTAGACTCAGGCTCTTAGGGTTAGGGTTAGACTCAGGCTCTTAGGGTGAGGGTTAGACTCAGGCTCTTAGGGTTAGGGTTCGACTCAGGCTCTTAGGGTTAGGGTTCGATTCAGGCTCGTAGGGTTAGGATTCGACTCAGGCTCTTAGGGTTAGGGTTAGACTCAGGCTCTTAGGGTTAGGGTTAGACTCAGGCTCTTCGGGTTAGGGTTAGACTCAGGCTCTTCGGGTTAGGGTTAGACTCAGGCTCTTAGGGTGAGGGTTAGACTCAGGCTCTTAGGGTGAGGGTTGGACTCAGGCTCTTAGGGTTATGGTCAGACTCAGGCTCTTAGGGTGAGGGTTAGACTCAGGCTCTTAGGGTTAGGGTTAGACTCAGGCTCTTAGGGTTAGGGTTAGACTCAGGCTCTTCGGGTTAGGGTTAGACTCAGGCTCTTAGGTTTAGGGTTAGACTCAGGCTCTTAGGGTTAGGGTTAGACTCAGGCTCTTAGGGTGAGGGTTAGACTCAGGCTCTTAGGGTTAGGGTTAGACTCAGGCTCTTAGGGTTAGGGTTAGACTCAGGCTCTTAGGGTGAGGGTTAGACTCAGGCTCTTAGGGTGAGGGTTAGACTCAGGCTCTTAGGGTTAGGGTTAGACTCAGGCTCTTAGGGTTAGGGTTAGACTCAGGCTCTTAGGGTTAGGGTTCGACTCAGGCTCTTAGGGTTAGGGTTCGATTCAGGCTCTTAGGGTGAGGGTTAGACTCAGGCTCTTAGGGTGAGGGTTAGACTCAGGCTCTTAGGGTTAGGGTTAGACTCAGGCTCTTAGGGTTAGGGTTAGACTCAGGCTCTTAGGGTTAGGGTTAGACTCAGGCTCTTAGGGTGAGGGTTATACTCAGGCTCTTAGGGTGAGGGTTAGACTCAGGCTCTTAGGGTGAGGGTTAGACTCAGGCTCTTAGGGTTAGGGTTAGACTCAGGCTCTTAGGGTGAGGGTTAGACTCAGGCTCTTAGGGTTAGGGTTAGACTCAGGCTCTTAGGGTTAGGGTTAGACTCAGGCTCTTAGGGTGAGGGTTAGACTCAGGCTCTTAGGGTGAGGGTTAGACTCAGGCTCTTCGGGTGAGGGTTAGACTCAGGCTCTTTAGGGTTAGGGTTAGACTCAGGCTCTTAGGGTTAGGGTTAGACTCAGGCTCTTAGGGTTAGGGTTAGACTCAGGCTCTTAGGGTGAGGGTTAGACTCAGGCTCTTAGGGTTAGGGTTAGACTCAGGCTCTTAGGCTTAGGGTTAGACTCAGGCTCTTAGGGTTAGGGTTAGACTCAGGCTCTTAGGGTTAGGGTTCGACTCAGGCTCTTAGGGTTAGGGTTCGATTCAGGCTCTTAGGGTTAGGGTTAGACTCAGGCTCTTAGGGTGAGGGTTAGACTCAGGCTCTTAGGGTGAGGGTTAGACTCAGGCTCTTAGGGTTAGGGTTAGACTCAGGCTCTTAGGGTTAGGGTTAGACTCAGGCTCTTAGGGTTAGGGTTAGACTCAGGCTCTTAGGCTTAAAGTTAGACTCAGGCTCTTAGGCTTAAAGTTAGACTCAGGCTCTTAGGCTTAGGGTTAGACTCAGGCTCTTAGGGTGAGGGTTAGACTCAGGCTCTTAGGGTTAGGGTTAGACTCAGGCTCTTAGGGTTAGGGTTAGACTCAGGCTCTTAGGGTTAGGGTTAGACTCAGGCTCTTCGGGTTAGGGTTAGACTCAGGCTCGTAGGGTTAGGGTTAGACTCAGGCTCTTAGGGTTAGGGTTAGACTCAGGCTCTTAGGGTGAGGGTTAGACTCAGGCTCTTAGGGTTAGGGTTAGACTCAGGCTCTTAGGGTTAGGGTTAGACTCAGGCTCTTAGGGTTAGGGTTAGACTCAGGCTCGTAGGGTTAGGGTTAGACTCAGGCTCTTAGGGTTAGGGTTCGACTCAGTCTCTTAGGGTTAGGGTTAGACTCAGGCTCTTAGGGTGAGGGTTAGACTCAGGCTCTTAGGGTTAGGGTTAGACTCAGGCTCTTAGGGTTAGGGTTAGACTCAGGCTCTTAGGGTTAGGGTTAGACTCAGGCTCTTAGGGTTAGGGTTCGACTCAGTCTCTTAGGGTTAGGGTTAGACTCAGGCTCTTAGGGTGAGGGTTAGACTCAGGCTCTTCGGGTTAGGGTTAGACTCAGGCTCTTAGGGTGAGGGTTACACTCAGGCTCTTAGGGTGAGGGTTAGACTCAGGCTCTTAGGGTTAGGGTTAGACTCAGGCTCTTAGGGTTAGGGTTAGACTCAGGCTCTTAGGGTGAGGGTTAGACACAGGCTCTTAGGGTGAGGGTTAGACTCAGGCTCTTAGGGTTAGGGTTAGACTCAGGCTCTTAGGGTGAGGGTTAGACTCAGGCTCTTAGGGTGAGGGTTAGACTCAGGCTCTTAGGCTTAGGGTTAGACTCAGGCTCTTAGGGTTAGGGTTAGACTCAGGCTCTTAGGGTTAGGGTTAGACTCAGGCTCTTAGGGTGAGGGTTAGACTCAGGCTCTTAGGGTTAGGGTTCGACTCAGGCTCTTAGGGTTAGGGTTCGATTCAGGCTCGTAGGGTTAGGGTTAGACTCAGGCTCTTAGGGTTAGGGTTAGACTCAGGCTCTTCGGGTTAGGGTTAGACTCAGGCTCTTCGGGTTAGGGTTAGACTCAGGCTCTTAGGGTGAGGGTTAGACTCAGGCTCTTAGGGTGAGGGTTAGACTCAGGCTCTTAGGGTTAGGGTTAGACTCAGGCTCTTAGGGTTAGGGTTAGACTCAGGCTCTTAGGGTGAGGGTTAGACTCAGGCTCTTAGGGTGAGGGTTAGACTCAGGCTCTTAGGGTGAGGGTTAGACTCAGGCTCTTAGGGTTAGGGTTCGACTCAGGCTCTTAGGGTTAGGGTTCGATTCAGGCTCTTAGGGTGAGGGTTAGACTCAGGCTCTTAGGGTGAGGGTTAGACTCAGGCTCTTAGGGTTAGGGTTAGACTCAGGCTCTTAGGGTGAGGGTTAGACTCAGGCTCTTAGGGTTAGGGTTAGACTCAGGCTCTTAGGGTTAGGGTTAGACTCAGGCTCTTAGGGTGAGGGTTAGACTCAGGCTCTTAGGGTTAGGGTTAGACTCAGGCTCTTAGGGTTAGGGTTAGACTCAGGCTCTTAGGGTTAGGGTTAGACTCAGGCTCTTAGGGTGAGGGTTAGACTCAGGCTCTTAGGGTGAGGGTTAGACTCAGGCTCTTAGGGTTAGGGTTAGACTCAGGCTCTTAGGGTTAGGGTTAGACTCAGGCTCTTAGGGTTAGGGTTCGACTCAGGCTCTTAGGGTTAGGGTTCGATTCAGGCTCTTAGGGTGAGGGTTAGACTCAGGCTCTTAGGGTGAGGGTTAGACTCAGGCTCTTAGGGTTAGGGTTAGACTCAGGCTCTTAGGGTGAGGGTTAGACTCAGGCTCTTAGGGTTAGGGTTAGACTCAGGCTCTTAGGGTTAGGGTTAGACTCAGGCTCTTAGGGTTAGGGTTAGACTCAGGCTCTTTAGGGTTAGGGTTAGACTCAGGCTCTTAGGGTTAGGGTTAGACTCAGGCTCTTAGGGTGAGGGTTAGACTCAGGCTCTTAGGGTTAGGGTTAGACTCAGGCTCTTAGGGTTAGGGTTAGACTCAGGCTCTTAGGGTTAGGGTTAGACTCAGGCTCTTAGGGTGAGGGTTAGACTCAGGCTCTTAGGGTTAGGGTTCGATTCAGGCTCTTAGGGTGAGGGTTAGACTCAGGCTCTTAGGGTGAGGGTTAGACTCAGGCTCTTAGGGTTAGGGTTAGACTCAGGCTCTTAGGGTGAGGGTTAGACTCAGGCTCTTAGGGTTAGGGTTAGACTCAGGCTCTTAGGGTTAGGGTTAGACTCAGGCTCTTAGGGTTAGGGTTAGACTCAGGCTCTTAGGGTGAGGGTTAGACTCAGGCTCTTAGGGTTAGGGTTAGACTCAGGCTCTTAGGGTTAGGGTTAGACTCAGGCTCTTAGGGTTAGGGTTAGACTCAGGCTCTTAGGGTTAGGGTTAGACTCAGGCTCTTAGGGTTAGGGTTCGACTCAGGCTCTTAGGGTGAGGGTTAGACTCAGGCTCTTAGGGTGAGGGTTAGACTCAGGCTCTTCGGGTTAGGGTTAGACTCAGGCTCTTAGGGTGAGGGTTACACTCAGGCTCTTAGGGTGAGGGTTAGACTCAGGCTCTTAGGGTTAGGGTTAGACTCAGGCTCTTAGGGTGAGGGTTAGACTCAGGCTCTTAGGGTTAGGGTTAGACTCAGGCTCTTCGGGTTAGGGTTAGACTCAGGCTCTTAGGGTTAGGGTTAGACTCAGGCTCTTAGGGTGAGGGTTAGACTCAGGCTCTTAGGGTGAGGGTTAGACTCAGGCTCTTAGGGTGAGGGTTAGACACAGGCTCTTAGGGTTAGGGTTAGACTCAGGCTCTTAGGGTTAGGGTTAGACTCAGGCTCTTAGGGTTAGGGTTAGACTCAGGCTCTTAGGGTTAGGGTTAGACTCAGGCTCTTAGGGTGAGGGTTAGACTCAGGCTCTTAGGGTTAGGGTTCGACTCAGGCTCTTAGGGTTAGGGTTCGACTCAGGCTCGTAGGGTTAGGATTCGACTCAGGCTCTTAGGGTTAGGGTTAGACTCAGGCTCTTAGGGTTAGGGTTAGACTCAGGCTCTTAGGGTTAGGGTTAGACTCAGGCTCTTCGGGTTAGGGTTAGACTCAGGCTCTTAGGGTGAGGGTTAGACTCAGGCTCTTAGGGTGAGGGTTGGACTCAGGCTCTTAGGGTTATGGTTCAGACTCAGGCTCTTAGGGTGAGGGTTAGACTCAGGCTCTTAGGGTTAGGGTTAGACTCAGGCTCTTAGGGTTAGGGTTAGACTCAGGCTCTTCGGGTTAGGGTTAGACTCAGGCTCTTAGGTTTAGGGTTAGACTCAGGCTCTTAGGGTTAGGGTTAGACTCAGGCTCTTAGGGTGAGGGTTAGACTCAGGCTCTTAGGGTTAGGGTTAGACTCAGGCTCTTAGGGTTAGGGTTAGACTCAGGCTCTTAGGGTGAGGGTTAGACTCAGGCTCTTAGGGTGAGGGTTAGACTCAGGCTCTTAGGGTTAGGGTTAGACTCAGGCTCTTAGGGTTAGGGTTAGACTCAGGCTCTTAGGGTTAGGGTTCGACTCAGGCTCTTAGGGTTAGGGTTCGATTCAGGCTCTTAGGGTGAGGGTTAGACTCAGGCTCTTAGGGTGAGGGTTAGACTCAGGCTCTTAGGGTTAGGGTTAGACTCAGGCTCTTAGGGTTAGGGTTAGACTCAGGCTCTTAGGGTTAGGGTTAGACTCAGGCTCTTAGGGTGAGGGTTATACTCAGGCTCTTAGGGTGAGGGTTAGACTCAGGCTCTTAGGGTGAGGGTTAGACTCAGGCTCTTAGGGTTAGGGTTAGACTCAGGCTCTTAGGGTGAGGGTTAGACTCAGGCTCTTAGGGTTAGGGTTAGACTCAGGCTCTTAGGGTTAGGGTTAGACTCAGGCTCTTAGGGTGAGGGTTAGACTCAGGCTCTTAGGGTAGGGTTAGACTCAGGCTCTTCGGGTGAGGGTTAGACTCAGGCTCTTTAGGGTTAGGGTTAGACTCAGGCTCTTAGGGTTAGGGTTAGACTCAGGCTCTTAGGGTTAGGGTTAGACTCAGGCTCTTAGGGTGAGGGTTAGACTCAGGCTCTTAGGGTTAGGGTTAGACTCAGGCTCTTAGGCTTAGGGTTAGACTCAGGCTCTTAGGGTTAGGGTTAGACTCAGGCTCTTAGGGTTAGGGTTCGACTCAGGCTCTTAGGGTTAGGGTTCGATTCAGGCTCTTAGGGTTAGGGTTAGACTCAGGCTCTTAGGGTGAGGGTTAGACTCAGGCTCTTAGGGTGAGGGTTAGACTCAGGCTCTTAGGGTTAGGGTTAGACTCAGGCTCTTAGGGTTAGGGTTAGACTCAGGCTCTTAGGGTTAGGGTTAGACTCAGGCTCTTAGGCTTAAAGTTAGACTCAGGCTCTTAGGCTTAAAGTTAGACTCAGGCTCTTAGGCTTAGGGTTAGACTCAGGCTCTTAGGGTGAGGGTTAGACTCAGGCTCTTAGGGTTAGGGTTAGACTCAGGCTCTTAGGGTTAGGGTTAGACTCAGGCTCTTAGGGTTAGGGTTAGACTCAGGCTCTTAGGGTTAGGGTTAGACTCAGGCTCTTAGGGTGAGGGTTAGACTCAGGCTCTTAGGGTTAGGGTTAGACTCAGGCTCTTAGGGTTAGGGTTAGACTCAGGCTCTTCGGGTTAGGGTTAGACTCAGGCTCTTAGGTTTAGGGTTAGACTCAGGCTCTTAGGGTTAGGGTTAGACTCAGGCTCTTAGGGTGAGGGTTAGACTCAGGCTCTTAGGGTTAGGGTTAGACTCAGGCTCTTAGGGTTAGGGTTAGACTCAGGCTCTTAGGGTTAGGGTTAGACTCAGGCTCTTAGGGTTAGGGTTCGATTCAGGCTCTTAGGGTGAGGGTTAGACTCAGGCTCTTAGGGTGAGGGTTAGACTCAGGCTCTTAGGGTGAGGGTTAGACTCAGGCTCTTAGGGTTAGGGTTAGACTCAGGCTCTTAGGGTTAGGGTTAGACTCAGGCTCTTAGGGTTAGGGTTCGACTCAGGCTCTTAGGGTTAGGGTTCGATTCAGGCTCTTAGGGTGAGGGTTAGACTCAGGCTCTTAGGGTGAGGGTTAGACTCAGGCTCTTAGGGTTAGGGTTAGACTCAGGCTCTTAGGGTTAGGGTTAGACTCAGGCTCTTAGGGTGAGGGTTAGACTCAGGCTCTTAGGGTGAGGGTTAGACTCAGGCTCTTCGGGTGAGGGTTAGACTCAGGCTCTTTAGGGTTAGGGTTAGACTCAGGCTCTTAGGGTTAGGGTTAGACTCAGGCTCTTAGGGTGAGGGTTAGACTCAGGCTCTTAGGGTTAGGGTTAGACTCAGGCTCTTAGGCTTAGGGTTAGACTCAGGCTCTTAGGGTTAGGGTTAGACTCAGGCTCTTAGGGTTAGGGTTCGACTCAGGCTCTTAGGGTTAGGGTTCGATTCAGGCTCTTCGGGTTAGGGTTAGACTCAGGCTCTTAGGGTGAGGGTTAGACTCAGGCTCTTAGGGTGAGGGTTAGACTCAGGCTCTTAGGGTTAGGGTTAGACTCAGGCTCTTAGGGTTAGGGTTAGACTCAGGCTCTTAGGCTTAAAGTTAGACTCAGGCTCTTAGGCTTAAAGTTAGACTCAGGCTCTTAGGCTTAGGGTTAGACTCAGGCTCTTAGGGTGAGGGTTAGACTCAGGCTCTTAGGGTTAGGGTTAGACTCAGGCTCTTAGGGTTAGGGTTAGACTCAGGCTCTTAGGGTTAGGGTTAGACTCAGGCTCTTAGGGTTAGGGTTAGACTCAGGCTCTTAGGGTTAGGGTTAGACTCAGGCTCTTAGGGTTAGGGTTAGACTCAGGCTCTTAGGGTGAGGGTTATACTCAGGCTCTTAGGGTTAGGGTTAGACTCAGGCTCTTAGGGTTAGGGTTAGACTCAGGCTCTTAGGCTTAGGGTTAGACTCAGGCTCTTAGAGTAAGGGTTAGACTCAGGCTCTTAGGGTTAGGGTTAGACTCAGGCTCTTAGGGTTAGGGTTAGACTCAGGCTCTTAGGGTTAGGGTTAGACTTCAGGCTCTTAGGGTGAGGGTTAGACTCAGGCTCTTAGGGTTAGGGTTAGACTCAGGCTCTTAGGGTTAGGGTTAGACTCAGGCTCTTAGGCTTAAAGTTAGACTCAGGCTCTTAGGCTTAAAGTTAGACTCAGGCTCTTAGGGTTAGGGTTAGACTCAGGCTCTTAGGGTTAGGGTTAGACTCAGGCTCTTAGGGTGAGGGTTAGACTCAGGCTCTTAGGGTTAGGGTTAGACTCAGGCTCTTAGGGTGAGGGTTAGACTCAGGCTCTTAGGGTGAGGGTTAGACTCAGGCTCTTAGGGTTAGGGTTAGACTCAGGCTCTTAGGGTGAGGGTTAGACTCAGGCTCTTAGGGTGAGGGTTAGACTCAGGCTCTTAGGCTTAGGGTTAGACTCAGGCTCTTAGGCTTAGGGTTAGACTCAGGCTCTTAGGGTTAGGGTTAGACTCAGGCTCTTAGGGTTAGGGTTAGACTCAGGCTCTTAGGGTTAGGGTTAGACTCAGGCTCTTAGGGTGAGGGTTAGACTCAGGCTCTTAGGGTTAGGGTTCGACTCAGGCTCTTAGGGTTAGGGTTCGATTCAGGCTCGTAGGGTTAGGATTCGACTCAGGCTCTTAGGGTTAGGGTTAGACTCAGGCTCTTAGGGTGAGGGTTAGACTCAGGCTCTTCGGGTTAGGGTTAGACTCAGGCTCTTAGGGTTAGGGTTAGACTCAGGCTCTTTAGGGTTAGGGTTAGACTCAGGCTCTTAGGGTTAGGGTTAGACTCAGGCTCTTAGGGTTAGGGTTAGACTCAGGCTCTTAGGGTGAGGGTTATACTCAGGCTCTTAGGGTGAGGGTTAGACTCAGGCTCTTAGGGTGAGGGTTAGACTCAGGCTCTTAGGGTGAGGGTTAGACTCAGGCTCTTAGGGTTAGGGTTAGACTCAGGCTCTTAGGGTTAGGGTTAGACTCAGGCTCTTAGGGTGAGGGTTAGACTCAGGCTCTTAGGGTGAGGGTTAGACTCAGGCTCTTCGGGTGAGGGTTAGACTCAGGCTCTTTAGGGTTAGGGTTAGACTCAGGCTCTTAGGGTTAGGGTTAGACTCAGGCTCTTAGGGTTAGGGTTAGACTCAGGCTCTTAGGGTGAGGGTTAGACTCAGGCTCTTAGGGTTAGGGTTAGACTCAGGCTCTTAGGCTTAGGGTTAGACTCAGGCTCTTAGGGTTAGGGTTAGACTCAGGCTCTTAGGGTTAGGGTTCGACTCAGGCTCTTAGGGTTAGGGTTCGATTCAGGCTCTTAGGGTTAGGGTTAGACTCAGGCTCTTAGGGTGAGGGTTAGACTCAGGCTCTTAGGGTGAGGGTTAGACTCAGGCTCTTAGGGTTAGGGTTAGACTCAGGCTCTTAGGGTTAGGGTTAGACTCAGGCTCTTAGGGTTAGGGTTAGACTCAGGCTCTTAGGCTTAAAGTTAGACTCAGGCTCTTAGGCTTAAAGTTAGACTCAGGCTCTTAGGCTTAGGGTTAGACTCAGGCTCTTAGGGTGAGGGTTAGACTCAGGCTCTTAGGGTTAGGGTTAGACTCAGGCTCTTAGGGTTAGGGTTAGACTCAGGCTCTTAGGGTTAGGGTTAGACTCAGGCTCTTAGGGTTAGGGTTAGACTCAGGCTCTTAGGGTGAGGGTTAGACTCAGGCTCTTAGGGTTAGGGTTAGACTCAGGCTCTTAGGGTTAGGGTTAGACTCAGGCTCTTCGGGTTAGGGTTAGACTCAGGCTCTTAGGTTTAGGGTTAGACTCAGGCTCTTAGGGTTAGGGTTAGACTCAGGCTCTTAGGGTGAGGGTTAGACTCAGGCTCTTAGGGTTAGGGTTAGACTCAGGCTCTTAGGGTTAGGGTTAGACTCAGGCTCTTAGGGTTAGGGTTAGACTCAGGCTCTTAGGGTTAGGGTTCGATTCAGGCTCTAAGGGTGAGGGTTAGACTCAGGCTCTTAGGGTGAGGGTTAGACTCAGGCTCTTAGGGTGAGGGTTAGACTCAGGCTCTTAGGGTTAGGGTTAGACTCAGGCTCTTAGGGTTAGGGTTAGACTCAGGCTCTTAGGGTTAGGGTTCGACTCAGGCTCTTAGGGTTAGGGTTCGATTCAGGCTCTTAGGGTGAGGGTTAGACTCAGGCTCTTAGGGTGAGGGTTAGACTCAGGCTCTTAGGGTTAGGGTTAGACTCAGGCTCTTAGGGTTAGGGTTAGACTCAGGCTCTTAGGGTGAGGGTTAGACTCAGGCTCTTAGGGTGAGGGTTAGACTCAGGCTCTTCGGGTGAGGGTTAGACTCAGGCTCTTTAGGGTTAGGGTTAGACTCAGGCTCTTAGGGTTAGGGTTAGACTCAGGCTCTTAGGGTGAGGGTTAGACTCAGGCTCTTAGGGTTAGGGTTAGACTCAGGCTCTTAGGGTTAGGGTTAGACTCAGGCTCTTAGGGTTAGGGTTCGATTCAGGCTCTTAGGGTGAGGGTTAGACTCAGGCTCTTAGGGTGAGGGTTAGACTCAGGCTCTTAGGGTGAGGGTTAGACTCAGGCTCTTAGGGTTAGGGTTAGACTCAGGCTCTTAGGGTTAGGGTTAGACTCAGGCTCTTAGGGTTAGGGTTCGACTCAGGCTCTTAGGGTTAGGGTTCGATTCAGGCTCTTAGGGTGAGGGTTAGACTCAGGCTCTTAGGGTTAGGGTTAGACTCAGGCTCTTAGGGTTAGGGTTAGACTCAGGCTCTTAGGGTGAGGGTTAGACTCAGGCTCTTAGGGTTAGGGTTAGACTCAGGCTCTTAGGGTTAGGGTTAGACTCAGGCTCTTAGGGTTAGGGTTCGATTCAGGCTCTTAGGGTGAGGGTTAGACTCAGGCTCTTAGGGTGAGGGTTAGACTCAGGCTCTTAGGGTGAGGGTTAGACTCAGGCTCTTAGGGTTAGGGTTAGACTCAGGCTCTTAGGGTTAGGGTTAGACTCAGGCTCTTAGGGTTAGGGTTCGACTCAGGCTCTTAGGGTTAGGGTTCGATTCAGGCTCTTAGGGTGAGGGTTAGACTCAGGCTCTTAGGGTGAGGGTTAGACTCAGGCTCTTAGGGTTAGGGTTAGACTCAGGCTCTTAGGGTTAGGGTTAGACTCAGGCTCTTAGGGTGAGGGTTAGACTCAGGCTCTTCGGGTGAGGGTTAGACTCAGGCTCTTTAGGGTTAGGGTTAGACTCAGGCTCTTAGGGTTAGGGTTAGACTCAGGCTCTTAGGGTGAGGGTTAGACTCAGGCTCTTAGGGTTAGGGTTAGACTCAGGCTCTTAGGGTTAGGGTTAGACTCAGGCTCTTAGGGTTAGGGTTAGACTCAGGCTCTTAGGGTTAGGGTTCGATTCAGGCTCTTAGGGTGAGGGTTAGACTCAGGCTCTTAGGGTGAGGGTTAGACTCAGGCTCTTAGGGTGAGGGTTAGACTCAGGCTCTTAGGGTTAGGGTTAGACTCAGGCTCTTAGGGTTAGGGTTAGACTCAGGCTCTTAGGGTTAGGGTTCGACTCAGGCTCTTAGGGTTAGGGTTCGATTCAGGCTCTTAGGGTGAGGGTTAGACTCAGGCTCTTAGGGTTAGGGTTAGACTCAGGCTCTTAGGGTTAGGGTTAGACTCAGGCTCTTAGGGTGAGGGTTAGACTCAGGCTCTTAGGGTGAGGGTTAGACTCAGGCTCTTCGGGTGAGGGTTAGACTCAGGCTCTTTAGGGTTAGGGTTAGACTCAGGCTCTTAGGGTTAGGGTTAGACTCAGGCTCTTAGGGTGAGGGTTAGACTCAGGCTCTTAGGGTTAGGGTTAGACTCAGGCTCTTAGGCTTAGGGTTAGACTCAGGCTCTTAGGGTTAGGGTTAGACTCAGGCTCTTAGGGTTAGGGTTCGACTCAGGCTCTTAGGGTTAGGGTTCGATTCAGGCTCTTCGGGTTAGGGTTAGACTCAGGCTCTTAGGGTGAGGGTTAGACTCAGGCTCTTAGGGTTAGGGTTAGACTCAGGCTCTTAGGGTTAGGGTTAGACTCAGGCTCTTAGGGTTAGGGTTAGACTCAGGCTCTTAGGGTTAGGGTTCGATTCAGGCTCTAAGGGTGAGGGTTAGACTCAGGCTCTTAGGGTGAGGGTTAGACTCAGGCTCTTAGGGTGAGGGTTAGACTCAGGCTCTTAGGGTTAGGGTTAGACTCAGGCTCTTAGGGTTAGGGTTAGACTCAGGCTCTTAGGGTTAGGGTTCGACTCAGGCTCTTAGGGTTAGGGTTCGATTCAGGCTCTTAGGGTGAGGGTTAGACTCAGGCTCTTAGGGTGAGGGTTAGACTCAGGCTCTTAGGGTTAGGGTTAGACTCAGGCTCTTAGGGTTAGGGTTAGACTCAGGCTCTTAGGGTGAGGGTTAGACTCAGGCTCTTAGGGTGAGGGTTAGACTCAGGCTCTTCGGGTGAGGGTTAGACTCAGGCTCTTTAGGGTTAGGGTTAGACTCAGGCTCTTAGGGTTAGGGTTAGACTCAGGCTCTTAGGGTGAGGGTTAGACTCAGGCTCTTAGGGTTAGGGTTAGACTCAGGCTCTTAGGGTTAGGGTTAGACTCAGGCTCTTAGGGTTAGGGTTAGACTCAGGCTCTTAGGGTTAGGGTTCGATTCAGGCTCTTAGGGTGAGGGTTAGACTCAGGCTCTTAGGGTGAGGGTTAGACTCAGGCTCTTAGGGTGAGGGTTAGACTCAGGCTCTTAGGGTTAGGGTTAGACTCAGGCTCTTAGGGTTAGGGTTAGACTCAGGCTCTTAGGGTTAGGGTTCGACTCAGGCTCTTAGGGTTAGGGTTCGATTCAGGCTCTTAGGGTGAGGGTTAGACTCAGGCTCTTAGGGTTAGGGTTAGACTCAGGCTCTTAGGGTTAGGGTTAGACTCAGGCTCTTAGGGTGAGGGTTAGACTCAGGCTCTTAGGGTTAGGGTTAGACTCAGGCTCTTAGGGTTAGGGTTAGACTCAGGCTCTTAGGGTTAGGGTTAGACTCAGGCTCTTAGGGTTAGGGTTCGATTCAGGCTCTTAGGGTGAGGGTTAGACTCAGGCTCTTAGGGTGAGGGTTAGACTCAGGCTCTTAGGGTGAGGGTTAGACTCAGGCTCTTAGGGTTAGGGTTAGACTCAGGCTCTTAGGGTTAGGGTTAGACTCAGGCTCTTAGGGTTAGGGTTCGACTCAGGCTCTTAGGGTTAGGGTTCGATTCAGGCTCTTAGGGTGAGGGTTAGACTCAGGCTCTTAGGGTGAGGGTTAGACTCAGGCTCTTAGGGTTAGGGTTAGACTCAGGCTCTTAGGGTTAGGGTTAGACTCAGGCTCTTAGGGTGAGGGTTAGACTCAGGCTCTTCGGGTGAGGGTTAGACTCAGGCTCTTTAGGGTTAGGGTTAGACTCAGGCTCTTAGGGTTAGGGTTAGACTCAGGCTCTTAGGGTGAGGGTTAGACTCAGGCTCTTAGGGTTAGGGTTAGACTCAGGCTCTTAGGGTTAGGGTTAGACTCAGGCTCTTAGGGTTAGGGTTAGACTCAGGCTCTTAGGGTTAGGGTTCGATTCAGGCTCTTAGGGTGAGGGTTAGACTCAGGCTCTTAGGGTGAGGGTTAGACTCAGGCTCTTAGGGTGAGGGTTAGACTCAGGCTCTTAGGGTTAGGGTTAGACTCAGGCTCTTAGGGTTAGGGTTAGACTCAGGCTCTTAGGGTTAGGGTTCGACTCAGGCTCTTAGGGTTAGGGTTCGATTCAGGCTCTTAGGGTGAGGGTTAGACTCAGGCTCTTAGGGTTAGGGTTAGACTCAGGCTCTTAGGGTTAGGGTTAGACTCAGGCTCTTAGGGTGAGGGTTAGACTCAGGCTCTTAGGGTGAGGGTTAGACTCAGGCTCTTCGGGTGAGGGTTAGACTCAGGCTCTTTAGGGTTAGGGTTAGACTCAGGCTCTTAGGGTTAGGGTTAGACTCAGGCTCTTAGGGTGAGGGTTAGACTCAGGCTCTTAGGCTTAGGGTTAGACTCAGGCTCTTAGGCTTAGGGTTAGACTCAGGCTCTTAGGGTTAGGGTTCGACTCAGGCTCTTAGGGTTAGGGTTCGATTCAGGCTCTTCGGGTTAGGGTTAGACTCAGGCTCTTAGGGTGAGGGTTAGACTCAGGCTCTTAGGGTGAGGGTTAGACTCAGGCTCTTAGGGTTAGGGTTAGACTCAGGCTCTTAGGGTTAGGGTTAGACTCAGGCTCTTAGGGTTAGGGTTAGACTCAGGCTCTTAGGGTTAGGGTTAGACTCAGGCTCTTAGGGTGAGGGTTAGACTCAGGCTCTTAGGGTGAGGGTTAGACTCAGGCTCTTAGGGTTAGGGTTAGACTCAGGCTCTTAGGGTTAGGGTTAGACTCAGGCTCTTAGGGTTAGGGTTAGACTCAGGCTCTTAGGGTTAGGGTTAGACTCAGGCTCTTAGGGTTAGGGTTAGACTCAGGCTCTTAGGGTTAGGGTTAGACTCAGGCTCTTAGGGTTAGGGTTAGACTCAGGCTCTTAGGGTGAGGGTTATACTCAGGCTCTTAGGGTTAGGGTTAGACTCAGGCTCTTAGGGTTAGGGTTAGACTCAGGCTCTTAGGCTTAGGGTTAGACTCAGGCTCTTAGAGTAAGGGTTAGACTCAGGCTCTTAGGGTTAGGGTTAGACTCAGGCTCTTAGGGTTAGGGTTAGACTCAGGCTCTTAGGGTTAGGGTTAGACTTCAGGCTCTTAGGGTGAGGGTTAGACTCAGGCTCTTAGGGTTAGGGTTAGACTCAGGCTCTTAGGGTTAGGGTTAGACTCAGGCTCTTAGGCTTAAAGTTAGACTCAGGCTCTTAGGCTTAAAGTTAGACTCAGGCTCTTAGGGTTAGGGTTAGACTCAGGCTCTTAGGGTTAGGGTTAGACTCAGGCTCTTAGGGTGAGGGTTAGACTCAGGCTCTTAGGGTTAGGGTTAGACTCAGGCTCTTAGGGTGAGGGTTAGACTCAGGCTCTTAGGGTTAGGGTTAGACTCAGGCTCTTAGGGTGAGGGTTAGACTCAGGCTCTTAGGGTGAGGGTTAGACTCAGGCTCTTAGGCTTAGGGTTAGACTCAGGCTCTTAGGCTTAGGGTTAGACTCAGGCTCTTAGGGTTAGGGTTAGACTCAGGCTCTTAGGGTTAGGGTTAGACTCAGGCTCTTAGGGTTAGGGTTAGACTCAGGCTCTTAGGGTGAGGGTTAGACTCAGGCTCTTAGGGTTAGGGTTCGACTCAGGCTCTTAGGGTTAGGGTTCGATTCAGGCTCTTAGGGTTAGGATTCGACTCAGGCTCTTAGGGTTAGGGTTAGACTCAGGCTCTTAGGGTGAGGGTTAGACTCAGGCTCTTCGGGTTAGGGTTAGACTCAGGCTCTTCGGGTTAGGGTTAGACTCAGGCTCTTAGGGTGAGGGTTAGACTCAGGCTCTTAGGGTGAGGGTTAGACTCAGGCTCTTAGGGTTAGGGTTAGACTCAGGCTCTTAGGGTTAGGGTTAGACTCAGGCTCTTAGGGTGAGGGTTAGACTCAGGCTCTTAGGGTGAGGGTTAGACTCAGGCTCTTAGGGTGAGGGTTAGACTCAGGCTCTTAGGGTTAGGGTTAGACTCAGGCTCTTAGGGTTAGGGTTCGACTCAGGCTCTTAGGGTTAGGGTTCGATTCAGGCTCTTAGGGTGAGGGTTAGACTCAGGCTCTTAGGGTGAGGGTTAGACTCAGGCTCTTAGGGTTAGGGTTAGACTCAGGCTCTTAGGGTGAGGGTTAGACTCAGGCTCTTAGGGTTAGGGTTAGACTCAGGCTCTTAGGGTTAGGGTTAGACTCAGGCTCTTAGGGTTAGGGTTAGACTCAGGCTCTTAGGGTTAGGGTTAGACTCAGGCTCTTAGGGTGAGGGTTAGACTCAGGCTCTTAGGGTGAGGGTTAGACTCAGGCTCTTAGGGTGAGGGTTAGACTCAGGCTCTTAGGGTGAGGGTTAGACTCAGGCTCTTAGGGTTAGGGTTAGACTCAGGCTCTTAGGGTTAGGGTTAGACTCAGGCTCTTAGGGTTAGGGTTCGACTCAGGCTCTTAGGGTTAGGGTTCGATTCAGGCTCTTAGGGTGAGGGTTAGACTCAGGCTCTTAGGGTGAGGGTTAGACTCAGGCTCTTAGGGTTAGGGTTAGACTCAGGCTCTTAGGGTGAGGGTTAGACTCAGGCTCTTAGGGTTAGGGTTAGACTCAGGCTCTTAGGGTTAGGGTTAGACTCAGGCTCTTAGGGTTAGGGTTAGACTCAGGCTCTTAGGGTTAGGGTTAGACTCAGGCTCTTTAGGGTTAGGGTTAGACTCAGGCTCTTAGGGTTAGGGTTAGACTCAGGCTCTTAGGGTTAGGGTTAGACTCAGGCTCTTAGGGTGAGGGTTAGACTCAGGCTCTTAGGGTTAGGGTTAGACTCAGGCTCTTAGGGTTAGGGTTAGACTCAGGCTCTTAGGGTTAGGGTTAGACTCAGGCTCTTAGGGTGAGGGTTAGACTCAGGCTCTTAGGGTTAGGGTTCGATTCAGGCTCTTAGGGTGAGGGTTAGACTCAGGCTCTTAGGGTGAGGGTTAGACTCAGGCTCTTAGGGTTAGGGTTAGACTCAGGCTCTTAGGGTGAGGGTTAGACTCAGGCTCTTAGGGTTAGGGTTAGACTCAGGCTCTTAGGGTTAGGGTTAGACTCAGGCTCTTAGGGTTAGGGTTAGACTCAGGCTCTTAGGCTTAGGGTTAGACTCAGGCTCTTAGGCTTAGGGTTAGACTCAGGCTCTTAGGGTTAGGGTTAGACTCAGGCTCTTAGGGTTAGGGTTAGACTCAGGCTCTTAGGGTGAGGGTTAGACTCAGGCTCTTAGGGTGAGGGTTAGACTCAGGCTCTTAGGGTGAGGGTTAGACTCAGGCTCTTCGGGTTAGGGTTAGACTCAGGCTCTTAGGGTGAGGGTTACACTCAGGCTCTTAGGGTGAGGGTTAGACTCAGGCTCTTAGGGTTAGGGTTAGACTCAGGCTCTTAGGGTGAGGGTTAGACTCAGGCTCTTAGGGTTAGGGTTAGACTCAGGCTCTTAGGGTTAGGGTTAGACTCAGGCTCTTAGGGTTAGGGTTAGACTCAGGCTCTTAGGGTGAGGGTTAGACTCAGGCTCTTAGGGTGAGGGTTAGACTCAGGCTCTTAGGGTGAGGGTTAGACACAGGCTCTTAGGGTTAGGGTTAGACTCAGGCTCTTAGGGTTAGGGTTAGACTCAGGCTCTTAGGGTTAGGGTTAGACTCAGGCTCTTAGGGTTAGGGTTAGACTCAGGCTCTTAGGGTGAGGGTTAGACTCAGGCTCTTAGGGTTAGGGTTCGACTCAGGCTCTTAGGGTTAGGGTTCGATTCAGGCTCGTAGGGTTAGGATTCGACTCAGGCTCTTAGGGTTAGGGTTAGACTCAGGCTCTTAGGGTGAGGGTTAGACTCAGGCTCTTCGGGTTAGGGTTAGACTCAGGCTCTTCGGGTTAGGGTTAGACTCAGGCTCTTAGGGTGAGGGTTAGACTCAGGCTCTTAGGGTGAGGGTTAGACTCAGGCTCTTAGGGTTAGGGTTAGACTCAGGCTCTTAGGGTTAGGGTTAGACTCAGGCTCTTAGGGTGAGGGTTAGACTCAGGCTCTTAGGGTTAGGGTTAGACTCAGGCTCTTAGGGTTAGGGTTAGACTCAGGCTCTTAGGGTTAGGGTTAGACTCAGGCTCTTAGGGTTAGGGTTCGATTCAGGCTCTTAGGGTTAGGGTTCGATTCAGGCTCTTAGGGTGAGGGTTAGACTCAGGCTCTTAGGGTGAGGGTTAGACTCAGGCTCTTAGGGTTAGGGTTAGACTCAGGCTCTTAGGGTTAGGGTTAGACTCAGGCTCTTAGGGTTAGGGTTAGACTCAGGCTCTTAGGGTGAGGGTTATACTCAGGCTCTTAGGGTGAGGGTTAGACTCAGGCTCTTAGGGTGAGGGTTAGACTCAGGCTCTTAGGGTTAGGGTTAGACTCAGGCTCTTAGGGTGAGGGTTAGACTCAGGCTCTTAGGGTTAGGGTTAGACTCAGGCTCTTAGGCTTAGGGTTAGACTCAGGCTCTTAGGGTGAGGGTTAGACTCAGGCTCTTAGGGTGAGGGTTAGACTCAGGGTCTTCGGGTGAGGGTTAGACTCAGGCTCTTTAGGGTTAGGGTTAGACTCAGGCTCTTAGGGTTAGGGTTAGACTCAGGCTCTTAGGGTTAGGGTTAGACTCAGGCTCTTAGGGTGAGGGTTAGACTCAGGCTCTTAGGGTTAGGGTTAGACTCAGGCTCTTAGGCTTAGGGTTAGACTCAGGCTCTTAGGGTTAGGGTTAGACTCAGGCTCTTAGGGTTAGGGTTCGACTCAGGCTCTTAGGGTTAGGGTTCGATTCAGGCTCTTAGGGTTAGGGTTAGACTCAGGCTCTTAGGGTGAGGGTTAGACTCAGGCTCTTAGGGTGAGGGTTAGACTCAGGCTCTTAGGGTTAGGGTTAGACTCAGGCTCTTAGGGTTAGGGTTAGACTCAGGCTCTTAGGGTTAGGGTTAGACTCAGGCTCTTAGGCTTAAAGTTAGACTCAGGCTCTTAGGCTTAAAGTTAGACTCAGGCTCTTAGGCTTAGGGTTAGACTCAGGCTCTTAGGGTGAGGGTTAGACTCAGGCTCTTAGGGTTAGGGTTAGACTCAGGCTCTTAGGGTTAGGGTTAGACTCAGGCTCTTAGGGTTAGGGTTAGACTCAGGCTCTTAGGGTGAGGGTTAGACTCAGGCTCTTAGGCTTAGGGTTAGACTCAGGCTCTTAGGGTTAGGGTTAGACTCAGGCTCTTAGGGTTAGGGTTAGACTCAGGCTCTTAGGGTGAGGGTTAGACTCAGGCTCTTAGGGTTAGGGTTAGACTCAGGCTCTTAGGGTTAGGGTTAGACTCAGGCTCTTCGGGTTAGGGTTAGACTCAGGCTCTTAGGTTTAGGGTTAGACTCAGGCTCTTAGGGTTAGGGTTAGACTCAGGCTCTTAGGGTGAGGGTTAGACTCAGGCTCTTAGGGTTAGGGTTAGACTCAGGCTCTTAGGGTTAGGGTTAGACTCAGGCTCTTAGGGTTAGGGTTAGACTCAGGCTCTTAGGGTTAGGGTTCGATTCAGGCTCTTAGGGTGAGGGTTAGACTCAGGCTCTTAGGGTGAGGGTTAGACTCAGGCTCTTAGGGTGAGGGTTAGACTCAGGCTCTTAGGGTTAGGGTTAGACTCAGGCTCTTAGGGTTAGGGTTAGACTCAGGCTCTTAGGGTGAGGGTTAGACTCAGGCTCTTAGGGTTAGGGTTCGATTCAGGCTCTTAGGGTGAGGGTTAGACTCAGGCTCTTAGGGTGAGGGTTAGACTCAGGCTCTTAGGGTTAGGGTTAGACTCAGGCTCTTAGGGTGAGGGTTAGACTCAGGCTCTTAGGGTTAGGGTTAGACTCAGGCTCTTAGGGTTAGGGTTAGACTCAGGCTCTTAGGGTGAGGGTTAGACTCAGGCTCTTAGGGTGAGGGTTAGACTCAGGCTCTTCGGGTGAGGGTTAGACTCAGGCTCTTTAGGGTTAGGGTTAGACTCAGGCTCTTAGGGTTAGGGTTAGACTCAGGCTCTTAGGGTGAGGGTTAGACTCAGGCTCTTAGGGTTAGGGTTAGACTCAGGCTCTTAGGCTTAGGGTTAGACTCAGGCTCTTAGGGTTAGGGTTAGACTCAGGCTCTTAGGGTTAGGGTTCGACTCAGGCTCTTAGGGTTAGGGTTCGATTCAGGCTCTTCGGGTTAGGGTTAGACTCAGGCTCTTAGGGTGAGGGTTAGACTCAGGCTCTTAGGGTGAGGGTTAGACTCAGGCTCTTAGGGTTAGGGTTAGACTCAGGCTCTTAGGGTTAGGGTTAGACTCAGGCTCTTAGGCTTAAAGTTAGACTCAGGCTCTTAGGCTTAAAGTTAGACTCAGGCTCTTAGGCTTAGGGTTAGACTCAGGCTCTTAGGGTGAGGGTTAGTCTCAGGCTCTTAGGGTTAGGGTTAGACTCAGGCTCTTAGGGTTAGGGTTAGACTCAGGCTCTTAGGGTTAGGGTTAGACTCAGGCTCTTAGGGTTAGGGTTAGACTCAGGCTCTTAGGGTTAGGGTTAGACTCAGGCTCTTAGGGTGAGGGTTAGACTCAGGCTCTTAGGGTTAGGGTTAGACTCAGGCTCTTAGGGTTAGGGTTAGACTCAGGCTCTTAGGGTGAGGGTTATACTCAGGCTCTTAGGGTTAGGGTTAGACTCAGGCTCTTAGGGTTAGGGTTAGACTCAGGCTCTTAGGCTTAGGGTTAGACTCAGGCTCTTAGAGTAAGGGTTAGACTCAGGCTCTTAGGGTTAGGGTTAGACTCAGGCTCTTAGGGTTAGGGTTAGACTCAGGCTCTTAGGGTTAGGGTTAGACTTCAGGCTCTTAGGGTGAGGGTTAGACTCAGGCTCTTAGGGTTAGGGTTAGACTCAGGCTCTTAGGGTTAGGGTTAGACTCAGGCTCTTAGGCTTAAAGTTAGACTCAGGCTCTTAGGCTTAAAGTTAGACTCAGGCTCTTAGGGTTAGGGTTAGACTCAGGCTCTTAGGGTTAGGGTTAGACTCAGGCTCTTAGGGTTAGGGTTAGACTCAGGCTCTTAGGGTGAGGGTTAGACTCAGGCTCTTCGGGTTAGGGTTAGACTCAGGCTCTTAGGGTGAGGGTTAGACTCAGGCTCTTAGGGTGAGGGTTAGACTCAGGCTCTTAGGGTTAGGGTTAGACTCAGGCTCTTAGGGTTAGGGTTAGACTCAGGCTCTTAAGGTTAGTGTTAGACTCAGGCTCTTAGGGTTAGGGTTAGACTCAGGCTCTTAGGGTTAGGGTTAGACTCAGGCTCTTGGGTGAGGGTTAGACTCAGGCTCTTAGGGTTAGGGTTAGACTCAGGCTCTTAGGGTGAGGGTTAGACTCAGGCTCTTAGGGTTAGGGTTAGACTCAGGCTCTTAGGGTGAGGGTTAGACTCAGGCTCTTAGGGTTAGGGTTAGACTCAGGCTCTTAGGGTTAGGGTTAGACTCAGGCTCTTAGGGTTAGGGTTAACTCAGGCTCTTTAGGGTTAGGGTTAGACTCAGGCTCTTAGGGTGAGGGTTAGACTCAGGCTCTTAGGGTTAGGGTTAGACTCAGGCTCTTAGGGTGAGGGTTAGACTCAGGCTCTTAGGGTTAGGGTTCGACTCAGGCTCTTAGGGTTAGGGTTCGATTCAGGCTCGTAGGGTTAGGATTCGACTCAGGCTCTTAGGGTTAGGGTTAGACTCAGGCTCTTAGGGTGAGGGTTAGACTCAGGCTCTTCGGGTTAGGGTTAGACTCAGGCTCTTACGGTTAGGGTTAGACTCAGGCTCGTAGGGTTAGGGTTAGACTCAGGCTCTTAGGGTGAGGGTTGGACTCAGGCTCTTAGGGTGAGGGTTAGACTCAGGCTCTTAGGGTGAGGGTTAGACTCAGGCTCTTAGGGTTAGGGTTAGACTCAGGCTCTTAGGGTTAGGGTTAGACTCAGGCTCTTAGGGTGAGGGTTAAACTCAGGCTCTTAGGGTTAGGGTTAGACTCAGGCTCTTAGGGTTAGGGTTAGACTCAGGCTCTTAGGGTTAGGGTTAGACTCAGGCTCTTAGGGTTAGGGTTCGACTCAGGCTCTTAGGGTTAGGGTTAGACTCAGGCTCTTAGGGTTAGGGTTAGACTCAGGCTCTTAGGGTTAGGGTTAGACTCAGGCTCTTAGGGTTAGGGTTAGACTCAGGCTCTTAGGGTGAGGGTTAGACTCAGGCTCTTAGGGTGAGGGTTAGACTCAGGCTCTTAGGGTTAGGGTTAGACTCAGGCTCTTAGGGTGAGGGTTAGACTCAGGCTCTTAGGGTTAGGGTTAGACTCAGGCTCTTAGGGTTAGGGTTAGACTCAGGCTCTTAGGCTTAAAGTTAGACTCAGGCTCTTAGGGTTAGGGTTAGACTCAGGCTCTTAGGCTTAGGGTTAGACTCAGGCTCTTAGGGTGAGGGTTAGACTCAGGCTCTTAGGGTTAGGGTTAGACTCAGGCTCTTAGGGTTAGGGTTAGACTCAGGCTCTTAGGGTTAGGGTTAGACTCAGGCTCTTAGGGTTAGGGTTAGACTCAGGCTCTTAGGGTTAGGGTTAGACTCAGGCTCTTAGGGTTAGGGTTAGACTCAGGCTCTTAGGGTTAGGGTTAGACTCAGGCTCTTAGGGTGAGGGTTATACTCAGGCTCTTAGGGTTAGGGTTAGACTCAGGCTCTTAGGGTTAGGGTTAGACTCAGGCTCTTAGGCTTAGGGTTAGACTCAGGCTCTTAGAGTAAGGGTTAGACTCAGGCTCTTAGGGTTAGGGTTAGACTCAGGCTCTTAGGGTTAGGGTTAGACTCAGGCTCTTAGGGTTAGGGTTAGACTTCAGGCTCTTAGGGTGAGGGTTAGACTCAGGCTCTTAGGGTTAGGGTTAGACTCAGGCTCTTAGGGTTAGGGTTAGACTCAGGCTCTTAGGCTTAAAGTTAGACTCAGGCTCTTAGGCTTAAAGTTAGACTCAGGCTCTTAGGGTTAGGGTTAGACTCAGGCTCTTAGGGTTAGGGTTAGACTCAGGCTCTTAGGGTGAGGGTTAGACTCAGGCTCTTAGGGTTAGGGTTAGACTCAGGCTCTTAGGCTTAGGGTTAGACTCAGGCTCTTAGGGTGAGGGTTAGACTCAGGCTCTTAGGGTTAGGGTTAGACTCAGGCTCTTAGGGTGAGGGTTAGACTCAGGCTCTTAGGGTGAGGGTTAGACTCAGGCTCTTAGGGTTAGGGTTAGACTCAGGCTCTTAGGCTTAGGGTTAGACTCAGGCTCTTAGGGTTAGGGTTAGACTCAGGCTCTTAGGGTTAGGGTTAGACTCAGGCTCTTAGGGTTAGGGTTAGACTCAGGCTCTTAGGGTGAGGGTTAGACTCAGGCTCTTAGGGTTAGGGTTCGACTCAGGCTCTTAGGGTTAGGGTTCGATTCAGGCTCGTAGGGTTAGGATTCGACTCAGGCTCTTAGGCTTAGGGTTAGACTCAGGCTCTTAGGGTGAGGGTTAGACTCAGGCTCTTCGGGTTAGGGTTAGACTCAGGCTCTTCGGGTTAGGGTTAGACTCAGGCTCTTAGGGTGAGGGTTAGACTCAGGCTCTTAGGGTGAGGGTTAGACTCAGGCTCTTAGGGTTAGGGTTAGACTCAGGCTCTTAGGGTTAGGGTTAGACTCAGGCTCTTAGGGTGAGGGTTAGACTCAGGCTCTTAGGGTGAGGGTTAGACTCAGGCTCTTAGGGTGAGGGTTAGACTCAGGCTCTTAGGGTTAGGGTTAGACTCAGGCTCTTAGGCTTAAAGTTAGACTCAGGCTCTTAGGGTTAGGGTTAGACTCAGGCTCTTAGGCTTAGGGTTAGACTCAGGCTCTTAGGGTTAGGGTTAGACTCAGGCTCTTAGGGTTAGGGTTAGACTCAGGCTCTTAGGGTGAGGGTTATACTCAGGCTCTTAGGGTTAGGGTTAGACTCAGGCTCTTAGGGTTAGGGTTAGACTCAGGCTCTTAGGCTTAGGGTTAGACTCAGGCTCTTAGAGTAAGGGTTAGACTCAGGCTCTTAGGGTTAGGGTTAGACTCAGGCTCTTAGGGTTAGGGTTAGACTCAGGCTCTTAGGGTTAGGGTTAGACTTCAGGCTCTTAGGGTGAGGGTTAGACTCAGGCTCTTAGGGTTAGGGTTAGACTCAGGCTCTTAGGGTTAGGGTTAGACTCAGGCTCTTAGGCTTAAAGTTAGACTCAGGCTCTTAGGCTTAAAGTTAGACTCAGGCTCTTAGGGTTAGGGTTAGACTCAGGCTCTTAGGGTTAGGGTTAGACTCAGGCTCTTAGGGTGAGGGTTAGACTCAGGCTCTTAGGGTTAGGGTTAGACTCAGGCTCTTAGGGTGAGGGTTAGACTCAGGCTCTTAGGGTGAGGGTTAGACTCAGGCTCTTAGGGTTAGGGTTAGACTCAGGCTCTTAGGGTGAGGGTTAGACTCAGGCTCTTAGGGTGAGGGTTAGACTCAGGCTCTTAGGCTTAGGGTTAGACTCAGGCTCTTAGGCTTAGGGTTAGACTCAGGCTCTTAGGGTTAGGGTTAGACTCAGGCTCTTAGGGTTAGGGTTAGACTCAGGCTCTTAGGGTTAGGGTTAGACTCAGGCTCTTAGGGTGAGGGTTAGACTCAGGCTCTTAGGGTTAGGGTTCGACTCAGGCTCTTAGGGTTAGGGTTCGATTCAGGCTCGTAGGGTTAGGATTCGACTCAGGCTCTTAGGGTTAGGGTTAGACTCAGGCTCTTAGGGTGAGGGTTAGACTCAGGCTCTTCGGGTTAGGGTTAGACTCAGGCTCTTCGGGTTAGGGTTAGACTCAGGCTCTTAGGGTGAGGGTTAGACTCAGGCTCTTAGGGTGAGGGTTAGACTCAGGCTCTTAGGGTTAGGGTTAGACTCAGGCTCTTAGGGTTAGGGTTAGACTCAGGCTCTTAGGGTGAGGGTTAGACTCAGGCTCTTAGGGTGAGGGTTAGACTCAGGCTCTTAGGGTGAGGGTTAGACTCAGGCTCTTAGGGTTAGGGTTAGACTCAGGCTCTTAGGGTTAGGGTTCGACTCAGACTCTTAGGGTTAGGGTTCGATTCAGGCTCTTAGGGTGAGGGTTAGACTCAGGCTCTTAGGGTGAGGGTTAGACTCAGGCTCTTAGGGTTAGGGTTAGACTCAGGCTCTTAGGGTGAGGGTTAGACTCAGGCTCTTAGGGTTAGGGTTAGACTCAGGCTCTTAGGGTTAGGGTTAGACTCAGGCTCTTAGGGTTAGGGTTAGACTCAGGCTCTTAGGGTTAGGGTTAGACTCAGGCTCTTAGGGTTAGGGTTAGACTCAGGCTCTTAGGGTGAGGGTTAGACTCAGGCTCTTAGGGTGAGGGTTAGACTCAGGCTCTTAGGGTGAGGGTTAGACTCAGGCTCTTAGGGTGAGGGTTAGACTCAGGCTCTTAGGGTTAGGGTTAGACTCAGGCTCTTAGGGTTAGGGTTAGACTCAGGCTCTTAGGGTTAGGGTTCGACTCAGGCTCTTAGGGTTAGGGTTCGATTCAGGCTCTTAGGGTGAGGGTTAGACTCAGGCTCTTAGGCTTAGGGTTAGACTCAGGCTCTTAGGGTTAGGGTTAGACTCAGGCTCTTAGGGTTAGGGTTAGACTCAGGCTCTTAGGGTGAGGGTTATACTCAGGCTCTTAGGGTTAGGGTTAGACTCAGGCTCTTAGGGTTAGGGTTAGACTCAGGCTCTTAGGCTTAGGGTTAGACTCAGGCTCTTAGAGTAAGGGTTAGACTCAGGCTCTTAGGGTTAGGGTTAGACTCAGGCTCTTAGGGTTAGGGTTAGACTCAGGCTCTTAGGGTTAGGGTTAGACTTCAGGCTCTTAGGGTGAGGGTTAGACTCAGGCTCTTAGGGTTAGGGTTAGACTCAGGCTCTTAGGGTTAGGGTTAGACTCAGGCTCTTAGGCTTAAAGTTAGACTCAGGCTCTTAGGCTTAAAGTTAGACTCAGGCTCTTAGGGTTAGGGTTAGACTCAGGCTCTTAGGGTTAGGGTTAGACTCAGGCTCTTAGGGTGAGGGTTAGACTCAGGCTCTTAGGGTTAGGGTTAGACTCAGGCTCTTAGGGTGAGGGTTAGACTCAGGCTCTTAGGGTGAGGGTTAGACTCAGGCTCTTAGGGTTAGGGTTAGACTCAGGCTCTTAGGGTGAGGGTTAGACTCAGGCTCTTAGGGTGAGGGTTAGACTCAGGCTCTTAGGCTTAGGGTTAGACTCAGGCTCTTAGGCTTAGGGTTAGACTCAGGCTCTTAGGGTTAGGGTTAGACTCAGGCTCTTAGGGTTAGGGTTAGACTCAGGCTCTTAGGGTTAGGGTTAGACTCAGGCTCTTAGGGTGAGGGTTAGACTCAGGCTCTTAGGGTTAGGGTTCGACTCAGGCTCTTAGGGTTAGGGTTCGATTCAGGCTCGTAGGGTTAGGATTCGACTCAGGCTCTTAGGGTTAGGGTTAGACTCAGGCTCTTAGGGTGAGGGTTAGACTCAGGCTCTTCGGGTTAGGGTTAGACTCAGGCTCTTCGGGTTAGGGTTAGACTCAGGCTCTTAGGGTGAGGGTTAGACTCAGGCTCTTAGGGTGAGGGTTAGACTCAGGCTCTTAGGGTTAGGGTTAGACTCAGGCTCTTAGGGTTAGGGTTAGACTCAGGCTCTTAGGGTGAGGGTTAGACTCAGGCTCTTAGGGTGAGGGTTAGACTCAGGCTCTTAGGGTGAGGGTTAGACTCAGGCTCTTAGGGTTAGGGTTAGACTCAGGCTCTTAGGGTTAGGGTTCGACTCAGACTCTTAGGGTTAGGGTTCGATTCAGGCTCTTAGGGTGAGGGTTAGACTCAGGCTCTTAGGGTGAGGGTTAGACTCAGGCTCTTAGGGTTAGGGTTAGACTCAGGCTCTTAGGGTGAGGGTTAGACTCAGGCTCTTAGGGTTAGGGTTAGACTCAGGCTCTTAGGGTTAGGGTTAGACTCAGGCTCTTAGGGTTAGGGTTAGACTCAGGCTCTTAGGGTTAGGGTTAGACTCAGGCTCTTAGGGTTAGGGTTAGACTCAGGCTCTTAGGGTGAGGGTTAGACTCAGGCTCTTAGGGTGAGGGTTAGACTCAGGCTCTTAGGGTGAGGGTTAGACTCAGGCTCTTAGGGTGAGGGTTAGACTCAGGCTCTTAGGGTTAGGGTTAGACTCAGGCTCTTAGGGTTAGGGTTAGACTCAGGCTCTTAGGGTTAGGGTTCGACTCAGGCTCTTAGGGTTAGGGTTCGATTCAGGCTCTTAGGGTGAGGGTTAGACTCAGGCTCTTAGGGTGAGGGTTAGACTCAGGCTCTTAGGGTTAGGGTTAGACTCAGGCTCTTAGGGTGAGGGTTAGACTCAGGCTCTTAGGGTTAGGGTTAGACTCAGGCTCTTAGGGTTAGGGTTAGACTCAGGCTCTTAGGGTTAGGGTTAGACTCAGGCTCTTAGGGTTAGGGTTAGACTCAGGCTCTTTAGGGTTAGGGTTAGACTCAGGCTCTTAGGGTTAGGGTTAGACTCAGGCTCTTAGGGTTAGGGTTAGACTCAGGCTCTTAGGGTGAGGGTTAGACTCAGGCTCTTAGGGTTAGGGTTAGACTCAGGCTCTTAGGGTTAGGGTTAGACTCAGGCTCTTAGGGTTAGGGTTAGACTCAGGCTCTTAGGGTGAGGGTTAGACTCAGGCTCTTAGGGTTAGGGTTCGATTCAGGCTCTTAGGGTGAGGGTTAGACTCAGGCTCTTAGGGTGAGGGTTAGACTCAGGCTCTTAGGGTTAGGGTTAGACTCAGGCTCTTAGGGTGAGGGTTAGACTCAGGCTCTTAGGGTTAGGGTTAGACTCAGGCTCTTAGGGTTAGGGTTAGACTCAGGCTCTTAGGGTTAGGGTTAGACTCAGGCTCTTAGGGTGAGGGTTAGACTCAGGCTCTTAGGGTTAGGGTTAGACTCAGGCTCTTAGGGTTAGGGTTAGACTCAGGCTCTTAGGGTTAGGGTTAGACTCAGGCTCTTAGGGTTAGGGTTCGACTCAGGCTCTTAGGGTGAGGGTTAGACTCAGGCTCTTAGGGTGAGGGTTAGACTCAGGCTCTTCGGGTTAGGGTTAGACTCAGGCTCTTAGGGTGAGGGTTACACTCAGGCTCTTAGGGTGAGGGTTAGACTCAGGCTCTTAGGGTTAGGGTTAGACTCAGGCTCTTAGGGTGAGGGTTAGACTCAGGCTCTTAGGGTTAGGGTTAGACTCAGGCTCTTCGGGTTAGGGATAGACTCAGGATCTTAGGGTTAGGGTTAGACTCAGGCTCTTAGGGTGAGGGTTAGACTCAGGCTCTTAGGGTTAGGGTTAGACTCAGGCTCTTAGGGTGAGGGTTAGACACAGGCTCTTAGGGTTAGGGTTAGACTCAGGCTCTTAGGGTTAGGGTTAGACTCAGGCTCTTAGGGTTAGGGTTAGACTCAGGCTCTTAGGGTTAGGGTTAGACTCAGGCTCTTAGGGTGAGGGTTAGACTCAGGCTCTTAGGGTTAGGGTTCGACTCAGGCTCTTAGGGTTAGGGTTCGATTCAGGCTCGTAGGGTTAGGATTCGACTCAGGCTCTTAGGGTTAGGGTTAGACTCAGGCTCTTAGGGTGAGGGTTAGACTCAGGCTCTTCGGGTTAGGGTTAGACTCAGGCTCTTCGGGTTAGGGTTAGACTCAGGCTCTTAGGGTGAGGGTTAGACTCAGGCTCTTAGGGTGAGGGTTGGACTCAGGCTCTTAGGGTTATGGTCAGACTCAGGCTCTTAGGGTGAGGGTTAGACTCAGGCTCTTAGGGTTAGGGTTAGACTCAGGCTCTTAGGGTTAGGGTTAGACTCAGGCTCTTCGGGTTAGGGTTAGACTCAGGCTCTTAGGTTTAGGGTTAGACTCAGGCTCTTAGGGTTAGGGTTAGACTCAGGCTCTTAGGGTGAGGGTTAGACTCAGGCTCTTCGGGTTAGGGTTAGACTCAGGCTCTTAGGGTTAGGGTTAGACTCAGGCTCTTAGGGTGAGGGTTAGACTCAGGCTCTTAGGGTTAGGGTTAGACTCAGGCTCTTAGGGTTAGGGTTAGACTCAGGCTCTTAGGGTTAGGGTTAGACTCAGGCTCTTAGGGTTAGGGTTCGATTCAGGCTCTTAGGGTTAGGGTTCGATTCAGGCTCTTAGGGTGAGGGTTAGACTCAGGCTCTTAGGGTGAGGGTTAGACTCAGGCTCTTAGGGTTAGGGTTAGACTCAGGCTCTTAGGGTTAGGGTTAGACTCAGGCTCTTAGGGTTAGGGTTAGACTCAGGCTCTTAGGGTGAGGGTTATACTCAGGCTCTTAGGGTGAGGGTTAGACTCAGGCTCTTAGGGTGAGGGTTAGACTCAGGCTCTTAGGGTTAGGGTTAGACTCAGGCTCTTAGGGTGAGGGTTAGACTCAGGCTCTTAGGGTTAGGGTTAGACTCAGGCTCTTAGGCTTAGGGTTAGACTCAGGCTCTTAGGGTGAGGGTTAGACTCAGGCTCTTAGGGTGAGGGTTAGACTCAGGCTCTTCGGGTGAGGGTTAGACTCAGGCTCTTTAGGGTTAGGGTTAGACTCAGGCTCTTAGGGTTAGGGTTAGACTCAGGCTCTTAGGGTTAGGGTTAGACTCAGGCTCTTAGGGTGAGGGTTAGACTCAGGCTCTTAGGGTTAGGGTTAGACTCAGGCTCTTAGGCTTAGGGTTAGACTCAGGCTCTTAGGGTTAGGGTTAGACTCAGGCTCTTAGGGTTAGGGTTCGACTCAGGCTCTTAGGGTTAGGGTTCGATTCAGGCTCTTAGGGTTAGGGTTAGACTCAGGCTCTTAGGGTGAGGGTTAGACTCAGGCTCTTAGGGTGAGGGTTAGACTCAGGCTCTTAGGGTTAGGGTTAGACTCAGGCTCTTAGGGTTAGGGTTAGACTCAGGCTCTTAGGGTTAGGGTTAGACTCAGGCTCTTAGGCTTAAAGTTAGACTCAGGCTCTTAGGCTTAAAGTTAGACTCAGGCTCTTAGGCTTAGGGTTAGACTCAGGCTCTTAGGGTGAGGGTTAGACTCAGGCTCTTAGGGTTAGGGTTAGACTCAGGCTCTTAGGGTTAGGGTTAGACTCAGGCTCTTAGGGTTAGGGTTAGACTCAGGCTCTTAGGGTTAGGGTTAGACTCAGGCTCTTAGGGTGAGGGTTAGACTCAGGCTCTTAGGGTTAGGGTTAGACTCAGGCTCTTAGGGTTAGGGTTAGACTCAGGCTCTTAGGGTGAGGGTTAGACTCAGGCTCTTAGGGTTAGGGTTAGACTCAGGCTCTTAGGGTTAGGGTTAGACTCAGGCTCTTCGGGTTAGGGTTAGACTCAGGCTCTTAGGTTTAGGGTTAGACTCAGGCTCTTAGGGTTAGGGTTAGACTCAGGCTCTTAGGGTGAGGGTTAGACTCAGGCTCTTAGGGTTAGGGTTAGACTCAGGCTCTTAGGGTTAGGGTTAGACTCAGGCTCTTAGGGTTAGGGTTAGACTCAGGCTCTTAGGGTTAGGGTTCGATTCAGGCTCTTAGGGTGAGGGTTAGACTCAGGCTCTTAGGGTGAGGGTTAGACTCAGGCTCTTAGGGTGAGGGTTAGACTCAGGCTCTTAGGGTTAGGGTTAGACTCAGGCTCTTAGGGTTAGGGTTAGACTCAGGCTCTTAGGGTGAGGGTTAGACTCAGGCTCTTAGGGTTAGGGTTCGATTCAGGCTCTTAGGGTGAGGGTTAGACTCAGGCTCTTAGGGTGAGGGTTAGACTCAGGCTCTTAGGGTTAGGGTTAGACTCAGGCTCTTAGGGTGAGGGTTAGACTCAGGCTCTTAGGGTTAGGGTTAGACTCAGGCTCTTAGGGTTAGGGTTAGACTCAGGCTCTTAGGGTGAGGGTTAGACTCAGGCTCTTAGGGTGAGGGTTAGACTCAGGCTCTTCGGGTGAGGGTTAGACTCAGGCTCTTTAGGGTTAGGGTTAGACTCAGGCTCTTAGGGTTAGGGTTAGACTCAGGCTCTTAGGGTGAGGGTTAGACTCAGGCTCTTAGGGTTAGGGTTAGACTCAGGCTCTTAGGCTTAGGGTTAGACTCAGGCTCTTAGGGTGAGGGTTAGACTCAGGCTCTTAGGGTTAGGGTTCGACTCAGGCTCTTAGGGTTAGGGTTCGATTCAGGCTCTTCGGGTTAGGGTTAGACTCAGGCTCTTAGGGTGAGGGTTAGACTCAGGCTCTTAGGGTGAGGGTTAGACTCAGGCTCTTAGGGTTAGGGTTAGACTCAGGCTCTTAGGGTTAGGGTTAGACTCAGGCTCTTAGGCTTAAAGTTAGACTCAGGCTCTTAGGCTTAAAGTTAGACTCAGGCTCTTAGGCTTAGGGTTAGACTCAGGCTCTTAGGGTGAGGGTTAGACTCAGGCTCTTAGGGTTAGGGTTAGACTCAGGCTCTTAGGGTTAGGGTTAGACTCAGGCTCTTAGGGTTAGGGTTAGACTCAGGCTCTTAGGGTTAGGGTTAGACTCAGGCTCTTAGGGTTAGGGTTAGACTCAGGCTCTTAGGGTGAGGGTTAGACTCAGGCTCTTAGGGTTAGGGTTAGACTCAGGCTCTTAGGGTTAGGGTTAGACTCAGGCTCTTAGGGTGAGGGTTATACTCAGGCTCTTAGGGTTAGGGTTAGACTCAGGCTCTTAGGGTTAGGGTTAGACTCAGGCTCTTAGGCTTAGGGTTAGACTCAGGCTCTTAGAGTAAGGGTTAGACTCAGGCTCTTAGGGTTAGGGTTAGACTCAGGCTCTTAGGGTTAGGGTTAGACTCAGGCTCTTAGGGTTAGGGTTAGACTTCAGGCTCTTAGGGTGAGGGTTAGACTCAGGCTCTTAGGGTTAGGGTTAGACTCAGGCTCTTAGGGTTAGGGTTAGACTCAGGCTCTTAGGCTTAAAGTTAGACTCAGGCTCTTAGGCTTAAAGTTAGACTCAGGCTCTTAGGGTTAGGGTTAGACTCAGGCTCTTAGGGTTAGGGTTAGACTCAGGCTCTTAGGGTTAGGGTTAGACTCAGGCTCTTAGGGTGAGGGTTAGACTCAGGCTCTTCGGGTTAGGGTTAGACTCAGGCTCTTAGGGTGAGGGTTAGACTCAGGCTCTTAGGGTGAGGGTTAGACTCAGGCTCTTAGGGTTAGGGTTAGACTCAGGCTCTTAGGGTTAGGGTTAGACTCAGGCTCTTAAGGTTAGGGTTAGACTCAGGCTCTTAGGGTTAGGGTTAGACTCAGGCTCTTAGGGTTAGGGTTAGACTCAGGCTCTTGGGTGAGGGTTAGACTCAGGCTCTTAGGGTTAGGGTTAGACTCAGGCTCTTAGGGTGAGGGTTAGACTCAGGCTCTTAGGGTTAGGGTTAGACTCAGGCTCTTAGGGTGAGGGTTAGACTCAGGCTCTTAGGGTTAGGGTTAGACTCAGGCTCTTAGGGTTAGGGTTAGACTCAGGCTCTTAGGGTTAGGGTTAACTCAGGCTCTTTAGGGTTAGGGTTAGACTCAGGCTCTTAGGGTGAGGGTTAGACTCAGGCTCTTAGGGTTAGGGTTAGACTCAGGCTCTTAGGGTGAGGGTTAGACTCAGGCTCTTAGGGTTAGGGTTCGACTCAGGCTCTTAGGGTTAGGGTTCGATTCAGGCTCGTAGGGTTAGGATTCGACTCAGGCTCTTAGGGTTAGGGTTAGACTCAGGCTCTTAGGGTGAGGGTTAGACTCAGGCTCTTCGGGTTAGGGTTAGACTCAGGCTCTTACGGTTAGGGTTAGACTCAGGCTCGTAGGGTTAGGGTTAGACTCAGGCTCTTAGGGTGAGGGTTGGACTCAGGCTCTTAGGGTGAGGGTTAGACTCAGGCTCTTAGGGTGAGGGTTAGACTCAGGCTCTTAGGGTTAGGGTTAGACTCAGGCTCTTAGGGTTAGGGTTAGACTCAGGCTCTTAGGGTTAGGGTTAGACTCAGGCTCTTAGGGTGAGGGTTAAACTCAGGCTCTTAGGGTTAGGGTTAGACTCAGGCTCTTAGGGTTAGGGTTAGACTCAGGCTCTTAGGGTTAGGGTTAGACTCAGGCTCTTAGGGTTAGGGTTCGACTCAGGCTCTTAGGGTTAGGGTTAGACTCAGGCTCTTAGGGTTAGGGTTAGACTCAGGCTCTTAGGCTTAGGGTTAGACTCAGGCTCTTAGGGTTAGGGTTAGACTCAGGCTCTTAGGGTGAGGGTTAGACTCAGGCTCTTAGGGTGAGGGTTAGACTCAGGCTCTTAGGGTTAGGGTTAGACTCAGGCTCTTAGGGTGAGGGTTAGACTCAGGCTCTTAGGGTTAGGGTTAGACTCAGGCTCTTAGGGTTAGGGTTAGACTCAGGCTCTTAGGCTTAGGGTTAGACTCAGGCTCTTAGGGTGAGGGTTAGACTCAGGCTCTTAGGGTTAGGGTTAGACTCAGGCTCTTAGGGTTAGGGTTAGACTCAGGCTCTTAGGGTTAGGGTTAGACTCAGGCTCTTCGGGTTAGGGTTAGACTCAGGCTCTTCGGGTTAGGGTTAGACTCAGGCTCTTAGGGTTAGGGTTAGACTCAGGCTCTTAGGCTTAGGGTTAGACTCAGGCTCTTAGGCTTAGGGTTAGACTCAGGCTCTTAGGCTTAGGGTTAGAGTCAGGCTCTTAGGGTTAGGGTTAGACTCAGGCCCTTAGGGTTAGGGTTAGACTCAGGCTCTTAGGGTGAGGGTTAGACTCAGGCTCTTAGGGTGAGGGTTAGACTCAGGCTCTTAGGGTTAGGGTTAGACTTCAGGCTCTTAGGGTTAGGGTTAGACTCAGGCTCTTAGGGTGAGGGTTAGACTCAGGCTCTTAGGGTTAGGGTTAGACTCAGGCTCTTCGGGTTAGGGTTAGACTCAGGCTCTTCGGGTTAGGGTTAGACTCAGGCTCTTAGGGTTAGGGTTAGACTCAGGCTCTTCGGGTTAGGGTTAGACTCAGGCTCTTAGGGTGAGGGTTAGACTCAGGCTCTTAGGCTTAGGGTTAGACTCAGGCTCTTAGGCTTAGGGTTAGACTCAGGCTCTTAGGCTTAGGGTTAGAGTCAGGCTCTTAGGGTTAGGGTTAGACTCAGGCCCTTAGGGTTAGGGTTAGACTCAGGCTCTTAGGGTGAGGGTTAGACTCAGGCTCTTAGGGTGAGGGTTAGACTCAGGCTCTTAGGGTTAGGGTTAGACTCAGGCTCTTAGGGTTAGGGTTAGACTCAGGCTCTTAGGGTGAGGGTTAGACTCAGGCTCTTAGGGTGAGGGTTAGACTCAGGCTCTTAGGGTTAGGGTTAGACTCAGGCTCTTAGGGTGAGGGTTAGACTCAGGCTCTTAGGGTTAGGGTTAGACTCAGGCTCTTAGGGTTAGGGTTAGACTTCAGGCTCTTAGGGTTAGGGTTAGACTCAGGCTCTTAGGGTTAGGGTTAGACTCAGGCTCTTAGGGTGAGGGTTAGACTCAGGCTCTTAGGGTTAGGGTTAGACTCAGGCTCTTAGGGTTAGGGTTAGACTCAGGCTCTTAGGGTTAGGGTTAGACTCAGGCTCTTAGGGTTAGGGTTAGACTCAGGCTCTTAGGGTGAGGGTTAGACTCAGGCTCTTAGGGTTAGGGTTCGACTCAGGCTCTTAGGCTTAGGGTTAGACTCAGGCTCTTAGGCTTAGGGTTAGACTCAGGCTCTTAGGGTGAGGGTTAGACTCAGGCTCTTAGGGTGAGGGTTAGACTCAGGCTCTTAGGCTTAGGGTTAGACTCAGGCTCGTAGGGTTAGGATTCGACTCAGGCTCGTAGGGTTAGGGTTAGACTCAGGCTCTTAGGGTGAGGGTTAGACTCAGGCTCTTAGGGTTAGGGTTAGACTCAGGCTCTTAGGGTTAGGGTTAGACTCAGGCTCTTAGGGTTAGGGTTCGACTCAGGCTCTTAGGGTTAGGGTTCGATTCAGGCTCGTAGGGTTAGGGTTAGACTCAGGCTCTTAGGGTTAGGGTTAGACTCAGGCTCTTATGGTGAGGGTTAGACTCAGGCTCTTCGGGTTAGGGTTAGACTCAGGCTCTTAGGGTTAGGGTTAGACTCAGGCTCTTCGGGTTAGGGTTAGACTCAGGCTCTTAGGGTGAGGGTTAGACTCAGGCTCTTAGGGTTAGGGTTCGACTCAGGCTCTTAGGGTTAGGGTTCGATTCAGGCTCGTAGGGTTAGGATTCGACTCAGGCTCTTAGGGTTAGGGTTAGACTCAGGCTCTTAGGGTGAGGGTTAGACTCAGGCTCTTCGGGTTAGGGTTAGACTCAGGCTCTTACGGTTAGGGTTAGACTCAGGCTCGTAGGGTTAGGGTTAGACTCAGGCTCTTAGGGTGAGGGTTGGACTCAGGCTCTTAGGGTTATGGTTAGACTCAGGCTCTTAGGGTGAGGGTTAGACTCAGGCTCTTAGGGTTAGGGTTAGACTCAGGCTCTTAGGGTTAGGGTTAGACTCAGGCTCTTAGGGTTAGGGTTAGACTCAGGCTCTTAGGGTGAGGGTTAAACTCAGGCTCTTAGGGTTAGGGTTAGACTCAGGCTCTTAGGGTTAGGGTTAGACTCAGGCTCTTAGGGTTAGGGTTAGACTCAGGCTCTTAGGGTTAGGGTTCGACTCAGGCTCTTAGGGTTAGGGTTCGATTCAGGCTCTTCGGGTTAGGGTTAGACTCAGGCTCTTAGGGTGAGGGTTAGACTCAGGCTCTTAGGGTTAGGGTTAGACTCAGGCTCTTAGGGTGAGGGTTAGACTCAGGCTCTTAGGGTTAGGGTTAGACTCAGGCTCTTAGGGTTAGGGTTAGACTCAGGCTCTTAGGGTGAGGGTTAGACTCAGGCTCTTAGGGTTAGGGTTAGACTCAGGCTCTTAGGGTTAGGGTTAGACTCAGGCTCTTAGGGTTAGGGTTAGACTCAGGCTCTTAGGGTTAGGGTTAGACTCAGGCTCTTAGGCTTAGGGTTAGACTCAGGCTCTTAGGGTGAGGGTTAGACTCAGGCTCTTAGGGTTAGGGTTAGACTCAGGCTCTTAGGGTTAGGGTTAGACTCAGGCTCTTAGGGTTAGGGTTAGACTCAGGCTCTTAGGGTTAGGGTTAGACTCAGGCTCTTAGGGTTAGGGTTAGACTCAGGCTCTTAGGGTTAGGGTTAGACTCAGGCTCTTCGGGTTAGGGTTAGACTCAGGCTCTTAGGGTTAGGGTTAGACTCAGGCTCTTAGGCTTAGGGTTAGACTCAGGCTCTTAGGCTTAGGGTTAGACTCAGGCTCTTAGGCTTAGGGTTAGAGTCAGGCTCTTAGGGTTAGGGTTAGACTCAGGCCCTTAGGGTTAGGGTTAGACTCAGGCTCTTAGGGTGAGGGTTAGACTCAGGCTCTTAGGGTGAGGGTTAGACTCAGGCTCTTAGGGTTAGGGTTAGACTTCAGGCTCTTAGGGTTAGGGTTAGACTCAGGCTCTTAGGGTGAGGGTTAGACTCAGGCTCTTAGGGTGAGGGTTAGACTCAGGCTCTTAGGGTTAGGGTTAGACTCAGGCTCTTCGGGTTAGGGTTAGACTCAGGCTCTTCGGGTTAGGGTTAGACTCAGGCTCTTAGGGTTAGGGTTAGACTCAGGCTCTTAGGGTTAGGGTTAGACTCAGGCTCTTAGGGTTAGGGTTAGACTCAGGCTCTTAGGGTGAGGGTTAGACTCAGGCTCTTCGGGTTAGGGTTAGACTCAGGCTCTTACGGTTAGGGTTAGACTCAGGCTCGTAGGGTTAGGGTTAGACTCAGGCTCTTAGGGTGAGGGTTGGACTCAGGCTCTTAGGGTGAGGGTTAGACTCAGGCTCTTAGGGTGAGGGTTAGACTCAGGCTCTTAGGGTTAGGGTTAGACTCAGGCTCTTAGGGTTAGGGTTAGACTCAGGCTCTTAGGGTTAGGGTTAGACTCAGGCTCTTAGGGTGAGGGTTAAACTCAGGCTCTTAGCGTTAGGGTTAGACTCAGGCTCTTAGGGTTAGGGTTAGACTCAGGCTCTTAGGGTTAGGGTTCGACTCAGGCTCTTAGGGTTAGGGTTCGATTCAGGCTCTTCGGGTTAGGGTTAGACTCAGGCTCTTAGGGTGAGGGTTAGACTCAGGCTCTTAGGGTTAGGGTTAGACTCAGGCTCTTAGGGTGAGGGTTAGACTCAGGCTCTTAGGGTGAGGGTTAGACTCAGGCTCTTAGGGTTAGGGTTAGACTCAGGCTCTTAGGGTGAGGGTTAGACTCAGGCTCTTAGGGTTAGGGTTAGACTCAGGCTCTTAGGGTTAGGGTTAGACTCAGGCTCTTAGGCTTAAAGTTAGACTCAGGCTCTTAGGGTTAGGGTTAGACTCAGGCTCTTAGGCTTAGGGTTAGACTCAGGCTCTTAGGGTGAGGGTTAGACTCAGGCTCTTAGGGTTAGGGTTAGACTCAGGCTCTTAGGGTTAGGGTTAGACTCAGGCTCTTAGGGTTAGGGTTAGACTCAGGCTCTTAGGGTTAGGGTTAGACTCAGGCTCTTAGGGTTAGGGTTAGACTCAGGCTCTTCGGGTTAGGGTTAGACTCAGGCTCTTAGGGTTAGGGTTAGACTCAGGCTCTTAGGCTTAGGGTTAGACTCAGGCTCTTAGGCTTAGGGTTAGACTCAGGCTCTTAGGCTTAGGGTTAGAGTCAGGCTCTTAGGGTTAGGGTTAGACTCAGGCCCTTAGGGTTAGGGTTAGACTCAGGCTCTTAGGGTGAGGGTTAGACTCAGGCTCTTAGGGTGAGGGTTAGACTCAGGCTCTTAGGCTTAAAGTTAGACTCAGGCTCTTAGGCTTAAAGTTACACTCAGGCTCTTGGGCTTAGGGTTAGACTCAGGCTCTTAGGGTGAGGGTTAGACTCAGGCTCTTAGGGTTAGGGTTAGACTCAGGCTCTTCGGGTTAGGGTTAGACTCAGGCTCTTCGGGTTAGGGTTAGACTCAGGCTCTTAGGGTTAGGGTTAGACTCAGGCTCTTCGGGTTAGGGTTAGACTCAGGCTCTTCGAGTTAGGGTTAGACTCAGGCTCTTAGGGTGAGGGTTAGACTCAGGCTCTTAGGCTTAGGGTTAGACTCAGGCTCTTAGGCTTAGGGTTAGACTCAGGCTCTTAGGCTTAGGGTTAGAGTCAGGCTCTTAGGGTTAGGGTTAGACTCAGGCCCTTAGGGTTAGGGTTAGACTCAGGCTCTTAGGGTGAGGGTTAGACTCAGGCTCTTAGGGTGAGGGTTAGACTCAGGCTCTTAGGGTTAGGGTTAGACTTCAGGCTCTTAGGGTTAGGGTTAGACTCAGGCTCTTAGGGTGAGGGTTAGACTCAGGCTCTTAGGGTTAGGGTTAGACTCAGGCTCTTAGGGTTAGGGTTAGACTCAGGCTCTTAGGGTTAGGGTTAGACTCAGGCTCTTAGGGTTAGGGTTAGACTCAGGCTCTTAGGGTTAGGGTTAGACTTCAGGCTCTTAGGGTTACGGTTAGACTCAGGCTCTTAGGGTTAGGGTTAGACTCAGGCTCTTAGGGTGAGGGTTAGACTCAGGCTCTTAGGGTTAGGGTTAGACTCAGGCTCTTAGGGTTAGGGTTAGACTCAGGCTCTTAGGGTTAGGGTTAGACTCAGGCTCTTAGGGTGAGGGTTAGACTCAGGCTCTTAAGGTTAGGGTTCGACTCAGGCTCTTAGGCTTAGGGTTAGACTCAGGCTCTTAGGCTTAGGGTTAGACTCAGGCTCTTAGGGTGAGGGTTAGACTCAGGCTCTTAGGGTGAGGGTTAGACTCAGGCTCTTAGGCTTAGGGTTAGACTCAGGCTCGTAGGGTTAGGATTCGACTCAGGCTCGTAGGGTTAGGGTTAGACTCAGGCTCTTAGGGTGAGGGTTAGACTCAGGCTCTTAGGGTTAGGGTTAGACTCAGGCTCTTAGGGTTAGGGTTAGACTCAGGCTCTTAGGGTTAGGGTTCGACTCAGGCTCTTAGGGTTAGGGTTCGATTCAGGCTCGTAGGGTTAGGGTTAGACTCAGGCTCTTAGGGTTAGGGTTAGAGTCAGGCTTTTATGGTGAGGGTTAGACTCAGGCTCTTCGGGTTAGGGTTAGACTCAGGCTCTTAGGGTTAGGGTTAGACTCAGGCTCTTCGGGTTAGGGTTAGACTCAGGCTCTTAGGGTGAGGGTTAGACTCAGGCTCTTAGGGTTAGGGTTCGACTCAGGCTCTTAGGGTTAGGGTTCGATTCAGGCTCGTAGGGTTAGGATTCGACTCAGGCTCTTCGGGTTAGGGTTAGACTCAGGCTCTTAGGGTGAGGGTTAGACTCAGGCTCTTCGGGTTAGGGTTAGACTCAGGCTCTTACGGTTAGGGTTAGACTCAGGCTCGTAGGGTTAGGGTTAGACTCAGGCTCTTAGGGTGAGGGTTGGACTCAGGCTCTTAGGGTTATGGTTAGACTCAGGCTCTTAGGGTTAGGGTTAGACTCAGGCTCTTAGGGTTAGGGTTAGACTCAGGCTCTTAGGGTTAGGGTTAGACTCAGGCTCTTAGGGTTAGGGTTAGACTCAGGCTCTTAGGGTGAGGGTTAAACTCAGGCTCTTAGGGTTAGGGTTAGACTCAGGCTCTTAGGGTTAGGGTTAGACTCAGGCTCTTAGGGTTAGGGTTCGACTCAGGCTCTTAGGGTTAGGGTTCGACTCAGGCTCTTAGGGTTAGGGTTCGATTCAGGCTCTTCGGGTTAGGGTTAGACTCAGGCTCTTAGGGTGAGGGTTAGACTCAGGCTCTTAGGGTTAGGGTTAGACTCAGGCTCTTAGGGTGAGGGTTAGACTCAGGCTCTTAGGGTTAGGGTTAGACTCAGGCTCTTAGGGTTAGGGTTAGACTCAGGCTCTTAGGGTGAGGGTTAGACTCAGGCTCTTAGGGTTAGGGTTAGACTCAGGCTCTTAGGGTTAGGGTTAGACTCAGGCTCTTAGGCTTAAAGTTAGACTCAGGCTCTTAGGGTTAGGGTTAGACTCAGGCTCTTAGGCTTAGGGTTAGACTCAGGCTCTTAGGGTGAGGGTTAGACTCAGGCTCTTAGGGTTAGGGTTAGACTCAGGCTCTTAGGGTTAGGGTTAGACTCAGGCTCTTAGGGTTAGGGTTAGACTCAGGCTCTTAGGGTTAGGGTTAGACTCAGGCTCTTAGGGTTAGGGTTAGACTCAGGCTCTTAGGGTTAGGGTTAGACTCAGGCTCTTCGGGTTAGGGTTAGACTCAGGCTCTTAGGGTTAGGGTTAGACTCAGGCTCTTAGGCTTAGGGTTAGACTCAGGCTCTTAGGCTTAGGGTTAGACTCAGGCTCTTAGGCTTAGGGTTAGAGTCAGGCTCTTAGGGTTAGGGTTAGACTCAGGCCCTTAGGGTTAGGGTTAGACTCAGGCTCTTAGGGTGAGGGTTAGACTCAGGCTCTTAGGGTGAGGGTTAGACTCAGGCTCTTAGGGTTAGGGTTAGACTTCAGGCTCTTAGGGTTAGGGTTAGACTCAGGCTCTTAGGGTGAGGGTTAGACTCAGGCTCTTAGGGTGAGGGTTAGACTCAGGCTCTTAGGGTTAGGGTTAGACTCAGGCTCTTAGGGTGAGGGTTAGACTCAGGCTCTTAGGGTTAGGGTTAGACTCAGGCTCTTAGGGTTAGGGTTAGACTCAGGCTCTTCGGGTTAGGGTTAGACTCAGGCTCTTCGGGTTAGGGTTAGACTCAGGCTCTTAGGGTGAGGGTTAGACTCAGGCTCTTAGGCTTAGGGTTAGACTCAGGCTCTTAGGCTTAGGGTTAGACTCAGGCTCTTAGGCTTAGGGTTAGAGTCAGGCTCTTAGGGTTAGGGTTAGACTCAGGCCCTTAGGGTTAGGGTTAGACTCAGGCTCTTAGGGTGAGGGTTAGACTCAGGCTCTTCGGGTTAGGGTTAGACTCAGGCTCTTAGGGTTAGGGTTAGACTTCAGGCTCTTAGGGTTAGGGTTAGACTCAGGCTCTTAGGGTGAGGGTTAGACTCAGGCTCTTAGGGTTAGGGTTAGACTCAGGCTCTTAGGGTTAGGGTTAGACTCAGGCTCTTAGGGTGAGGGTTAGACTCAGGCTCTTAGGGTTAGGGTTAGACTCAGGCTCTTAGGGTGAGGGTTAGACTCAGGCTCTTAGGGTGAGGGTTAGACTCAGGCTCTTAGGGTTAGGGTTAGACTCAGGCTCTTTAGGGTTAGGGTTAGACTCAGGCTCTTAGGGTTAGGGTTAGACTCAGGCTCTTAGGGTTAGGGTTAGACTCAGGCTCTTAGGGTGAGGGTTAGACTCAGGCTCTTAGGGTGAGGGTTAGACTCAGGCTCTTAGGGTTAGGGTTAGACTCAGGCTCTTAGGGTTAGGGTTAGACTCAGGCTCTTAGGGTTAGGGTTAGACTCAGGCTCTTAGGGTTAGGGTTAGACTCAGGCTCTTAGGGTTAGGGTTAGACTCAGGCTCTTAGGGTGAGGGTTAGACTCAGGCTCTTAGGTGAGGGTTAGACTCAGGCTCTTCGGGTGAGGGTTAGACTCAGGCTCTTAGGGTGAGGGTTAGACTCAGGCTCTTAGGGTGAGGGTTAGACTCAGGCTCTTAGGGTGAGGGTTAGACTCAGGCTCTTAGGGTTAGGGTTAGACTCAGGCTCTTAGGGTTAGGGTTAGACTCAGGCTCTTAGGCTTAGGGTTAGACTCAGGCTCTTAGGGTGAGGGTTAGACTCAGGCTCTTAGGGTGAGGGTTAGACTCAGGCTCTTAGGGTTAGGGTTAGACTCAGGCTCTTAGGGTGAGGGTTAGACTCAGGCTCTTAGGTGAGGGTTAGACTCAGGCTCTTCGGGTGAGGGTTAGACTCAGGCTCTTAGGGTGAGGGTTAGACTCAGGCTCTTAGGGTGAGGGTTAGACTCAGGCTCTTAGGGTGAGGGTTAGACTCAGGCTCTTAGGGTTAGGGTTAGACTCAGGCTCTTAGGGTTAGGGTTAGACTCAGGCTCTTAGGGTTAGGGTTAGACTCAGGCTCTTAGGCTTAGGGTTAGACTCAGGCTCTTAGGGTGAGGGTTAGACTCAGGCTCTTAGGGTGAGGGTTAGACTCAGGCTCTTAGGCTTAGGGTTAGACTCAGGCTCGTAGGGTTAGGATTCGACTCAGGCTCGTAGGGTTAGGGTTAGACTCAGGCTCTTAGGGTGAGGGTTAGACTCAGGCTCTTAGGGTTAGGGTTAGACTCAGGCTCTTAGGGTTAGGGTTAGACTCAGGCTCTTAGGGTTAGGGTTCGACTCAGGCTCTTAGGGTTAGGGTTCGATTCAGGCTCGTAGGGTTAGGGTTAGATTCAGGCTCTTAGGGTTAGGGTTAGACTCAGGCTCTTCGGGTTAGGGTTAGACTCAGGCTCTTATGGTGAGGGTTAGACTCAGGCTCTTCGGGTTAGGGTTAGACTCAGGCTCTTAGGGTTAGGGTTAGACTCAGGCTCTTCGGGTTAGGGTTAGACTCAGGCTCTTAGGGTGAGGGTTAGACTCAGGCTCTTAGGGTTAGGGTTCGACTCAGGCTCTTAGGGTTAGGGTTCGATTCAGGCTCGTAGGGTTAGGATTCGACTCAGGCTCTTAGGGTTAGGGTTAGACTCAGGCTCTTAGGGTGAGGGTTAGACTCAGGCTCTTCGGGTTAGGGTTAGACTCAGGCTCTTACGGTTAGGGTTAGACTCAGGCTCGTAGGGTTAGGGTTAGACTCAGGCTCTTAGGGTGAGGGTTGGACTCAGGCTCTTAGGGTTATGGTTAGACTCAGGCTCTTAGGGTGAGGGTTAAACTCAGGCTCTTAGGGTTAGGGTTAGACTCAGGCTCTTAGGGTTAGGGTTAGACTCAGGCTCTTAGGGTTAGGGTTCGACTCAGGCTCTTAGGGTTAGGGTTCGATTCAGGCTCTTCGGGTTAGGGTTAGACTCAGGCTCTTAGGGTGAGGGTTAGACTCAGGCTCTTAGGGTTAGGGTTAGACTCAGGCTCTTAGGGTGAGGGTTAGACTCAGGCTCTTAGGGTGAGGGTTAGACTCAGGCTCTTAGGGTTAGGGTTAGACTCAGGCTCTTAGGGTGAGGGTTAGACTCAGGCTCTTAGGGTTAGGGTTAGACTCAGGCTCTTAGGGTTAGGGTTAGACTCAGGCTCTTAGGCTTAAAGTTAGACTCAGGCTCTTAGGGTTAGGGTTAGACTCAGGCTCTTCGGGTTAGGGTTAGACTCAGGCTCTTAGGGTTAGGGTTAGACTCAGGCTCTTAGGGTTAGGGTTAGACTCAGGCTCTTAGGGTTAGGGTTAGACTCAGGCTCTTAGGGTTAGGGTTAGACTCAGGCTCTTAGGGTTAGGGTTAGACTCAGGCTCTTAGGGTTAGGGTTAGACTCAGGCTCTTAGGGTTAGGGTTAGACTCAGGCTCTTCGGGTTAGGGTTAGACTCAGGCTCTTAGGGTTAGGGTTAGACTCAGGCTCTTAGGCTTAGGGTTAGACTCAGGCTCTTAGGCTTAGGGTTAGACTCAGGCTCTTAGGCTTAGGGTTAGAGTCAGGCTCTTAGGGTTAGGGTTAGACTCAGGCCCTTAGGGTTAGGGTTAGACTCAGGCTCTTAGGGTGAGGGTTAGACTCAGGCTCTTAGGGTGAGGGTTAGACTCAGGCTCTTAGGGTTAGGGTTAGACTTCAGGCTCTTAGGGTTAGGGTTAGACTCAGGCTCTTAGGGTGAGGGTTAGACTCAGGCTCTTAGGGTTAGGGTTAGACTCAGGCTCTTAGGGTTAGGGTTAGACTCAGGCTCTTAGGGTGAGGGTTAGACTCAGGCTCTTAGGGTGAGGGTTAGACTCAGGCTCTTAGGGTTAGGGTTAGACTCAGGCTCTTTAGGGTTAGGGTTAGACTCAGGCTCTTAGGGTTAGGGTTAGACTCAGGCTCTTAGGGTTAGGGTTAGACTCAGGCTCTTAGGGTGAGGGTTAGACTCAGGCTCTTAGGGTTAGGGTTAGACTCAGGCTCTTAGGGTTAGGGTTAGACTCAGGCTCTTAGGGTGAGGGTTAGACTCAGGCTCTTAGGGTTAGGGTTAGACTCAGGCTCTTAGGGTGAGGGTTAGACTCAGGCTCTTAGGGTTAGGGTTAGACTCAGGCTCTTAGGGTTAGGGTTCGACTCAGGCTCTTAGGGTTAGGGTTAGACTCAGGCTCTTAGGGTGAGGGTTAGACTCAGGCTCTTCGGGTTAGGGTTAGACTCAGGCTCTTAGGGTGAGGGTTAGACTTAGGCTCTTAGGGTTAGGGTTAGACTCAGGCTCTTAGGGTTAGGGTTAGACTCAGGCTCTTAGGGTGAGGGTTAGACTCAGGCTCTTAGGTGAGGGTTAGACTCAGGCTCTTCGGGTTAGGGTTAGACTCAGGCTCTTAGGGTGAGGGTTAGACTCAGGCTCTTAGGGTGAGGGTTAGACTCAGGCTCTTAGGGTGAGGGTTAGACTCAGGCTCTTAGGGTTAGGGTTAGACTCAGGCTCTTAGGGTTAGGGTTAGACTCAGGCTCTTAGGGTTAGGGTTAGACTCAGGCTCTTAGGGTTAGGGTTAGACTCAGGCTCTTAGGGTGAGGGTTAGACTCAGGCTCTTAGGGTTAGGGTTAGACTCAGGCTCGTAGGGTTAGGATTCGACTCAGGCTCGTAGGGTTAGGGTTAGACTCAGGCTCTTAGGGTGAGGGTTAGACTCAGGCTCTTAGGGTTAGGGTTAGACTCAGGCTCTTAGGGTTAGGGTTAGACTCAGGCTCTTAGGGTTAGGGTTAGACTCAGGCTCTTAGGGTTAGGGTTCGACTCAGGCTCTTAGGGTTAGGGTTCGATTCAGGCTCGTAGGGTTAGGGTTAGACTCAGGCTCTTAGGGTGAGGGTTAGACTCAGGCTCTTAGGGTTAGGGTTAGACTCAGGCTCTTAGGGTGAGGGTTAGACTCAGGCTCTTAGGGTGAGGGTTAGACTCAGGCTCTTAGGGTTAGGGTTAGACTCAGGCTCTTAGGGTGAGGGTTAGACTCAGGCTCTTAGGGTTAGGGTTAGACTCAGGCTCTTAGGGTTAGGGTTAGACTCAGGCTCTTAGGGTTAGGGTTAGACTCAGGCTCTTCGGGTTAGGGTTAGACTCAGGCTCTTAGGGTTAGGGTTAGACTCAGGCTCTTAGGCTTAGGGTTAGACTCAGGCTCTTAGGGTTAGGGTTCGATTCAGGCTCGTAGGCTTAGGGTTAGAGTCAGGCTCTTAGGGTTAGGGTTAGACTCAGGCTCTTAGGGTTAGGGTTAGACTCAGGCTCTTAGGGTGAGGGTTAGACTCAGGCTCTTAGGGTGAGGGTTAGACTCAGGCTCTTAGGGTTAGGGTTAGACTTCAGGCTCTTAGGGTTAGGGTTAGACTCAGGCTCTTAGGGTGAGGGTTAGACTCAGGCTCTTAGGGTTAGGGTTAGACTCAGGCTCTTAGGGTTAGGGTTAGACTCAGGCTCTTCGGGTTAGGGTTAGACTCAGGCTCTTCGGGTTAGGGTTAGACTCAGGCTCTTAGGGTTAGGGTTAGACTCAGGCTCTTCGGGTTAGGGTTAGACTCAGGCTCTTCGGGTTAGGGTTAGACTCAGGCTCTTAGGGTGAGGGTTAGACTCAGGCTCTTAGGCTTAGGGTTAGACTCAGGCTCTTAGGCTTAGGGTTAGACTCAGGCTCTTAGGCTTAGGGTTAGAGTCAGGCTCTTAGGGTTAGGGTTAGACTCAGGCCCTTAGGGTTAGGGTTAGACTCAGGCTCTTAGGGTGAGGGTTAGACTCAGGCTCTTAGGGTGAGGGTTAGACTCAGGCTCTTAGGGTTAGGGTTAGACTTCAGGCTCTTAGGGTTAGGGTTAGACTCAGGCTCTTCGGGTTAGGGTTAGACTCAGGCTCTTCGGGTTAGGGTTAGACTCAGGCTCTTAGGGTTAGGGTTAGACTCAGGCTCTTCGGGTTAGGGTTAGACTCAGGCTCTTCGGGTTAGGGTTAGACTCAGGCTCTTAGGGTGAGGGTTAGACTCAGGCTCTTAGGCTTAGGGTTAGACTCAGGCTCTTAGGCTTAGGGTTAGACTCAGGCTCTTAGGCTTAGGGTTAGAGTCAGGCTCTTAGGGTTAGGGTTAGACTCAGGCCCTTAGGGTTAGGGTTAGACTCAGGCTCTTAGGGTGAGGGTTAGACTCAGGCTCTTAGGGTGAGGGTTAGACTCAGGCTCTTAGGGTTAGGGTTAGACTTCAGGCTCTTAGGGTTAGGGTTAGACTCAGGCTCTTAGGGTGAGGGTTAGACTCAGGCTCTTAGGGTTAGGGTTAGACTCAGGCTCTTAGGGTTAGGGTTAGACTCAGGCTCTTAGGGTGAGGGTTAGACTCAGGCTCTTAGGGTTAGGGTTAGACTCAGGCTCTTAGGGTTAGGGTTAGACTTCAGGCTCTTAGGGTTACGGTTAGACTCAGGCTCTTAGGGTTAGGGTTAGACTCAGGCTCTTAGGGTGAGGGTTAGACTCAGGCTCTTAGGGTTAGGGTTAGACTCAGGCTCTTAGGGTTAGGGTTAGACTCAGGCTCTTAGGGTTAGGGTTAGACTCAGGCTCTTAGGCTTAGGGTTAGACTCAGGCTCTTAGGGTGAGGGTTAGACTCAGGCTCTTAGGGTGAGGGTTAGACTCAGGCTCTTAGGCTTAGGGTTAGACTCAGGCTCGTAGGGTTAGGATTCGACTCAGGCTCGTAGGGTTAGGGTTAGACTCAGGCTCTTAGGGTGAGGGTTAGACTCAGGCTCTTAGGGTTAGGGTTAGACTCAGGCTCTTAGGGTTAGGGTTAGACTCAGGCTCTTAGGGTTAGGGTTCGACTCAGGCTCTTAGGGTTAGGGTTCGATTCAGGCTCGTAGGGTTAGGGTTAGACTCAGGCTCTTAGGGTTAGGGTTAGACTCAGGCTCTTATGGTGAGGGTTAGACTCAGGCTCTTCGGGTTAGGGTTAGACTCAGGCTCTTAGGGTTAGGGTTAGACTCAGGCTCTTCGGGTTAGGGTTAGACTCAGGCTCTTAGGGTGAGGGTTAGACTCAGGCTCTTAGGGTTAGGGTTCGACTCAGGCTCTTAGGGTTAGGGTTCGATTCAGGCTCGTAGGGTTAGGATTCGACTCAGGCTCTTAGGGTTAGGGTTAGACTCAGGCTCTTAGGGTGAGGGTTAGACTCAGGCTCTTCGGGTTAGGGTTAGACTCAGGCTCTTACGGTTAGGGTTAGACTCAGGCTCGTAGGGTTAGGGTTAGACTCAGGCTCTTAGGGTGAGGGTTGGACTCAGGCTCTTAGGGTTATGGTTAGACTCAGGCTCTTAGGGTGAGGGTTAGACTCAGGCTCTTAGGGTTAGGGTTAGACTCAGGCTCTTAGGGTTAGGGTTAGACTCAGGCTCTTAGGGTTAGGGTTAGACTCAGGCTCTTAGGGTGAGGGTTAAACTCAGGCTCTTAGGGTTAGGGTTAGACTCAGGCTCTTAGGGTTAGGGTTAGACTCAGGCTCTTAGGGTTAGGGTTAGACTCAGGCTCTTAGGGTTAGGGTTCGACTCAGGCTCTTAGGGTTAGGGTTCGATTCAGGCTCTTCGGGTTAGGGTTAGACTCAGGCTCTTAGGGTGAGGGTTAGACTCAGGCTCTTAGGGTTAGGGTTAGACTCAGGCTCTTAGGGTGAGGGTTAGACTCAGGCTCTTAGGGTTAGGGTTAGACTCAGGCTCTTAGGGTGAGGGTTAGACTCAGGCTCTTAGGGTTAGGGTTAGACTCAGGCTCTTAGGGTTAGGGTTAGACTCAGGCTCTTAGGCTTAAAGTTAGACTCAGGCTCTTAGGGTTAGGGTTAGACTCAGGCTCTTAGGCTTAGGGTTAGACTCAGGCTCTTAGGGTGAGGGTTAGACTCAGGCTCTTAGGGTTAGGGTTAGACTCAGGCTCTTAGGGTTAGGGTTAGACTCAGGCTCTTAGGGTTAGGGTTAGACTCAGGCTCTTAGGGTTAGGGTTAGACTCAGGCTCTTAGGGTTAGGGTTAGACTCAGGCTCTTCGGGTTAGGGTTAGACTCAGGCTCTTAGGGTTAGGGTTAGACTCAGGCTCTTAGGCTTAGGGTTAGACTCAGGCTCTTAGGCTTAGGGTTAGACTCAGGCTCTTAGGCTTAGGGTTAGAGTCAGGCTCTTAGGGTTAGGGTTAGACTCAGGCCCTTAGGGTTAGGGTTAGACTCAGGCTCTTAGGGTGAGGGTTAGACTCAGGCTCTTAGGGTGAGGGTTAGACTCAGGCTCTTAGGGTTAGGGTTAGACTTCAGGCTCTTAGGGTTAGGGTTAGACTCAGGCTCTTAGGGTGAGGGTTAGACTCAGGCTCTTAGGGTTAGGGTTAGACTCAGGCTCTTAGGGTTAGGGTTAGACTCAGGCTCTTCGGGTTAGGGTTAGACTCAGGCTCTTCGGGTTAGGGTTAGACTCAGGCTCTTAGGGTTAGGGTTAGACTCAGGCTCTTAGGGTGAGGGTTAGACTCAGGCTCTTCGGGTTAGGGTTAGACTCAGGCTCTTCGGGTTAGGGTTAGACTCAGGCTCTTAGGGTGAGGGTTAGACTCAGGCTCTTAGGCTTAGGGTTAGACTCAGGCTCTTAGGCTTAGGGTTAGACTCAGGCTCTTAGGCTTAGGGTTAGAGTCAGGCTCTTAGGGTTAGGGTTAGACTCAGGCCCTTAGGGTTAGGGTTAGACTCAGGCTCTTAGGGTGAGGGTTAGACTCAGGCTCTTCGGGTTAGGGTTAGACTCAGGCTCTTAGGGTGAGGGTTAGACTCAGGCTCTTAGGGTTAGGGTTAGACTCAGGCTCTTAGGGTTAGGGTTAGACTCAGGCTCTTAGGGTTAGGGTTCGACTCAGGCTCTTAGGGTTAGGGTTCGACTCAGGCTCTTAGGGTTAGGGTTCGATTCAGGCTCGTAGGGTTAGGGTTAGACTCAGGCTCTTAGGGTGAGGGTTAGACTCAGGCTCTTAGGGTTAGGGTTAGACTCAGGCTCTTAGGGTGAGGGTTAGACTCAGGCTCTTAGGGTGAGGGTTAGACTCAGGCTCTTAGGGTTAGGGTTAGACTCAGGCTCTTAGGGTGAGGGTTAGACTCAGGCTCTTAGGGTTAGGGTTAGACTCAGGCTCTTAGGGTTAGGGTTAGACTCAGGCTCTTAGGGTTAGGGTTAGACTCAGGCTCTTCGGGTTAGGGTTAGACTCAGGCTCTTAGGGTTAGGGTTAGACTCAGGCTCTTAGGCTTAGGGTTAGACTCAGGCTCTTAGGGTTAGGGTTCGATTCAGGCTCGTAGGCTTAGGGTTAGAGTCAGGCTCTTAGGGTTAGGGTTAGACTCAGGCTCTTAGGGTTAGGGTTAGACTCAGGCTCTTAGGGTGAGGGTTAGACTCAGGCTCTTAGGGTGAGGGTTAGACTCAGGCTCTTAGGGTTAGGGTTAGACTTCAGGCTCTTAGGGTTAGGGTTAGACTCAGGCTCTTAGGGTGAGGGTTAGACTCAGGCTCTTAGGGTTAGGGTTAGACTCAGGCTCTTAGGGTGAGGGTTAGACTCAGGCTCTTCGGGTTAGGGTTAGACTCAGGCTCTTCGGGTTAGGGTTAGACTCAGGCTCTTAGGGTTAGGGTTAGACTCAGGCTCTTCGGGTTAGGGTTAGACTCAGGCTCTTCGGGTTAGGGTTAGACTCAGGCTCTTAGGGTGAGGGTTAGACTCAGGCTCTTAGGCTTAGGGTTAGACTCAGGCTCTTAGGCTTAGGGTTAGACTCAGGCTCTTAGGCTTAGGGTTAGAGTCAGGCTCTTAGGGTTAGGGTTAGACTCAGGCCCTTAGGGTTAGGGTTAGACTCAGGCTCTTAGGGTGAGCGTTAGACTCAGGCTCTTAGGGTGAGGGTTAGACTCAGGCTCTTAGGGTTAGGGTTAGACTTCAGGCTCTTAGGGTTAGGGTTAGACTCAGGCTCTTAGGGTGAGGGTTAGACTCAGGCTCTTCGGGTTAGGGTTAGACTCAGGCTCTTAGGGTTAGGGTTAGACTCAGGCTCTTCGGGTTAGGGTTAGACTCAGGCTCTTCGGGTTAGGGTTAGACTCAGGCTCTTAGGGTTAGGGTTAGACTCAGGCTCTTCGGGTTAGGGTTAGACTCAGGCTCTTCGGGTTAGGGTTAGACTCAGGCTCTTAGGGTGAGGGTTAGACTCAGGCTCTTAGGCTTAGGGTTAGACTCAGGCTCTTAGGCTTAGGGTTAGACTCAGGCTCTTAGGCTTAGGGTTAGAGTCAGGCTCTTAGGGTTAGGGTTAGACTCAGGCCCTTAGGGTTAGGGTTAGACTCAGGCTCTTAGGGTGAGGGTTAGACTCAGGCTCTTAGGGTGAGGGTTAGACTCAGGCTCTTAGGGTTAGGGTTAGACTTCAGGCTCTTAGGGTTAGGGTTAGACTCAGGCTCTTAGGGTGAGGGTTAGACTCAGGCTCTTAGGGTTAGGGTTAGACTCAGGCTCTTAGGGTTAGGGTTAGACTCAGGCTCTTAGGGTGAGGGTTAGACTCAGGCTCTTAGGGTTAGGGTTAGACTCAGGCTCTTAGGGTTAGGGTTAGACTTCAGGCTCTTAGGGTTACGGTTAGACTCAGGCTCTTAGGGTTAGGGTTAGACTCAGGCTCTTAGGGTGAGGGTTAGACTCAGGCTCTTAGGGTTAGGGTTAGACTCAGGCTCTTAGGGTTAGGGTTAGACTCAGGCTCTTAGGGTTAGGGTTAGACTCAGGCTCTTAGGCTTAGGGTTAGACTCAGGCTCTTAGGGTGAGGGTTAGACTCAGGCTCTTAGGGTGAGGGTTAGACTCAGGCTCTTAGGCTTAGGGTTAGACTCAGGCTCGTAGGGTTAGGATTCGACTCAGGCTCGTAGGGTTAGGGTTAGACTCAGGCTCTTAGGGTGAGGGTTAGACTCAGGCTCTTAGGGTTAGGGTTAGACTCAGGCTCTTAGGGTTAGGGTTAGACTCAGGCTCTTAGGGTTAGGGTTCGACTCAGGCTCTTAGGGTTAGGGTTCGATTCAGGCTCGTAGGGTTAGGGTTAGACTCAGGCTCTTAGGGTTAGGGTTAGACTCAGGCTCTTATGGTGAGGGTTAGACTCAGGCTCTTCGGGTTAGGGTTAGACTCAGGCTCTTAGGGTTAGGGTTAGACTCAGGCTCTTCGGGTTAGGGTTAGACTCAGGCTCTTAGGGTGAGGGTTAGACTCAGGCTCTTAGGGTTAGGGTTCGACTCAGGCTCTTAGGGTTAGGGTTCGATTCAGGCTCGTAGGGTTAGGATTCGACTCAGGCTCTTAGGGTTAGGGTTAGACTCAGGCTCTTAGGGTGAGGGTTAGACTCAGGCTCTTCGGGTTAGGGTTAGACTCAGGCTCTTACGGTTAGGGTTAGACTCAGGCTCTTAGGGTTAGGGTTAGACTCAGGCTCTTAGGGTGAGGGTTGGACTCAGGCTCTTAGGGTTATGGTTAGACTCAGGCTCTTAGGGTGAGGGTTAGACTCAGGCTCTTAGGGTTAGGGTTAGACTCAGGCTCTTAGGGTTAGGGTTAGACTCAGGCTCTTAGGCTTAAAGTTAGACTCAGGCTCTTAGGGTTAGGGTTAGACTCAGGCTCTTAGGCTTAGGGTTAGACTCAGGCTCTTAGGGTGAGGGTTAGACTCAGGCTCTTAGGGTTAGGGTTCGACTCAGGCTCTTAGGGTTAGGGTTCGATTCAGGCTCTTCGGGTTAGGGTTAGACTCAGGCTCTTAGGGTGAGGGTTAGACTCAGGCTCTTAGGGTTAGGGTTAGACTCAGGCTCTTAGGGTGAGGGTTAGACTCAGGCTCTTAGGGTTAGGGTTAGACTCAGGCTCTTAGGGTGAGGGTTAGACTCAGGCTCTTAGGGTTAGGGTTAGACTCAGGCTCTTAGGGTTAGGGTTAGACTCAGGCTCTTAGGCTTAAAGTTAGACTCAGGCTCTTAGGGTTAGGGTTAGACTCAGGCTCTTAGGCTTAGGGTTAGACTCAGGCTCTTAGGGTGAGGGTTAGACTCAGGCTCTTAGGGTTAGGGTTAGACTCAGGCTCTTAGGGTTAGGGTTAGACTCAGGCTCTTAGGGTTAGGGTTAGACTCAGGCTCTTAGGGTTAGGGTTAGACTCAGGCTCTTAGGGTTAGGGTTAGACTCAGGCTCTTAGGGTTAGGGTTAGACTCAGGCTCTTCGGGTTAGGGTTAGACTCAGGCTCTTAGGGTTAGGGTTAGACTCAGGCTCTTAGGCTTAGGGTTAGACTCAGGCTCTTAGGCTTAGGGTTAGACTCAGGCTCTTAGGCTTAGGGTTAGAGTCAGGCTCTTAGGGTTAGGGTTAGACTCAGGCCCTTAGGGTTAGGGTTAGACTCAGGCTCTTAGGGTGAGGGTTAGACTCAGGCTCTTAGGGTGAGGGTTAGACTCAGGCTCTTAGGGTTAGGGTTAGACTTCAGGCTCTTAGGGTTAGGGTTAGACTCAGGCTCTTAGGGTGAGGGTTAGACTCAGGCTCTTAGGGTTAGGGTTAGACTCAGGCTCTTAGGGTTAGGGTTAGACTCAGGCTCTTCGGGTTAGGGTTAGACTCAGGCTCTTCGGGTTAGGGTTAGACTCAGGCTCTTAGGGTTAGGGTTAGACTCAGGCTCTTAGGGTTAGGGTTAGACTCAGGCTCTTCGGGTTAGGGTTAGACTCAGGCTCTTCGGGTTAGGGTTAGACTCAGGCTCTTAGGGTGAGGGTTAGACTCAGGCTCTTAGGCTTAGGGTTAGACTCAGGCTCTTAGGCTTAGGGTTAGACTCAGGCTCTTAGGCTTAGGGTTAGAGTCAGGCTCTTAGGGTTAGGGTTAGACTCAGGCCCTTAGGGTTAGGGTTAGACTCAGGCTCTTAGGGTGAGGGTTAGACTCAGGCTCTTCGGGTTAGGGTTAGACTCAGGCTCTTAGGGTTAGGGTTAGACTTCAGGCTCTTAGGGTTAGGGTTAGACTCAGGCTCTTAGGGTGAGGGTTAGACTCAGGCTCTTAGGGTTAGGGTTAGACTCAGGCTCTTAGGGTTAGGGTTAGACTCAGGCTCTTAGGGTGAGGGTTAGACTCAGGCTCTTAGGGTTAGGGTTAGACTCAGGCTCTTAGGGTGAGGGTTAGACTCAGGCTCTTAGGGTGAGGGTTAGACTCAGGCTCTTAGGGTTAGGGTTAGACTCAGGCTCTTTAGGGTTAGGGTTAGACTCAGGCTCTTAGGGTTAGGGTTAGACTCAGGCTCTTAGGGTTAGGGTTAGACTCAGGCTCTTAGGGTGAGGGTTAGACTCAGGCTCTTAGGGTTAGGGTTAGACTCAGGCTCTTAGGGTTAGGGTTAGACTCAGGCTCTTAGGGTGAGGGTTAGACTCAGGCTCTTAGGGTTAGGGTTAGACTCAGGCTCTTAGGGTTAGGGTTAGACTCAGGCTCTTAGGGTTAGGGTTAGACTCAGGCTCTTAGGGTGAGGGTTAGACTCAGGCTCTTAGGTGAGGGTTAGACTCAGGCTCTTCGGGTGAGGGTTAGACTCAGGCTCTTAGGGTGAGGGTTAGACTCAGGCTCTTAGGGTGAGGGTTAGACTCAGGCTCTTAGGGTGAGGGTTAGACTCAGGCTCTTAGGGTTAGGGTTAGACTCAGGCTCTTAGGGTTAGGGTTAGACTCAGGCTCTTAGGGTTAGGGTTAGACTCAGGCTCTTAGGCTTAGGGTTAGACTCAGGCTCTTAGGGTGAGGGTTAGACTCAGGCTCTTAGGGTGAGGGTTAGACTCAGGCTCTTAGGCTTAGGGTTAGACTCAGGCTCGTAGGGTTAGGATTCGACTCAGGCTCGTAGGGTTAGGGTTAGACTCAGGCTCTTAGGGTGAGGGTTAGACTCAGGCTCTTAGGGTGAGGGTTAGACTCAGGCTCTTAGGGTTAGGGTTAGACTCAGGCTCTTAGGGTTAGGGTTCGACTCAGGCTCTTAGGGTTAGGGTTCGATTCAGGCTCGTAGGGTTAGGGTTAGACTCAGGCTCTTAGGGTTAGGGTTAGACTCAGGCTCTTATGGTGAGGGTTAGACTCAGGCTCTTCGGGTTAGGGTTAGACTCAGGCTCTTAGGGTTAGGGTTAGACTCAGGCTCTTCGGGTTAGGGTTAGACTCAGGCTCTTAGGGTGAGGGTTAGACTCAGGCTCTTAGGGTTAGGGTTCGACTCAGGCTCTTAGGGTTAGGGTTCGATTCAGGCTCGTAGGGTTAGGATTCGACTCAGGCTCTTAGGGTTAGGGTTAGACTCAGGCTCTTAGGGTGAGGGTTAGACTCAGGCTCTTAGGGTTAGGGTTAGACTCAGGCTCTTAGGGTGAGGGTTAGACTCAGGCTCTTAGGGTTAGGGTTAGACTCAGGCTCTTAGGGTTAGGGTTAGACTCAGGCTCTTAGGGTTAGGGTTAGACTCAGGCTCTTAGGGTGAGGGTTAGACTCAGGCTCTTAGGTGAGGGTTAGACTCAGGCTCTTCGGGTGAGGGTTAGACTCAGGCTCTTAGGGTGAGGGTTAGACTCAGGCTCTTAGGGTGAGGGTTAGACTCAGGCTCTTAGGGTGAGGGTTAGACTCAGGCTCTTAGGGTTAGGGTTAGACTCAGGCTCTTAGGGTTAGGGTTAGACTCAGGCTCTTAGGGTTAGGGTTAGACTCAGGCTCTTAGGCTTAGGGTTAGACTCAGGCTCTTAGGGTGAGGGTTAGACTCAGGCTCTTAGGGTGAGGGTTAGACTCAGGCTCTTAGGCTTAGGGTTAGACTCAGGCTCGTAGGGTTAGGATTCGACTCAGGCTCGTAGGGTTAGGGTTAGACTCAGGCTCTTAGGGTGAGGGTTAGACTCAGGCTCTTAGGGTTAGGGTTAGACTCAGGCTCTTAGGGTTAGGGTTAGACTCAGGCTCTTAGGGTTAGGGTTCGACTCAGGCTCTTAGGGTTAGGGTTCGATTCAGGCTCGTAGGGTTAGGGTTAGACTCAGGCTCTTAGGGTTAGGGTTAGACTCAGGCTCTTATGGTGAGGGTTAGACTCAGGCTCTTCGGGTTAGGGTTAGACTCAGGCTCTTAGGGTTAGGGTTAGACTCAGGCTCTTCGGGTTAGGGTTAGACTCAGGCTCTTAGGGTGAGGGTTAGACTCAGGCTCTTAGGGTTAGGGTTCGACTCAGGCTCTTAGGGTTAGGGTTCGATTCAGGCTCGTAGGGTTAGGATTCGACTCAGGCTCTTAGGGTTAGGGTTAGACTCAGGCTCTTAGGGTGAGGGTTAGACTCAGGCTCTTAGGGTTAGGGTTAGACTCAGGCTCTTAGGGTGAGGGTTAGACTCAGGCTCTTAGGGTTAGGGTTAGACTCAGGCTCTTAGGGTGAGGGTTAGACTCAGGCTCTTAGGGTTAGGGTTAGACTCAGGCTCTTAGGGTTAGGGTTCGACTCAGGCTCTTAGGGTTAGGGTTAGACTCAGGCTCTTAGGGTGAGGGTTAGACTCAGGCTCTTCGGGTTAGGGTTAGACTCAGGCTCTTAGGGTGAGGGTTAGACTTAGGCTCTTAGGGTTAGGGTTAGACTCAGGCTCTTAGGGTTAGGGTTAGACTCAGGCTCTTAGGGTGAGGGTTAGACTCAGGCTCTTAGGTGAGGGTTAGACTCAGGCTCTTCGGGTTAGGGTTAGACTCAGGCTCTTAGGGTGAGGGTTAGACTCAGGCTCTTAGGGTGAGGGTTAGACTCAGGCTCTTAGGGTGAGGGTTAGACTCAGGCTCTTAGGGTTAGGGTTAGACTCAGGCTCTTAGGGTTAGGGTTAGACTCAGGCTCTTAGGGTTAGGGTTAGACTCAGGCTCTTCGGGTTAGGGTTAGACTCAGGCTCTTCGGGTTAGGGTTAGACTCAGGCTCTTAGGGTTAGGGTTAGACTCAGGCTCTTCGGGTTAGGGTTAGACTCAGGCTCTTCGGGTTAGGGTTAGACTCAGGCTCTTAGGGTGAGGGTTAGACTCAGGCTCTTAGGCTTAGGGTTAGACTCAGGCTCTTAGGCTTAGGGTTAGACTCAGGCTCTTAGGCTTAGGGTTAGAGTCAGGCTCTTAGGGTTAGGGTTAGACTCAGGCCCTTAGGGTTAGGGTTAGACTCAGGCTCTTAGGGTGAGGGTTAGACTCAGGCTCTTAGGTGAGGGTTAGACTCAGGCTCTTCGGGTTAGGGTTAGACTCAGGCTCTTAGGGTGAGGGTTAGACTCAGGCTCTTAGGGTGAGGGTTAGACTCAGGCTCTTAGGGTGAGGGTTAGACTCAGGCTCTTAGGGTTAGGGTTAGACTCAGGCTCTTAGGGTTAGGGTTAGACTCAGGCTCTTAGGGTTAGGGTTAGACTCAGGCTCTTCGGGTTAGGGTTAGACTCAGGCTCTTCGGGTTAGGGTTAGACTCAGGCTCTTAGGGTTAGGGTTAGACTCAGGCTCTTCGGGTTAGGGTTAGACTCAGGCTCTTCGGGTTAGGGTTAGACTCAGGCTCTTAGGGTGAGGGTTAGACTCAGGCTCTTAGGCTTAGGGTTAGACTCAGGCTCTTAGGCTTAGGGTTAGACTCAGGCTCTTAGGCTTAGGGTTAGAGTCAGGCTCTTAGGGTTAGGGTTAGACTCAGGCCCTTAGGGTTAGGGTTAGACTCAGGCTCTTAGGGTTAGGGTTAGACTCAGGCTCTTAGGGTGAGGGTTAGACTCAGGCTCTTAGGGTTAGGGTTAGACTTCAGGCTCTTAGGGTTAGGGTTAGACTCAGGCTCTTAGGGTGAGGGTTAGACTCAGGCTCTTCGGGTTAGGGTTAGACTCAGGCTCTTAGGGTTAGGGTTAGACTCAGGCTCTTCGGGTTAGGGTTAGACTCAGGCTCTTCGGGTTAGGGTTAGACTCAGGCTCTTAGGGTTAGGGTTAGACTCAGGCTCTTCGGGTTAGGGTTAGACTCAGGCTCTTCGGGTTAGGGTTAGACTCAGGCTCTTAGGGTGAGGGTTAGACTCAGGCTCTTAGGCTTAGGGTTAGACTCAGGCTCTTAGGCTTAGGGTTAGACTCAGGCTCTTAGGCTTAGGGTTAGAGTCAGGCTCTTAGGGTTAGGGTTAGACTCAGGCCCTTAGGGTTAGGGTTAGACTCAGGCTCTTAGGGTGAGGGTTAGACTCAGGCTCTTAGGGTGAGGGTTAGACTCAGGCTCTTAGGGTTAGGGTTAGACTTCAGGCTCTTAGGGTTAGGGTTAGACTCAGGCTCTTAGGGTGAGGGTTAGACTCAGGCTCTTAGGGTTAGGGTTAGACTCAGGCTCTTAGGGTTAGGGTTAGACTCAGGCTCTTAGGGTGAGGGTTAGACTCAGGCTCTTAGGGTTAGGGTTAGACTCAGGCTCTTAGGGTTAGGGTTAGACTTCAGGCTCTTAGGGTTACGGTTAGACTCAGGCTCTTAGGGTTAGGGTTAGACTCAGGCTCTTAGGGTGAGGGTTAGACTCAGGCTCTTAGGGTTAGGGTTAGACTCAGGCTCTTAGGGTTAGGGTTAGACTCAGGCTCTTAGGGTTAGGGTTAGACTCAGGCTCTTAGGCTTAGGGTTAGACTCAGGCTCTTAGGGTGAGGGTTAGACTCAGGCTCTTAGGGTGAGGGTTAGACTCAGGCTCTTAGGCTTAGGGTTAGACTCAGGCTCGTAGGGTTAGGATTCGACTCAGGCTCGTAGGGTTAGGGTTAGACTCAGGCTCTTAGGGTGAGGGTTAGACTCAGGCTCTTAGGGTTAGGGTTAGACTCAGGCTCTTAGGGTTAGGGTTAGACTCAGGCTCTTAGGGTTAGGGTTCGACTCAGGCTCTTAGGGTTAGGGTTCGATTCAGGCTCGTAGGGTTAGGGTTAGACTCAGGCTCTTAGGGTTAGGGTTAGACTCAGGCTCTTATGGTGAGGGTTAGACTCAGGCTCTTCGGGTTAGGGTTAGACTCAGGCTCTTAGGGTTAGGGTTAGACTCAGGCTCTTCGGGTTAGGGTTAGACTCAGGCTCTTAGGGTGAGGGTTAGACTCAGGCTCTTAGGGTTAGGGTTCGACTCAGGCTCTTAGGGTTAGGGTTCGATTCAGGCTCGTAGGGTTAGGATTCGACTCAGGCTCTTAGGGTTAGGGTTAGACTCAGGCTCTTAGGGTGAGGGTTAGACTCAGGCTCTTCGGGTTAGGGTTAGACTCAGGCTCTTACGGTTAGGGTTAGACTCAGGCTCGTAGGGTTAGGGTTAGACTCAGGCTCTTAGGGTGAGGGTTGGACTCAGGCTCTTAGGGTTATGGTTAGACTCAGGCTCTTAGGGTGAGGGTTAGACTCAGGCTCTTAGGGTTAGGGTTAGACTCAGGCTCTTCGGGTTAGGGTTAGACTCAGGCTCTTACGGTTAGGGTTAGACTCAGGCTCGTAGGGTTAGGGTTAGACTCAGGCTCTTAGGGTGAGGGTTGGACTCAGGCTCTTAGGGTTATGGTTAGACTCAGGCTCTTAGGGTGAGGGTTAGACTCAGGCTCTTAGGGTTAGGGTTAGACTCAGGCTCTTAGGGTTAGGGTTAGACTCAGGCTCTTAGGGTTAGGGTTAGACTCAGGCTCTTAGGGTGAGGGTTAAACTCAGGCTCTTAGGGTTAGGGTTAGACTCAGGCTCTTAGGGTTAGGGTTAGACTCAGGCTCTTAGGGTGAGGGTTAGACTCAGGCTCTTCGGGTTAGGGTTAGACTCAGGCTCTTAGGGTTAGGGTTAGACTCAGGCTCTTCGGGTTAGGGTTAGACTCAGGCTCTTAGGGTGAGGGTTAGACTCAGGCTCTTAGGGTTAGGGTTCGACTCAGGCTCTTAGGGTTAGGGTTCGATTCAGGCTCGTAGGGTTAGGATTCGACTCAGGCTCTTAGGGTTAGGGTTAGACTCAGGCTCTTAGGGTGAGGGTTAGACTCAGGCTCTTAGGGTTAGGGTTAGACTCAGGCTCTTAGGGTGAGGGTTAGACTCAGGCTCTTAGGGTTAGGGTTAGACTCAGGCTCTTAGGGTGAGGGTTAGACTCAGGCTCTTAGGGTTAGGGTTAGACTCAGGCTCTTAGGGTTAGGGTTCGACTCAGGCTCTTAGGGTTAGGGTTAGACTCAGGCTCTTAGGGTGAGGGTTAGACTCAGGCTCTTCGGGTTAGGGTTAGACTCAGGCTCTTAGGGTGAGGGTTAGACTTAGGCTCTTAGGGTTAGGGTTAGACTCAGGCTCTTAGGGTTAGGGTTAGACTCAGGCTCTTAGGGTGAGGGTTAGACTCAGGCTCTTAGGTGAGGGTTAGACTCAGGCTCTTCGGGTTAGGGTTAGACTCAGGCTCTTAGGGTGAGGGTTAGACTCAGGCTCTTAGGGTGAGGGTTAGACTCAGGCTCTTAGGGTGAGGGTTAGACTCAGGCTCTTAGGGTTAGGGTTAGACTCAGGCTCTTAGGGTTAGGGTTAGACTCAGGCTCTTAGGGTTAGGGTTAGACTCAGGCTCTTCGGGTTAGGGTTAGACTCAGGCTCTTCGGGTTAGGGTTAGACTCAGGCTCTTAGGGTTAGGGTTAGACTCAGGCTCTTCGGGTTAGGGTTAGACTCAGGCTCTTCGGGTTAGGGTTAGACTCAGGCTCTTAGGGTGAGGGTTAGACTCAGGCTCTTAGGCTTAGGGTTAGACTCAGGCTCTTAGGCTTAGGGTTAGACTCAGGCTCTTAGGCTTAGGGTTAGAGTCAGGCTCTTAGGGTTAGGGTTAGACTCAGGCCCTTAGGGTTAGGGTTAGACTCAGGCTCTTAGGGTTAGGGTTAGACTCAGGCTCTTAGGGTGAGGGTTAGACTCAGGCTCTTAGGGTTAGGGTTAGACTTCAGGCTCTTAGGGTTAGGGTTAGACTCAGGCTCTTAGGGTGAGGGTTAGACTCAGGCTCTTCGGGTTAGGGTTAGACTCAGGCTCTTAGGGTTAGGGTTAGACTCAGGCTCTTCGGGTTAGGGTTAGACTCAGGCTCTTCGGGTTAGGGTTAGACTCAGGCTCTTAGGGTTAGGGTTAGACTCAGGCTCTTCGGGTTAGGGTTAGACTCAGGCTCTTCGGGTTAGGGTTAGACTCAGGCTCTTAGGGTGAGGGTTAGACTCAGGCTCTTAGGCTTAGGGTTAGACTCAGGCTCTTAGGCTTAGGGTTAGACTCAGGCTCTTAGGCTTAGGGTTAGAGTCAGGCTCTTAGGGTTAGGGTTAGACTCAGGCCCTTAGGGTTAGGGTTAGACTCAGGCTCTTAGGGTGAGGGTTAGACTCAGGCTCTTAGGGTGAGGGTTAGACTCAGGCTCTTAGGGTTAGGGTTAGACTTCAGGCTCTTAGGGTTAGGGTTAGACTCAGGCTCTTAGGGTGAGGGTTAGACTCAGGCTCTTAGGGTTAGGGTTAGACTCAGGCTCTTAGGGTTAGGGTTAGACTCAGGCTCTTAGGGTGAGGGTTAGACTCAGGCTCTTAGGGTTAGGGTTAGACTCAGGCTCTTAGGGTTAGGGTTAGACTTCAGGCTCTTAGGGTTACGGTTAGACTCAGGCTCTTAGGGTTAGGGTTAGACTCAGGCTCTTAGGGTGAGGGTTAGACTCAGGCTCTTAGGGTTAGGGTTAGACTCAGGCTCTTAGGGTTAGGGTTAGACTCAGGCTCTTAGGGTTAGGGTTAGACTCAGGCTCTTAGGCTTAGGGTTAGACTCAGGCTCTTAGGGTGAGGGTTAGACTCAGGCTCTTAGGGTGAGGGTTAGACTCAGGCTCTTAGGCTTAGGGTTAGACTCAGGCTCGTAGGGTTAGGATTCGACTCAGGCTCGTAGGGTTAGGGTTAGACTCAGGCTCTTAGGGTGAGGGTTAGACTCAGGCTCTTAGGGTTAGGGTTAGACTCAGGCTCTTAGGGTTAGGGTTAGACTCAGGCTCTTAGGGTTAGGGTTCGACTCAGGCTCTTAGGGTTAGGGTTCGATTCAGGCTCGTAGGGTTAGGGTTAGACTCAGGCTCTTAGGGTTAGGGTTAGACTCAGGCTCTTATGGTGAGGGTTAGACTCAGGCTCTTCGGGTTAGGGTTAGACTCAGGCTCTTAGGGTTAGGGTTAGACTCAGGCTCTTCGGGTTAGGGTTAGACTCAGGCTCTTAGGGTGAGGGTTAGACTCAGGCTCTTAGGGTTAGGGTTCGACTCAGGCTCTTAGGGTTAGGGTTCGATTCAGGCTCGTAGGGTTAGGATTCGACTCAGGCTCTTAGGGTTAGGGTTAGACTCAGGCTCTTAGGGTGAGGGTTAGACTCAGGCTCTTCGGGTTAGGGTTAGACTCAGGCTCTTACGGTTAGGGTTAGACTCAGGCTCGTAGGGTTAGGGTTAGACTCAGGCTCTTAGGGTGAGGGTTGGACTCAGGCTCTTAGGGTTATGGTTAGACTCAGGCTCTTAGGGTGAGGGTTAGACTCAGGCTCTTAGGGTTAGGGTTAGACTCAGGCTCTTAGGGTTAGGGTTAGACTCAGGCTCTTAGGGTGAGGGTTAAACTCAGGCTCTTAGGGTTAGGGTTAGACTCAGGCTCTTAGGGTTAGGGTTAGACTCAGGCTCTTAGGGTTAGGGTTAGACTCAGGCTCTTAGGGTTAGGGTTCGACTCAGGCTCTTAGGGTTAGGGTTCGATTCAGGCTCTTCGGGTTAGGGTTAGACTCAGGCTCTTAGGGTGAGGGTTAGACTCAGGCTCTTAGGGTTAGGGTTAGACTCAGGCTCTTAGGGTGAGGGTTAGACTCAGGCTCTTAGGGTTAGGGTTAGACTCAGGCTCTTAGGGTGAGGGTTAGACTCAGGCTCTTAGGGTTAGGGTTCGACTCAGGCTCTTAGGGTTAGGGTTCGATTCAGGCTCTTCGGGTTAGGGTTAGACTCAGGCTCTTAGGGTGAGGGTTAGACTCAGGCTCTTAGGGTTAGGGTTAGACTCAGGCTCTTAGGGTGAGGGTTAGACTCAGGCTCTTAGGGTTAGGGTTAGACTCAGGCTCTTAGGGTGAGGGTTAGACTCAGGCTCTTAGGGTTAGGGTTAGACTCAGGCTCTTAGGGTTAGGGTTAGACTCAGGCTCTTAGGGTTAGGGTTAGACTCAGGCTCTTAGGGTTAGGGTTAGACTCAGGCTCTTAGGGTTAGGGTTAGACTCAGGCTCTTAGGGTTAGGGTTAGACTCAGGCTCTTCGGGTTAGGGTTAGACTCAGGCTCTTAGGGTTAGGGTTAGACTCAGGCTCTTAGGCTTAGGGTTAGACTCAGGCTCTTAGGCTTAGGGTTAGACTCAGGCTCTTAGGCTTAGGGTTAGAGTCAGGCTCTTAGGGTTAGGCTTAGACTCAGGCCCTTAGGGTTAGGGTTAGACTCAGGCTCTTAGGGTGAGGGTTAGACTCAGGCTCTTAGGGTGAGGGTTAGACTCAGGCTCTTAGGGTTAGGGTTAGACTTCAGGCTCTTAGGGTTAGGGTTAGACTCAGGCTCTTAGGGTGAGGGTTAGACTCAGGCTCTTAGGGTTAGGGTTAGACTCAGGCTCTTAGGGTTAGGGTTAGACTCAGGCTCTTAGGGTGAGGGTTAGACTCAGGCTCTTAGGGTGAGGGTTAGACTCAGGCTCTTAGGGTTAGGGTTAGACTCAGGCTCTTAGGGTGAGGGTTAAACTCAGGCTCTTAGGGTTAGGGTTAGACTCAGGCTCTTAGGGTTAGGGTTAGACTCAGGCTCTTAGGGTGAGGGTTAGACTCAGGCTCTTAGGGTTAGGGTTAGACTCAGGCTCTTAGGGTTAGGGTTAGACTCAGGCTCTTAGGGTGAGGGTTAGACTCAGGCTCTTAGGGTTAGGGTTAGACTCAGGCTCTTAGGGTGAGGGTTAGACTCAGGCTCTTAGGGTTAGGGTTAGACTCAGGCTCTTAGGGTTAGGGTTCGACTCAGGCTCTTAGGGTTAGGGTTAGACTCAGGCTCTTAGGGTGAGGGTTAGACTCAGGCTCTTCGGGTTAGGGTTAGACTCAGGCTCTTAGGGTGAGGGTTAGACTTAGGCTCTTAGGGTTAGGGTTAGACTCAGGCTCTTAGGGTTAGGGTTAGACTCAGGCTCTTAGGGTGAGGGTTAGACTCAGGCTCTTAGGTGAGGGTTAGACTCAGGCTCTTCGGGTTAGGGTTAGACTCAGGCTCTTAGGGTGAGGGTTAGACTCAGGCTCTTAGGGTTAGGGTTAGACTCAGGCTCTTAGGGTGAGGGTTAGACTCAGGCTCTTAGGGTGAGGGTTAGACTCAGGCTCTTAGGCTTAGGGTTAGACTCAGGCTCGTAGGGTTAGGATTCGACTCAGGCTCGTAGGGTTAGGGTTAGACTCAGGCTCTTAGGGTGAGGGTTAGACTCAGGCTCTTAGGGTTAGGGTTAGACTCAGGCTCTTAGGGTTAGGGTTAGACTCAGGCTCTTAGGGTTAGGGTTCGACTCAGGCTCTTAGGGTTAGGGTTCGATTCAGGCTCGTAGGGTTAGGGTTAGACTCAGGCTCTTAGGGTTAGAGTTAGACTCAGGCTCTTATGGTGAGGGTTAGACTCAGGCTCTTATGGTGAGGGTTAGACTCAGGCTCTTAGGGTTAGGGTTAGACTCAGGCTCTTCGGGTTAGGGTTAGACTCAGGCTCTTAGGGTGAGGGTTAGACTCAGGCTCTTAGGGTTAGGGTTCGACTCAGGCTCTTAGGGTTAGGGTTCGATTCAGGCTCGTAGGGTTAGGATTCGACTCAGGCTCTTAGGGTTAGGGTTAGACTCAGGCTCTTAGGGTGAGGGTTAGACTCAGGCTCTTAGGGTTAGGGTTAGACTCAGGCTCTTAGGGTTAGGGTTAGACTCAGGCTCTTAGGGTGAGGGTTAGACTCAGGCTCTTAGGGTTAGGGTTAGACTCAGGCTCTTAGGGTTAGGGTTAGACTTCAGGCTCTTAGGGTTACGGTTAGACTCAGGCTCTTAGGGTTAGGGTTAGACTCAGGCTCTTAGGGTGAGGGTTAGACTCAGGCTCTTAGGGTTAGGGTTAGACTCAGGCTCTTAGGGTTAGGGTTAGACTCAGGCTCTTAGGCTTAGGGTTAGACTCAGGCTCTTAGGGTGAGGGTTAGACTCAGGCTCTTAGGGTGAGGGTTAGACTCAGGCTCTTAGGCTTAGGGTTAGACTCAGGCTCGTAGGGTTAGGATTCGACTCAGGCTCGTAGGGTTAGGGTTAGACTCAGGCTCTTAGGGTGAGGGTTAGACTCAGGCTCTTAGGGTTAGGGTTAGACTCAGGCTCTTAGGGTTAGGGTTAGACTCAGGCTCTTAGGGTTAGGGTTCGACTCAGGCTCTTAGGGTTAGGGTTCGATTCAGGCTCGTAGGGTTAGGGTTAGACTCAGGCTCTTAGGGTTAGGGTTAGACTCAGGCTCTTATGGTGAGGGTTAGACTCAGGCTCTTCGGGTTAGGGTTAGACTCAGGCTCTTAGGGTTAGGGTTAGACTCAGGCTCTTCGGGTTAGGGTTAGACTCAGGCTCTTAGGGTGAGGGTTAGACTCAGGCTCTTAGGGTTAGGGTTCGACTCAGGCTCTTAGGGTTAGGGTTCGATTCAGGCTCGTAGGGTTAGGATTCGACTCAGGCTCTTAGGGTTAGGGTTAGACTCAGGCTCTTAGGGTGAGGGTTAGACTCAGGCTCTTCGGGTTAGGGTTAGACTCAGGCTCTTACGGTTAGGGTTAGACTCAGGCTCGTAGGGTTAGGGTTAGACTCAGGCTCTTAGGGTGAGGGTTGGACTCAGGCTCTTAGGGTTATGGTTAGACTCAGGCTCTTAGGGTGAGGGTTAGACTCAGGCTCTTAGGGTTAGGGTTAGACTCAGGCTCTTAGGGTTAGGGTTAGACTCAGGCTCTTAGGGTGAGGGTTAAACTCAGGCTCTTAGGGTTAGGGTTAGACTCAGGCTCTTAGGGTTAGGGTTAGACTCAGGCTCTTAGGGTTAGGGTTAGACTCAGGCTCTTAGGGTTAGGGTTCGACTCAGGCTCTTAGGGTTAGGGTTCGATTCAGGCTCTTCGGGTTAGGGTTAGACTCAGGCTCTTAGGGTGAGGGTTAGACTCAGGCTCTTAGGGTTAGGGTTAGACTCAGGCTCTTAGGGTGAGGGTTAGACTCAGGCTCTTAGGGTTAGGGTTAGACTCAGGCTCTTAGGGTGAGGGTTAGACTCAGGCTCTTAGGCTTAGGGTTAGACTCAGGCTCTTAGGGTTAGGGTTAGACTCAGGCTCTTAGGCTTAAAGTTAGACTCAGGCTCTTAGGGTTAGGGTTAGACTCAGGCTCTTAGGCTTAGGGTTAGACTCAGGCTCTTAGGGTGAGGGTTAGACTCAGGCTCTTAGGGTTAGGGTTAGACTCAGGCTCTTAGGGTTAGGGTTAGACTCAGGCTCTTAGGGTTAGGGTTAGACTCAGGCTCTTAGGGTTAGGGTTAGACTCAGGCTCTTAGGGTTAGGGTTAGACTCAGGCTCTTAGGGTTAGGGTTAGACTCAGGCTCTTCGGGTTAGGGTTAGACTCAGGCTCTTAGGGTTAGGGTTAGACTCAGGCTCTTAGGCTTAGGGTTAGACTCAGGCTCTTAGGCTTAGGGTTAGACTCAGGCTCTTAGGCTTAGGGTTAGAGTCAGGCTCTTAGGGTTAGGGTTAGACTCAGGCCCTTAGGGTTAGGGTTAGACTCAGGCTCTTAGGGTGAGGGTTAGACTCAGGCTCTTAGGGTGAGGGTTAGACTCAGGCTCTTAGGGTTAGGGTTAGACTTCAGGCTCTTAGGGTTAGGGTTAGACTCAGGCTCTTAGGGTGAGGGTTAGACTCAGGCTCTTAGGGTTAGGGTTAGACTCAGGCTCTAAGGGTTAGGGTTAGACTCAGGCTCTTCGGGTTAGGGTTAGACTCAGGCTCTTCGGGTTAGGGTTAGACTCAGGCTCTTAGGGTTAGGGTTAGACTCAGGCTCTTAGGGTTAGGGTTAGACTCAGGCTCTTCGGGTTAGGGTTAGACTCAGGCTCTTCGGGTTAGGGTTAGACTCAGGCTCTTAGGGTGAGGGTTAGACTCAGGCTCTTAGGCTTAGGGTTAGACTCAGGCTCTTAGGCTTAGGGTTAGACTCAGGCTCTTAGGCTTAGGGTTAGAGTCAGGCTCTTAGGGTTAGGGTTAGACTCAGGCCCTTAGGGTTAGGGTTAGACTCAGGCTCTTAGGGTGAGGGTTAGACTCAGGCTCTTCGGGTTAGGGTTAGACTCAGGCTCTTAGGGTTAGGGTTAGACTTCAGGCTCTTAGGGTTAGGGTTAGACTCAGGCTCTTAGGGTGAGGGTTAGACTCAGGCTCTTAGGGTTAGGGTTAGACTCAGGCTCTTAGGGTTAGGGTTAGACTCAGGCTCTTAGGGTGAGGGTTAGACTCAGGCTCTTAGGGTTAGGGTTAGACTCAGGCTCTTAGGGTGAGGGTTAGACTCAGGCTCTTAGGGTGAGGGTTAGACTCAGGCTCTTAGGGTTAGGGTTAGACTCAGGCTCTTTAGGGTTAGGGTTAGACTCAGGCTCTTAGGGTTAGGGTTAGACTCAGGCTCTTAGGGTTAGGGTTAGACTCAGGCTCTTAGGGTGAGGGTTAGACTCAGGCTCTTAGGGTTAGGGTTAGACTCAGGCTCTTAGGGTTAGGGTTAGACTCAGGCTCTTAGGGTGAGGGTTAGACTCAGGCTCTTAGGGTTAGGGTTAGACTCAGGCTCTTAGGGTTAGGGTTAGACTCAGGCTCTTAGGGTTAGGGTTAGACTCAGGCTCTTAGGGTGAGGGTTAGACTCAGGCTCTTAGGTGAGGGTTAGACTCAGGCTCTTCGGGTGAGGGTTAGACTCAGGCTCTTAGGGTGAGGGTTAGACTCAGGCTCTTAGGGTGAGGGTTAGACTCAGGCTCTTAGGGTGAGGGTTAGACTCAGGCTCTTAGGGTTAGGGTTAGACTCAGGCTCTTAGGGTTAGGGTTAGACTCAGGCTCTTAGGGTTAGGGTTAGACTCAGGCTCTTAGGCTTAGGGTTAGACTCAGGCTCTTAGGGTGAGGGTTAGACTCAGGCTCTTAGGGTGAGGGTTAGACTCAGGCTCTTAGGCTTAGGGTTAGACTCAGGCTCGTAGGGTTAGGATTCGACTCAGGCTCGTAGGGTTAGGGTTAGACTCAGGCTCTTAGGGTGAGGGTTAGACTCAGGCTCTTAGGGTTAGGGTTAGACTCAGGCTCTTAGGGTTAGGGTTAGACTCAGGCTCTTAGGGTTAGGGTTCGACTCAGGCTCTTAGGGTTAGGGTTCGATTCAGGCTCGTAGGGTTAGGGTTAGACTCAGGCTCTTAGGGTTAGGGTTAGACTCAGGCTCTTATGGTGAGGGTTAGACTCAGGCTCTTCGGGTTAGGGTTAGACTCAGGCTCTTAGGGTTAGGGTTAGACTCAGGCTCTTCGGGTTAGGGTTAGACTCAGGCTCTTAGGGTGAGGGTTAGACTCAGGCTCTTAGGGTTAGGGTTCGACTCAGGCTCTTAGGGTTAGGGTTCGATTCAGGCTCGTAGGGTTAGGATTCGACTCAGGCTCTTAGGGTTAGGGTTAGACTCAGGCTCTTAGGGTGAGGGTTAGACTCAGGCTCTTCGGGTTAGGGTTAGACTCAGGCTCTTACGGTTAGGGTTAGACTCAGGCTCGTAGGGTTAGGGTTAGACTCAGGCTCTTAGGGTGAGGGTTGGACTCAGGCTCTTAGGGTTATGGTTAGACTCAGGCTCTTAGGGTGAGGGTTAGACTCAGGCTCTTAGGGTTAGGGTTAGACTCAGGCTCTTAGGGTTAGGGTTAGACTCAGGCTCTTAGGGTTAGGGTTAGACTCAGGCTCTTAGGGTGAGGGTTAAACTCAGGCTCTTAGGGTTAGGGTTAGACTCAGGCTCTTAGGGTTAGGGTTAGACTCAGGCTCTTAGGGTTAGGGTTCGACTCAGGCTCTTAGGGTTAGGGTTCGATTCAGGCTCTTCGGGTTAGGGTTAGACTCAGGCTCTTAGGGTGAGGGTTAGACTCAGGCTCTTAGGGTTAGGGTTAGACTCAGGCTCTTAGGGTGAGGGTTAGACTCAGGCTCTTCGGGTTAGGGTTAGACTCAGGCTCTTAGGCTTAGGGTTAGAGTCAGGCTCTTAGGGTTAGGGTTAGACTCAGGCCCTTAGGGTTAGGGTTAGACTCAGGCTCTTAGGGTGAGGGTTAGACTCAGGCTCTTAGGGTGAGGGTTAGACTCAGGCTCTTAGGGTTAGGGTTAGACTTCAGGCTCTTAGGGTTAGGGTTAGACTCAGGCTCTTAGGGTGAGGGTTAGACTCAGGCTCTTAGGGTGAGGGTTAGACTCAGGCTCTTAGGGTTAGGGTTAGACTTCAGGCTCTTAGGGTTAGGGTTAGACTCAGGCTCTTAGGGTGAGGGTTAGACTCAGGCTCTTAGGGTTAGGGTTAGACTCAGGCTCTTAGGGTTAGGGTTAGACTCAGGCTCTTCGGGTTAGGGTTAGACTCAGGCTCTTCGGGTTAGGGTTAGACTCAGGCTCTTAGGGTTAGGGTTAGACTCAGGCTCTTAGGGTTAGGGTTAGACTCAGGCTCTTCGGGTTAGGGTTAGACTCAGGCTCTTCGGGTTAGGGTTAGATCCGGCTCTTAGGGTGAGGGTTAGACTCAGGCTCTTAGGCTTAGGGTTAGACTCAGGCTCTTAGGCTTAGGGTTAGACTCAGGCTCTTAGGCTTAGGGTTAGAGTCAGGCTCTTAGGGTTAGGGTTAGACTCAGGCCCTTAGGGTTAGGGTTAGACTCAGGCTCTTAGGGTGAGGGTTAGACTCAGGCTCTTCGGGTTAGGGTTAGACTCAGGCTCTTAGGGTTAGGGTTAGACTTCAGGCTCTTAGGGTTAGGGTTAGACTCAGGCTCTTAGGGTGAGGGTTAGACTCAGGCTCTTAGGGTTAGGGTTAGACTCAGGCTCTTAGGGTTAGGGTTAGACTCAGGCTCTTAGGGTGAGGGTTAGACTCAGGCTCTTAGGGTTAGGGTTAGACTCAGGCTCTTAGGGTGAGGGTTAGACTCAGGCTCTTAGGGTGAGGGTTAGACTCAGGCTCTTAGGGTTAGGGTTAGACTCAGGCTCTTTAGGGTTAGGGTTAGACTCAGGCTCTTAGGGTTAGGGTTAGACTCAGGCTCTTAGGGTTAGGGTTAGACTCAGGCTCTTAGGGTGAGGGTTAGACTCAGGCTCTTAGGGTTAGGGTTAGACTCAGGCTCTTAGGGTGAGGGTTAGACTCAGGCTCTTAGGGTTAGGGTTAGACTCAGGCTCTTAGGGTTAGGGTTAGACTCAGGCTCTTAGGGTTAGGGTTAGACTCAGGCTCTTAGGGTGAGGGTTAGACTCAGGCTCTTAGGTGAGGGTTAGACTCAGGCTCTTCGGGTGAGGGTTAGACTCAGGCTCTTAGGGTGAGGGTTAGACTCAGGCTCTTAGGGTGAGGGTTAGACTCAGGCTCTTAGGGTGAGGGTTAGACTCAGGCTCTTAGGGTTAGGGTTAGACTCAGGCTCTTAGGGTTAGGGTTAGACTCAGGCTCTTAGGGTTAGGGTTAGACTCAGGCTCTTAGGCTTAGGGTTAGACTCAGGCTCTTAGGGTGAGGGTTAGACTCAGGCTCTTAGGGTGAGGGTTAGACTCAGGCTCTTAGGCTTAGGGTTAGACTCAGGCTCGTAGGGTTAGGATTCGACTCAGGCTCGTAGGGTTAGGGTTAGACTCAGGCTCTTAGGGTGAGGGTTAGACTCAGGCTCTTAGGGTTAGGGTTAGACTCAGGCTCTTAGGGTTAGGGTTAGACTCAGGCTCTTAGGGTTAGGGTTCGACTCAGGCTCTTAGGGTTAGGGTTCGATTCAGGCTCGTAGGGTTAGGGTTAGACTCAGGCTCTTAGGGTTAGGGTTAGACTCAGGCTCTTATGGTGAGGGTTAGACTCAGGCTCTTCGGGTTAGGGTTAGACTCAGGCTCTTAGGGTTAGGGTTAGACTCAGGCTCTTCGGGTTAGGGTTAGACTCAGGCTCTTAGGGTGAGGGTTAGACTCAGGCTCTTAGGGTTAGGGTTCGACTCAGGCTCTTAGGGTTAGGGTTCGATTCAGGCTCGTAGGGTTAGGATTCGACTCAGGCTCTTAGGGTTAGGGTTAGACTCAGGCTCTTAGGGTGAGGGTTAGACTCAGGCTCTTCGGGTTAGGGTTAGACTCAGGCTCTTACGGTTAGGGTTAGACTCAGGCTCGTAGGGTTAGGGTTAGACTCAGGCTCTTAGGGTGAGGGTTGGACTCAGGCTCTTAGGGTTATGGTTAGACTCAGGCTCTTAGGGTGAGGGTTAGACTCAGGCTCTTAGGGTTAGGGTTAGACTCAGGCTCTTAGGGTTAGGGTTAGACTCAGGCTCTTAGGGTTAGGGTTAGACTCAGGCTCTTAGGGTGAGGGTTAAACTCAGGCTCTTAGGGTTAGGGTTAGACTCAGGCTCTTAGGGTTAGGGTTAGACTCAGGCTCTTAGGGTTAGGGTTCGACTCAGGCTCTTAGGGTTAGGGTTCGATTCAGGCTCTTCGGGTTAGGGTTAGACTCAGGCTCTTAGGGTGAGGGTTAGACTCAGGCTCTTAGGGTTAGGGTTAGACTCAGGCTCTTAGGGTGAGGGTTAGACTCAGGCTCTTAGGGTGAGGGTTAGACTCAGGCTCTTAGGGTTAGGGTTAGACTCAGGCTCTTAGGGTGAGGGTTAGACTCAGGCTCTTAGGGTTAGGGTTAGACTCAGGCTCTTAGGGTTAGGGTTAGACTCAGGCTCTTAGGGTTAGGGTTCGACTCAGGCTCTTAGGGTTAGGGTTAGACTCAGGCTCTTAGGGTTAGGGTTAGACTCAGGCTCTTAGGGTGAGGGTTAGACTCAGGCTCTTAGGGTTAGGGTTAGACTCAGGCTCTTAGGGTTAGGGTTAGACTCAGGCTCTTAGGGTTAGGGTTAGACTCAGGCTCTTAGGGTTAGGGTTAGACTCAGGCTCTTAGGGTTAGGGTTAGACTCAGGCTCTTAGGGTTAGGGTTAGACTCAGGCTCTTCGGGTTAGGGTTAGACTCAGGCTCTTAGGGTTAGGGTTAGACTCAGGCTCTTAGGCTTAGGGTTAGACTCAGGCTCTTAGGCTTAGGGTTAGACTCAGGCTCTTAGGCTTAGGGTTAGAGTCAGGCTCTTAGGGTTAGGGTTAGACTCAGGCCCTTAGGGTTAGGGTTAGACTCAGGCTCTTAGGGTGAGGGTTAGACTCAGGCTCTTAGGGTGAGGGTTAGACTCAGGCTCTTAGGGTTAGGGTTAGACTTCAGGCTCTTAGGGTTAGGGTTAGACTCAGGCTCTTAGGGTGAGGGTTAGACTCAGGCTCTTAGGGTTAGGGTTAGACTCAGGCTCTTAGGGTTAGGGTTAGACTCAGGCTCTTAGGGTGAGGGTTAGACTCAGGCTCTTAGGGTGAGGGTTAGACTCAGGCTCTTAGGGTTAGGGTTAGACTCAGGCTCTTTAGGGTTAGGGTTAGACTCAGGCTCTTAGGGTTAGGGTTAGACTCAGGCTCTTAGGGTTAGGGTTAGACTCAGGCTCTTAGGGTGAGGGTTAGACTCAGGCTCTTAGGGTTAGGGTTAGACTCAGGCTCTTAGGGTTAGGGTTAGACTCAGGCTCTTAGGGTGAGGGTTAGACTCAGGCTCTTAGGGTTAGGGTTAGACTCAGGCTCTTAGGGTGAGGGTTAGACTCAGGCTCTTAGGGTTAGGGTTAGACTCAGGCTCTTAGGGTTAGGGTTCGACTCAGGCTCTTAGGGTTAGGGTTAGACTCAGGCTCTTAGGGTGAGGGTTAGACTCAGGCTCTTCGGGTTAGGGTTAGACTCAGGCTCTTAGGGTGAGGGTTAGACTTAGGCTCTTAGGGTTAGGGTTAGACTCAGGCTCTTAGGGTTAGGGTTAGACTCAGGCTCTTAGGGTGAGGGTTAGACTCAGGCTCTTAGGTGAGGGTTAGACTCAGGCTCTTCGGGTTAGGGTTAGACTCAGGCTCTTAGGGTGAGGGTTAGACTCAGGCTCTTAGGGTGAGGGTTAGACTCAGGCTCTTAGGGTTAGGGTTAGACTCAGGCTCTTAGGGTTAGGGTTAGACTCAGGCTCTTAGGGTTAGGGTTAGACTCAGGCTCTTCGGGTTAGGGTTAGACTCAGGCTCTTCGGGTTAGGGTTAGACTCAGGCTCTTAGGGTTAGGGTTAGACTCAGGCTCTTCGGGTTAGGGTTAGACTCAGGCTCTTCGGGTTAGGGTTAGACTCAGGCTCTTAGGGTGAGGGTTAGACTCAGGCTCTTAGGCTTAGGGTTAGACTCAGGCTCTTAGGCTTAGGGTTAGACTCAGGCTCTTAGGCTTAGGGTTAGACTCAGGCTCTTAGGGTTAGGGTTAGACTCAGGCCCTTAGGGTTAGGGTTAGACTCAGGCTCTTAGGGTGAGGGTTAGACTCAGGCTCTTAGGGTTAGGGTTAGACTCAGGCTCTTAGGGTTAGGGTTAGACTTCAGGCTCTTAGGGTTAGGGTTAGACTCAGGCTCTTAGGGTGAGGGTTAGACTCAGGCTCTTAGGGTTAGGGTTAGACTCAGGCTCTTAGGGTTAGGGTTAGACTCAGGCTCTTCGGGTTAGGGTTAGACTCAGGCTCTTCGGGTTAGGGTTAGACTCAGGCTCTTAGGGTTAGGGTTAGACTCAGGCTCTTCGGGTTAGGGTTAGACTCAGGCTCTTCGGGTTAGGGTTAGACTCAGGCTCTTAGGGTGAGGGTTAGACTCAGGCTCTTAGGCTTAGGGTTAGACTCAGGCTCTTAGGCTTAGGGTTAGACTCAGGCTCTTAGGCTTAGGGTTAGAGTCAGGCTCTTAGGGTTAGGGTTAGACTCAGGCCCTTAGGGTTAGGGTTAGACTCAGGCTCTTAGGGTGAGGGTTAGACTCAGGCTCTTAGGGTGAGGGTTAGACTCAGGCTCTTAGGGTTAGGGTTAGACTTCAGGCTCTTAGGGTTAGGGTTAGACTCAGGCTCTTAGGGTGAGGGTTAGACTCAGGCTCTTAGGGTTAGGGTTAGACTCAGGCTCTTAGGGTTAGGGTTAGACTCAGGCTCTTAGGGTGAGGGTTAGACTCAGGCTCTTAGGGTGAGGGTTAGACTCAGGCTCTTAGGGTTAGGGTTAGACTTCAGGCTCTTAGGGTTACGGTTAGACTCAGGCTCTTAGGCTTAGGGTTAGACTCAGGCTCGTAGGGTTAGGATTCGACTCAGGCTCTTAGGGTTAGGGTTAGACTCAGGCTCTTAGGGTTAGGGTTAGACTCAGGCTCTTAGGGTTAGGGTTAGACTCAGGCTCTTAGGCTTAGGGTTAGACTCAGGCTCTTAGGGTGAGGGTTCGACTCAGGCTCTTAGGGTTAGGGTTCGATTCAGGCTCGTAGGGTTAGGGTTAGACTCAGGCTCTTAGGGTTAGGGTTAGACTCAGGCTCTTATGGTGAGGGTTAGACTCAGGCTCTTCGGGTTAGGGTTAGACTCAGGCTCTTAGGGTTAGGGTTAGACTCAGGCTCTTAGGGTGAGGGTTAGACTCAGGCTCTTCGGGTTAGGGTTAGACTCAGGCTCTTACGGTTAGGGTTAGACTCAGGCTCGTAGGGTTAGGGTTAGACTCAGGCTCTTAGGGTGAGGGTTGGACTCAGGCTCTTAGGGTTATGGTTAGACTCAGGCTCTTAGGGTGAGGGTTAGACTCAGGCTCTTAGGGTTAGGGTTAGACTCAGGCTCTTAGGGTTAGGGTTAGACTCAGGCTCTTAGGGTTAGGGTTAGACTCAGGCTCTTAGGGTGAGGGTTAAACTCAGGCTCTTAGGGTTAGGGTTAGACTCAGGCTCTTAGGGTTAGGGTTAGACTCAGGCTCTTAGGGTTAGGGTTAGACTCAGGCTCTTAGGGTTAGGGTTCGACTCAGGCTCTTAGGGTTAGGGTTCGATTCAGGCTCTTCGGGTTAGGGTTAGACTCAGGCTCTTAGGGTGAGGGTTAGACTCAGGCTCTTAGGGTTAGGGTTAGACTCAGGCTCTTAGGGTGAGGGTTAGACTCAGGCTCTTAGGGTTAGGGTTAGACTCAGGCTCTTAGGGTGAGGGTTAGACTCAGGCTCTTAGGGTTAGGGTTAGACTCAGGCTCTTAGGGTTAGGGTTAGACTCAGGCTCTTAGGCTTAAAGTTAGACTCAGGCTCTTAGGGTTAGGGTTAGACTCAGGCTCTTAGGCTTAGGGTTAGACTCAGGCTCTTAGGGTGAGGGTTAGACTCAGGCTCTTAGGGTTAGGGTTAGACTCAGGCTCTTAGGCTTAGGGTTAGACTCAGGCTCTTAGGGTTAGGGTTAGACTCAGGCTCTTAGGGTTAGGGTTAGACTCAGGCTCTTAGGGTTAGGGTTAGACTCAGGCTCTTAGGGTTAGGGTTAGACTCAGGCTCTTCGGGTTAGGGTTAGACTCAGGCTCTTAGGGTTAGGGTTAGACTCAGGCTCTTAGGCTTAGGGTTAGACTCAGGCTCTTAGGCTTAGGGTTAGACTCAGGCTCTTAGGCTTAGGGTTAGAGTCAGGCTCTTAGGGTTAGGGTTAGACTCAGGCCCTTAGGGTTAGGGTTAGACTCAGGCTCTTAGGGTGAGGGTTAGACTCAGGCTCTTAGGGTGAGGGTTAGACTCAGGCTCTTAGGGTTAGGGTTAGACTTCAGGCTCTTAGGGTTAGGGTTAGACTCAGGCTCTTAGGGTGAGGGTTAGACTCAGGCTCTTAGGGTTAGGGTTAGACTCAGGCTCTTAGGGTTAGGGTTAGACTCAGGCTCTTCGGGTTAGGGTTAGACTCAGGCTCTTCGGGTTAGGGTTAGACTCAGGCTCTTAGGGTTAGGGTTAGACTCAGGCTCTTAGGGTTAGGGTTAGACTCAGGCTCTTCGGGTTAGGGTTAGACTCAGGCTCTTCGGGTTAGGGTTAGACTCAGGCTCTTAGGGTGAGGGTTAGACTCAGGCTCTTAGGCTTAGGGTTAGACTCAGGCTCTTAGGCTTAGGGTTAGACTCAGGCTCTTAGGCTTAGGGTTAGAGTCAGGCTCTTAGGGTTAGGGTTAGACTCAGGCCCTTAGGGTTAGGGTTAGACTCAGGCTCTTAGGGTGAGGGTTAGACTCAGGCTCTTCGGGTTAGGGTTAGACTCAGGCTCTTAGGGTTAGGGTTAGACTTCAGGCTCTTAGGGTTAGGGTTAGACTCAGGCTCTTAGGGTGAGGGTTAGACTCAGGCTCTTAGGGTTAGGGTTAGACTCAGGCTCTTAGGGTTAGGGTTAGACTCAGGCTCTTAGGGTGAGGGTTAGACTCAGGCTCTTAGGGTTAGGGTTAGACTCAGGCTCTTAGGGTGAGGGTTAGACTCAGGCTCTTAGGGTGAGGGTTAGACTCAGGCTCTTAGGGTTAGGGTTAGACTCAGGCTCTTTAGGGTTAGGGTTAGACTCAGGCTCTTAGGGTTAGGGTTAGACTCAGGCTCTTAGGGTTAGGGTTAGACTCAGGCTCTTAGGGTGAGGGTTAGACTCAGGCTCTTAGGGTTAGGGTTAGACTCAGGCTCTTAGGGTTAGGGTTAGACTCAGGCTCTTAGGGTGAGGGTTAGACTCAGGCTCTTAGGGTTAGGGTTAGACTCAGGCTCTTAGGGTTAGGGTTAGACTCAGGCTCTTAGGGTTAGGGTTAGACTCAGGCTCTTAGGGTGAGGGTTAGACTCAGGCTCTTAGGTGAGGGTTAGACTCAGGCTCTTCGGGTGAGGGTTAGACTCAGGCTCTTAGGGTGAGGGTTAGACTCAGGCTCTTAGGGTGAGGGTTAGACTCAGGCTCTTAGGGTGAGGGTTAGACTCAGGCTCTTAGGGTTAGGGTTAGACTCAGGCTCTTAGGGTTAGGGTTAGACTCAGGCTCTTAGGGTTAGGGTTAGACTCAGGCTCTTAGGCTTAGGGTTAGACTCAGGCTCTTAGGGTGAGGGTTAGACTCAGGCTCTTAGGGTGAGGGTTAGACTCAGGCTCTTAGGCTTAGGGTTAGACTCAGGCTCGTAGGGTTAGGATTCGACTCAGGCTCGTAGGGTTAGGGTTAGACTCAGGCTCTTAGGGTGAGGGTTAGACTCAGGCTCTTAGGGTTAGGGTTAGACTCAGGCTCTTAGGGTTAGGGTTAGACTCAGGCTCTTAGGGTTAGGGTTCGATTCAGGCTCGTAGGGTTAGGGTTAGACTCAGGCTCTTAGGGTTAGGGTTAGACTCAGGCTCTTATGGTGAGGGTTAGACTCAGGCTCTTCGGGTTAGGGTTAGACTCAGGCTCTTAGGGTTAGGGTTAGACTCAGGCTCTTCGGGTTAGGGTTAGACTCAGGCTCTTAGGGTGAGGGTTAGACTCAGGCTCTTAGGGTTAGGGTTCGACTCAGGCTCTTAGGGTTAGGGTTCGATTCAGGCTCGTAGGGTTAGGATTCGACTCAGGCTCTTAGGGTTAGGGTTAGACTCAGGCTCTTAGGGTGAGGGTTAGACTCAGGCTCTTCGGGTTAGGGTTAGACTCAGGCTCTTAGGGTTAGGGTTAGACTCAGGCTCGTAGGGTTAGGATTCGACTCAGGCTCGTAGGGTTAGGGTTAGACTCAGGCTCTTAGGGTGAGGGTTAGACTCAGGCTCTTAGGGTTAGGGTTAGACTCAGGCTCTTAGGGTTAGGGTTAGACTCAGGCTCTTAGGGTTAGGGTTCGACTCAGGCTCTTAGGGTTAGGGTTAGACTCAGGCTCTTAGGGTGAGGGTTAGACTCAGGCTCTTAGGGTTAGGGTTAGACTCAGGCTCGTAGGGTTAGGATTCGACTCAGGCTCGTAGGGTTAGGGTTAGACTCAGGCTCTTAGGGTGAGGGTTAGACTCAGGCTCTTAGGGTTAGGGTTAGACTCAGGCTCTTAGGGTTAGGGTTAGACTCAGGCTCTTAGGGTGAGGGTTAGACTCAGGCTCTTAGGGTGAGGGTTAGACTCAGGCTCTTAGGGTTAGGGTTCGACTCAGGCTCTTAGGGTTAGGGTTCGATTCAGGCTCGTAGGGTTAGGGTTAGACTCAGGCTCTTAGGGTTAGGGTTAGACTCAGGCTCTTAGGGTGAGGGTTAGACTCAGGCTCTTCGGGTTAGGGTTAGACTCAGGCTCTTAGGGTTAGGGTTAGACTCAGGCTCTTAGGGTTAGGGTTAGACTCAGGCTCTTAGGGTGAGGGTTAGACTTAGGCTCTTAGGGTTAGGGTTAGACTCAGGCTCTTAGGGTGAGGGTTAGACTCAGGCTTATAGGGTTAGGGTTAGACTCAGGCTCTTAGGGTTAGGGTTAGACTCAGGCTCTTAGGGTTAGGGTTAGACTCAGGCTCTTCGGGTTAGGGTTAGACTCAGGCTCTTAGGGTGAGGGTTAGACTCAGGCTCTTAGGGTGAGGGTTAGACTCAGGCTCTTAGGGTGAGGGTTAGACTCAGGCTCTTAGGGTTAGGGTTAGACTCAGGCTCTTAGGGTTAGGGTTAGACTCAGGCTCTTAGGCTTAGGGTTAGACTCAGGCTCTTAGGGTTAGGGTTAGACTTAGGCTCTTAGGGTTAGGGTTAGACTCAGGCTCTTAGGGTGAGGGTTAGACTCAGGCTCTTAGGGTTAGGGTTAGACTCAGGCTCTTAGGGTTAGGGTTAGACTCAGGCTCGTAGGGTTAGGGTTAGACTCAGGCTCTTAGGGTTAGGGTTAGACTCAGGCTCTTAGGGTTAGGGTTAGACTCAGGCTCTTAGGGTGAGGGTTAGACTCAGGCTCTTAGGGTGAGGGTTAGACTCAGGCTCTTAGGGTTAGGGTTAGACTCAGGCTCTTAGGGTGAGGGTTAGACTCAGGCTCTTAGGGTGAGGGTTAGACTCAGGCTCTTAGGGTTAGGGTTCGACTCAGGCTCTTAGGGTGAGGGTTAGACTCAGGCTCTTAGGGTGAGGGTTAGACTCAGGCTCTTAGGCTTAGGGTTAGACTCAGGCTCCTAGGGTTAGGGTTAGACTCAGGCTCTTAGGCTTAGGGTTAGAGTCAGGCTCTTAGGCTTAGGGTTAGACTCAGGCTCTTCGGGTGAGGGTTAGACTCAGGCTCTTAGGGTTAGGGTTAGACTCAGGCTCTTAGGGTTAGGGTTAGACTCAGGCTCTTAGGGTTAGGGTTAGACTTCAGGCTCTTAGGGTTAGGGTTAGACTCAGGCTCTTAGGGTTAGGGTTAGACTCAGGCTCTTAGGGTGAGGGTTAGACTCAGGCTCTTAGGCTTAGGGTTAGACTCAGGCTCTTAGGGTTAGGGTTAGACTCAGGCTCTTAGGGTTAGGGTTAGACTCAGGCTCTTAGGGTTAGGGTTAGACTCAGGCTCTTAGGGTGAGGGTTAGACTCAGGCTCTTCGGGTTAGGGTTAGACTCAGGCTCTTAGGGTGAGGGTTAGACTCAGGCTCTTAGGGTTAGGGTTAGACTCAGGCTCTTAGGGTTAGGGTTAGACTCAGGCTCTTAGGGTGAGGGTTAGACTCAGGCTCTTAGGGTTAGGGTTAGACTCAGGCTCTTAGGGTTAGGGTTAGACTCAGGCTCTTTAGGGTTAGGGTTAGACTCAGGCTCTTAGGGTGAGGGTTAGACTCAGGCTCTTAGGGTTAGGGTTAGACTCAGGCTCTTAGGGTTAGGGTTAGACTCATGCTCTTAGGGTTAGGGTTAGACTCCGGCTCTTAGGGTTAGGGTTAGACTCAGGCTCTTAGGGTTAGGGTTAGACTCAGGCTCTTAGGGTTAGGGTTAGACTCAGGCTCTTAGGGTTAGGGTTAGACTCAGGCTCTTAGGCTTAGGGTTAGACTCAGGCTCTTAGGGTTAGGGTTCGACTCAGGCTCTTAGGGTTAGGGTTAGACTCAGGCTCTTAGGGTGAGGGTTAGACTCAGGCTCTTCGGGTTAGGGTTAGACTCAGGCTCTTAGGGTGCGGGTTACACTCAGGCTCTTAGGGTGAGGGTTAGACTCAGGCTCTTAGGGTTAGGGTTAGACTCAGGCTCTTAGGGTTAGGGTTAGACTCAGGCTCTTAGGGTGAGGGTTAGACTCAGGCTCTTCGGGTTAGGGTTAGACTCAGGCTCTTAGGGTGAGGGTTAGACTCAGGCTCTTAGGGTGAGGGTTAGACTCAGGCTCTTAGGGTGAGGGTTAGACTCAGGCTCTTAGGGTTAGGGTTCGACTCAGGCTCTTAGGGTTAGGGTTAGACTCAGGCTCTTAGGGTTAGGGTTAGACTCAGGCTCTTAGGGTGAGGGTTAGACTCAGGCTCTTAGGGTTAGGGTTCGACTCAGGCTCTTAGGGTTAGGGTTCGATTCAGGCTCGTAGGGTTAGGATTCGACTCAGGCTCTTAGGGTTAGGGTTAGACTCAGGCTCTTACGGTTAGGGTTAGACTCAGGCTCGTAGGGTTAGGGTTAGACTCAGGCTCTTAGGGTAAGGGTTGGACTCAGGCTCTTAGGGTTATGGTTAGACTCAGGCTCTTAGGGTGAGGGTTAGACTCAGGCTCTTAGGGTGAGGGTTAGACTCAGGCTCTTAGGGTGAGGGTTAGACTCAGGCTCTTAGGGTGAGGGTTAGACTCAGGCTCTTAGGGTGAGGGTTAGACTCAGGCTCTTAGGGTTAGGGTTAGACTCAGGCTCTTAGGGTTAGGGTTAGACTCAGGCTCTTAGGGTGAGGGTTAGACTCAGGCTCTTAGGGTGAGGGTTAGACTCAGGCTCTTAGGGTGAGGGTTAGACTCAGGCTCTTAGGGTTAGGGTTAGACTCAGGCTCTTAGGGTTAGGGTTCGACTCAGGCTCTTAGGGTTAGGGTTCGATTCAGGCTCTTAGGGTGAGGGTTAGACTCAGGCTCTTAGGGTGAGGGTTAGACTCAGGCTCTTAGGGTTAGGGTTAGACTCAGGCTCTTAGGGTTAGGGTTAGACTCAGGCTCTTAGGGTGAGGGTTCGATTCAGGCTCTTAGGGTGAGGGTTAGACTCAGGCTCTTAGGGTGAGGGTTACACTCAGGCTCTTAGGGTTAGGGTTAGACTCAGGCTCTTAGGGTGAGGGTTAGACTCAGGCTCTTAGGGTTAGGGTTAGACTCAGGCTCTTAGGGTTAGGGTTAGACTCAGGCTCTTAGGGTGAGGGTTAGACTCAGGCTCTTAGGGTTAGGGTTAGACTCAGGCTCTTAGGGTTAGGGTTAGACTCAGGCTCTTTAGGGTTAGGGTTAGACTCAGGCTCTTAGGGTTAGGGTTAGACTCAGGCTCTTAGGGTTAGGGTTAGACTCAGGCTCTTAGGGTGAGGGTTAGACTCAGGCTCTTAGGGTTAGGGTTAGACTCAGGCTCTTAGGGTTAGGGTTCGACTCAGGCTCTTAGGGTTAGGGTTAGACTCAGGCTCTTAGGGTGAGGGTTAGACTCAGGCTCTTCGGGTTAGGGTTAGACTCAGGCTCTTAGGGTGAGGGTTACACTCAGGCTCTTAGGGTTAGGGTTAGACTCAGGCTCTTAGGGTTAGGGTTAGACTCAGGCTCTTAGGGTGAGGGTTAGACTCAGGCTCTTCGGGTTAGGGTTAGACTCAGGCTCTTAGGGTTAGGGTTAGACTCAGGCTCTTAGGGTGAGGGTTAGACTCAGGCTCTTAGGGTGAGGGTTAGACTCAGGCTCTTAGGGTGAGGGTTAGACTCAGGCTCTTAGGGTTAGGGTTCGACTCAGGCTCTTAGGGTTAGGGTTAGACTCAGGCTCTTAAGGTTAGGGTTAGACTCAGGCTCTTAGGGTGAGGGTTAGACTCAGGCTCTTAGGGTTAGGGTTCGACTCAGGCTCTTAGGGTTAGGGTTCGATTCAGGCTCGTAGGGTTAGGATTCGACTCAGGCTCTTAGGGTTAGGGTTAGACTCAGGCTCTTAGGGTGAGGGTTAGACTCAGGCTCTTCGGGTTAGGGTTAGACTCAGGCTCTTACGGTTAGGGTTAGACTCAGGCTCGTAGGGTTAGGGTTAGACTCAGGCTCTTAGGGTAAGGGTTGGACTCAGGCTCTTAGGGTTATGGTTAGACTCAGGCTCTTAGGGTTAGGGTTAGACTCAGGCTCTTAGGGTTAGGGTTAGACTCAGGCTCTTAGGGTGAGGGTTAGACTCAGGCTCTTAGGGTGAGGGTTAGACTCAGGCTCTTAGGGTTAGGGTTAGACTCAGGCTCTTAGGGTTAGGGTTAGACTCAGGCTCTTAGGGTGAGGGTTAGACTCAGGCTCTTAGGGTGAGGGTTAGACTCAGGCTCTTAGGGTTAGGGTTAGACTCAGGCTCTTAGGGTTAGGGTTAGACTCAGGCTCTTAGGGTTAGGGTTAGACTCAGGCTCTTAGGGTTAGGGTTCGACTCAGGCTCTTAGGGTGAGGGTTAGACTCAGGCTCTTAGGGTGAGGGTTAGACTCAGGCTCTTAGGGTTAGGGTTAGACTCAGGCTCTTAGGGTGAGGGTTAGACTCAGGCTCTTAGGGTGAGGGTTAGACTCAGGCTCTTAGGGTGAGGGTTAGACTCAGGCTCTTAGGGTTAGGGTTAGACTCAGGCTCTTAGGGTTAGGGTTAGACTCAGGCTCTTAGGCTTAGTGTTAGAGTCAGGCTCTTAGGCTTAGGGTTAGACTCAGGCTCTTCGGGTGAGGGTTAGACTCAGGCTCTTAGGGTTAGGGTTAGACTCAGGCTCTTAGGGTTAGGGTTAGACTCAGGCTCTTAGGGTTAGGGTTAGACTTCAGGCTCTTAGGGTTAGGGTTAGACTCAGGCTCTTAGGGTTAGGGTTAGACTCAGGCTCTTAGGGTGAGGGTTAGACTCAGGCTCTTAGGCTTAGGGTTAGACTCAGGCTCTTAGGGTTAGCGTTAGACTCAGGCTCTTAGGGTTAGGGTTAGACTCAGGCTCTTAGGGTGAGGGTTAGACTCAGGCTCTTCGGGTTAGGGTTAGACTCAGGCTCTTAGGGTGAGGGTTAGACTCAGGCTCTTAGGGTTAGGGTTAGACTCAGGCTCTTAGGGTTAGGGTTAGACTCAGGCTCTTAGGGTGAGGGTTAGACTCAGGCTCTTAGGGTTAGGGTTAGACTCAGGCTCTTAGGGTTAGGGTTAGACTCAGGCTCTTTAGGGTTAGGGTTAGACTCAGGCTCTTAGGGTGAGGGTTAGACTCAGGCTCTTAGGGTTAGGGTTAGACTCAGGCTCTTAGGGTTAGGGTTAGACTCAGGCTCTTAGGGTTAGGGTTAGACTCCGGCTCTTAGGGTTAGGGTTAGACTCAGGCTCTTAGGGTGAGGGTTAGACTCAGGCTCTTAGGGTGAGGGTTAGACTCAGGCTCTTAGGGTTAGGGTTAGACTCAGGCTCTTAGGGTTAGGGTTAGACTCAGGCTCTTAGGGTTAGGGTTAGACTCAGGCTCTTAGGGTTAGGGTTAGACTCAGGCTCTTAGGGTTAGGGTTAGACTCAGGCTCTTAGGGTTAGGGTTAGACTCAGGCTCTTCGGGTTAGGGTTAGACTCAGGCTCTTAGGGTTAGGGTTAGACTCAGGCTCTTAGGCTTAGGGTTAGACTCAGGCTCTTAGGCTTAGGGTTAGACTCAGGCTCTTAGGGTGCGGGTTACACTCAGGCTCTTAGGGTGAGGGTTAGACTCAGGCTCTTAGGGTTAGGGTTAGACTCAGGCTCTTAGGGTTAGGGTTAGACTCAGGCTCTTAGGGTTAGGGTTAGACTCAGGCTCTTCGGGTTAGGGTTAGACTCAGGCTCTTAGGGTTAGGGTTAGACTCAGGCTCTTAGGGTGAGGGTTAGACTCAGGCTCTTAGGGTGAGGGTTAGACTCAGGCTCTTAGGGTGAGGGTTAGACTCAGGCTCTTAGGGTTAGGGTTCGACTCAGGCTCTTAGGGTTAGGGTTAGACTCAGGCTCTTAGGGTTAGGGTTAGACTCAGGCTCTTAGGGTGAGGGTTAGACTCAGGCTCTTAGGGTTAGGGTTCGACTCAGGCTCTTAGGGTTAGGGTTCGATTCAGGCTCGTAGGGTTAGGATTCGACTCAGGCTCTTAGGGTTAGGGTTAGACTCAGGCTCTTAGGGTGAGGGTTAGACTCAGGCTCTTCGGGTTAGGGTTAGACTCAGGCTCTTACGGTTAGGGTTAGACTCAGGCTCGTAGGGTTAGGGTTAGACTCAGGCTCTTAGGGTAAGGGTTGGACTCAGGCTCTTAGGGTTATGGTTAGACTCAGGCTCTTAGGGTGAGGGTTAGACTCAGGCTCTTAGGGTTAGGGTTAGACTCAGGCTCTTAGGGTTAGGGTTAGACTCAGGCTCTTAGGGTTAGGGTTAGACTCAGGCTCTTAGGGTGAGGGTTAGACTCAGGCTCTTAGGGTTAGGGTTAGACTCAGGCTCTTAGGGTTAGGGTTAGACTCAGGCTCTTAGGGTGAGGGTTAGACTCAGGCTCTTAGGGTGAGGGTTAGACTCAGGCTCTTAGGGTGAGGGTTAGACTCAGGCTCTTAGGGTTAGGGTTCGACTCAGGCTCTTAGGGTTAGGGTTCGATTCAGGCTCTTAGGGTGAGGGTTAGACTCAGGCTCTTAGGGTGAGGGTTAGACTCAGGCTCTTAGGGTTAGGGTTAGACTCAGGCTCTTAGGGTTAGGGTTAGACTCAGGCTCTTAGGGTGAGGGTTCGATTCAGGCTCTTAGGGTGAGGGTTAGACTCAGGCTCTTAGGGTGAGGGTTAGACTCAGGCTCTTAGGGTTAGGGTTAGACTCAGGCTCTTAGGGTGAGGGTTAGACTCAGGCTCTTAGGGTTAGGGTTAGACTCAGGCTCTTAGGGTTAGGGTTAGACTCAGGCTCTTAGGGTGAGGGTTAGACTCAGGCTCTTAGGGTTAGGGTTAGACTCAGGCTCTTAGGGTGAGGGTTAGACTCAGGCTCTTAGGGTTAGGGTTAGACTCAGGCTCTTAGGGTTAGGGTTAGACTCAGGCTCTTAGGGTGAGGGTTAGACTCAGGCTCTTCGGGTTAGGGTTAGACTCAGGCTCTTAGGGTGCGGGTTACACTCAGGCTCTTAGGGTGAGGGTTAGACTCAGGCTCTTAGGGTTAGGGTTAGACTCAGGCTCTTAGGGTTAGGGTTAGACTCAGGCTCTTAGGGTGAGGGTTAGACTCAGGCTCTTCGGGTTAGGGTTAGACTCAGGCTCTTAGGGTTAGGGTTAGACTCAGGCTCTTAGGGTGAGGGTTAGACTCAGGCTCTTAGGGTGAGGGTTAGACTCAGGCTCTTAGGGTGAGGGTTAGACTCAGGCTCTTAGGGTTAGGGTTAGACTCAGGCTCTTAGGGTGAGGGTTAGACTCAGGCTCTTAGGGTTAGGGTTAGACTCAGGCTCTTAGGGTGAGGGTTAGACTCAGGCTCTTCGGGTTAGGGTTCGACTCAGGCTCTTAGGGTTAGGGTTCGATTCAGGCTCGTAGGGTTAGCATTCGACTCAGGCTCTTAGGGTTAGGGTTAGACTCAGGCTCTTAGGGTGAGGGTTAGACTCAGGCTCTTCGGGTTAGGGTTAGACTCAGGCTCTTACGGTTAGGGTTAGACTCAGGCTCTTCGGGTTAGGGTTAGACTCAGGCTCTTAGGGTTAGGGTTAGACTCAGGCTCTTAGGGTGAGGGTTAGACTCAGGCTCTTAGGGTGAGGGTTAGACTCAGGCTCTTAGGGTTAGGGTTAGACTCAGGCTCTTAGGGTTAGGGTTAGACTCAGGCTCTTAGGGTGAGGGTTAGACTCAGGCTCTTAGGGTGAGGGTTAGACTCAGGCTCTTAGGGTTAGGGTTCGACTCAGGCTCTTAGGGTTAGGGTTCGATTCAGGCTCGTAGGGTTAGGATTCGACTCAGGCTCTTAGGGTTAGGGTTAGACTCAGGCTCTTAGGGTGAGGGTTAGACTCAGGCTCTTCGGGTTAGGGTTAGACTCAGGCTCTTACGGTTAGGGTTAGACTCAGGCTCGTAGGGTTAGGGTTAGACTCAGGCTCTTAGGGTAAGGGTTGGACTCAGGCTCTTAGGGTTATGGTTAGACTCAGGCTCTTAGGGTGAGGGTTAGACTCAGGCTCTTAGGGTTAGGGTTAGACTCAGGCTCTTAGGGTTAGGGTTAGACTCAGGCTCTTAGGGTTAGGGTTAGACTCAGGCTCTTAGGGTGAGGGTTAGACTCAGGCTCTTAGGGTTAGGGTTAGACTCAGGCTCTTAGGGTTAGGGTTAGACTCAGGCTCTTAGGGTGAGGGTTAGACTCAGGCTCTTAGGGTGAGGGTTAGACTCAGGCTCTTAGGGTGAGGGTTAGACTCAGGCTCTTAGGGTTAGGGTTCGACTCAGGCTCTTAGGGTTAGGGTTCGATTCAGGCTCTTAGGGTGAGGGTTAGACTCAGGCTCTTAGGGTGAGGGTTAGACTCAGGCTCTTAGGGTTAGGGTTAGACTCAGGCTCTTAGGGTTAGGGTTAGACTCAGGCTCTTAGGGTGAGGGTTCGATTCAGGCTCTTAGGGTGAGGGTTAGACTCAGGCTCTTAGGGTGAGGGTTAGACTCAGGCTCTTAGGGTTAGGGTTAGACTCAGGCTCTTAGGGTGAGGGTTAGACTCAGGCTCTTAGGGTTAGGGTTAGACTCAGGCTCTTAGGGTTAGGGTTAGACTCAGGCTCTTAGGGTGAGGGTTAGACTCAGGCTCTTAGGGTTAGGGTTAGACTCAGGCTCTTAGGGTGAGGGTTAGACTCAGGCTCTTAGGGTTAGGGTTAGACTCAGGCTCTTAGGGTTAGGGTTAGACTCAGGCTCTTAGGGTGAGGGTTAGACTCAGGCTCTTCGGGTTAGGGTTAGACTCAGGCTCTTAGGGTGCGGGTTACACTCAGGCTCTTAGGGTGAGGGTTAGACTCAGGCTCTTAGGGTTAGGGTTAGACTCAGGCTCTTAGGGTTAGGGTTAGACTCAGGCTCTTAGGGTGAGGGTTAGACTCAGGCTCTTCGGGTTAGGGTTAGACTCAGGCTCTTAGGGTTAGGGTTAGACTCAGGCTCTTAGGGTGAGGGTTAGACTCAGGCTCTTAGGGTGAGGGTTAGACTCAGGCTCTTAGGGTGAGGGTTAGACTCAGGCTCTTAGGGTTAGGGTTAGACTCAGGCTCTTAGGGTGAGGGTTAGACTCAGGCTCTTAGGGTTAGGGTTAGACTCAGGCTCTTAGGGTGAGGGTTAGACTCAGGCTCTTAGGGTTAGGGTTCGACTCAGGCTCTTAGGGTTAGGGTTCGATTCAGGCTCGTAGGGTTAGCATTCGACTCAGGCTCTTAGGGTTAGGGTTAGACTCAGGCTCTTAGGGTGAGGGTTAGACTCAGGCTCTTCGGGTTAGGGTTAGACTCAGGCTCTTACGGTTAGGGTTAGACTCAGGCTCGTAGGGTTAGGGTTAGACTCAGGCTCTTAGGGTAAGGGTTGGACTCAGGCTCTTAGGGTTATGGTTAGACTCAGGCTCTTAGGGTGAGGGTTAGACTCAGGCTCTTAGGGTTAGGGTTAGACTCAGGCTCTTAGGGTTAGGGTTAGACTCAGGCTCTTAGGGTTAGGGTTAGACTCAGGCTCTTAGGGTGAGGGTTAGACTCAGGCTCTTAGGGTTAGGGTTAGACTCAGGCTCTTAGGGTTAGGGTTAGACTCAGGCTCTTAGGGTGAGGGTTAGACTCAGGCTCTTAGGGTTAGGGTTAGACTCAGGCTCTTAGGGTTAGGGTTAGACTCAGGCTCTTAGGGTTAGGGTTCGACTCAGGCTCTTAGGGTTAGGGTTCGATTCAGGCTCTTAGGGTGAGGGTTAGACTCAGGCTCTTCGGGTTAGGGTTAGACTCAGGCTCTTAGGGTTAGGGTTAGACTCAGGCTCTTAGGGTGAGGGTTAGACTCAGGCTCTTAGGGTTAGGGTTAGACTCAGGCTCTTAGGGTTAGGGTTAGACTCAGGCTCTTAGGGTGAGGGTTAGACTCAGGCTCTTAGGGTTAGGGTTAGACTCAGGCTCTTAGGGTTAGGGTTAGACTCAGGCTCTTTAGGGTTAGGGTTAGACTCAGGCTCTTAGGGTTAGGGTTAGACTCAGGCTCTTAGGGTTAGGGTTAGACTCAGGCTCTTAGGGTGAGGGTTAGACTCAGGCTCTTAGGGTTAGGGTTAGACTCAGGCTCTTAGGGTTAGGGTTCGACTCAGGCTCTTAGGGTTAGGGTTAGACTCAGGCTCTTAGGGTGAGGGTTAGACTCAGGCTCTTCGGGTTAGGGTTAGACTCAGGCTCTTAGGGTGAGGGTTACACTCAGGCTCTTAGGGTGAGGGTTAGACTCAGGCTCTTAGGGTTAGGGTTAGACTCAGGCTCTTAGGGTGAGGGTTAGAATCAGGCTCTTAGGGTGAGGGTTAGACTCAGGCTCTTCGGGTTAGGGTTAGACTCAGGCTCTTAGGGTTAGGGTTAGACTCAGGCTCTTAGGGTGAGGGTTAGACTCAGGCTCTTAGGGTGAGGGTTAGACTCAGGCTCTTAGGGTGAGGGTTAGACTCAGGCTCTTAGGGTTAGGGTTCGACTCAGGCTCTTAGGGTTAGGGTTAGACTCAGGCTCTTAAGGTTAGGGTTAGACTCAGGCTCTTAGGGTGAGGGTTAGACTCAGGCTCTTAGGGTTAGGGTTCGACTCAGGCTCTTAGGGTTAGGGTTCGATTCAGGCTCGTAGGGTTAGGATTCGACTCAGGCTCTTAGGGTTAGGGTTAGACTCAGGCTCTTAGGGTGAGGGTTAGACTCAGGCTCTTCGGGTTAGGGTTAGACTCAGGCTCTTAGGGTTAGGGTTAGACTCAGGCTCGTAGGGTTAGGGTTAGACTCAGGCTCTTAGGGTAAGGGTTGGACTCAGGCTCTTAGGGTTATGGTTAGACTCAGGCTCTTAGGGTTAGGGTTAGACTCAGGCTCTTAGGGTTAGGGTTAGACTCAGGCTCTTAGGGTGAGGGTTAGACTCAGGCTCTTAGGGTTAGGGTTAGACTCAGGCTCTTAGGGTTAGGGTTAGACTCAGGCTCTTAGGGTGAGGGTTAGACTCAGGCTCTTAGGGTGAGGGTTAGACTCAGGCTCTTAGGGTTAGGGTTAGACTCAGGCTCTTAGGGTTAGGGTTAGACTCAGGCTCTTAGGGTTAGGGTTAGACTCAGGCTCTTAGGGTTAGGGTTCGATTCAGGCTCTTAGGGTGAGGGTTAGACTCAGGCTCTTAGGGTGAGGGTTAGATTCAGGCTCTTAGGGTTAGGGTTAGACTCAGGCTCTTAGGGTTAGGGTTAGACTCAGGCTCTTAGGGTTAGGGTTAGACTCAGGCTCTTAGGGTTAGGGTTAGACTCAGGCTCTTAGGGTGAGGGTTAGACTCAGGCTCTTCGGGTTAGGGTTAGACTCAGGCTCTTAGGGTGCGGGTTACACTCAGGCTCTTAGGGTGAGGGTTAGACTCAGGCTCTTAGGGTTAGGGTTAGACTCAGGCTCTTAGGGTTAGGGTTAGACTCAGGCTCTTAGGGTGAGGGTTAGACTCAGGCTCTTCGGGTTAGGGTTAGACTCAGGCTCTTAGGGTTAGGGTTAGACTCAGGCTCTTAGGGTGAGGGTTAGACTCAGGCTCTTAGGGTGAGGGTTAGACTCAGGCTCTTAGGGTGAGGGTTAGACTCAGGCTCTTAGGGTTAGGGTTAGACTCAGGCTCTTAGGGTGAGGGTTAGACTCAGGCTCTTAGGGTTAGGGTTAGACTCAGGCTCTTAGGGTGAGGGTTAGACTCAGGCTCTTAGGGTTAGGGTTCGACTCAGGCTCTTAGGGTTAGGGTTCGATTCAGGCTCGTAGGGTTAGCATTCGACTCAGGCTCTTAGGGTTAGGGTTAGACTCAGGCTCTTAGGGTGAGGGTTAGACTCAGGCTCTTCGGGTTAGGGTTAGACTCAGGCTCTTACGGTTAGGGTTAGACTCAGGCTCGTAGGGTTAGGGTTAGACTCAGGCTCTTAGGGTAAGGGTTGGACTCAGGCTCTTAGGGTTATGGTTAGACTCAGGCTCTTAGGGTGAGGGTTAGACTCAGGCTCTTAGGGTTAGGGTTAGACTCAGGCTCTTAGGGTTAGGGTTAGACTCAGGCTCTTAGGGTTAGGGTTAGACTCAGGCTCTTAGGGTGAGGGTTAGACTCAGGCTCTTAGGGTTAGGGTTAGACTCAGGCTCTTAGGGTTAGGGTTAGACTCAGGCTCTTAGGGTGAGGGTTAGACTCAGGCTCTTAGGGTTAGGGTTAGACTCAGGCTCTTAGGGTTAGGGTTAGACTCAGGCTCTTAGGGTTAGGGTTCGACTCAGGCTCTTAGGGTTAGGGTTCGATTCAGGCTCTTAGGGTGAGGGTTAGACTCAGGCTCTTCGGGTTAGGGTTAGACTCAGGCTCTTAGGGTTAGGGTTAGACTCAGGCTCTTAGGGTGAGGGTTAGACTCAGGCTCTTAGGGTTAGGGTTAGACTCAGGCTCTTAGGGTTAGGGTTAGACTCAGGCTCTTAGGGTGAGGGTTAGACTCAGGCTCTTAGGGTTAGGGTTAGACTCAGGCTCTTAGGGTTAGGGTTAGACTCAGGCTCTTTAGGGTTAGGGTTAGACTCAGGCTCTTAGGGTTAGGGTTAGACTCAGGCTCTTAGGGTTAGGGTTAGACTCAGGCTCTTAGGGTGAGGGTTAGACTCAGGCTCTTAGGGTTAGGGTTAGACTCAGGCTCTTAGGGTTAGGGTTCGACTCAGGCTCTTAGGGTTAGGGTTAGACTCAGGCTCTTAGGGTGAGGGTTAGACTCAGGCTCTTCGGGTTAGGGTTAGACTCAGGCTCTTAGGGTGAGGGTTACACTCAGGCTCTTAGGGTGAGGGTTAGACTCAGGCTCTTAGGGTTAGGGTTAGACTCAGGCTCTTAGGGTGAGGGTTAGAATCAGGCTCTTAGGGTGAGGGTTAGACTCAGGCTCTTCGGGTTAGGGTTAGACTCAGGCTCTTAGGGTTAGGGTTAGACTCAGGCTCTTAGGGTGAGGGTTAGACTCAGGCTCTTAGGGTGAGGGTTAGACTCAGGCTCTTAGGGTGAGGGTTAGACTCAGGCTCTTAGGGTTAGGGTTCGACTCAGGCTCTTAGGGTTAGGGTTAGACTCAGGCTCTTCGGGTTAGGGTTAGACTCAGGCTCTTAGGGTGAGGGTTAGACTCAGGCTCTTAGGGTTAGGGTTCGACTCAGGCTCTTAGGGTTAGGGTTCGATTCAGGCTCGTAGGGTTAGGATTCGACTCAGGCTCTTAGGGTTAGGGTTAGACTCAGGCTCTTAGGGTGAGGGTTAGACTCAGGCTCTTCGGGTTAGGGTTAGACTCAGGCTCTTAGGGTTAGGGTTAGACTCAGGCTCGTAGGGTTAGGGTTAGACTCAGGCTCTTAGGGTAAGGGTTGGACTCAGGCTCTTAGGGTTATGGTTAGACTCAGGCTCTTAGGGTTAGGGTTAGACTCAGGCTCTTAGGGTTAGGGTTAGACTCAGGCTCTTAGGGTGAGGGTTAGACTCAGGCTCTTAGGGTTAGGGTTAGACTCAGGCTCTTAGGGTTAGGGTTAGACTCAGGCTCTTAGGGTGAGGGTTAGACTCAGGCTCTTAGGGTGAGGGTTAGACTCAGGCTCTTAGGGTTAGGGTTAGACTCAGGCTCTTAGGGTTAGGGTTAGACTCAGGCTCTTAGGGTTAGGGTTAGACTCAGGCTCTTAGGGTTAGGGTTCGATTCAGGCTCTTAGGGTGAGGGTTAGACTCAGGCTCTTAGGGTGAGGGTTAGATTCAGGCTCTTAGGGTTAGGGTTAGACTCAGGCTCTTAGGGTTAGGGTTAGACTCAGGCTCTTAGGGTTAGGGTTAGACTCAGGCTCTTAGGGTGAGGGTTAGACTCAGGCTCTTAGGGTTAGGGTTAGACTCAGGCTCTTAGGGTTAGGGTTAGACTCAGGCTCTTAGGGTGAGGGTTAGACTCAGGCTCTTAGGGTGAGGGTTAGACTCAGGCTCTTAGGGTTAGGGTTAGACTCAGGCTCTTAGGGTTAGGGTTCGACTCAGGCTCTTAGGGTTAGGGTTCGACTCAGGCTCTTAGGGTTAGGGTTCGATTCAGGCTCTTAGGGTGAGGGTTAGACTCAGGCTCTTAGGGTGAGGGTTAGACTCAGGCTCTTAGGGTTAGGGTTAGACTCAGGCTCTTAGGGTTAGGGTTAGACTCAGGCTCTTAGGGTGAGGGTTCGATTCAGGCTCTTAGGGTGAGGGTTAGACTCAGGCTCTTAGGGTGAGGGTTAGACTCAGGCTCTTAGGGTTAGGGTTAGACTCAGGCTCTTAGGGTGAGGGTTAGACTCAGGCTCTTAGGGTTAGGGTTAGACTCAGGCTCTTAGGGTTAGGGTTAGACTCAGGCTCTTAGGGTGAGGGTTAGACTCAGGCTCTTAGGGTTAGGGTTAGACTCAGGCTCTTAGGGTGAGGGTTAGACTCAGGCTCTTAGGGTTAGGGTTAGACTCAGGCTCTTAGGGTTAGGGTTAGACTCAGGCTCTTAGGGTGAGGGTTAGACTCAGGCTCTTCGGGTTAGGGTTAGACTCAGGCTCTTAGGGTTAGGGTTAGACTCAGGCTCTTCGGGTTAGGGTTAGACTCAGGCTCTTAGGGTTAGGGTTAGACTCAGGCTCTTAGGGTGAGGGTTAGACTCAGGCTCTTCGGGTTAGGGTTAGACTCAGGCTCTTAGGGTGAGGGTTAGACTCAGGCTCTTAGGGTGAGGGTTAGACTCAGGCTCTTAGGGTTAGGGTTCGACTCAGGCTCTTAGGGTTAGGGTTAGACTCAGGCTCTTAGGGTTAGGGTTAGACTCAGGCTCTTAGGGTGAGGGTTAGACTCAGGCTCTTAGGGTTAGGGTTCGACTCAGGCTCTTAGGGTTAGGGTTCGATTCAGGCTCGTAGGGTTAGGATTCGACTCAGGCTCTTAGGGTTAGGGTTAGACTCAGGCTCTTAGGGTGAGGGTTAGACTCAGGCTCTTCGGGTTAGGGTTAGACTCAGGCTCTTACGGTTAGGGTTAGACTCAGGCTCGTAGGGTTAGGGTTAGACTCAGGCTCTTAGGGTAAGGGTTGGACTCAGGCTCTTAGGGTTATGGTTAGACTCAGGCTCTTAGGGTGAGGGTTAGACTCAGGCTCTTAGGGTTAGGGTTAGACTCAGGCTCTTAGGGTTAGGGTTAGACTCAGGCTCTTAGGGTTAGGGTTAGACTCAGGCTCTTAGGGTGAGGGTTAGACTCAGGCTCTTAGGGTTAGGGTTAGACTCAGGCTCTTAGGGTTAGGGTTAGACTCAGGCTCTTAGGGTGAGGGTTAGACTCAGGCTCTTAGGGTTAGGGTTAGACTCAGGCTCTTAGGGTTAGGGTTAGACTCAGGCTCTTAGGGTTAGGGTTCGACTCAGGCTCTTAGGGTTAGGGTTCGATTCAGGCTCTTAGGGTGAGGGTTAGACTCAGGCTCTTCGGGTTAGGGTTAGACTCAGGCTCTTAGGGTTAGGGTTAGACTCAGGCTCTTAGGGTTAGGGTTAGACTCAGGCTCTTAGGGTTAGGGTTAGACTCAGGCTCTTAGGGTGAGGGTTCGATTCAGGCTCTTAGGGTGAGGGTTAGACTCAGGCTCTTAGGGTGAGGGTTAGACTCAGGCTCTTAGGGTTAGGGTTAGACTCAGGCTCTTAGGGTGAGGGTTAGACTCAGGCTCTTAGGGTTAGGGTTAGACTCAGGCTCTTAGGGTTAGGGTTAGACTCAGGCTCTTAGGGTGAGGGTTAGACTCAGGCTCTTAGGGTTAGGGTTAGACTCAGGCTCTTAGGGTTAGGGTTAGACTCAGGCTCTTTAGGGTTAGGGTTAGACTCAGGCTCTTAGGGTTAGGGTTAGACTCAGGCTCTTAGGGTTAGGGTTAGACTCAGGCTCTTAGGGTGAGGGTTAGACTCAGGCTCTTAGGGTTAGGGTTAGACTCAGGCTCTTAGGGTTAGGGTTCGACTCAGGCTCTTAGGGTTAGGGTTAGACTCAGGCTCTTAGGGTGAGGGTTAGACTCAGGCTCTTCGGGTTAGGGTTAGACTCAGGCTCTTAGGGTGAGGGTTACACTCAGGCTCTTAGGGTGAGGGTTAGACTCAGGCTCTTAGGGTTAGGGTTAGACTCAGGCTCTTAGGGTGAGGGTTAGACTCAGGCTCTTAGGGTGAGGGTTAGACTCAGGCTCTTAGGGTTAGGGTTAGACTCAGGCTCTTAGGGTTAGGGTTAGACTCAGGCTCTTAGGGTGAGGGTTAGACTCAGGCTCTTAGGGTGAGGGTTAGACTCAGGCTCTTAGGGTGAGGGTTAGACTCAGGCTCTTAGGGTTAGGGTTCGACTCAGGCTCTTAGGGTTAGGGTTAGACTCAGGCTCTTAAGGTTAGGGTTAGACTCAGGCTCTTAGGGTGAGGGTTAGACTCAGGCTCTTAGGGTTAGGGTTCGACTCAGGCTCTTAGGGTTAGGGTTCGATTCAGGCTCGTAGGGTTAGGATTCGACTCAGGCTCTTAGGGTTAGGGTTAGACTCAGGCTCTTAGGGTGAGGGTTAGACTCAGGCTCTTCGGGTTAGGGTTAGACTCAGGCTCTTACGGTTAGGGTTAGACTCAGGCTCGTAGGGTTAGGGTTAGACTCAGGCTCTTAGGGTAAGGGTTGGACTCAGGCTCTTAGGGTTATGGTTAGACTCAGGCTCTTAGGGTTAGGGTTAGACTCAGGCTCTTAGGGTTAGGGTTAGACTCAGGCTCTTAGGGTGAGGGTTAGACTCAGGCTCTTAGGGTGAGGGTTAGACTCAGGCTCTTAGGGTTAGGGTTAGACTCAGGCTCTTAGGGTTAGGGTTAGACTCAGGCTCTTAGGGTGAGGGTTAGACTCAGGCTCTTAGGGTGAGGGTTAGACTCAGGCTCTTAGGGTTAGGGTTAGACTCAGGCTCTTAGGGTTAGGGTTAGACTCAGGCTCTTAGGGTTAGGGTTAGACTCAGGCTCTTAGGGTTAGGGTTAGACTCAGGCTCTTAGGGTTAGGGTTAGATTCAGGCTCTTAGGGTTAGGGTTAGACTCAGGCTCTTAGGGTTAGGGTTAGACTCAGGCTCTTAGGGTGAGGGTTCGATTCAGGCTCTTAGGGTGAGGGTTAGACTCAGGCTCTTAGGGTGAGGGTTAGACTCAGGCTCTTAGGGTGAGGGTTAGACTCAGGCTCTTAGGGTTAGGGTTAGACTCAGGCTCTTAGGGTTAGGGTTAGACTCAGGCTCTTACGGTGAGGGTTAGACTCAGGCTCTTAGGGTTAGGGTTAGACTCAGGCTCTTAGGGTTAGGGTTAGACTCAGGCTCTTAGGGTGAGGGTTAGACTCAGGCTCTTAGGGTTAGGGTTAGACTCAGGCTCTTAGGGTTAGGGTTAGACTCAGGCTCTTAGGGTTAGGGTTCGACTCAGGCTCTTAGGGTTAGGGTTCGATTCAGGCTCTTAGGGTGAGGGTTAGACTCAGGCTCTTAGGGTTAGGGTTAGACTCAGGCTCTTAGGGTTAGGGTTCGACTCAGGCTCTTCGGGTTAGGGTTAGACTCAGGCTCTTAGGGTTAGGGTTAGACTCAGGCTCTTAGGGTTAGGGTTAGACTCAGGCTCTTAGGGTTAGGGTTAGACTCAGGCTCTTAGGGTGAGGGTTCGATTCAGGCTCTTAGGGTGAGGGTTAGACTCAGGCTCTTAGGGTGAGGGTTAGACTCAGGCTCTTAGGGTTAGGGTTAGACTCAGGCTCTTAGGGTTAGGGTTAGACTCAGGCTCTTAGGGTTAGGGTTAGACTCAGGCTCTTAGGGTTAGGGTTAGACTCAGGCTCTTAGGGTGAGGGTTAGACTCAGGCTCTTAGGGTTAGGGTTAGACTCAGGCTCTTAGGGTTAGGGTTAGACTCAGGCTCTTTAGGGTTAGGGTTAGACTCAGGCTCTTAGGGTTAGGGTTAGACTCAGGCTCTTAGGGTTAGGGTTAGACTCAGGCTCTTAGGGTGAGGGTTAGACTCAGGCTCTTAGGGTTAGGGTTAGACTCAGGCTCTTAGGGTGAGGGTTAGACTCAGGCTCTTAGGGTTAGGGTTAGACTCAGGCTCTTAGGGTTAGGGTTCGACTCAGGCTCTTCGGGTTAGGGTTCGACTCAGGCTCTTAGGGTGAGGGTTAGACTCAGGCTCTTAGGGTTAGGGTTAGACTCAGGCTCTTAGGGTGAGGGTTAGACTCAGGCTCTTAGGGTTAGGGTTAGACTCAGGCTCTTAGGGTTAGGGTTAGACTCAGGCTCTTAGGGTGAGGGTTAGACTCAGGCTCTTAGGGTTAGGGTTAGACTCAGGCTCTTAGGGTGAGGGTTAGACTCAGGCTCTTAGGCTTAAAGTTATACTCAGGCTCTTAGGGTGAGGGTTAGACTCAGGCTCTTAGGGTGAGGGTTAGACTCAGGCTCTTAGGGTTAGGGTTAGACTCAGGCTCTTAGGGTTAGGGTTAGACTCAGGCTCTTAGGGTTAGGGTTAGACTCAGGCTCTTAGGGTGAGGGTTAGACTCAGGCTCTTAGGGTTAGGGTTAGACTCAGGCTCTTAGGGTTAGGGTTAGACTCAGGCTCTTAGGGTGAGGGTTAGACTCAGGCTCTTAGGGTTAGGGTTCGACTCAGGCTCTTAGGGTTAGGGTTCGATTCAGGCTCGTAGGGTTAGGATTCGACTCAGGCTCTTAGGGTTAGGGTTAGACTCAGGCTCTTAGGGTGAGGGTTAGACTCAGGCTCTTCGGGTTAGGGTTAGACTCAGGCTCTTACGGTTAGGGTTAGACTCAGGCTCGTAGGGTTAGGGTTAGACTCAGGCTCTTAGGGTAAGGGTTGGACTCAGGCTCTTAGGGTTATGGTTAGACTCAGGCTCTTAGGGTGAGGGTTAGACTCAGGCTCTTAGGGTTAGGGTTAGACTCAGGCTCTTAGGGTTAGGGTTAGACTCAGGCTCTTAGGGTTAGGGTTAGACTCAGGCTCTTAGGGTGAGGGTTAGACTCAGGCTCTTAGGGTTAGGGTTAGACTCAGGCTCTTAGGGTTAGGGTTAGACTCAGGCTCTTAGGGTGAGGGTTAGACTCAGGCTCTTAGGGTGAGGGTTAGACTCAGGCTCTTAGGGTTAGGGTTAGACTCAGGCTCTTAGGGTTAGGGTTAGACTCAGGCTCTTAGGGTTAGGGTTCGACTCAGGCTCTTAGGGTTAGGGTTAGACTCAGGCTCTTAGGGTGAGGGTTAGACTCAGGCTCTTAGGGTGAGGGTTAGACTCAGGCTCTTAGGGTTAGGGTTAGACTCAGGCTCTTAGGGTTAGGGTTAGACTCAGGCTCTTAGGGTTAGGGTTAGACTCAGGCTCTTAGGGTTAGGGTTCGACTCAGGCTCTTCGGGTTAGGGTTCGACTCAGGCTCTTAGGGTGAGGGTTAGACTCAGGCTCTTAGGGTTAGGGTTAGACTCAGGCTCTTAGGGTGAGGGTTAGACTCAGGCTCTTAGGGTTAGGGTTAGACTCAGGCTCTTAGGGTTAGGGTTAGACTCAGGCTCTTAGGGTGAGGGTTAGACTCAGGCTCTTAGGGTTAGGGTTAGACTCAGGCTCTTAGGGTGAGGGTTAGACTCAGGCTCTTAGGCTTAAAGTTATACTCAGGCTCTTAGGGTGAGGGTTAGACTCAGGCTCTTAGGGTGAGGGTTAGACTCAGGCTCTTAGGGTTAGGGTTAGACTCAGGCTCTTAGGGTTAGGGTTAGACTCAGGCTCTTAGGGTTAGGGTTAGACTCAGGCTCTTAGGGTTAGGGTTAGACTCAGGCTCTTAGGGTGAGGGTTAGACTCAGGCTCTTAGGGTTAGGGTTAGACTCAGGCTCTTAGGGTTAGGGTTAGACTCAGGCTCTTAGGGTGAGGGTTAGACTCAGGCTCTTAGGGTTAGGGTTCGACTCAGGCTCTTAGGGTTAGGGTTCGATTCAGGCTCGTAGGGTTAGGATTCGACTCAGGCTCTTAGGGTTAGGGTTAGACTCAGGCTCTTAGGGTGAGGGTTAGACTCAGGCTCTTCGGGTTAGGGTTAGACTCAGGCTCTTACGGTTAGGGTTAGACTCAGGCTCGTAGGGTTAGGGTTAGACTCAGGCTCTTAGGGTAAGGGTTGGACTCAGGCTCTTAGGGTTATGGTTAGACTCAGGCTCTTAGGGTGAGGGTTAGACTCAGGCTCTTAGGGTTAGGGTTAGACTCAGGCTCTTAGGGTGAGGGTTAGACTCAGGCTCTTAGGGTTAGGGTTAGACTCAGGCTCTTAGGGTGAGGGTTAGACTCAGGCTCTTAGGGTTAGGGTTAGACTCAGGCTCTTAGGGTTAGGGTTAGACTCAGGCTCTTAGGGTGAGGGTTAGACTCAGGCTCTTAGGGTGAGGGTTAGACTCAGGCTCTTAGGGTTAGGGTTAGACTCAGGCTCTTAGGGTTAGGGTTAGACTCAGGCTCTTAGGGTTAGGGTTCGACTCAGGCTCTTAGGGTTAGGGTTAGACTCAGGCTCTTAGGGTGAGGGTTAGACTCAGGCTCTTAGGGTGAGGGTTAGACTCAGGCTCTTAGGGTTAGGGTTAGACTCAGGCTCTTAGGGTTAGGGTTAGACTCAGGCTCTTAGGGTTAGGGTTAGACTCAGGCTCTTAGGGTGAGGGTTCGATTCAGGCTCTTAGGGTGAGGGTTAGACTCAGGCTCTTAGGGTGAGGGTTAGACTCAGGCTCTTAGGGTTAGGGTTAGACTCAGGCTCTTAGGGTGAGGGTTAGACTCAGGCTCTTAGGGTTAGGGTTAGACTCAGGCTCTTAGGGTTAGGGTTAGACTCAGGCTCTTAGGGTGAGGGTTAGACTCAGGCTCTTAGGGTTAGGGTTAGACTCAGGCTCTTAGGGTTAGGGTTAGACTCAGGCTCTTTAGGGTTAGGGTTAGACTCAGGCTCTTAGGGTTAGGGTTAGACTCAGGCTCTTAGGGTTAGGGTTAGACTCAGGCTCTTAGGGTGAGGGTTAGACTCAGGCTCTTAGGGTTAGGGTTAGACTCAGGCTCTTAGGGTTAGACTCAGGCTCTTAGGGTTAGGGTTAGACTCAGGCTCTTAGGGTGAGGGTTAGACTCAGGCTCTTCGGGTTAGGGTTAGACTCAGGCTCTTAGGGTGAGGGTTACACTCAGGCTCTTAGGGTGAGGGTTAGACTCAGGCTCTTAGGGTTAGGGTTAGACTCAGGCTCTTAGGGTGAGGGTTAGACTCAGGCTCTTAGGGTGAGGGTTAGACTCAGGCTCTTAGGGTTAGGGTTAGACTCAGGCTCTTAGGGTTAGGGTTAGACTCAGGCTCTTAGGGTTAGGGTTAGACTCAGGCTCTTAGGGTTAGGGTTCGACTCAGGCTCTTCGGGTTAGGGTTCGACTCAGGCTCTTAGGGTGAGGGTTAGACTCAGGCTCTTAGGGTTAGGGTTAGACTCAGGCTCTTAGGGTGAGGGTTAGACTCAGGCTCTTAGGGTTAGGGTTAGACTCAGGCTCTTAGGGTTAGGGTTAGACTCAGGCTCTTAGGGTGAGGGTTAGACTCAGGCTCTTAGGGTTAGGGTTAGACTCAGGCTCTTAGGGTGAGGGTTAGACTCAGGCTCTTAGGCTTAAAGTTATACTCAGGCTCTTAGGGTGAGGGTTAGACTCAGGCTCTTAGGGTGAGGGTTAGACTCAGGCTCTTAGGGTTAGGGTTAGACTCAGGCTCTTAGGGTTAGGGTTAGACTCAGGCTCTTAGGGTTAGGGTTAGACTCAGGCTCTTAGGGTTAGGGTTAGACTCAGGCTCTTAGGGTGAGGGTTAGACTCAGGCTCTTAGGGTTAGGGTTAGACTCAGGCTCTTAGGGTTAGGGTTAGACTCAGGCTCTTAGGGTGAGGGTTAGACTCAGGCTCTTAGGGTTAGGGTTCGACTCAGGCTCTTAGGGTTAGGGTTCGATTCAGGCTCGTAGGGTTAGGATTCGACTCAGGCTCTTAGGGTTAGGGTTAGACTCAGGCTCTTAGGGTGAGGGTTAGACTCAGGCTCTTCGGGTTAGGGTTAGACTCAGGCTCTTACGGTTAGGGTTAGACTCAGGCTCGTAGGGTTAGGGTTAGACTCAGGCTCTTAGGGTAAGGGTTGGACTCAGGCTCTTAGGGTTATGGTTAGACTCAGGCTCTTAGGGTGAGGGTTAGACTCAGGCTCTTAGGGTTAGGGTTAGACTCAGGCTCTTAGGGTGAGGGTTAGACTCAGGCTCTTAGGGTTAGGGTTAGACTCAGGCTCTTAGGGTGAGGGTTAGACTCAGGCTCTTAGGGTTAGGGTTAGACTCAGGCTCTTAGGGTTAGGGTTAGACTCAGGCTCTTAGGGTGAGGGTTAGACTCAGGCTCTTAGGGTGAGGGTTAGACTCAGGCTCTTAGGGTTAGGGTTAGACTCAGGCTCTTAGGGTTAGGGTTAGACTCAGGCTCTTAGGGTTAGGGTTCGACTCAGGCTCTTAGGGTTAGGGTTAGACTCAGGCTCTTAGGGTGAGGGTTAGACTCAGGCTCTTAGGGTGAGGGTTAGACTCAGGCTCTTAGGGTTAGGGTTAGACTCAGGCTCTTAGGGTTAGGGTTAGACTCAGGCTCTTAGGGTTAGGGTTAGACTCAGGCTCTTAGGGTGAGGGTTCGATTCAGGCTCTTAGGGTGAGGGTTAGACTCAGGCTCTTAGGGTGAGGGTTAGACTCAGGCTCTTAGGGTTAGGGTTAGACTCAGGCTCTTAGGGTGAGGGTTAGACTCAGGCTCTTAGGGTTAGGGTTAGACTCAGGCTCTTAGGGTTAGGGTTAGACTCAGGCTCTTAGGGTGAGGGTTAGACTCAGGCTCTTAGGGTTAGGGTTAGACTCAGGCTCTTAGGGTTAGGGTTAGACTCAGGCTCTTTAGGGTTAGGGTTAGACTCAGGCTCTTAGGGTTAGGGTTAGACTCAGGCTCTTAGGGTTAGGGTTAGACTCAGGCTCTTAGGGTGAGGGTTAGACTCAGGCTCTTAGGGTTAGGGTTAGACTCAGGCTCTTAGGGTTAGACTCAGGCTCTTAGGGTTAGGGTTAGACTCAGGCTCTTAGGGTGAGGGTTAGACTCAGGCCCTTCGGGTTAGGGTTAGACTCAGGCTCTTAGGGTGAGGGTTACACTCAGGCTCTTAGGGTGAGGGTTAGACTCAGGCTCTTAGGGTTAGGGTTAGACTCAGGCTCTTAGGGTGAGGGTTAGATTCAGGCTCTTAGGGTGAGGGTTAGACTCAGGCTCGTAGGGTGAGGGTTAGACTCAGGCTCTTAGGGTGAGGGTTAGACTCAGGCTCTTAGGGTTAGGGTTCGACTCAGGCTCTTAGGGTTAGGGTTAGACTCAGGCTCTTAAGGTTAGGGTTAGACTCAGGCTCTTAGGGTGAGGGTTAGACTCAGGCTCTTAGGGTTAGGGTTCGACTCAGGCTCTTAGGGTTAGGGTTCGATTCAGGCTCGTAGAGTTAGGATTCGACTCAGGCTCTTAGCGTTAGGGTTAGACTCAGGCTCTTAGGGTGAGGGTTAGACTCAGGCTCTTCGGGTTAGGGTTAGACTCAGGCTCTTACGGTTAGGGTTAGACTCAGGCTCGTAGGGTTAGGGTTAGACTCAGGCTCTTAGGGTAAGGGTTGGACTCAGGCTCTTAGGGTTATGGTTAGACTCAGGCTCTTAGGGTTAGGGTTAGACTCAGGCTCTTAGGGTTAGGGTTAGACTCAGGCTCTTAGGGTGAGGGTTAGACTCAGGCTCTTAGGGTGAGGGTTAGACTCAGGCTCTTAGGGTTAGGGTTAGACTCAGGCTCTTAGGGTTAGGGTTAGACTCAGGCTCTTAGGGTGAGGGTTAGACTCAGGCTCTTAGGGTTAGGGTTAGACTCAGGCTCTTAGGGTTAGGGTTAGACTCAGGCTCTTAGGGTTAGGGTTAGACTCAGGCTCTTAGGGTTAGGGTTAGACTCAGGCTCTTAGGGTTAGGGTTCGACTCAGGCTCTTAGGGTTAGGGTTCGATTCAGGCTCTTAGGGTAAGGGTTAGACTCAGGCTCTTAGGGTGAGGGTTAGATTCAGGCTCTTAGGGTTAGGGTTAGACTCAGGCTCTTAGGGTGAGGGTTAGACTCAGGCTCTTAGGGTTAGGGTTAGACTCAGGCTCTTAGGGTGAGGGTTCGATTCAGGCTCTTAGGGTTAGGGTTAGACTCAGGCTCTTAGGCTTAGGGTTAGACTCAGGCTCTTAGGGTTAGGGTTAGACTCAGGCTCTTAGGGTGAGGGTTAGACTCAGGCTCTTAGGGTTAGGGTTAGACTCAGGCTCTTAGGGTTAGGGTTAGACTCAGGCTCTTAGGGTGAGGGTTAGACTCAGGCTCTTAGGGTTAGGGTTAGACTCAGGCTCTTAGGGTTAGGGTTAGACTCAGGCTCTTTAGGGTTAGGGTTAGACTCAGGCTCTTAGGGTTAGGGTTAGACTCAGGCTCTTAGGGTTAGGGTTAGACTCAGGCTCTTAGGGTGAGGGTTAGACTCAGGCTCTTAGGGTTAGGGTTAGACTCAGGCTCTTAGGGTGAGGGTTAGACTCAGGCTCTTAGGGTTAGGGTTAGACTCAGGCTCTTAGGGTTAGGGTTCGACTCAGGCTCTTCGGGTTAGGGTTAGACTCAGGCTCTTAGGGTTAGGGTTAGACTCAGGCTCTTAGGGTTAGGGTTAGACTCAGGCTCTTAGGGTTAGGGTTAGACTCAGGCTCTTAGGGTTAGGGTTCGACTCAGGCTCTTAGGGTTAGGGTTAGACTCAGGCTCTTAGGGTGAGGGTTAGACTCAGGCTCTTCGGGTTAGGGTTAGACTCAGGCTCTTAGGGTGAGGGTTACACTCAGGCTCTTAGGGTTAGGGTTAGACTCAGGCTCTTAGGGTTAGGGTTAGACTCAGGCTCTTAGGGTGAGGGTTAGACTCAGGCTCTTAGGGTTAGGGTTAGACTCAGGCTCTTAGGGTTAGGGTTAGACTCAGGCTCTTTAGGGTTAGGGTTAGACTCAGGCTCTTAGGGTTAGGGTTAGACTCAGGCTCTTAGGGTTAGGGTTAGACTCAGGCTCTTAGGGTGAGGGTTAGACTCAGGCTCTTAGGGTTAGGGTTAGACTCAGGCTCTTAGGGTGAGGGTTAGACTCAGGCTCTTAGGGTTAGGGTTAGACTCAGGCTCTTAGGGTTAGGGTTCGACTCAGGCTCTTCGGGTTAGGGTTAGACTCAGGCTCTTAGGGTGAGGGTTAGACTCAGGCTCTTAGGGTTAGGGTTAGACTCAGGCTCTTCGGGTTAGGGTTAGACTCAGGCTCTTAGGGTTAGGGTTAGACTCAGGCTCTTAGGGTGAGGGTTAGACTCAGGCTCTTAGGGTTAGGGTTAGACTCAGGCTCTTAGGGTGAGGGTTAGACTCAGGCTCTTAGGCTTAAAGTTAGACTCAGGCTCTTAGGGTGAGGGTTAGACTCAGGCTCTTAGGGTGAGGGTTAGACTCAGGCTCTTAGGGTTAGGGTTAGACTCAGGCTCTTAGGGTTAGGGTTAGACTCAGGCTCTTAGGGTGAGGGTTAGACTCAGGCTCTTAGGGTTAGGGTTAGACTCAGGCTCTTAGGGTTAGGGTTAGACTCAGGCTCTTAGGGTTAGGGTTAGACTCAGGCTCTTAGGGTTAGGGTTAGACTCAGGCTCTTAGGGTTAGGGTTAGACTCAGGCTCTTAGGCTTAGGGTTAGACTCAGGCTCTTAGGGTTAGGGTTCGATTCAGGCTCTTAGGGTTAGGGTTAGACTCAGGCTCTTAGGGTTAGGGTTAGACTCAGGCTCTTAGGCTTAGGGTTAGACTCAGGCTCTTAGATTAAGGGTTAGACTCAGGCTCTTAGGGTTAGGGTTAGACTCAGACTCTTAGGGTTAGGGTTAGACTCAGGCTCTTAGGGTTAGGGTTAGACTCGGGCTCTTAGGCTTAAAGTTAGACTCAGGCTCTTAGGCTTAAAGTTAGACTCAGGCTCTTAGGCTTAGGGTTAGACTCAGGCTCTTAGGGTTAGGGTTAGACTCAGGCTCTTAGGGTTAGGGTTAGACTCAGGCTCTTAGGGTTAGGGTTAGACTCAGGCTCTTAGGGTTAGGGTTAGACTCAGGCTCTTAGGGTGAGGGTTAGACTCAGGCTCTTAGGGTGAGGGTTAGACTCAGGCTCTTAGGGTTAGGGTTAGACTCAGGCTCTTAGGGTTAGGGTTAGACTCAGGCTCTTAGGGTGAGGGTTAGACTCAGGCTCTTAGGGTTAGGGTTAGACTCAGGCTCTTAGGGTTAGGGTTAGACTCAGGCTCTTTAGGGTTAGGGTTAGACTCAGGCTCTTAGGGTTAGGGTTAGACTCAGGCTCTTAGGGTTAGGGTTAGACTCAGGCTCTTAGGGTGAGGGTTAGACTCAGGCTCTTAGGGTTAGGGTTAGACTCAGGCTCTTAGGGTTAGGGTTAGACTCAGGCTCTTAGGGTTAGGGTTAGACTCAGGCTCTTAGGGTGAGGGTTAGACTCAGGCTCTTCGGGTTAGGGTTAGACTCAGGCTCTTAGGGTGAGGGTTAGACTCAGGCTCTTAGGGTGAGGGTTAGACTCAGGCTCTTAGGGTTAGGGTTAGACTCAGGCTCTTAGGGTGAGGGTTAGACTCAGGCTCTTAGGGTGAGGGTTAGACTCAGGCTCTTCGGGTTAGGGTTAGACTCAGGCTCTTAGGGTTAGGGTTAGACTCAGGCTCTTAGGGTGAGGGTTAGACTCAGGCTCTTAGGGTGAGGGTTAGACTCAGGCTCTTAGGGTTAGGGTTAGACTCAGGCTCTTAGGGTGAGGGTTAGACTCAGGCTCTTAGGGTTAGGGTTAGACTCAGGCTCTTAGGGTGAGGGTTAGACTCAGGCTCTTAGGGTTAGGGTTAGACTCAGGCTCTTAGGGTTAGGGTTCGACTCAGGCTCTTCGGGTTAGGGTTAGACTCAGGCTCTTAGGGTTAGGGTTAGACTCAGGCTCTTAGGGTTAGGGTTAGACTCAGGCTCTTAGGGTTAGGGTTAGACTCAGGCTCTTAGGGTGAGGGTTCGATTCAGGCTCTTAGGGTGAGGGTTAGACTCAGGCTCTTAGGGTGAGGGTTAGACTCAGGCTCTTAGGGTTAGGGTTAGACTCAGGCTCTTAGGGTTAGGGTTAGACTCAGGCTCTTAGGGTTAGGGTTAGACTCAGGCTCTTAGGGTTAGGGTTAGACTCAGGCTCTTAGGGTTAGGGTTAGACTCAGGCTCTTAGGGTTAGGGTTAGACTCAGGCTCTTAGGGTTAGGGTTAGACTCAGGCTCTTTAGGGTTAGGGTTAGACTCAGGCTCTTAGGGTTAGGGTTAGACTCAGGCTCTTAGGGTTAGGGTTAGACTCAGGCTCTTAGGGTGAGGGTTAGACTCAGGCTCTTAGGGTTAGGGTTAGACTCAGGCTCTTAGGGTGAGGGTTAGACTCAGGCTCTTAGGGTTAGGGTTAGACTCAGGCTCTTAGGGTTAGGGTTCGACTCAGGCTCTTCGGGTTAGGGTTCGACTCAGGCTCTTAGGGTGAGGGTTAGACTCAGGCTCTTAGGGTTAGGGTTAGACTCAGGCTCTTAGGGTGAGGGTTAGACTCAGGCTCTTAGGGTTAGGGTTAGACTCAGGCTCTTAGGGTTAGGGTTAGACTCAGGCTCTTAGGGTGAGGGTTAGACTCAGGCTCTTAGGGTTAGGGTTAGACTCAGGCTCTTAGGGTGAGGGTTAGACTCAGGCTCTTAGGCTTAAAGTTATACTCAGGCTCTTAGGGTGAGGGTTAGACTCAGGCTCTTAGGGTGAGGGTTAGACTCAGGCTCTTAGGGTTAGGGTTAGACTCAGGCTCTTAGGGTTAGGGTTAGACTCAGGCTCTTAGGGTTAGGGTTAGACTCAGGCTCTTAGGGTGAGGGTTAGACTCAGGCTCTTAGGGTGAGGGTTAGACTCAGGCTCTTAGGGTTAGGGTTAGACTCAGGCTCTTAGGGTTAGGGTTAGACTCAGGCTCTTAGGGTGAGGGTTAGACTCAGGCTCTTAGGGTTAGGGTTCGACTCAGGCTCTTAGGGTTAGGGTTCGATTCAGGCTCGTAGGGTTAGGATTCGACTCAGGCTCTTAGGGTGAGGGTTAGACTCAGGCTCTTAGGGTGAGGGTTAGACTCAGGCTCTTCGGGTTAGGGTTAGACTCAGGCTCTTACGGTTAGGGTTAGACTCAGGCTCGTAGGGTTAGGGTTAGACTCAGGCTCTTAGGGTAAGGGTTGGACTCAGGCTCTTAGGGTTATGGTTAGACTCAGGCTCTTAGGGTGAGGGTTAGACTCAGGCTCTTAGGGTTAGGGTTAGACTCAGGCTCTTAGGGTGAGGGTTAGACTCAGGCTCTTAGGGTTAGGGTTAGACTCAGGCTCTTAGGGTTAGGGTTAGACTCAGGCTCTTAGGGTGAGGGTTAGACTCAGGCTCTTAGGGTGAGGGTTAGACTCAGGCTCTTAGGGTTAGGGTTAGACTCAGGCTCTTAGGGTTAGGGTTAGACTCAGGCTCTTAGGGTTAGGGTTCGATTCAGGCTCTTAGGGTGAGGGTTAGACTCAGGCTCTTAGGGTTAGGGTTAGACTCAGGCTCTTAGGGTTAGGGTTAGACTCAGGCTCTTAGGGTGAGGGTTCGATTCAGGCTCTTAGGGTGAGGGTTAGACTCAGGCTTTAGGGTGAGGGTTAGACTCAGGCTCTTAGGGTTAGGGTTAGACTCAGGCTCTTAGGGTGAGGGTTAGACTCAGGCTCTTAGGGTTAGGGTTAGACTCAGGCTCTTAGGGTTAGGGTTAGACTCAGGCTCTTAGGGTGAGGGTTAGACTCAGGCTCTTAGGGTTAGGGTTAGACTCAGGCTCTTAGGGTTAGGGTTAGACTCAGGCTCTTTAGGGTTAGGGTTAGACTCAGGCTCTTAGGGTTAGGGTTAGACTCAGGCTCTTAGGGTTAGGGTTAGACTCAGGCTCTTAGGGTGAGGGTTAGACTCAGGCTCTTAGGGTTAGGGTTAGACTCAGGCTCTTAGGGTTAGACTCAGGCTCTTAGGGTTAGGGTTAGACTCAGGCTCTTAGGGTGAGGGTTAGACTCAGGCTCTTCGGGTTAGGGTTAGACTCAGGCTCTTAGGGTGAGGGTTACACTCAGGCTCTTAGGGTGAGGGTTAGACTCAGGCTCTTAGGGTTAGGGTTAGACTCAGGCTCTTAGGGTGAGGGTTAGACTCAGGCTCTTAGGGTGAGGGTTAGACTCAGGCTCGTAGGGTGAGGGTTAGACTCAGGCTCTTAGGGTGAGGGTTAGACTCAGGCTCTTAGGGTTAGGGTTCGACTCAGGCTCTTAGGGTTAGGGTTAGACTCAGGCTCTTAAGGTTAGGGTTAGACTCAGGCTCTTAGGGTGAGGGTTAGACTCAGGCTCTTAGGGTTAGGGTTCGACTCAGGCTCTTAGGGTTAGGGTTCGATTCAGGCTCGTAGGGTTAGGATTCGACTCAGGCTCTTAGGGTTAGGGTTAGACTCAGGCTCTTAGGGTGAGGGTTAGACTCAGGCTCTTCGGGTTAGGGTTAGACTCAGGCTCTTACGGTTAGGGTTAGACTCAGGCTCGTAGGGTTAGGGTTAGACTCAGGCTCTTAGGGTGAGGGTTAGACTCAGGCTCTTAGGGTTATGGTTAGACTCAGGCTCTTAGGGTTAGGGTTAGACTCAGGCTCTTAGGGTTAGGGTTAGACTCAGGCTCTTAGGGTGAGGGTTAGACTCAGGCTCTTAGGGTGAGGGTTAGACTCAGGCTCTTCGGGTTAGGGTTAGACTCAGGCTCTTAGGGTTAGGGTTAGACTCAGGCTCTTAGGGTGAGGGTTAGACTCAGGCTCTTAGGGTTAGGGTTAGACTCAGGCTCTTAGGGTTAGGGTTAGACTCAGGCTCTTAGGGTTAGGGTTAGACTCAGGCTCTTAGGGTTAGGGTTCGACTCAGGCTCTTAGGGTTAGGGTTCGATTCAGGCTCTTAGGGTGAGGGTTCGACTCAGGCTCTTAGGGTGAGGGTTAGACACAGGCTCTTCGGGTTAGGGTTAGACTCAGGCTCTTCGGGTTAGGGTTAGACTCAGGCTCTTAGGGTTAGGGTTAGACTCAGGCTCTTAGGGTGAGGGTTCGATTCAGGCTCTTAGGGTTAGGGTTAGACTCAGGCTCTTAGGCTTAGGGTTAGACTCAGGCTCTTAGGGTTAGGGTTAGACTCAGGCTCTTAGGGTGAGGGTTAGACTCAGGCTCTTAGGGTTAGGGTTAGACTCAGGCTCTTAGGGTTAGGGTTAGACTCAGGCTCTTAGGGTGAGGGTTAGACTCAGGCTCTTAGGGTTAGGGTTAGACTCAGGCTCTTAGGGTTAGGGTTAGACTCAGGCTCTTTAGGGTTAGGGTTAGACTCAGGCTCTTAGGGTTAGGGTTAGACTCAGGCTCTTAGGGTTAGGGTTAGACTCAGGCTCTTAGGGTGAGGGTTAGACTCAGGCTCTTAGGGTTAGGGTTAGACTCAGGCTCTTAGGGTGAGGGTTAGACTCAGGCTCTTAGGGTTAGGGTTAGACTCAGGCTCTTAGGGTTAGGGTTCGACTCAGGCTCTTCGGGTTAGGGTTAGACTCAGGCTCTTAGGGTTAGGGTTAGACTCAGGCTCTTAGGGTTAGGGTTAGACTCAGGCTCTTAGGGTTAGGGTTAGACTCAGGCTCTTAGGGTGAGGGTTCGATTCAGGCTCTTAGGGTGAGGGTTAGACTCAGGCTCTTAGGGTGAGGGTTAGACTCAGGCTCTTAGGGTTAGGGTTAGACTCAGGCTCTTAGGGTGAGGGTTAGACTCAGGCTCTTAGGGTTAGGGTTAGACTCAGGCTCTTAGGGTTAGGGTTAGACTCAGGCTCTTAGGGTGAGGGTTAGACTCAGGCTCTTAGGGTTAGGGTTAGACTCAGGCTCTTAGGGTTAGGGTTAGACTCAGGCTCTTTAGGGTTAGGGTTAGACTCAGGCTCTTAGGGTTAGGGTTAGACTCAGGCTCTTAGGGTTAGGGTTAGACTCAGGCTCTTAGGGTGAGGGTTAGACTCAGGCTCTTAGGGTTAGGGTTAGACTCAGGCTCTTAGGGTGAGGGTTAGACTCAGGCTCTTAGGGTTAGGGTTAGACTCAGGCTCTTAGGGTTAGGGTTCGACTCAGGCTCTTCGGGTTAGGGTTAGACTCAGGCTCTTAGGGTGAGGGTTAGACTCAGGCTCTTAGGGTTAGGGTTAGACTCAGGCTCTTAGGGTTAGGGTTAGACTCAGGCTCTTCGGGTTAGGGTTAGACTCAGGCTCTTAGGGTTAGGGTTAGACTCAGGCTCTTAGGGTGAGGGTTAGACTCAGGCTCTTAGGGTTAGGGTTAGACTCAGGCTCTTAGGGTGAGGGTTAGACTCAGGCTCTTAGGCTTAAAGTTAGACTCAGGCTCTTAGGGTGAGGGTTAGACTCAGGCTCTTAGGGTGAGGGTTAGACTCAGGCTCTTAGGGTGAGGGTTAGACTCAGGCTCTTAGGGTTAGGGTTAGACTCAGGCTCTTAGGGTTAGGGTTAGACTCAGGCTCTTAGGGTGAGGGTTAGACTCAGGCTCTTAGGGTTAGGGTTAGACTCAGGCTCTTAGGGTTAGGGTTAGACTCAGGCTCTTAGGGTTAGGGTTAGACTCAGGCTCTTAGGGTTAGGGTTAGACTCAGGCTCTTAGGCTTAGGGTTAGACTCAGGCTCTTAGGGTTAGGGTTCGATTCAGGCTCTTAGGGTTAGGGTTAGACTCAGGCTCTTAGGGTTAGGGTTAGACTCAGGCTCTTAGGCTTAGGGTTAGACTCAGGCTCTTAGATTAAGGGTTAGACTCAGGCTCTTAGGGTCAGGGTTAGACTCAGGCTCTTAGGGTTAGGGTTAGACTTCAGGCTCTTAGGGTGAGGGTTAGACTCAGACTCTTAGGGTTAGGGTTAGACTCAGGCTCTTAGGGTTAGGGTTAGACTCGGGCTCTTAGGCTTAAAGTTAGACTCAGGCTCTTAGGCTTAAAGTTAGACTCAGGCTCTTAGGCTTAGGGTTAGACTCAGGCTCTTAGGGTTAGGGTTAGACTCAGGCTCTTAGGGTTAGGGTTAGACTCAGGCTCTTAGGGTTAGGGTTAGACTCAGGCTCTTAGGGTTAGGGTTAGACTCAGGCTCTTAGGGTTAGGGTTAGACTCAGGCTCTTAGGGTGAGGGTTAGACTCAGGCTCTTAGGGTGAGGGTTAGACTCAGGCTCTTAGGGTTAGGGTTAGACTCAGGCTCTTAGGGTTAGGGTTAGACTCAGGCTCTTAGGGTGAGGGTTAGACTCAGGCTCTTAGGGTTAGGGTTAGACTCAGGCTCTTAGGGTTAGGGTTAGACTCAGGCTCTTAGGGTGAGGGTTAGACTCAGGCTCTTAGGGTTAGGGTTAGACTCAGGCTCTTAGGGTTAGGGTTAGACTCAGGCTCTTAGGGTGAGGGTTAGACTCAGGCTCTTAGGGTTAGGGTTAGACTCAGGCTCTTAGGGTTAGGGTTCGACTCAGGCTCTTAGGGTTAGGGTTAGACTCAGGCTCTTAGGGTGAGGGTTAGACTCAGGCTCTTCGGGTTAGGGTTAGACTCAGGCTCTTAGGGTGAGGGTTACACTCAGGCTCTTAGGGTGAGGGTTAGACTCAGGCTCTTAGGGTTAGGGTTAGACTCAGGCTCTTAGGGTGAGGGTTAGACTCAGGCTCTTAGGGTGAGGGTTAGACTCAGGCTCTTCGGGTTAGGGTTAGACTCAGGCTCTTAGGGTTAGGGTTAGACTCAGGCTCTTAGGGTGAGGGTTAGACTCAGGCTCTTAGGGTGAGGGTTAGACTCAGGCTCTTAGGGTTATGGTTAGACTCAGGCTCTTAGGGTTAGGGTTAGACTCAGGCTCTTAGGGTTAGGGTTAGACTCAGGCTCTTAGGGTGAGGGTTAGACTCAGGCTCTTAGGGTGAGGGTTAGACTCAGGCTCTTAGGGTTAGGGTTAGACTCAGGCTCTTAGGGTTAGGGTTAGACTCAGGCTCTTAGGGTTAGGGTTAGACTCAGGCTCTTAGGGTGAGGGTTAGACTCAGGCTCTTAGGGTTAGGGTTAGACTCAGGCTCTTAGGGTTAGGGTTAGACTCAGGCTCTTAGGGTTAGGGTTAGACTCAGGCTCTTAGGGTTAGGGTTCGACTCAGGCTCTTAGGGTTAGGGTTAGACTCAGGCTCTTAGGGTGAGGGTTAGACTCAGGCTCTTAGGGTGAGGGTTAGATTCAGGCTCTTAGGGTTAGGGTTAGACTCAGGCTCTTAGGGTTAGGGTTAGACTCAGGCTCTTCGGGTTAGGGTTAGACTCAGGCTCTTAGGGTGAGGGTTAGACTCAGGCTCTTAGGGTGAGGGTTAGACTCAGGCTCTTAGGGTTAGGGTTAGACTCAGGCTCTTAGGGTTAGGGTTAGACTCAGGCTCTTAGGGTGAGGGTTAGACTCAGGCTCTTAGGGTGAGGGTTAGACTCAGGCTCTTAGGGTGAGGGTTAGACTCAGGCTCTTAGGGTTAGGGTTCGACTCAGGCTCTTAGGGTTAGGGTTAGACTCAGGCTCTTAAGGTTAGGGTTAGACTCAGGCTCTTAGGGTGAGGGTTAGACTCAGGCTCTTAGGGTTAGGGTTAGACTCAGGCTCTTAGGGTTAGGGTTAGACTCAGGCTCTTAGGGTTAGGGTTCGATTCAGGCTCTTAGGGTGAGGGTTAGACTCAGGCTCTTAGGGTGAGGGTTAGATTCAGGCTCTTAGGGTTAGGGTTAGACTCAGGCTCTTAGGGTTAGGGTTAGACTCAGGCTCTTAGGGTTAGGGTTAGACTCAGGCTCTTAGGGTGAGGGTTCGATTCAGGCTCTTAGGGTGAGGGTTAGACTCAGGCTCTTAGGGTGAGGGTTAGACTCAGGCTCTTAGGGTGAGGGTTAGACTCAGGCTCTTAGGGTTAGGGTTAGACTCAGGCTCTTAGGGTTAGGGTTAGACTCAGGCTCTTAGGGTTAGGGTTAGACTCAGGCTCTTAGGGTTAGGGTTAGACTCAGGCTCTTTAGGGTTAGGGTTAGACTCAGGCTCTTAGGGTTAGGGTTAGACTCAGGCTCTTAGGGTTAGGGTTAGACTCAGGCTCTTAGGGTGAGGGTTAGACTCAGGCTCTTAGGGTTAGGGTTAGACTCAGGCTCTTAGGGTGAGGGTTAGACTCAGGCTCTTAGGGTTAGGGTTAGACTCAGGCTCTTAGGGTTAGGGTTCGACTCAGGCTCTTCGGGTTAGGGTTAGACTCAGGCTCTTAGGGTTAGGGTTAGACTCAGGCTCTTAGGGTTAGGGTTAGACTCAGGCTCTTAGGGTTAGGGTTAGACTCAGGCTCTTAGGGTGAGGGTTCGATTCAGGCTCTTAGGGTGAGGGTTAGACTCAGGCTCTTAGGGTGAGGGTTAGACTCAGGCTCTTAGGGTTAGGGTTAGACTCAGGCTCTTAGGGTTAGGGTTAGACTCAGGCTCTTAGGGTGAGGGTTAGACTCAGGCTCTTAGGGTTAGGGTTAGACTCAGGCTCTTAGGGTTAGGGTTAGACTCAGGCTCTTTAGGGTTAGGGTTAGACTCAGGCTCTTAGGGTTAGGGTTAGACTCAGGCTCTTAGGGTTAGGGTTAGACTCAGGCTCTTAGGGTGAGGGTTAGACTCAGGCTCTTAGGGTTAGGGTTAGACTCAGGCTCTTAGGGTGAGGGTTAGACTCAGGCTCTTAGGGTTAGGGTTAGACTCAGGCTCTTAGGGTTAGGGTTCGACTCAGGCTCTTCGGGTTAGGGTTCGACTCAGGCTCTTAGGGTGAGGGTTAGACTCAGGCTCTTAGGGTTAGGGTTAGACTCAGGCTCTTAGGGTGAGGGTTAGACTCAGGCTCTTAGGGTTAGGGTTAGACTCAGGCTCTTAGGGTTAGGGTTAGACTCAGGCTCTTAGGGTGAGGGTTAGACTCAGGCTCTTAGGGTTAGGGTTAGACTCAGGCTCTTAGGGTGAGGGTTAGACTCAGGCTCTTAGGCTTAAAGTTATACTCAGGCTCTTAGGGTGAGGGTTAGACTCAGGCTCTTAGGGTGAGGGTTAGACTCAGGCTCTTAGGGTTAGGGTTAGACTCAGGCTCTTAGGGTTAGGGTTAGACTCAGGCTCTTAGGGTTAGGGTTAGACTCAGGCTCTTAGGGTTAGGGTTAGACTCAGGCTCTTAGGGTGAGGGTTAGACTCAGGCTCTTAGGGTTAGGGTTAGACTCAGGCTCTTAGGGTTAGGGTTAGACTCAGGCTCTTAGGGTGAGGGTTAGACTCAGGCTCTTAGGGTTAGGGTTCGACTCAGGCTCTTAGGGTTAGGGTTCGATTCAGGCTCGTAGGGTTAGGATTCGACTCAGGCTCTTAGGGTTAGGGTTAGACTCAGGCTCTTAGGGTGAGGGTTAGACTCAGGCTCTTAGGGTGAGGGTTAGACTCAGGCTCTTACGGTTAGGGTTAGACTCAGGCTCGTAGGGTTAGGGTTAGACTCAGGCTCTTAGGGTAAGGGTTGGACTCAGGCTCTTAGGGTTATGGTTAGACTCAGGCTCTTAGGGTGAGGGTTAGACTCAGGCTCTTAGGGTGAGGGTTAGACTCAGGCTCTTAGGGTTAGGGTTCGACTCAGGCTCTTAGGGTTAGGGTTCGATTCAGGCTCTTAGGGTGAGGGTTAGACTCAGGCTCTTAGGGTGAGGGTTAGATTCAGGCTCTTAGGGTTAGGGTTAGACTCAGGCTCTTAGGGTTAGGGTTAGACTCAGGCTCTTCGGGTTAGGGTTAGACTCAGGCTCTTAGGGTGAGGGTTAGACTCAGGCTCTTAGGGTGAGGGTTAGACTCAGGCTCTTAGGGTTAGGGTTAGACTCAGGCTCTTAGGGTGAGGGTTAGACTCAGGCTCTTAGGGTGAGGGTTAGACTCAGGCTCTTCGGGTTAGGGTTAGACTCAGGCTCTTAGGGTTAGGGTTAGACTCAGGCTCTTAGGGTGAGGGTTAGACTCAGGCTCTTAGGGTGAGGGTTAGACTCAGGCTCTTAGGGTGAGGGTTAGACTCAGGCTCTTAGGGTGAGGGTTAGACTCAGGCTCTTAGGGTTAGGGTTAGACTCAGGCTCTTAAGGTTAGGGTTAGACTCAGGCTCTTAGGGTGAGGGTTAGACTCAGGCTCTTAGGGTTAGGGTTAGACTCAGGCTCTTAGGGTTAGGGTTAGACTCAGGCTCTTAGGGTTAGGGTTCGATTCAGGCTCTTAGGGTGAGGGTTAGACTCAGGCTCTTAGGGTGAGGGTTAGATTCAGGCTCTTAGGGTTAGGGTTAGACTCAGGCTCTTAGGGTTAGGGTTAGACTCAGGCTCTTAGGGTTAGGGTTAGACTCAGGCTCTTAGGGTGAGGGTTAGACTCAGGCTCTTAGGGTGAGGGTTAGACTCAGGCTCTTAGGGTGAGGGTTAGACTCAGGCTCTTAGGGTGAGGGTTAGACTCAGGCTCTTAGGGTTAGGGTTAGACTCAGGCTCTTAGGGTTAGGGTTAGACTCAGGCTCTTAGGGTGAGGGTTAGACTCAGGCTCTTAGGGTTAGGGTTAGACTCAGGCTCTTAGGGTTAGGGTTAGACTCAGGCTCTTTAGGGTTAGGGTTAGACTCAGGCTCTTAGGGTTAGGGTTAGACTCAGGCTCTTAGGGTTAGGGTTAGACTCAGGCTCTTAGGGTGAGGGTTAGACTCAGGCTCTTAGGGTTAGGGTTAGACTCAGGCTCTTAGGGTGAGGGTTAGACTCAGGCTCTTAGGGTTAGGGTTAGACTCAGGCTCTTAGGGTTAGGGTTCGACTCAGGCTCTTCGGGTTAGGGTTAGACTCAGGCTCTTCGGGTTAGGGTTAGACTCAGGCTCTTAGGGTTAGGGTTAGACTCAGGCTCTTAGGGTTAGGGTTAGACTCAGGCTCTTAGGGTGAGGGTTCGATTCAGGCTCTTAGGGTGAGGGTTAGACTCAGGCTCTTAGGGTGAGGGTTAGACTCAGGCTCTTAGGGTTAGGGTTAGACTCAGGCTCTTAGGGTTAGGGTTAGACTCAGGCTCTTAGGGTTAGGGTTAGACTCAGGCTCTTAGGGTTAGGGTTAGACTCAGGCTCTTAGGGTGAGGGTTAGACTCAGGCTCTTAGGGTTAGGGTTAGACTCAGGCTCTTAGGGTTAGGGTTAGACTCAGGCTCTTTAGGGTTAGGGTTAGACTCAGGCTCTTAGGGTTAGGGTTAGACTCAGGCTCTTAGGGTGAGGGTTAGACTCAGGCTCTTAGGGTTAGGGTTAGACTCAGGCTCTTAGGGTGAGGGTTAGACTCAGGCTCTTAGGGTTAGGGTTAGACTCAGGCTCTTAGGGTTAGGGTTCGACTCAGGCTCTTCGGGTTAGGGTTCGACTCAGGCTCTTAGGGTGAGGGTTAGACTCAGGCTCTTAGGGTTAGGGTTAGACTCAGGCTCTTAGGGTGAGGGTTAGACTCAGGCTCTTAGGGTTAGGGTTAGACTCAGGCTCTTAGGGTTAGGGTTAGACTCAGGCTCTTAGGGTGAGGGTTAGACTCAGGCTCTTAGGGTTAGGGTTAGACTCAGGCTCTTAGGGTGAGGGTTAGACTCAGGCTCTTAGGGTGAGGGTTAGACTCAGGCTCTTAGGGTTAGGGTTAGACTCAGGCTCTTAGGGTTAGGGTTAGACTCAGGCTCTTAGGGTTAGGGTTAGACTCAGGCTCTTAGGGTTAGGGTTAGACTCAGGCTCTTAGGGTGAGGGTTAGACTCAGGCTCTTAGGGTTAGGGTTAGACTCAGGCTCTTAGGGTTAGGGTTAGACTCAGGCTCTTAGGGTGAGGGTTAGACTCAGGCTCTTAGGGTTAGGGTTCGACTCAGGCTCTTAGGGTTAGGGTTCGATTCAGGCTCGTAGGGTTAGGATTCGACTCAGGCTCTTAGGGTTAGGGTTAGACTCAGGCTCTTAGGGTGAGGGTTAGACTCAGGCTCTTCGGGTTAGGGTTAGACTCAGGCTCTTACGGTTAGGGTTAGACTCAGGCTCGTAGGGTTAGGGTTAGACTCAGGCTCTTAGGGTAAGGGTTGGACTCAGGCTCTTAGGGTTATGGTTAGACTCAGGCTCTTAGGGTGAGGGTTAGACTCAGGCTCTTAGGGTTAGGGTTAGACTCAGGCTCTTAGGGTTAGGGTTAGACTCAGGCTCTTAGGGTTAGGGTTAGACTCAGGCTCTTAGGGTGAGGGTTAGACTCAGGCTCTTAGGGTTAGGGTTAGACTCAGGCTCTTAGGGTTAGGGTTAGACTCAGGCTCTTAGGGTGAGGGTTAGACTCAGGCTCTTAGGGTGAGGGTTAGACTCAGGCTCTTAGGGTTAGGGTTAGACTCAGGCTCTTAGGGTTAGGGTTAGACTCAGGCTCTTAGGGTTAGGGTTCGACTCAGGCTCTTAGGGTTAGGGTTCGATTCAGGCTCTTAGGGTGAGGGTTAGACTCAGGCTCTTAGGGTGAGGGTTAGACTCAGGCTCTTAGGGTTAGGGTTAGACTCAGGCTCTTAGGGTTAGGGTTAGACTCAGGCTCTTAGGGTTAGGGTTAGACTCAGGCTCTTAGGGTGAGGGTTCGATTCAGGCTCTTAGGGTTAGGGTTAGACTCAGGCTCTTAGGGTGAGGGTTAGACTCAGGCTCTTAGGGTTAGGGTTAGACTCAGGCTCTTAGGGTGAGGGTTAGACTCAGGCTCTTAGGGTTAGGGTTAGACTCAGGCTCTTAGGGTGAGGGTTAGACTCAGGCTCTTAGGGTTAGGGTTAGACTCAGGCTCTTAGGGTTAGGGTTAGACTCAGGCTCTTTAGGGTTAGGGTTAGACTCAGGCTCTTAGGGTTAGGGTTAGACTCAGGCTCTTAGGGTGAGGGTTAGACTCAGGCTCTTAGGGTTAGGGTTAGACTCAGGCTCTTAGGGTTAGACTCAGGCTCTTAGGGTTAGGGTTAGACTCAGGCTCTTAGGGTGAGGGTTAGACTCAGGCTCTTAGGGTTAGGGTTAGACTCAGGCTCTTAGGGTGAGGGTTACACTCAGGCTCTTAGGGTGAGGGTTAGACTCAGGCTCTTAGGGTTAGGGTTAGACTCAGGCTCTTAGGGTGAGGGTTAGACTCAGGCTCTTAGGGTGAGGGTTAGACTCAGGCTCGTAGGGTGAGGGTTAGACTCAGGCTCTTAGGGTGAGGGTTAGACTCAGGCTCTTAGGGTTAGGGTTCGACTCAGGCTCTTAGGGTTAGGGTTAGACTCAGGCTCTTAAGGTTAGGGTTAGACTCAGGCTCTTAGGGTGAGGGTTAGACTCAGGCTCTTAGGGTTAGGGTTCGACTCAGGCTCTTAGGGTTAGGGTTCGATTCAGGCTCGTAGGGTTAGGATTCGACTCAGGCTCTTAGGGTTAGGGTTAGACTCAGGCTCTTAGGGTGAGGGTTAGACTCAGGCTCTTCGGGTTAGGGTTAGACTCAGGCTCTTAGGGTTAGGGTTAGACTCAGGCTCGTAGGGTGAGGGTTAGACTCAGGCTCTTAGGGTTAGGGTTAGACTCAGGCTCTTAGGGTGAGGGTTAGACTCAGGCTCTTCGGGTTAGGGTTAGACTCAGGCTCTTACGGTTAGGGTTAGACTCAGGCTCGTAGGGTTAGGGTTAGACTCAGGCTCTTAGGGTAAGGGTTGGACTCAGGCTCTTAGGGTTATGGTTAGACTCAGGCTCTTAGGGTGAGGGTTAGACTCAGGCTCTTAGGGTTAGGGTTAGACTCAGGCTCTTAGGGTTAGGGTTAGACTCAGGCTCTTAGGGTTAGGGTTAGACTCAGGCTCTTAGGGTGAGGGTTAGACTCAGGCTCTTAGGGTTAGGGTTAGACTCAGGCTCTTAGGGTTAGGGTTAGACTCAGGCTCTTAGGGTGAGGGTTAGACTCAGGCTCTTAGGGTGAGGGTTAGACTCAGGCTCTTAGGGTTAGGGTTAGACTCAGGCTCTTAGGGTTAGGGTTAGACTCAGGCTCTTAGGGTTAGGGTTCGACTCAGGCTCTTAGGGTTAGGGTTCGATTCAGGCTCTTAGGGTGAGGGTTAGACTCAGGCTCTTAGGGTGAGGGTTAGACTCAGGCTCTTAGGGTTAGGGTTAGACTCAGGCTCTTAGGGTTAGGGTTAGACTCAGGCTCTTAGGGTTAGGGTTAGACTCAGGCTCTTAGGGTGAGGGTTCGATTCAGGCTCTTAGGGTTAGGGTTAGACTCAGGCTCTTAGGGTGAGGGTTAGACTCAGGCTCTTAGGGTTAGGGTTAGACTCAGGCTCTTAGGGTGAGGGTTAGACTCAGGCTCTTAGGGTTAGGGTTAGACTCAGGCTCTTAGGGTTAGGGTTAGACTCAGGCTCTTAGGGTGAGGGTTAGACTCAGGCTCTTAGGGTTAGGGTTAGACTCAGGCTCTTAGGGTTAGGGTTAGACTCAGGCTCTTAGGGTGAGGGTTAGACTCAGGCTCTTAGGGTTAGGGTTAGACTCAGGCTCTTAGGGTTAGGGTTAGACTCAGGCTCTTTAGGGTTAGGGTTAGACTCAGGCTCTTAGGGTTAGGGTTAGACTCAGGCTCTTAGGGTTAGGGTTAGACTCAGGCTCTTAGGGTGAGGGTTAGACTCAGGCTCTTAGGGTTAGGGTTAGACTCAGGCTCTTAGGGTTAGACTCAGGCTCTTAGGGTTAGGGTTAGACTCAGGCTCTTAGGGTGAGGGTTAGACTCAGGCCCTTCGGGTTAGGGTTAGACTCAGGCTCTTAGGGTGAGGGTTACACTCAGGCTCTTAGGGTGAGGGTTAGACTCAGGCTCTTAGGGTTAGGGTTAGACTCAGGCTCTTAGGGTGAGGGTTAGATTCAGGCTCTTAGGGTGAGGGTTAGACTCAGGCTCGTAGGGTGAGGGTTAGACTCAGGCTCTTAGGGTGAGGGTTAGACTCAGGCTCTTAGGGTTAGGGTTCGACTCAGGCTCTTAGGGTTAGGGTTAGACTCAGGCTCTTAAGGTTAGGGTTAGACTCAGGCTCTTAGGGTGAGGGTTAGACTCAGGCTCTTAGGGTTAGGGTTCGACTCAGGCTCTTAGGGTTAGGGTTCGATTCAGGCTCGTAGAGTTAGGATTCGACTCAGGCTCTTAGCGTTAGGGTTAGACTCAGGCTCTTAGGGTGAGGGTTAGACTCAGGCTCTTCGGGTTAGGGTTAGACTCAGGCTCTTACGGTTAGGGTTAGACTCAGGCTCGTAGGGTTAGGGTTAGACTCAGGCTCTTAGGGTAAGGGTTGGACTCAGGCTCTTAGGGTTATGGTTAGACTCAGGCTCTTAGGGTTAGGGTTAGACTCAGGCTCTTAGGGTTAGGGTTAGACTCAGGCTCTTAGGGTGAGGGTTAGACTCAGGCTCTTAGGGTGAGGGTTAGACTCAGGCTCTTAGGGTTAGGGTTAGACTCAGGCTCTTAGGGTTAGGGTTAGACTCAGGCTCTTAGGGTGAGGGTTAGACTCAGGCTCTTAGGGTTAGGGTTAGACTCAGGCTCTTAGGGTTAGGGTTAGACTCAGGCTCTTAGGGTTAGGGTTAGACTCAGGCTCTTAGGGTTAGGGTTAGACTCAGGCTCTTAGGGTTAGGGTTCGACTCAGGCTCTTAGGGTTAGGGTTCGATTCAGGCTCTTAGGGTAAGGGTTAGACTCAGGCTCTTAGGGTGAGGGTTAGATTCAGGCTCTTAGGGTTAGGGTTAGACTCAGGCTCTTAGGGTGAGGGTTAGACTCAGGCTCTTAGGGTTAGGGTTAGACTCAGGCTCTTAGGGTGAGGGTTCGATTCAGGCTCTTAGGGTTAGGGTTAGACTCAGGCTCTTAGGCTTAGGGTTAGACTCAGGCTCTTAGGGTTAGGGTTAGACTCAGGCTCTTAGGGTGAGGGTTAGACTCAGGCTCTTAGGGTTAGGGTTAGACTCAGGCTCTTAGGGTTAGGGTTAGACTCAGGCTCTTAGGGTGAGGGTTAGACTCAGGCTCTTAGGGTTAGGGTTAGACTCAGGCTCTTAGGGTTAGGGTTAGACTCAGGCTCTTTAGGGTTAGGGTTAGACTCAGGCTCTTAGGGTTAGGGTTAGACTCAGGCTCTTAGGGTTAGGGTTAGACTCAGGCTCTTAGGGTGAGGGTTAGACTCAGGCTCTTAGGGTTAGGGTTAGACTCAGGCTCTTAGGGTGAGGGTTAGACTCAGGCTCTTAGGGTTAGGGTTAGACTCAGGCTCTTAGGGTTAGGGTTCGACTCAGGCTCTTCGGGTTAGGGTTAGACTCAGGCTCTTAGGGTTAGGGTTAGACTCAGGCTCTTAGGGTTAGGGTTAGACTCAGGCTCTTAGGGTTAGGGTTAGACTCAGGCTCTTAGGGTTAGGGTTCGACTCAGGCTCTTAGGGTTAGGGTTAGACTCAGGCTCTTAGGGTGAGGGTTAGACTCAGGCTCTTCGGGTTAGGGTTAGACTCAGGCTCTTAGGGTGAGGGTTACACTCAGGCTCTTAGGGTTAGGGTTAGACTCAGGCTCTTAGGGTTAGGGTTAGACTCAGGCTCTTAGGGTGAGGGTTAGACTCAGGCTCTTAGGGTTAGGGTTAGACTCAGGCTCTTAGGGTTAGGGTTAGACTCAGGCTCTTTAGGGTTAGGGTTAGACTCAGGCTCTTAGGGTTAGGGTTAGACTCAGGCTCTTAGGGTTAGGGTTAGACTCAGGCTCTTAGGGTGAGGGTTAGACTCAGGCTCTTAGGGTTAGGGTTAGACTCAGGCTCTTAGGGTGAGGGTTAGACTCAGGCTCTTAGGGTTAGGGTTAGACTCAGGCTCTTAGGGTTAGGGTTCGACTCAGGCTCTTCGGGTTAGGGTTAGACTCAGGCTCTTAGGGTGAGGGTTAGACTCAGGCTCTTAGGGTTAGGGTTAGACTCAGGCTCTTCGGGTTAGGGTTAGACTCAGGCTCTTAGGGTTAGGGTTAGACTCAGGCTCTTAGGGTGAGGGTTAGACTCAGGCTCTTAGGGTTAGGGTTAGACTCAGGCTCTTAGGGTGAGGGTTAGACTCAGGCTCTTAGGCTTAAAGTTAGACTCAGGCTCTTAGGGTGAGGGTTAGACTCAGGCTCTTAGGGTGAGGGTTAGACTCAGGCTCTTAGGGTTAGGGTTAGACTCAGGCTCTTAGGGTTAGGGTTAGACTCAGGCTCTTAGGGTGAGGGTTAGACTCAGGCTCTTAGGGTTAGGGTTAGACTCAGGCTCTTAGGGTTAGGGTTAGACTCAGGCTCTTAGGGTTAGGGTTAGACTCAGGCTCTTAGGGTTAGGGTTAGACTCAGGCTCTTAGGGTTAGGGTTAGACTCAGGCTCTTAGGCTTAGGGTTAGACTCAGGCTCTTAGGGTTAGGGTTCGATTCAGGCTCTTAGGGTTAGGGTTAGACTCAGGCTCTTAGGGTTAGGGTTAGACTCAGGCTCTTAGGCTTAGGGTTAGACTCAGGCTCTTAGATTAAGGGTTAGACTCAGGCTCTTAGGGTTAGGGTTAGACTCAGACTCTTAGGGTTAGGGTTAGACTCAGGCTCTTAGGGTTAGGGTTAGACTCGGGCTCTTAGGCTTAAAGTTAGACTCAGGCTCTTAGGCTTAAAGTTAGACTCAGGCTCTTAGGCTTAGGGTTAGACTCAGGCTCTTAGGGTTAGGGTTAGACTCAGGCTCTTAGGGTTAGGGTTAGACTCAGGCTCTTAGGGTTAGGGTTAGACTCAGGCTCTTAGGGTTAGGGTTAGACTCAGGCTCTTAGGGTGAGGGTTAGACTCAGGCTCTTAGGGTGAGGGTTAGACTCAGGCTCTTAGGGTTAGGGTTAGACTCAGGCTCTTAGGGTTAGGGTTAGACTCAGGCTCTTAGGGTGAGGGTTAGACTCAGGCTCTTAGGGTTAGGGTTAGACTCAGGCTCTTAGGGTTAGGGTTAGACTCAGGCTCTTTAGGGTTAGGGTTAGACTCAGGCTCTTAGGGTTAGGGTTAGACTCAGGCTCTTAGGGTTAGGGTTAGACTCAGGCTCTTAGGGTGAGGGTTAGACTCAGGCTCTTAGGGTTAGGGTTAGACTCAGGCTCTTAGGGTTAGGGTTCGACTCAGGCTCTTAGGGTTAGGGTTAGACTCAGGCTCTTAGGGTGAGGGTTAGACTCAGGCTCTTCGGGTTAGGGTTAGACTCAGGCTCTTAGGGTGAGGGTTAGACTCAGGCTCTTAGGGTGAGGGTTAGACTCAGGCTCTTAGGGTTAGGGTTAGACTCAGGCTCTTAGGGTGAGGGTTAGACTCAGGCTCTTAGGGTGAGGGTTAGACTCAGGCTCTTCGGGTTAGGGTTAGACTCAGGCTCTTAGGGTTAGGGTTAGACTCAGGCTCTTAGGGTGAGGGTTAGACTCAGGCTCTTAGGGTGAGGGTTAGACTCAGGCTCTTAGGGTTAGGGTTAGACTCAGGCTCTTAGGGTGAGGGTTAGACTCAGGCTCTTAGGGTTAGGGTTAGACTCAGGCTCTTAGGGTGAGGGTTAGACTCAGGCTCTTAGGGTTAGGGTTAGACTCAGGCTCTTAGGGTTAGGGTTCGACTCAGGCTCTTCGGGTTAGGGTTAGACTCAGGCTCTTAGGGTTAGGGTTAGACTCAGGCTCTTAGGGTTAGGGTTAGACTCAGGCTCTTAGGGTTAGGGTTAGACTCAGGCTCTTAGGGTGAGGGTTCGATTCAGGCTCTTAGGGTGAGGGTTAGACTCAGGCTCTTAGGGTGAGGGTTAGACTCAGGCTCTTAGGGTTAGGGTTAGACTCAGGCTCTTAGGGTTAGGGTTAGACTCAGGCTCTTAGGGTTAGGGTTAGACTCAGGCTCTTAGGGTTAGGGTTAGACTCAGGCTCTTAGGGTTAGGGTTAGACTCAGGCTCTTAGGGTTAGGGTTAGACTCAGGCTCTTAGGGTTAGGGTTAGACTCAGGCTCTTTAGGGTTAGGGTTAGACTCAGGCTCTTAGGGTTAGGGTTAGACTCAGGCTCTTAGGGTTAGGGTTAGACTCAGGCTCTTAGGGTGAGGGTTAGACTCAGGCTCTTAGGGTTAGGGTTAGACTCAGGCTCTTAGGGTTAGGGTTAGACTCAGGCTCTTAGGGTTAGGGTTAGACTCAGGCTCTTAGGGTTAGGGTTCGACTCAGGCTCTTCGGGTTAGGGTTCGACTCAGGCTCTTAGGGTGAGGGTTAGACTCAGGCTCTTAGGGTTAGGGTTAGACTCAGGCTCTTAGGGTGAGGGTTAGACTCAGGCTCTTAGGGTTAGGGTTAGACTCAGGCTCTTAGGGTTAGGGTTAGACTCAGGCTCTTAGGGTGAGGGTTAGACTCAGGCTCTTAGGGTTAGGGTTAGACTCAGGCTCTTAGGGTGAGGGTTAGACTCAGGCTCTTAGGCTTAAAGTTATACTCAGGCTCTTAGGGTGAGGGTTAGACTCAGGCTCTTAGGGTGAGGGTTAGACTCAGGCTCTTAGGGTTAGGGTTAGACTCAGGCTCTTAGGGTTAGGGTTAGACTCAGGCTCTTAGGGTTAGGGTTAGACTCAGGCTCTTAGGGTGAGGGTTAGACTCAGGCTCTTAGGGTGAGGGTTAGACTCAGGCTCTTAGGGTTAGGGTTAGACTCAGGCTCTTAGGGTTAGGGTTAGACTCAGGCTCTTAGGGTGAGGGTTAGACTCAGGCTCTTAGGGTTAGGGTTCGACTCAGGCTCTTAGGGTTAGGGTTCGATTCAGGCTCGTAGGGTTAGGATTCGACTCAGGCTCTTAGGGTGAGGGTTAGACTCAGGCTCTTAGGGTGAGGGTTAGACTCAGGCTCTTCGGGTTAGGGTTAGACTCAGGCTCTTACGGTTAGGGTTAGACTCAGGCTCGTAGGGTTAGGGTTAGACTCAGGCTCTTAGGGTAAGGGTTGGACTCAGGCTCTTAGGGTTATGGTTAGACTCAGGCTCTTAGGGTGAGGGTTAGACTCAGGCTCTTAGGGTTAGGGTTAGACTCAGGCTCTTAGGGTGAGGGTTAGACTCAGGCTCTTAGGGTTAGGGTTAGACTCAGGCTCTTAGGGTTAGGGTTAGACTCAGGCTCTTAGGGTGAGGGTTAGACTCAGGCTCTTAGGGTTAGGGTTAGACTCAGGCTCTTAGGGTTAGGGTTAGACTCAGGCTCTTAGGGTTAGGGTTCGACTCAGGCTCTTAGGGTTAGGGTTCGATTCAGGCTCTTAGGGTGAGGGTTAGACTCAGGCTCTTAGGGTTAGGGTTAGACTCAGGCTCTTAGGGTTAGGGTTAGACTCAGGCTCTTAGGGTGAGGGTTCGATTCAGGCTCTTAGGGTGAGGGTTAGACTCAGGCTTTAGGGTGAGGGTTAGACTCAGGCTCTTAGGGTTAGGGTTAGACTCAGGCTCTTAGGGTGAGGGTTAGACTCAGGCTCTTAGGGTTAGGGTTAGACTCAGGCTCTTAGGGTTAGGGTTAGACTCAGGCTCTTAGGGTGAGGGTTAGACTCAGGCTCTTAGGGTTAGGGTTAGACTCAGGCTCTTAGGGTTAGGGTTAGACTCAGGCTCTTTAGGGTTAGGGTTAGACTCAGGCTCTTAGGGTTAGGGTTAGACTCAGGCTCTTAGGGTTAGGGTTAGACTCAGGCTCTTAGGGTGAGGGTTAGACTCAGGCTCTTAGGGTTAGGGTTAGACTCAGGCTCTTAGGGTTAGACTCAGGCTCTTAGGGTTAGGGTTAGACTCAGGCTCTTAGGGTGAGGGTTAGACTCAGGCTCTTCGGGTTAGGGTTAGACTCAGGCTCTTAGGGTGAGGGTTACACTCAGGCTCTTAGGGTGAGGGTTAGACTCAGGCTCTTAGGGTTAGGGTTAGACTCAGGCTCTTAGGGTGAGGGTTAGACTCAGGCTCTTAGGGTGAGGGTTAGACTCAGGCTCGTAGGGTGAGGGTTAGACTCAGGCTCTTAGGGTGAGGGTTAGACTCAGGCTCTTAGGGTTAGGGTTCGACTCAGGCTCTTAGGGTTAGGGTTAGACTCAGGCTCTTAAGGTTAGGGTTAGACTCAGGCTCTTAGGGTGAGGGTTAGACTCAGGCTCTTAGGGTTAGGGTTCGACTCAGGCTCTTAGGGTTAGGGTTCGATTCAGGCTCGTAGGGTTAGGATTCGACTCAGGCTCTTAGGGTTAGGGTTAGACTCAGGCTCTTAGGGTGAGGGTTAGACTCAGGCTCTTCGGGTTAGGGTTAGACTCAGGCTCTTACGGTTAGGGTTAGACTCAGGCTCGTAGGGTTAGGGTTAGACTCAGGCTCTTAGGGTGAGGGTTAGACTCAGGCTCTTAGGGTTATGGTTAGACTCAGGCTCTTAGGGTTAGGGTTAGACTCAGGCTCTTAGGGTTAGGGTTAGACTCAGGCTCTTAGGGTGAGGGTTAGACTCAGGCTCTTAGGGTGAGGGTTAGACTCAGGCTCTTCGGGTTAGGGTTAGACTCAGGCTCTTAGGGTTAGGGTTAGACTCAGGCTCTTAGGGTGAGGGTTAGACTCAGGCTCTTAGGGTTAGGGTTAGACTCAGGCTCTTAGGGTTAGGGTTAGACTCAGGCTCTTAGGGTTAGGGTTAGACTCAGGCTCTTAGGGTTAGGGTTCGACTCAGGCTCTTAGGGTTAGGGTTCGATTCAGGCTCTTAGGGTGAGGGTTCGACTCAGGCTCTTAGGGTGAGGGTTAGACACAGGCTCTTCGGGTTAGGGTTAGACTCAGGCTCTTCGGGTTAGGGTTAGACTCAGGCTCTTAGGGTTAGGGTTAGACTCAGGCTCTTAGGGTGAGGGTTCGATTCAGGCTCTTAGGGTTAGGGTTAGACTCAGGCTCTTAGGCTTAGGGTTAGACTCAGGCTCTTAGGGTTAGGGTTAGACTCAGGCTCTTAGGGTGAGGGTTAGACTCAGGCTCTTAGGGTTAGGGTTAGACTCAGGCTCTTAGGGTTAGGGTTAGACTCAGGCTCTTAGGGTGAGGGTTAGACTCAGGCTCTTAGGGTTAGGGTTAGACTCAGGCTCTTAGGGTTAGGGTTAGACTCAGGCTCTTTAGGGTTAGGGTTAGACTCAGGCTCTTAGGGTTAGGGTTAGACTCAGGCTCTTAGGGTTAGGGTTAGACTCAGGCTCTTAGGGTGAGGGTTAGACTCAGGCTCTTAGGGTTAGGGTTAGACTCAGGCTCTTAGGGTGAGGGTTAGACTCAGGCTCTTAGGGTTAGGGTTAGACTCAGGCTCTTAGGGTTAGGGTTCGACTCAGGCTCTTCGGGTTAGGGTTAGACTCAGGCTCTTAGGGTTAGGGTTAGACTCAGGCTCTTAGGGTTAGGGTTAGACTCAGGCTCTTAGGGTTAGGGTTAGACTCAGGCTCTTAGGGTGAGGGTTCGATTCAGGCTCTTAGGGTGAGGGTTAGACTCAGGCTCTTAGGGTGAGGGTTAGACTCAGGCTCTTAGGGTTAGGGTTAGACTCAGGCTCTTAGGGTGAGGGTTAGACTCAGGCTCTTAGGGTTAGGGTTAGACTCAGGCTCTTAGGGTTAGGGTTAGACTCAGGCTCTTAGGGTGAGGGTTAGACTCAGGCTCTTAGGGTTAGGGTTAGACTCAGGCTCTTAGGGTTAGGGTTAGACTCAGGCTCTTTAGGGTTAGGGTTAGACTCAGGCTCTTAGGGTTAGGGTTAGACTCAGGCTCTTAGGGTTAGAGTTAGACTCAGGCTCTTAGGGTGAGGGTTAGACTCAGGCTCTTAGGGTTAGGGTTAGACTCAGGCTCTTAGGGTGAGGGTTAGACTCAGGCTCTTAGGGTTAGGGTTAGACTCAGGCTCTTAGGGTTAGGGTTCGACTCAGGCTCTTCGGGTTAGGGTTAGACTCAGGCTCTTAGGGTGAGGGTTAGACTCAGGCTCTTAGGGTTAGGGTTAGACTCAGGCTCTTAGGGTTAGGGTTAGACTCAGGCTCTTCGGGTTAGGGTTAGACTCAGGCTCTTAGGGTTAGGGTTAGACTCAGGCTCTTAGGGTGAGGGTTAGACTCAGGCTCTTAGGGTTAGGGTTAGACTCAGGCTCTTAGGGTGAGGGTTAGACTCAGGCTCTTAGGCTTAAAGTTAGACTCAGGCTCTTAGGGTGAGGGTTAGACTCAGGCTCTTAGGGTGAGGGTTAGACTCAGGCTCTTAGGGTGAGGGTTAGACTCAGGCTCTTAGGGTTAGGGTTAGACTCAGGCTCTTAGGGTTAGGGTTAGACTCAGGCTCTTAGGGTGAGGGTTAGACTCAGGCTCTTAGGGTTAGGGTTAGACTCAGGCTCTTAGGGTTAGGGTTAGACTCAGGCTCTTAGGGTTAGGGTTAGACTCAGGCTCTTAGGCTTAGGGTTAGACTCAGGCTCTTAGGCTTAGGGTTAGACTCAGGCTCTTAGGGTTAGGGTTCGATTCAGGCTCTTAGGGTTAGGGTTAGACTCAGGCTCTTAGGGTTAGGGTTAGACTCAGGCTCTTAGGCTTAGGGTTAGACTCAGGCTCTTAGATTAAGGGTTAGACTCAGGCTCTTAGGGTCAGGGTTAGACTCAGGCTCTTAGGGTTAGGGTTAGACTTCAGGCTCTTAGGGTGAGGGTTAGACTCAGACTCTTAGGGTTAGGGTTAGACTCAGGCTCTTAGGGTTAGGGTTAGACTCGGGCTCTTAGGCTTAAAGTTAGACTCAGGCTCTTAGGCTTAAAGTTAGACTCAGGCTCTTAGGCTTAGGGTTAGACTCAGGCTCTTAGGGTTAGGGTTAGACTCAGGCTCTTAGGGTTAGGGTTAGACTCAGGCTCTTAGGGTTAGGGTTAGACTCAGGCTCTTAGGGTTAGGGTTAGACTCAGGCTCTTAGGGTTAGGGTTAGACTCAGGCTCTTAGGGTGAGGGTTAGACTCAGGCTCTTAGGGTGAGGGTTAGACTCAGGCTCTTAGGGTTAGGGTTAGACTCAGGCTCTTAGGGTTAGGGTTAGACTCAGGCTCTTAGGGTGAGGGTTAGACTCAGGCTCTTAGGGTTAGGGTTAGACTCAGGCTCTTAGGGTTAGGGTTAGACTCAGGCTCTTAGGGTGAGGGTTAGACTCAGGCTCTTAGGGTTAGGGTTAGACTCAGGCTCTTAGGGTTAGGGTTAGACTCAGGCTCTTAGGGTGAGGGTTAGACTCAGGCTCTTAGGGTTAGGGTTAGACTCAGGCTCTTAGGGTTAGGGTTCGACTCAGGCTCTTAGGGTTAGGGTTAGACTCAGGCTCTTAGGGTGAGGGTTAGACTCAGGCTCTTCGGGTTAGGGTTAGACTCAGGCTCTTAGGGTGAGGGTTACACTCAGGCTCTTAGGGTGAGGGTTAGACTCAGGCTCTTAGGGTTAGGGTTAGACTCAGGCTCTTAGGGTGAGGGTTAGACTCAGGCTCTTAGGGTGAGGGTTAGACTCAGGCTCTTCGGGTTAGGGTTAGACTCAGGCTCTTAGGGTTAGGGTTAGACTCAGGCTCTTAGGGTGAGGGTTAGACTCAGGCTCTTAGGGTGAGGGTTAGACTCAGGCTCTTAGGGTTATGGTTAGACTCAGGCTCTTAGGGTTAGGGTTAGACTCAGGCTCTTAGGGTTAGGGTTAGACTCAGGCTCTTAGGGTGAGGGTTAGACTCAGGCTCTTAGGGTGAGGGTTAGACTCAGGCTCTTAGGGTTAGGGTTAGACTCAGGCTCTTAGGGTTAGGGTTAGACTCAGGCTCTTAGGGTTAGGGTTAGACTCAGGCTCTTAGGGTGAGGGTTAGACTCAGGCTCTTAGGGTTAGGGTTAGACTCAGGCTCTTAGGGTTAGGGTTAGACTCAGGCTCTTAGGGTTAGGGTTAGACTCAGGCTCTTAGGGTTAGGGTTCGACTCAGGCTCTTAGGGTTAGGGTTAGACTCAGGCTCTTAGGGTGAGGGTTAGACTCAGGCTCTTAGGGTGAGGGTTAGATTCAGGCTCTTAGGGTTAGGGTTAGACTCAGGCTCTTAGGGTTAGGGTTAGACTCAGGCTCTTCGGGTTAGGGTTAGACTCAGGCTCTTAGGGTGAGGGTTAGACTCAGGCTCTTAGGGTGAGGGTTAGACTCAGGCTCTTAGGGTTAGGGTTAGACTCAGGCTCTTAGGGTTAGGGTTAGACTCAGGCTCTTAGGGTGAGGGTTAGACTCAGGCTCTTAGGGTGAGGGTTAGACTCAGGCTCTTAGGGTGAGGGTTAGACTCAGGCTCTTAGGGTTAGGGTTCGACTCAGGCTCTTAGGGTTAGGGTTAGACTCAGGCTCTTAAGGTTAGGGTTAGACTCAGGCTCTTAGGGTGAGGGTTAGACTCAGGCTCTTAGGGTTAGGGTTAGACTCAGGCTCTTAGGGTTAGGGTTAGACTCAGGCTCTTAGGGTTAGGGTTCGATTCAGGCTCTTAGGGTGAGGGTTAGACTCAGGCTCTTAGGGTGAGGGTTAGATTCAGGCTCTTAGGGTTAGGGTTAGACTCAGGCTCTTAGGGTTAGGGTTAGACTCAGGCTCTTAGGGTTAGGGTTAGACTCAGGCTCTTAGGGTGAGGGTTCGATTCAGGCTCTTAGGGTGAGGGTTAGACTCAGGCTCTTAGGGTGAGGGTTAGACTCAGGCTCTTAGGGTGAGGGTTAGACTCAGGCTCTTAGGGTTAGGGTTAGACTCAGGCTCTTAGGGTTAGGGTTAGACTCAGGCTCTTAGGGTTAGGGTTAGACTCAGGCTCTTAGGGTTAGGGTTAGACTCAGGCTCTTTAGGGTTAGGGTTAGACTCAGGCTCTTAGGGTTAGGGTTAGACTCAGGCTCTTAGGGTTAGGGTTAGACTCAGGCTCTTAGGGTGAGGGTTAGACTCAGGCTCTTAGGGTTAGGGTTAGACTCAGGCTCTTAGGGTGAGGGTTAGACTCAGGCTCTTAGGGTTAGGGTTAGACTCAGGCTCTTAGGGTTAGGGTTCGACTCAGGCTCTTCGGGTTAGGGTTAGACTCAGGCTCTTAGGGTTAGGGTTAGACTCAGGCTCTTAGGGTTAGGGTTAGACTCAGGCTCTTAGGGTTAGGGTTAGACTCAGGCTCTTAGGGTGAGGGTTCGATTCAGGCTCTTAGGGTGAGGGTTAGACTCAGGCTCTTAGGGTGAGGGTTAGACTCAGGCTCTTAGGGTTAGGGTTAGACTCAGGCTCTTAGGGTTAGGGTTAGACTCAGGCTCTTAGGGTTAGGGTTAGACTCAGGCTCTTAGGGTTAGGGTTAGACTCAGGCTCTTAGGGTGAGGGTTAGACTCAGGCTCTTAGGGTTAGGGTTAGACTCAGGCTCTTAGGGTTAGGGTTAGACTCAGGCTCTTTAGGGTTAGGGTTAGACTCAGGCTCTTAGGGTTAGGGTTAGACTCAGGCTCTTAGGGTTAGGGTTAGACTCAGGCTCTTAGGGTGAGGGTTAGACTCAGGCTCTTAGGGTTAGGGTTAGACTCAGGCTCTTAGGGTGAGGGTTAGACTCAGGCTCTTAGGGTTAGGGTTAGACTCAGGCTCTTAGGGTTAGGGTTCGACTCAGGCTCTTCGGGTTAGGGTTCGACTCAGGCTCTTAGGGTGAGGGTTAGACTCAGGCTCTTAGGGTTAGGGTTAGACTCAGGCTCTTAGGGTGAGGGTTAGACTCAGGCTCTTAGGGTTAGGGTTAGACTCAGGCTCTTAGGGTTAGGGTTAGACTCAGGCTCTTAGGGTGAGGGTTAGACTCAGGCTCTTAGGGTTAGGGTTAGACTCAGGCTCTTAGGGTGAGGGTTAGACTCAGGCTCTTAGGCTTAAAGTTATACTCAGGCTCTTAGGGTGAGGGTTAGACTCAGGCTCTTAGGGTGAGGGTTAGACTCAGGCTCTTAGGGTTAGGGTTAGACTCAGGCTCTTAGGGTTAGGGTTAGACTCAGGCTCTTAGGGTTAGGGTTAGACTCAGGCTCTTAGGGTTAGGGTTAGACTCAGGCTCTTAGGGTGAGGGTTAGACTCAGGCTCTTAGGGTTAGGGTTAGACTCAGGCTCTTAGGGTTAGGGTTAGACTCAGGCTCTTAGGGTGAGGGTTAGACTCAGGCTCTTAGGGTTAGGGTTCGACTCAGGCTCTTAGGGTTAGGGTTCGATTCAGGCTCGTAGGGTTAGGATTCGACTCAGGCTCTTAGGGTTAGGGTTAGACTCAGGCTCTTAGGGTGAGGGTTAGACTCAGGCTCTTAGGGTGAGGGTTAGACTCAGGCTCTTACGGTTAGGGTTAGACTCAGGCTCGTAGGGTTAGGGTTAGACTCAGGCTCTTAGGGTAAGGGTTGGACTCAGGCTCTTAGGGTTATGGTTAGACTCAGGCTCTTAGGGTGAGGGTTAGACTCAGGCTCTTAGGGTGAGGGTTAGACTCAGGCTCTTAGGGTTAGGGTTCGACTCAGGCTCTTAGGGTTAGGGTTCGATTCAGGCTCTTAGGGTGAGGGTTAGACTCAGGCTCTTAGGGTGAGGGTTAGATTCAGGCTCTTAGGGTTAGGGTTAGACTCAGGCTCTTAGGGTTAGGGTTAGACTCAGGCTCTTCGGGTTAGGGTTAGACTCAGGCTCTTAGGGTGAGGGTTAGACTCAGGCTCTTAGGGTGAGGGTTAGACTCAGGCTCTTAGGGTTAGGGTTAGACTCAGGCTCTTAGGGTGAGGGTTAGACTCAGGCTCTTAGGGTGAGGGTTAGACTCAGGCTCTTCGGGTTAGGGTTAGACTCAGGCTCTTAGGGTTAGGGTTAGACTCAGGCTCTTAGGGTGAGGGTTAGACTCAGGCTCTTAGGGTGAGGGTTAGACTCAGGCTCTTAGGGTGAGGGTTAGACTCAGGCTCTTAGGGTGAGGGTTAGACTCAGGCTCTTAGGGTTAGGGTTAGACTCAGGCTCTTAAGGTTAGGGTTAGACTCAGGCTCTTAGGGTGAGGGTTAGACTCAGGCTCTTAGGGTTAGGGTTAGACTCAGGCTCTTAGGGTTAGGGTTAGACTCAGGCTCTTAGGGTTAGGGTTCGATTCAGGCTCTTAGGGTGAGGGTTAGACTCAGGCTCTTAGGGTGAGGGTTAGATTCAGGCTCTTAGGGTTAGGGTTAGACTCAGGCTCTTAGGGTTAGGGTTAGACTCAGGCTCTTAGGGTTAGGGTTAGACTCAGGCTCTTAGGGTGAGGGTTAGACTCAGGCTCTTAGGGTGAGGGTTAGACTCAGGCTCTTAGGGTGAGGGTTAGACTCAGGCTCTTAGGGTGAGGGTTAGACTCAGGCTCTTAGGGTTAGGGTTAGACTCAGGCTCTTAGGGTTAGGGTTAGACTCAGGCTCTTAGGGTGAGGGTTAGACTCAGGCTCTTAGGGTTAGGGTTAGACTCAGGCTCTTAGGGTTAGGGTTAGACTCAGGCTCTTTAGGGTTAGGGTTAGACTCAGGCTCTTAGGGTTAGGGTTAGACTCAGGCTCTTAGGGTTAGGGTTAGACTCAGGCTCTTAGGGTGAGGGTTAGACTCAGGCTCTTAGGGTTAGGGTTAGACTCAGGCTCTTAGGGTGAGGGTTAGACTCAGGCTCTTAGGGTTAGGGTTAGACTCAGGCTCTTAGGGTTAGGGTTCGACTCAGGCTCTTCGGGTTAGGGTTAGACTCAGGCTCTTCGGGTTAGGGTTAGACTCAGGCTCTTAGGGTTAGGGTTAGACTCAGGCTCTTAGGGTTAGGGTTAGACTCAGGCTCTTAGGGTGAGGGTTCGATTCAGGCTCTTAGGGTGAGGGTTAGACTCAGGCTCTTAGGGTGAGGGTTAGACTCAGGCTCTTAGGGTTAGGGTTAGACTCAGGCTCTTAGGGTTAGGGTTAGACTCAGGCTCTTAGGGTTAGGGTTAGACTCAGGCTCTTAGGGTTAGGGTTAGACTCAGGCTCTTAGGGTGAGGGTTAGACTCAGGCTCTTAGGGTTAGGGTTAGACTCAGGCTCTTAGGGTTAGGGTTAGACTCAGGCTCTTTAGGGTTAGGGTTAGACTCAGGCTCTTAGGGTTAGGGTTAGACTCAGGCTCTTAGGGTGAGGGTTAGACTCAGGCTCTTAGGGTTAGGGTTAGACTCAGGCTCTTAGGGTGAGGGTTAGACTCAGGCTCTTAGGGTTAGGGTTAGACTCAGGCTCTTAGGGTTAGGGTTCGACTCAGGCTCTTCGGGTTAGGGTTCGACTCAGGCTCTTAGGGTGAGGGTTAGACTCAGGCTCTTAGGGTTAGGGTTAGACTCAGGCTCTTAGGGTGAGGGTTAGACTCAGGCTCTTAGGGTTAGGGTTAGACTCAGGCTCTTAGGGTTAGGGTTAGACTCAGGCTCTTAGGGTGAGGGTTAGACTCAGGCTCTTAGGGTTAGGGTTAGACTCAGGCTCTTAGGGTGAGGGTTAGACTCAGGCTCTTAGGGTGAGGGTTAGACTCAGGCTCTTAGGGTTAGGGTTAGACTCAGGCTCTTAGGGTTAGGGTTAGACTCAGGCTCTTAGGGTTAGGGTTAGACTCAGGCTCTTAGGGTTAGGGTTAGACTCAGGCTCTTAGGGTGAGGGTTAGACTCAGGCTCTTAGGGTTAGGGTTAGACTCAGGCTCTTAGGGTTAGGGTTAGACTCAGGCTCTTAGGGTGAGGGTTAGACTCAGGCTCTTAGGGTTAGGGTTCGACTCAGGCTCTTAGGGTTAGGGTTCGATTCAGGCTCGTAGGGTTAGGATTCGACTCAGGCTCTTAGGGTTAGGGTTAGACTCAGGCTCTTAGGGTGAGGGTTAGACTCAGGCTCTTCGGGTTAGGGTTAGACTCAGGCTCTTACGGTTAGGGTTAGACTCAGGCTCGTAGGGTTAGGGTTAGACTCAGGCTCTTAGGGTAAGGGTTGGACTCAGGCTCTTAGGGTTATGGTTAGACTCAGGCTCTTAGGGTGAGGGTTAGACTCAGGCTCTTAGGGTTAGGGTTAGACTCAGGCTCTTAGGGTTAGGGTTAGACTCAGGCTCTTAGGGTTAGGGTTAGACTCAGGCTCTTAGGGTGAGGGTTAGACTCAGGCTCTTAGGGTTAGGGTTAGACTCAGGCTCTTAGGGTTAGGGTTAGACTCAGGCTCTTAGGGTGAGGGTTAGACTCAGGCTCTTAGGGTGAGGGTTAGACTCAGGCTCTTAGGGTTAGGGTTAGACTCAGGCTCTTAGGGTTAGGGTTAGACTCAGGCTCTTAGGGTTAGGGTTCGACTCAGGCTCTTAGGGTTAGGGTTCGATTCAGGCTCTTAGGGTGAGGGTTAGACTCAGGCTCTTAGGGTGAGGGTTAGACTCAGGCTCTTAGGGTGAGGGTTAGACTCAGGCTCTTAGGGTTAGGGTTAGACTCAGGCTCTTAGGGTTAGGGTTAGACTCAGGCTCTTAGGGTGAGGGTTCGATTCAGGCTCTTAGGGTTAGGGTTAGACTCAGGCTCTTAGGGTGAGGGTTAGACTCAGGCTCTTAGGGTTAGGGTTAGACTCAGGCTCTTAGGGTGAGGGTTAGACTCAGGCTCTTAGGGTTAGGGTTAGACTCAGGCTCTTAGGGTTAGGGTTAGACTCAGGCTCTTAGGGTGAGGGTTAGACTCAGGCTCTTAGGGTTAGGGTTAGACTCAGGCTCTTAGGGTTAGGGTTAGACTCAGGCTCTTTAGGGTTAGGGTTAGACTCAGGCTCTTAGGGTTAGGGTTAGACTCAGGCTCTTAGGGTGAGGGTTAGACTCAGGCTCTTAGGGTTAGGGTTAGACTCAGGCTCTTAGGGTTAGACTCAGGCTCTTAGGGTTAGGGTTAGACTCAGGCTCTTAGGGTGAGGGTTAGACTCAGGCTCTTAGGGTTAGGGTTAGACTCAGGCTCTTAGGGTGAGGGTTACACTCAGGCTCTTAGGGTGAGGGTTAGACTCAGGCTCTTAGGGTTAGGGTTAGACTCAGGCTCTTAGGGTGAGGGTTAGACTCAGGCTCTTAGGGTGAGGGTTAGACTCAGGCTCGTAGGGTGAGGGTTAGACTCAGGCTCTTAGGGTGAGGGTTAGACTCAGGCTCTTAGGGTTAGGGTTCGACTCAGGCTCTTAGGGTTAGGGTTAGACTCAGGCTCTTAAGGTTAGGGTTAGACTCAGGCTCTTAGGGTGAGGGTTAGACTCAGGCTCTTAGGGTTAGGGTTCGACTCAGGCTCTTAGGGTTAGGGTTCGATTCAGGCTCGTAGGGTTAGGATTCGACTCAGGCTCTTAGGGTTAGGGTTAGACTCAGGCTCTTAGGGTGAGGGTTAGACTCAGGCTCTTCGGGTTAGGGTTAGACTCAGGCTCTTAGGGTTAGGGTTAGACTCAGGCTCGTAGGGTGAGGGTTAGACTCAGGCTCTTAGGGTTAGGGTTAGACTCAGGCTCTTAGGGTGAGGGTTAGACTCAGGCTCTTCGGGTTAGGGTTAGACTCAGGCTCTTACGGTTAGGGTTAGACTCAGGCTCGTAGGGTTAGGGTTAGACTCAGGCTCTTAGGGTAAGGGTTGGACTCAGGCTCTTAGGGTTATGGTTAGACTCAGGCTCTTAGGGTGAGGGTTAGACTCAGGCTCTTAGGGTTAGGGTTAGACTCAGGCTCTTAGGGTTAGGGTTAGACTCAGGCTCTTAGGGTTAGGGTTAGACTCAGGCTCTTAGGGTGAGGGTTAGACTCAGGCTCTTAGGGTTAGGGTTAGACTCAGGCTCTTAGGGTTAGGGTTAGACTCAGGCTCTTAGGGTGAGGGTTAGACTCAGGCTCTTAGGGTGAGGGTTAGACTCAGGCTCTTAGGGTTAGGGTTAGACTCAGGCTCTTAGGGTTAGGGTTAGACTCAGGCTCTTAGGGTTAGGGTTCGACTCAGGCTCTTAGGGTTAGGGTTCGATTCAGGCTCTTAGGGTGAGGGTTAGACTCAGGCTCTTAGGGTGAGGGTTAGACTCAGGCTCTTAGGGTTAGGGTTAGACTCAGGCTCTTAGGGTTAGGGTTAGACTCAGGCTCTTAGGGTTAGGGTTAGACTCAGGCTCTTAGGGTGAGGGTTCGATTCAGGCTCTTAGGGTTAGGGTTAGACTCAGGCTCTTAGGGTGAGGGTTAGACTCAGGCTCTTAGGGTTAGGGTTAGACTCAGGCTCTTAGGGTGAGGGTTAGACTCAGGCTCTTAGGGTTAGGGTTAGACTCAGGCTCTTAGGGTTAGGGTTAGACTCAGGCTCTTAGGGTGAGGGTTAGACTCAGGCTCTTAGGGTTAGGGTTAGACTCAGGCTCTTAGGGTTAGGGTTAGACTCAGGCTCTTTAGGGTTAGGGTTAGACTCAGGCTCTTAGGGTTAGGGTTAGACTCAGGCTCTTAGGGTGAGGGTTAGACTCAGGCTCTTAGGGTTAGGGTTAGACTCAGGCTCTTAGGGTTAGACTCAGGCTCTTAGGGTTAGGGTTAGACTCAGGCTCTTAGGGTGAGGGTTAGACTCAGGCTCTTAGGGTTAGGGTTAGACTCAGGCTCTTAGGGTGAGGGTTACACTCAGGCTCTTAGGGTGAGGGTTAGACTCAGGCTCTTAGGGTTAGGGTTCGATTCAGGCTCGTAGGGTTAGGATTCGACTCAGGCTCTTAGGGTTAGGGTTAGACTCAGGCTCTTAGGGTGAGGGTTAGACTCAGGCTCTTAGGGTGAGGGTTAGACTCAGGCTCTTAGGGTTAGGGTTAGACTCAGGCTCGTAGGGTTAGGGTTAGACTCAGGCTCTTAGGGTAAGGGTTGGACTCAGGCTCTTAGGGTTATGGTTAGACTCAGGCTCTTAGGGTTAGGGTTAGACTCAGGCTCTTAGGGTTAGGGTTAGACTCAGGCTCTTAAGGTTAGGGTTAGACTCAGGCTCTTAGGGTGAGGGTTAGACTCAGGCTCTTAGGGTGAGGGTTAGACTCAGGCTCTTAGGGTTAGGGTTAGACTCAGGCTCTTAGGGTTAGGGTTAGACTCAGGCTCTTAGGGTTAGGGTTAGACTCAGGCTCTTAGGGTTAGGGTTCGACTCAGGCTCTTAGGGTTAGGGTTCGATTCAGGCTCTTAGGGTGAGGGTTAGACTCAGGCTCTTAGGGTGAGGGTTAGATTCAGGCTCTTAGGGTTAGGGTTAGACTCAGGCTCTTAGGGTTAGGGTTAGACTCAGGCTCTTAGGGTTAGGGTTAGACTCAGGCTCTTAGGGTGAGGGTTCGATTCAGGCTCTTAGGGTGAGGGTTAGACTCAGGCTCTTAGGCTTAGGGTTAGACTCAGGCTCTTAGGGTTAGGGTTAGACTCAGGCTCTTAGGGTGAGGGTTAGACTCAGGCTCTTAGGGTTAGGGTTAGACTCAGGCTCTTAGGGTTAGGGTTAGACTCAGGCTCTTAGGGTTAGGGTTAGACTCAGGCTCTTAGGGTTAGGGTTAGACTCAGGCTCTTAGGGTTAGGGTTAGACTCAGGCTCTTTAGGGTTAGGGTTAGACTCAGGCTCTTAGGGTTAGGGTTAGACTCAGGCTCTTAGGGTTAGGGTTAGACTCAGGCTCTTAGGGTGAGGGTTAGACTCAGGCTCTTAGGGTTAGGGTTAGACTCAGGCTCTTAGGGTGAGGGTTAGACTCAGGCTCTTAGGGTTAGGGTTAGACTCAGGCTCTTAGGGTTAGGGTTCGACTCAGGCTCTTCGGGTTAGGGTTAGACTCAGGCTCTTAGGGTTAGGGTTAGACTCAGGCTCTTAGGGTTAGGGTTAGACTCAGGCTCTTAGGGTTAGGGTTAGACTCAGGCTCTTAGGGTGAGGGTTCGATTCAGGCTCTTAGGGTGAGGGTTAGACTCAGGCTCTTAGGGTGAGGGTTAGACTCAGGCTCTTAGGGTTAGGGTTAGACTCAGGCTCTTAGGGTTAGGGTTAGACTCAGGCTCTTAGGGTGAGGGTTAGACTCAGGCTCTTAGGGTTAGGGTTAGACTCAGGCTCTTAGGGTTAGGGTTAGACTCAGGCTCTTTAGGGTTAGGGTTAGACTCAGGCTCTTAGGGTTAGGGTTAGACTCAGGCTCTTAGGGTTAGGGTTAGACTCAGGCTCTTAGGGTGAGGGTTAGACTCAGGCTCTTAGGGTTAGGGTTAGACTCAGGCTCTTAGGGTGAGGGTTAGACTCAGGCTCTTAGGGTTAGGGTTAGACTCAGGCTCTTAGGGTTAGGGTTCGACTCAGGCTCTTCGGGTTAGGGTTAGACTCAGGCTCTTAGGGTGAGGGTTAGACTCAGGCTCTTAGGGTTAGGGTTAGACTCAGGCTCTTCGGGTTAGGGTTAGACTCAGGCTCTTCGGGTTAGGGTTAGACTCAGGCTCTTAGGGTTAGGGTTAGACTCAGGCTCTTAGGGTGAGGGTTAGACTCAGGCTCTTAGGGTTAGGGTTAGACTCAGGCTCTTAGGGTGAGGGTTAGACTCAGGCTCTTAGGCTTAAAGTTAGACACAGGCTCTTAGGGTGAGGGTTAGACTCAGGCTCTTAGGGTGAGGGTTAGACTCAGGCTCTTAGGGTTAGGGTTAGACTCAGGCTCTTAGGGTTAGGGTTAGACTCAGGCTCTTAGGGTTAGGGTTAGACTCAGGCTCTTAGGGTGAGGGTTAGACTCAGGCTCTTAGGGTTAGGGTTAGACTCAGGCTCTTAGGGTTAGGGTTAGACTCAGGCTCTTAGGGTTAGGGTTAGACTCAGGCTCTTAGGGTTAGGGTTAGACTCAGGCTCTTAGGGTTAGGGTTAGACTCAGGCTCTTAGGCTTAGGGTTAGACTCAGGCTCTTAGGGTTAGGGTTCGATTCAGGCTCTTAGGGTTAGGGTTAGACTCAGGCTCTTAGGGTTAGGGTTAGACTCAGGCTCTTAGGCTTAGGGTTAGACTCAGGCTCTTAGATTAAGGGTTAGACTCAGGCTCTTCGGGTTAGGGTTAGACTCAGGCTCTTAGGGTTAGGGTTAGACTTCAGGCTCTTAGGGTGAGGGTTAGACTCAGACTCTTAGGGTTAGGGTTAGACTCAGGCTCTTAGGGTTAGGGTTAGACTCGGGCTCTTAGGCTTAAAGTTAGACTCAGGCTCTTAGGCTTAAAGTTAGACTCAGGCTCTTAGGGTTAGGGTTAGACTCAGGCTCTTAGGGTTAGGGTTAGACTCAGGCTCTTAGGGTGATGGTTAGACTCAGGCTCTTAGGGTTAGGGTTAGACTCAGGCTCTTAGGGTTAGGGTTAGACTCAGGCTCTTAGGGTGAGGGTTAGACTCAGGCTCTTAGGGTGAGGGTTAGACTCAGGCTCTTAGGGTTAGGGTTAGACTCAGGCTCTTAGGGTTAGGGTTAGACTCAGGCTCTTAGGGTGAGGGTTAGACTCAGGCTCTTAGGGTTAGGGTTAGACTCAGGCTCTTAGGGTTAGGGTTAGACTCAGGCTCTTTAGGGTTAGGGTTAGACTCAGGCTCTTAGGGTTAGGGTTAGACTCAGGCTCTTAGGGTTAGGGTTAGACTCAGGCTCTTAGGGTGAGGGTTAGACTCAGGCTCTTAGGGTTAGGGTTAGACTCAGGCTCTTAGGGTTAGGGTTCGACTCAGGCTCTTAGGGTTAGGGTTAGACTCAGGCTCTTAGGGTGAGGGTTAGACTCAGGCTCTTCGGGTTAGGGTTAGACTCAGGCTCTTAGGGTGAGGGTTACACTCAGGCTCTTAGGGTGAGGGTTAGACTCAGGCTCTTAGGGTTAGGGTTAGACTCAGGCTCTTAGGGTGAGGGTTAGACTCAGGCTCTTAGGGTGAGGGTTAGACTCAGGCTCTTCGGGTTAGGGTTAGACTCAGGCTCTTAGGGTTAGGGTTAGACTCAGGCTCTTAGGGTGAGGGTTAGACTCAGGCTCTTAGGGTGAGGGTTAGACTCAGGCTCTTAGGGTGAGGGTTAGACTCAGGCTCTTAGGGTTAGGGTTCGACTCAGGCTCTTAGGGTTAGGGTTAGACTCAGGCTCTTAAGGTTAGGGTTAGACTCAGGCTCTTAGGGTGAGGGTTAGACTCAGGCTCTTAGGGTTAGGGTTCGACTCAGGCTCTTAGGGTTAGGGTTCGATTCAGGCTCGTAGGGTTAGGATTCGACTCAGGCTCTTAGGGTTAGGGTTAGACTCAGGCTCTTAGGGTGAGGGTTAGACTCAGGCTCTTCGGGTTAGGGTTAGACTCAGGCTCTTACGGTTAGGGTTAGACTCAGGCTCGTAGGGTTAGGGTTAGACTCAGGCTCTTAGGGTAAGGGTTGGACTCAGGCTCTTAGGGTTATGGTTAGACTCAGGCTCTTAGGGTTAGGGTTAGACTCAGGCTCTTAGGGTTAGGGTTAGACTCAGGCTCTTAGGGTGAGGGTTAGACTCAGGCTCTTAGGGTGAGGGTTAGACTCAGGCTCTTAGGGTTAGGGTTAGACTCAGGCTCTTAGGGTTAGGGTTAGACTCAGGCTCTTAGGGTTAGGGTTAGACTCAGGCTCTTAGGGTGAGGGTTAGACTCAGGCTCTTAGGGTTAGGGTTAGACTCAGGCTCTTAGGGTTAGGGTTAGACTCAGGCTCTTAGGGTTAGGGTTAGACTCAGGCTCTTAGGGTTAGGGTTCGACTCAGGCTCTTAGGGTTAGGGTTCGATTCAGGCTCTTAGGGTGAGGGTTAGACTCAGGCTCTTAGGGTGAGGGTTAGATTCAGGCTCTTAGGGTTAGGGTTAGACTCAGGCTCTTAGGGTTAGGGTTAGACTCAGGCTCTTCGGGTTAGGGTTAGACTCAGGCTCTTAGGGTGAGGGTTACACTCAGGCTCTTAGGGTGAGGGTTAGACTCAGGCTCTTAGGGTTAGGGTTAGACTCAGGCTCTTAGGGTGAGGGTTAGACTCAGGCTCTTAGGGTGAGGGTTAGACTCAGGCTCTTCGGGTTAGGGTTAGACTCAGGCTCTTAGGGTTAGGGTTAGACTCAGGCTCTTAGGGTGAGGGTTAGACTCAGGCTCTTAGGGTGAGGGTTAGACTCAGGCTCTTAGGGTGAGGGTTAGACTCAGGCTCTTAGGGTTAGGGTTCGACTCAGGCTCTTAGGGTTAGGGTTAGACTCAGGCTCTTAAGGTTAGGGTTAGACTCAGGCTCTTAGGGTGAGGGTTAGACTCAGGCTCTTAGGGTTAGGGTTCGACTCAGGCTCTTAGGGTTAGGGTTCGATTCAGGCTCGTAGGGTTAGGATTCGACTCAGGCTCTTAGGGTTAGGGTTAGACTCAGGCTCTTAGGGTGAGGGTTAGACTCAGGCTCTTCGGGTTAGGGTTAGACTCAGGCTCTTACGGTTAGGGTTAGACTCAGGCTCGTAGGGTTAGGGTTAGACTCAGGCTCTTAGGGTAAGGGTTGGACTCAGGCTCTTAGGGTTATGGTTAGACTCAGGCTCTTAGGGTTAGGGTTAGACTCAGGCTCTTAGGGTTAGGGTTAGACTCAGGCTCTTAGGGTGAGGGTTAGACTCAGGCTCTTAGGGTGAGGGTTAGACTCAGGCTCTTAGGGTTAGGGTTAGACTCAGGCTCTTAGGGTTAGGGTTAGACTCAGGCTCTTAGGGTGAGGGTTAGACTCAGGCTCTTAGGGTTAGGGTTAGACTCAGGCTCTTAGGGTGAGGGTTAGACTCAGGCTCTTAGGGTTAGGGTTAGACTCAGGCTCTTAGGGTTAGGGTTAGACTCAGGCTCTTTAGGGTTAGGGTTAGACTCAGGCTCTTAGGGTTAGGGTTAGACTCAGGCTCTTAGGGTTAGGGTTAGACTCAGGCTCTTAGGGTGAGGGTTAGACTCAGGCTCTTAGGGTTAGGGTTAGACTCAGGCTCTTAGGGTTAGGGTTAGACTCAGGCTCTTAGGGTTAGGGTTAGACTCAGGCTCTTAGGGTTAGGGTTCGACTCAGGCTCTTCGGGTTAGGGTTAGACTCAGGCTCTTAGGGTTAGGGTTAGACTCAGGCTCTTAGGGTTAGGGTTAGACTCAGGCTCTTAGGGTTAGGGTTAGACTCAGGCTCTTAGGGTGAGGGTTCGATTCAGGCTCTTAGGGTGAGGGTTAGACTCAGGCTCTTAGGGTGAGGGTTAGACTCAGGCTCTTAGGGTTAGGGTTAGACTCAGGCTCTTAGGGTGAGGGTTAGACTCAGGCTCTTAGGGTTAGGGTTAGACTCAGGCTCTTAGGGTTAGGGTTAGACTCAGGCTCTTAGGGTGAGGGTTAGACTCAGGCTCTTAGGGTTAGGGTTAGACTCAGGCTCTTAGGGTTAGGGTTAGACTCAGGCTCTTTAGGGTTAGGGTTAGACTCAGGCTCTTAGGGTTAGGGTTAGACTCAGGCTCTTAGGGTTAGGGTTAGACTCAGGCTCTTAGGGTGAGGGTTAGACTCAGGCTCTTAGGCTTAAAGTTAGACTCAGGCTCTTAGGGTGAGGGTTAGACTCAGGCTCTTAGGGTGAGGGTTAGACTCAGGCTCTTAGGGTTAGGGTTAGACTCAGGCTCTTAGGGTTAGGGTTAGACTCAGGCTCTTAGGGTTAGGGTTAGACTCAGGCTCTTAGGGTTAGGGTTAGACTCAGGCTCTTAGGGTGAGGGTTAGACTCAGGCTCTTAGGGTTAGGGTTAGACTCAGGCTCTTAGGGTTAGGGTTAGACTCAGGCTCTTAGGGTTAGGGTTAGACTCAGGCTCTTAGGGTTAGGGTTAGACTCAGGCTCTTAGGCTTAGGGTTAGACTCAGGCTCTTAGGCTTAGGGTTAGACTCAGGCTCTTAGGGTTAGGGTTCGATTCAGGCTCTTAGGGTTAGGGTTAGACTCAGGCTCTTAGGCTTAGGGTTAGACTCAGGCTCTTAGGCTTAGGGTTAGACTCAGGCTCTTAGGGTTAGGGTTAGACTCAGGCTCTTAGGGTTAGGGTTAGACTTCAGGCTCTTAGGGTGAGGGTTAGACTCAGACTCTTAGGGTTAGGGTTAGACTCAGGCTCTTAGGGTTAGGGTTAGACTCGGGCTCTTAGGCTTAAAGTTAGACTCAGGCTCTTAGGCTTAAAGTTAGACTCAGGCTCTTAGGCTTAGGGTTAGACTCAGGCTCTTAGGGTTAGGGTTAGACTCAGGCTCTTAGGGTTAGGGTTAGACTCAGGCTCTTAGGGTTAGGGTTAGACTCAGGCTCTTAGGGTGAGGGTTAGACTCAGGCTCTTAGGGTGAGGGTTAGACTCAGGCTCTTAGGGTTAGGGTTAGACTCAGGCTCTTAGGGTTAGGGTTAGACTCAGGCTCTTAGGGTGAGGGTTAGACTCAGGCTCTTAGGGTTAGGGTTAGACTCAGGCTCTTAGGGTGAGGGTTAGACTCAGGCTCTTAGGGTTAGGGTTAGACTCAGGCTCTTAGGGTGAGGGTTAGACTCAGGCTCTTAGGGTGAGGGTTAGACTCAGGCTCTTAGGGTGAGGGTTAACTCAGGCTCTTTAGGGTTAGGGTTAGACTCAGGCTCTTAGGGTTAGGGTTAGACTCAGGCTCTTAGGGTTAGGGTTAGACTCAGGCTCTTAGGGTTAGGGTTAGACTCAGGCTCTTAGGGTTAGGGTTAGACTCAGGCTCTTAGGGTTAGGGTTATACTCAGGCTCTTAGGGTTAGGGTTAGACTCAGGCTCTTAGGGTTAGGGTTAGACTCAGGCTCTTAGGGTTAGGGTTAGACTTCAGGCTCTTAGGGTGAGGGTTAGACTCAGACTCTTAGGGTTAGGGTTAGACTTCAGGCTCTTAGGGTGAGGGTTAGACTCAGGCTCTTAGGGTTAGGGTTAGACTCAGGCTCTTAGGGTTAGGGTTAGACTCAGGCTCTTAGGGTGAGGGTTAGACTCAGGCTCTTAGGGTTAGGGTTAGACTCAGGCTCTTAGGGTTAGGGTTAGACTTCAGGCTCTTAGGGTTACGGTTAGACTCAGGCTCTTAGGGTTAGGGTTAGACTCAGGCTCTTAGGCTTAGGGTTAGACTCAGGCTCTTAGGGTTAGGGTTCGATTCAGGCTCGTAGGGTTAGGGTTCGACTCAGGCTCTTAGGGTGAGGGTTAGACTCAGGCTCTTAGGGTTAGGGTTAGACTCAGGCTCTTAGGGTTAGGGTTAGACTCAGGCTCTTAGGGTTAGGGTTAGACTCAGGCTCTTAGGGTTAGGGTTAGACTTAGGCTCTTAGGGTTAGGGTTCGACTCAGGCTCTTAGGGTTAGGGTTCGATTCAGGCTCGTAGGGTGAGGGTGCGACTCAGGCTCTTAGGGTTAGGGTTCGATTCAGGCTCGTAGGGTGAGGGTGCGACTCAGGCTCTTAGGGTTAGGGTTAGACTCAGGCTCTTATGGTGAGGGTTAGACTCAGGCTCTTAGGGTGAGGGTTAGACTCAGGCTCTTCGGGTTAGGGTTAGACTCCGGCTCTTAGGGTTAGGGTTAGACTCAGGCTCTTAGGGTGAGGGTTAGACTCAGGCTCTTAGGGTTAGACTCAGGCTCTTAGGGTTAGGGTTAGACTCAGGCTCTTAGGGTTAGGGTTAGACTCAGGCTCTTAGGGTTAGGGTTAGACTCAGGCTCTTAGGCTTAGGGTTAGACTCAGGCTCTTAGGGTTAGGGTTAGACTTAGGCTCTTAGGGTTAGGGTTAGACTCAGGCTCTTACGGTGAGGGTTAGACTCAGGCTCTTAGGGTTAGGGTTCGACTCAGGCTCTTAGGGTTAGGGTTAGACTCAGGCTCGTAGGGTTAGGGTTAGACTCAGGCTCTTAGGGTTAGGGTTAGACTCAGGCTCTTAGGGTTAGGGTTAGACTCAGGCTCTTAGGGTTAGGGTTAGACTCAGGCTCTTAGGGTGAGGGTTAGACTCAGGCTCTTAGGGTTAGGGTTAGACTCAGGCTCTTAGGGTGAGGGTTAGACTCAGGCTCTTAGGGTTAGGGTTCGACTCAGGCTCTTAGGGTTAGGGTTAGACTCAGGCTCTTAGGGTGAGGGTTAGACTCAGGCTCTTAGGGTGAGGGTTAGACTCAGGCTCTTAGGGTTAGGGTTAGACTCATGCTCTTAGGGTGAGGGTTAGACTCAGGCTCTTAGGCTTAGGGTTAGACTCAGGCTCTTAGGCTTAGGGTTAGACTCAGGCTCTTAGGGTTAGGGTTAGACTCAGGCTCTTAGGGTGAGGGTTAGACTCAGGCTCTTAGGGTTAGGGTTAGACTCATGCTCTTAGGGTGAGGGTTAGACTCAGGCTCTTAGGCTTAGGGTTAGACTCAGGCTCTTAGGGTTAGGGTTAGACTCAGGCTCTTAGGGTTAGGGTTAGACTCAGGCTCTTAGGGTGAGGGTTAGACTCAGGCTCTTAGGCTTAGGGTTAGACTCAGGCTCTTAGGGTTAGGGTTAGACTCAGGCTCTTAGGGTTAGGGTTAGACTCAGGCTCTTAGGGTGAGGGTTAGACTCAGGCTCTTCGGGTTAGGGTTAGACTCAGGCTCTTCGGGTTAGGGTTAGACTCAGGCTCTTAGGGTTAGGGTTAGACTCAGGCTCTTAGGGTGAGGGTTAGACTCAGGCTCTTAGGGTTAGGGTTAGACTCAGGCTCTTAGGGTTAGGGTTAGACTCAGGCTCTTAGGGTTAGGGTTCGATTCAGGCTCGTAGGGTTAGGGTTAGACTCAGGCTCTTAGGGTGAGGGTTAGACTCAGGCTCTTCGGGTTAGGGTTAGACTCAGGCTCTTAGGGTTAGGGTTAGACTCAGGCTCTTAGGGTTAGGGTTAGACTCAGGCTCTTAGGGTTAGGGTTAGACTTAGGCTCTTAGGGTTAGGGTTCGACTCAGGCTCTTAGGGTTAGGGTTCGATTCAGGCTCGTAGGGTGAGGGTTCGACTCAGGCTCTTAGGGTTAGGGTTAGACTCAGGCTCTTATGGTGAGGGTTAGACTCAGGCTCTTCGGGTTAGGGTTAGACTCAGGCTCTTCGGGTTAGGGTTAGACTCCGGCTCTTAGGGTTAGGGTTAGACTCAGGCTCTTAGGGTGAGGGTTAGACTCAGGCTCTTAGGGTTAGACTCAGGCTCTTAGGGTTAGGGTTAGACTCAGGCTCTTAGGGTTAGGGTTAGACTCAGGCTCTTAGGGTTAGGGTTAGACTCAGGCTCTTAGGCTTAGGGTTAGACTCAGGCTCTTAGGGTTAGGGTTAGACTTAGGCTCTTAGGGTTAGGGTTAGACTCAGGCTCTTACGGTGAGGGTTAGACTCAGGCTCTTAGGGTTAGGGTTCGACTCAGGCTCTTAGGGTTAGGGTTAGACTCAGGCTCGTAGGGTTAGGGTTAGACTCAGGCTCTTAGGGTTAGGGTTAGACTCAGGCTCTTAGGGTTAGGGTTAGACTCAGGCTCTTAGGGTTAGGGTTAGACTCAGGCTCTTAGGGTGAGGGTTAGACTCAGGCTCTTAGGGTTAGGGTTAGACTCAGGCTCTTAGGGTGAGAGTTAGACTCAGGCTCTTAGGGTTAGGGTTAGACTCAGGCTCTTAGGGTTAGGGTTAGACTCAGGCTCTTAGGGTGAGGGTTAGACTCAGGCTCTTAGGGTGAGGGTTAGACTCAGGCTCTTAGGGTTAGGGTTAGACTCATGCTCTTAGGGTGAGGGTTAGACTCAGGCTCTTAGGGTGAGGGTTAGACTCAGGCTCTTAGGCTTAGGGTTAGACTCAGGCTCTTAGGCTTAGGGTTAGACTCAGGCTCTTAGGGTTAGGGTTAGACTCAGGCTCTTAGGGTGAGGGTTAGACTCAGGCTCTTAGGGTTAGGGTTAGACTCATGCTCTTAGGGTGAGGGTTAGACTCAGGCTCTTAGGCTTAGGGTTAGACTCAGGCTCTTAGGGTTAGGGTTAGACTCAGGCTCTTAGGGTTAGGGTTAGACTCAGGCTCTTAGGGTGAGGGTTAGACTCAGGCTCTTCGGGTTAGGGTTAGACTCAGGCTCTTAGGGTGAGGGTTAGACTCAGGCTCTTAGGGTTAGGGTTAGACTCAGGCTCTTAGGGTTAGGGTTAGACTCAGGCTCTTAGGGTGAGGGTTAGACTCAGGCTCTTAGGGTTAGGGTTAGACTCAGGCTCTTAGGGTTAGGGTTAGACTCAGGCTCTTCGGGTTAGGGTTAGACTCCGGCTCTTAGGGTTAGGGTTAGACTCAGGCTCTTAGGGTGAGGGTTAGACTCAGGCTCTTAGGGTTAGACTCAGGCTCTTAGGGTTAGGGTTAGACTCAGGCTCTTAGGGTTAGGGTTAGACTCAGGCTCTTAGGCTTAGGGTTAGACTCAGGCTCTTAGGGTTAGGGTTAGACTTAGGCTCTTAGGGTTAGGGTTAGACTCAGGCTCTTACGGTGAGGGTTAGACTCAGGCTCTTAGGGTTAGGGTTCGACTCAGGCTCTTAGGGTTAGGGTTAGACTCAGGCTCTTCGGGTTAGGGTTAGACTCAGGCTCTTAGGGTTAGGGTTAGACTCAGGCTCTTAGGGTTAGGGTTAGACTCAGGCTCTTAGGGTTAGGGTTAGACTCAGGCTCTTAGGGTGAGGGTTAGACTCAGGCTCTTAGGGTTAGGGTTAGACTCAGGCTCTTAGGGTGAGAGTTAGACTCAGGCTCTTAGGGTTAGGGTTAGACTCAGGCTCTTAGGGTTAGGGTTAGACTCAGGCTCTTAGGGTGAGGGTTAGACTCAGGCTCTTAGGGTTAGGGTTAGACTCAGGCTCTTAGGGTTAGGGTTAGACTCATGCTCTTAGGGTGAGGGTTAGACTCAGGCTCTTAGGGTGAGGGTTAGACTCAGGCTCTTAGGCTTAGGGTTAGACTCAGGCTCTTAGGCTTAGGGTTAGACTCAGGCTCTTAGGGTTAGGGTTAGACTCAGGCTCTTAGGGTGAGGGTTAGACTCAGGCTCTTAGGGTTAGGGTTAGACTCATGCTCTTAGGGTGAGGGTTAGACTCAGGCTCTTAGGCTTAGGGTTAGACTCAGGCTCTTAGGGTTAGGGTTAGACTCAGGCTCTTAGGGTTAGGGTTAGACTCAGGCTCTTAGGGTGAGGGTTAGACTCAGGCTCTTCGGGTTAGGGTTAGACTCAGGCTCTTCGGGTTAGGGTTAGACTCAGGCTCTTAGGGTGAGGGTTAGACTCAGGCTCTTAGGGTTAGGGTTAGACTCAGGCTCTTAGGGTTAGGGTTAGACTCAGGCTCTTAGGGTGAGGGTTAGACTCAGGCTCTTAGGGTTAGGGTTAGACTCAGGCTCTTAGGGTTAGGGTTAGACTCAGGCTCTTAGGGTTAGGGTTAGACTCAGGCTCTTAGGGTGAGGGTTAGACTCAGGCTCTTAGGGTGAGGGTTAGACTCAGGCTCTTAGGGTTAGGGTTAGACTCAGGCTCTTAGGGTTAGGGTTAGACTCAGGCTCTTAGGGTTAGGGTTCGACTCAGGCTCTTAGGGTTAGGGTTAGACTCAGGCTCTTAGGGTGAGGGTTAGACTCAGGCTCTTCGGGTTAGGGTTAGACTCAGGCTCTTAGGGTGAGGGTTAGACTTAGGCTCTTAGGGTTAGGGTTAGACTCAGGCTCTTAGGGTTAGGGTTAGACTCAGGCTCTTAGGGTGAGGGTTAGACTCAGGCTCTTAGGGTTAGGGTTAGACTCAGGCTCTTAGGGTTAGGGTTAGACTCAGGCTCTTAGGGTTAGGGTTAGACTCAGGCTCTTAGGCTTAGGGTTAGACTCAGGCTCTTAGGGTTAGGGTTAGACTCAGGCTCTTAGGGTTTGGGTTAGACTCAGGCTCTTAGGGTTAGGGTTAGACTCAGGCTCGTAGGGTTAGGATTCGACTCAGGCTCGTAGGGTTAGGGTTAGACTCAGGCTCTTAGGGTGAGGGTTAGACTCAGGCTCTTCGGGTTAGGGTTAGACTCAGGCTCTTAGGGTTAGGGTTCGACTCAGGCTCTTAGGGTTAGGGTTCGATTCAGGCTCGTAGGGTGAGGGTTCGACTCAGGCTCTTAGGGTTAGGGTTAGACTCAGGCTCTTATGGTGAGGGTTAGACTCAGGCTCTTCGGGTTAGGGTTAGACTCAGGCTCTTCGGGTTAGGGTTAGACTCAGGCTCTTAGGGTGAGGGTTAGACTCAGGCTCTTAGGGTGAGGGTTAGACTCAGGCTCTTAGGGTTAGACTCAGGCTCTTAGGGTTAGGGTTAGACTCAGGCTCTTAGGGTTAGGGTTAGACTCAGGCTCTTAGGCTTAGGGTTAGACTCAGGCTCTTAGGGTTAGGGTTAGACTTAGGCTCTTAGGGTTAGGGTTAGACTCAGGCTCTTACGGTGAGGGTTAGACTCAGGCTCTTAGGGTTAGGGTTAGACTCAGGCTCTTAGGGTTAGGGTTAGACTCAGGCTCGTAGGGTTAGGGTTAGACTCAGGCTCTTAGGGTTAGGGTTAGACTCAGGCTCTTAGGGTTAGGGTTAGACTCAGGCTCTTAGGGTGAGGGTTAGACTCAGGCTCTTAGGGTTAGGGTTAGACTCAGGCTCTTAGGGTGAGAGTTAGACTCAGGCTCTTAGGGTTAGGGTTAGACTCAGGCTCTTAGGGTTAGGGTTAGACTCAGGCTCTTAGGGTGAGGGTTAGACTCAGGCTCTTAGGGTGAGGGTTAGACTCAGGCTCTTCGGGTTAGGGTTAGACTCATGCTCTTAGGGTGAGGGTTAGACTCAGGCTCTTAGGGTGAGGGTTAGACTCAGGCTCTTAGGCTTAGGGTTAGACTCAGGCTCTTAGGCTTAGGGTTAGACTCAGGCTCTTAGGCTTAGGGTTAGAGTCAGGCTCTTAGGGTTAGGGTTAGACTCAGGCTCTTAGGGTGAGGGTTAGACTCAGGCTCTTAGGGTTAGGGCTAGACTCAGGCTCTTAGTGTTAGGGTTAGACTCAGGCTCTTAGGCTTAGGGTTAGACTCAGGCTCTTAGGGTTAGGGTTAGACTCAGGCTCTTAGGGTTAGGGTTAGACTCAGGCTCTTAGGGTGAGGGTTAGACTCAGGCTCTTCGGGTTAGGGTTAGACTCAGGCTCTTAGGGTGAGGGTTAGACTCAGGCTCTTAGGGTTAGGGTTAGACTCAGGCTCTTAGGGTTAGGGTTAGACTCAGGCTCTTAGGGTGAGGGTTAGACTCAGGCTCTTAGGGTTAGGGTTAGACTCAGGCTCTTAGGGTTAGGGTTAGACTCAGGCTCTTTAGGGTTAGGGTTAGACTCAGGCTCTTAGGGTTAGGGTTAGACTCAGGCTCTTAGGGTGAGGGTTAGACTCAGGCTCTTAGGGTGAGGGTTAGACTCAGGCTCTTAGGGTGAGGGTTAGACTCAGGCTCTTAGGGTTAGGGTTAGACTCAGGCTCTTAGGGTTAGGGTTAGACTCAGGCTCTTAGGGTTAGGGTTCGACTCAGGCTCTTAGGGTTAGGGTTAGACTCAGGCTCTTAGGGTGAGGGTTAGACTCAGGCTCTTCGGGTTAGGGTTAGACTCAGGCTCTTAGGGTGAGGGTTAGACTCAGGCTCTTAGGGTTAGGGTTAGACTCAGGCTCTTAGGGTTAGGGTTAGACTCAGGCTCTTAGGGTTAGGGTTAGACTCAGGCTCTTAGGGTGAGGGTTAGACTCAGGCTCTTAGGGATAGGGTTAGACTCAGGCTCTTAGGGTTAGGGTTAGACTCAGGCTCTTAGGCTTAGGGTTAGACTCAGGCTCTTAGGGTGAGGGTTAGACTCAGGCTCTTAGGGTGAGGGTTAGACTCAGGCTCTTAGGGTGATGGTTAGACTCAGGCTCGTAGGGTTAGGATTCGACTCAGACTCGTAGGGTTAGGGTTAGACTCAGGCTCTTAGGGTTAGGGTTAGACTCAGGCTCTTCGGGTTAGGGTTAGACTCAGGCTCTTAGGGTTAGGGTTAGACTCAGACTCTTAGGGTGAGGGTTAGACTCAGGCTCGTAGGGTTAGGGTTAGACTCAGGCTCTTAGGGTGAGGGTTAGACTCAGGCTCTTAGGGTTAGGGTTAGACTCAGGCTCTTAGGGTTAGGGTTAGACTCAGGCTCTTAGGGTTAGGGTTAGACTCAGGCTCTTAGGGTTAGGGTTAGACTCAGGCTCTTCGGGTTAGGGTTAGACTCAGGCTCGTAGGGTTAGGGTTAGACTCAGGCTCTTAGGGTTAGACTCAGGCTCTTAGGGTGAGGGTTAGACTCAGGCTCTTAGGGTTAGGGTTAGACTCAGGCTCTTAGGGTTAGGGTTAGACTCAGGCTCTTAGGGTGAGGGTTAGACTCAGGCTCTTAGGGTTAGGGTTAGACTCAGGCTCTTAGGGTTAGGGTTAGACTCAGGCTCTTAGGGTGAGGGTTAGACTCAGGCTCTTAGGGTTAGGGTTAGACTCAGGCTCTTAGGGTTAGGGTTCGATTCAGGCTCGTAGGGTGGGGGTTCGACTCAGGCTCTTAGGGTTAGGGTTAGACTCATGCTCTTATGGTGAGGGTTAGACTCAGGCTCTTCGGGTTAGGGTTAGACTCAGGCTCTTAGGGTTAGGGTTAGACTCAGGCTCTTAGGGTTAGGGTTAGACTCAGGCTCTTAGGGTTAGGGTTAGACTCAGGCTCTTAGGGTTAGGGTTAGACTCAGGCTCTTAGGGTTAGGGTTAGACTCAGGCTCTTAGGGTTAGAGTTAGACTCAGGCTCTTAGGGTGAGGGTTAGACTCAGGCTCTTCGGGTTAGGGTTAGACTCAGGCTCTTCGGGTTAGGGTTAGACTCAGGCTCTTAGGGTGAGGGTTAGACTCAGGCTCTTAGGGTTAGACTCAGGCTCTTAGGGTTAGGGTTAGACTCAGGCTCTTAGGGTTAGGGTTAGACTCAGGCTCTTAGGGTGAGGGTTAGACTCAGGCTCTTAGGCTTAGGGTTAGACTCAGGCTCTTAGGGTTAGGGTTAGACTCAGGCTCTTAGGGTTAGGGTTAGACTCAGGCTCTTAGGGTGAGGGTTAGACTCAGGCTCTTAGGGTTAGGGTTAGACTCAGGCTCTTAGGGTGAGAGTTAGACTCAGACTCTTAGGGTTAGGGTTAGACTCAGGCTCTTAGGGTTAGGGTTAGACTCAGGCTCTTAGGGTGAGGGTTAGACTCAGGCTCTTAGGGTGAGGGTTAGACTCAGGCTCTTAGGCTTAGGGTTAGACTCAGGCTCTTAGGCTTAGGGTTAGAGTCAGGCTCTTAGGGTTAGGGTTAGACTCAGGCTCTTAGGGTGAGGGTTAGACTCAGGCTCTTAGGGTTAGGGTTAGACTCAGGCTCTTCGGGTTAGGGTTAGACTCAGGCTCTTAGGGTGAGGGTTAGACTCAGGCTCTTAGGGTTAGGGTTAGACTCAGGCTCTTAGGGTTAGGGTTAGACTCAGGCTCTTAGGGTGAGGGTTAGACTCAGGCTCTTAGGGTTAGGGTTAGACTCAGGCTCTTAGGGTTAGGGTTAGACTCAGGCTCTTCGGGTTAGGGTTAGACTCAGGCTCTTAGGGTGAGGGTTAGACTCAGGCTCTTAGGGTTAGGGTTAGACTCAGGCTCTTAGGGTTAGGGTTAGACTCAGGCTCTTAGGGTGAGGGTTAGACTCAGGCTCTTAGGGTTAGGGTTAGACTCAGGCTCTTAGGGTTAGGGTTAGACTCAGGCTCTTCGGGTTAGGGTTAGACTCCGGCTCTTAGGGTTAGGGTTAGACTCAGGCTCTTAGGGTGAGGGTTAGACTCAGGCTCTTAGGGTTAGACTCAGGCTCTTAGGGTTAGGGTTAGACTCAGGCTCTTAGGGTTAGGGTTAGACTCAGGCTCTTAGGGTTAGGGTTAGACTCAGGCTCTTAGCTTAGGGTTAGACTCAGGCTCTTAGGGTTAGGGTTAGACTTAGGCTCTTAGGGTTAGGGTTAGACTCAGGCTCTTACGGTGAGGGTTAGACTCAGGCTCTTAGGGTTAGGGTTCGACTCAGGCTCTTAGGGTTAGGGTTAGACTCAGGCTCGTAGGGTTAGGGTTAGACTCAGGCTCTTAGGGTTAGGGTTAGACTCAGGCTCTTAGGGTTAGGGTTAGACTCAGGCTCTTAGGGTTAGGGTTAGACTCAGGCTCTTAGGGTGAGGGTTAGACTCAGGCTCTTAGGGTTAGGGTTAGACTCAGGCTCTTAGGGTGAGAGTTAGACTCAGGCTCTTAGGGTTAGGGTTAGACTCAGGCTCTTAGGGTTAGGGTTAGACTCAGGCTCTTAGGGTGAGGGTTAGACTCAGGCTCTTAGGTTAGGGTTAGACTCAGGCTCTTAGGGTTAGGGTTAGACTCATGCTCTTAGGGTGAGGGTTAGACTCAGGCTCTTAGGGTGAGGGTTAGACTCAGGCTCTTAGGCTTAGGGTTAGACTCAGGCTCTTAGGCTTAGGGTTAGACTCAGGCTCTTAGGGTTAGGGTTAGACTCAGGCTCTTAGGGTGAGGGTTAGACTCAGGCTCTTAGGGTTAGGTTAGACTCATGCTCTTAGGGTGAGGGTTAGACTCAGGCTCTTAGGCTTAGGGTTAGACTCAGGCTCTTAGGGTTAGGGTTAGACTCAGGCTCTTAGGGTTAGGGTTAGACTCAGGCTCTTAGGGTGAGGGTTAGACTCAGGCTCTTCGGGTTAGGGTTAGACTCAGGCTCTACGGGTTAGGTTAGACTCAGGCTCTTAGGGTGAGGGGTTAGACTCAGGCTCTTAGGGTTAGGGTTAGACTCAGGCTCTTAGGGTTAGGGTTAGACTCAGGCTCTTAGGGTTGAGGGTTAGACTCAGGCTCTTAGGGTTAGGGTTAGACTCAGGCTCTTAGGGTTAGGGTTAGACTCAGGCTCTTAGGGTTAGGGTTAGACTCAGGCTCTTAGGGTGAGGGTTAGACTCAGGCTCTTAGGGTGAGGGTTAGACTCAGGCTCTTAGGGTTAGGGTTAGACTCAGGCTCTTAGGGTTAGGGTTAGACTCAGGCTCTTAGGGTTAGGGTTCGACTCAGGCTCTTAGGGTTAGGGTTAGACTCAGGCTCTTAGGGTTAGGGTTAGACTCAGGCTCTTCGGGTTAGGGTTAGACCTCAGGCTCTTAGGGTGAGGGTTAGACTTAGGCTCTTAGGGTTAGGGTTAGACTCAGCTCTTAGGGGTTAGGGTTAGACTTCAGGCTCTTAGGGTGAGGGTTTAGACTCAGGCTCTTAGGGGTTAGGGTTAGACTCAGGCTCTTAGGTTTAGGGTAGACTCAGGCTCTAGGGTTAGGGTTAGACTCAGGCTCTTAGGCTTAGGGTTAGACTCAGGCTCTTAGGGTTAGGGTTAGACTCAGGCTCTTAGGGTTTGGGTTAGACTCAGGCTCTTAGGGTTAGGGTTAGACTCAGGCTCGTAGGGTTAGGATTCGACTCAGGCTCGTAGGGTTAGGGTTAGACTCAGGCTCTTAGGGTGAGGGTTAGACTCAGGCTCTTCGGGTTAGGGTTAGACTCAGGCTCTTAGGGTTAGGGTTCGACTCAGGCTCTTAGGGTTAGGGTTCGATTCAGGCTCGTAGGGTGAGGGTTCGACTCAGGCTCTTAGGGTTAGGGTTAGACTCAGGCTCTTATGGTGAGGGTTAGACTCAGGCTCTTCGGGTTAGGGTTAGACTCAGGCTCTTCGGGTTAGGGTTAGACTCAGGCTCTTAGGGTGAGGGTTAGACTCAGGCTCTTAGGGTGAGGGTTAGACTCAGGCTCTTAGGGTTAGACTCAGGCTCTTAGGGTTAGGGTTAGACTCAGGCTCTTAGGGTTAGGGTTAGACTCAGGCTCTTAGGGTTAGGGTTAGACTCAGGCTCTTAGGCTTAGGGTTAGACTCAGGCTCTTAGGGTTAGGGTTAGACTTAGGCTCTTAGGGTTAGGGTTAGACTCAGGCTCTTACGGTGAGGGTTAGACTCAGGCTCTTAGGGTTAGGGTTAGACTCAGGCTCTTAGGGTTAGGGTTAGACTCAGGCTCGTAGGGTTAGGGTTAGACTCAGGCTCTTAGGGTTAGGGTTAGACTCAGGCTCTTAGGGTTAGGGTTAGACTCAGGCTCTTAGGGTGAGGGTTAGACTCAGGCTCTTAGGGTTAGGGTTAGACTCAGGCTCTTAGGGTGAGAGTTAGACTCAGGCTCTTAGGGTTAGGGTTAGACTCAGGCTCTTAGGGTTAGGGTTAGACTCAGGCTCTTAGGGTGAGGGTTAGACTCAGGCTCTTAGGGTGAGGGTTAGACTCAGGCTCTTCGGGTTAGGGTTAGACTCATGCTCTTAGGGTGAGGGTTAGACTCAGGCTCTTAGGGTGAGGGTTAGACTCAGGCTCTTAGGCTTAGGGTTAGACTCAGGCTCTTAGGCTTAGGGTTAGACTCAGGCTCTTAGGCTTAGGGTTAGAGTCAGGCTCTTAGGGTTAGGGTTAGACTCAGGCTCTTAGGGTGAGGGTTAGACTCAGGCTCTTAGGGTTAGGGCTAGACTCAGGCTCTTAGTGTTAGGGTTAGACTCAGGCTCTTAGGCTTAGGGTTAGACTCAGGCTCTTAGGGTTAGGGTTAGACTCAGGCTCTTAGGGTTAGGGTTAGACTCAGGCTCTTAGGGTGAGGGTTAGACTCAGGCTCTTCGGGTTAGGGTTAGACTCAGGCTCTTAGGGTGAGGGTTAGACTCAGGCTCTTAGGGTTAGGGTTAGACTCAGGCTCTTAGGGTTAGGGTTAGACTCAGGCTCTTAGGGTGAGGGTTAGACTCAGGCTCTTAGGGTTAGGGTTAGACTCAGGCTCTTAGGGTTAGGGTTAGACTCAGGCTCTTTAGGGTTAGGGTTAGACTCAGGCTCTTAGGGTTAGGGTTAGACTCAGGCTCTTAGGGTGAGGGTTAGACTCAGGCTCTTAGGGTGAGGGTTAGACTCAGGCTCTTAGGGTGAGGGTTAGACTCAGGCTCTTAGGGTTAGGGTTAGACTCAGGCTCTTAGGGTTAGGGTTAGACTCAGGCTCTTAGGGTTAGGGTTCGACTCAGGCTCTTAGGGTTAGGGTTAGACTCAGGCTCTTAGGGTGAGGGTTAGACTCAGGCTCTTCGGGTTAGGGTTAGACTCAGGCTCTTAGGGTGAGGGTTAGACTCAGGCTCTTAGGGTTAGGCTTAGACTCAGGCTCTTAGGGTTAGGGTTAGACTCAGGCTCTTAGGGTTAGGGTTAGACTCAGGCTCTTAGGGTGAGGGTTAGACTCAGGCTCTTAGGGATAGGGTTAGACTCAGGCTCTTAGGGTTAGGGTTAGACTCAGGCTCTTAGGCTTAGGGTTAGACTCAGGCTCTTAGGGTGAGGGTTAGACTCAGGCTCTTAGGGTGAGGGTTAGACTCAGGCTCTTAGGGTTAGGGTTAGACTCAGGCTCGTAGGGTTAGGATTCGACTCAGACTCGTAGGGTTAGGGTTAGACTCAGGCTCTTAGGGTTAGGGTTAGACTCAGGCTCTTCGGGTTAGGGTTAGACTCAGGCTCTTAGGGTTAGGGTTAGACTCAGACTCTTAGGGTGAGGGTTAGACTCAGGCTCGTAGGGTTAGGGTTAGACTCAGGCTCTTAGGGTGAGGGTTAGACTCAGGCTCTTAGGGTTAGGGTTAGACTCAGGCTCTTAGGGTTAGGGTTAGACTCAGGCTCTTAGGGTTAGGGTTAGACTCAGGCTCTTAGGGTTAGGGTTAGACTCAGGCTCTTCGGGTTAGGGTTAGACTCAGGCTCGTAGGGTTAGGGTTAGACTCAGGCTCTTAGGGTTAGGGTTAGACTCAGGCTCTTAGGGTGAGGGTTAGACTCAGGCTCTTAGGGTTAGGGTTAGACTCAGGCTCTTAGGCTTAGGGTTAGACTCAGGCTCTTAGGGTGAGGGTTAGACTCAGGCTCTTAGGGTTAGGGTTAGACTCAGGCTCTTAGGGTTAGGGTTAGACTCAGGCTCTTAGGGTGAGGGTTAGACTCAGGCTCTTAGGGTTAGGGTTAGACTCAGGCTCTTAGGGTTAGGGTTCGATTCAGGCTCGTAGGGTGAGGGTTCGACTCAGGCTCTTAGGGTTAGGGTTAGACTCATGCTCTTATGGTGAGGGTTAGACTCAGGCTCTTCGGGTTAGGGTTAGACTCAGGCTCTTAGGGTTAGGGTTAGACTCAGGCTCTTAGGGTTAGGGTTAGACTCAGGCTCTTAGGGTTAGGGTTAGACTCAGGCTCTTAGGGTTAGGGTTAGACTCAGGCTCTTAGGGTTAGGGTTAGACTCAGGCTCTTAGGGTTAGAGTTAGACTCAGGCTCTTAGGGTGAGGGTTAGACTCAGGCTCTTCGGGTTAGGGTTAGACTCAGGCTCTTCGGGTTAGGGTTAGACTCAGGCTCTTAGGGTGAGGGTTAGACTCAGGCTCTTAGGGTTAGACTCAGGCTCTTAGGGTTAGGGTTAGACTCAGGCTCTTAGGGTTAGGGTTAGACTCAGGCTCTTAGGGTGAGGGTTAGACTCAGGCTCTTAGGCTTAGGGTTAGACTCAGGCTCTTAGGGTTAGGGTTAGACTCAGGCTCTTAGGGTTAGGGTTAGACTCAGGCTCTTAGGGTGAGGGTTAGACTCAGGCTCTTAGGGTTAGGGTTAGACTCAGGCTCTTAGGGTGAGAGTTAGACTCAGACTCTTAGGGTTAGGGTTAGACTCAGGCTCTTAGGGTTAGGGTTAGACTCAGGCTCTTAGGGTGAGGGTTAGACTCAGGCTCTTAGGGTGAGGGTTAGACTCAGGCTCTTAGGCTTAGGGTTAGACTCAGGCTCTTAGGCTTAGGGTTAGAGTCAGGCTCTTAGGGTTAGGGTTAGACTCAGGCTCTTAGGGTGAGGGTTAGACTCAGGCTCTTAGGGTTAGGGTTAGACTCAGGCTCTTCGGGTTAGGGTTAGACTCAGGCTCTTAGGGTGAGGGTTAGACTCAGGCTCTTAGGGTTAGGGTTAGACTCAGGCTCTTAGGGTTAGGGTTAGACTCAGGCTCTTAGGGTGAGGGTTAGACTCAGGCTCTTAGGGTTAGGGTTAGACTCAGGCTCTTAGGGTTAGGGTTAGACTCAGGCTCTTAGGGTTAGGGTTAGACTCAGGCTCTTAGGGTTAGGGTTAGAATCAGGCTCTTAGGGTGAGGGTTAGACTCAGGCTCTTAGGGTTAGGGTTAGACTCAGGCTCTTAGGGTTAGGGTTAGACTCAGGCTCTTAGGGTTAGGGTTAGACTCAGGCTCTTAGGCTTAGGGTTAGACTCAGGCTCTTAGGGTGAGGGTTAGACTCAGGCTCTTAGGGTGAGGGTTAGACTCAGGCTCTTCGGGTTAGGGTTAGACTCAGGCTCTTAGGGTGAGGGTTAGACTCAGGCTCTTAGGGTTAGGGTTAGACTCAGGCTCTTAGGGTTAGGGTTAGACTCAGGCTCTTAGGGTGAGGGTTAGACTCAGGCTCTTAGGGTTAGGGTTAGACTCAGGCTCTTAGGGTTAGGGTTAGACTCAGGCTCTTAGGGTTAGGGTTAGACTCAGGCTCTTAGGGTGAGGGTTAGACTCAGGTTCTTAGGGTGAGGGTTAGACTCAGGCTCTTAGGGTTAGGGTTAGACTCAGGCTCTTAGGGTTAGGGTTAGACTCAGGCTCTTAGGGTTAGGGTTCGACTCAGGCTCTTAGGGTTAGGGTTAGACTCAGGCTCTTAGGGTGAGGGTTAGACTCAGGCTCTTCGGGTTAGGGTTAGGGTCAGGCTCTTAGGGTTAGGGTTAGGGTCAGGCTCTTAGGGTTAGGGTTAGGGTCAGGCTCTTAGGGTTAGGGTTAGACTCAGGCTCTTAGGGTGAGGGTTAGACTCAGGCTCTTAGGGTTAGGGTTAGACTCAGGCTCTTAGGGTTAGGGTTAGACTCAGGCTCTTAGGGTTAGGGTTAGACTCAGGCTCTTAGGCTTAGGGTTAGACTCAGGCTCTTAGGGTTAGGGTTAGACTCAGGCTCTTAGGGTGAGGGTTAGACTCAGGCTCTTAGGGTTAGGGTTAGACTCAGGCTCGTAGGGTTAGGATTCGACTCAGGCTCGTAGGGTTAGGGTTAGACTCAGGCTCTTAGGGTGAGGGTTAGACTCAGGCTCTTCGGGTTAGGGTTAGACTCAGGCTCTTAGGGTTAGGGTTCGACTCAGGCTCTTAGGGTTAGGGTTCGATTCAGGCTCGTAGGGTGAGGGTTCGACTCAGGCTCTTAGGGTTAGGGTTAGACTCAGGCTCTTATGGTGAGGGTTAGACTCAGGCTCTTCGGGTTAGGGTTAGACTCAGGCTCTTCGGGTTAGGGTTAGACTCAGGCTCTTAGGGTGAGGGTTAGACTCAGGCTCTTAGGGTGAGGGTTAGACTCAGGCTCTTAGGGTGAGGGTTAGACTCAGGCTCTTAGGGTTAGACTCAGGCTCTTAGGGTTAGGGTTAGACTCAGGCTCTTAGGGTTAGGGTTCGACTCAGGCTCTTAGGGTTAGGGTTAGACTCAGGCTCTTAGGCTTAGGGTTAGACTCAGGCTCTTAGGGTTAGGGTTAGACTTAGGCTCTTAGGGTTAGGGTTAGACTCAGGCTCTTACGGTGAGGGTTAGACTCAGGCTCTTAGGGTTAGGGTTAGACTCAGGCTCTTAGGGTTAGGGTTAGACTCAGGCTCGTAGGGTTAGGGTTAGACTCAGGCTCTTAGGGTTAGGGTTAGACTCAGGCTCTTAGGGTTAGGGTTAGACTCAGGCTCTTAGGGTGAGGGTTAGACTCAGGCTCTTAGGGTTAGGGTTAGACTCAGGCTCTTAGGGTGAGAGTTAGACTCAGGCTCTTAGGGTTAGGGTTAGACTCAGGCTCTTAGGGTTAGGGTTAGACTCAGGCTCTTAGGGTGAGGGTTAGACTCAGGCTCTTAGGGTGAGGGTTAGACTCAGGCTCTTAGGGTGAGGGTTAGACTCAGGCTCTTAGGCTTAGGGTTAGACTCAGGCTCTTAGGCTTAGGGTTAGACTCAGGCTCTTAGGCTTAGGGTTAGAGTCAGGCTCTTAGGGTTAGGGTTAGACTCAGGCTCTTAGGGTGAGGGTTAGACTCAGGCTCTTAGGGTTAGGGTTAGACTCAGGCTCTTAGTGTTAGGGTTAGACTCAGGCTCTTAGGCTTAGGGTTAGACTCAGGCTCTTAGGGTTAGGGTTAGACTCAGGCTCTTAGGGTTAGGGTTAGACTCAGGCTCTTAGGGTGAGGGTTAGACTCAGGCTCTTCGGGTTAGGGTTAGACTCAGGCTCTTAGGGTGAGGGTTAGACTCAGGCTCTTAGGGTTAGGGTTAGACTCAGGCTCTTAGGGTTAGGGTTAGACTCAGGCTCTTAGGGTGAGGGTTAGACTCAGGCTCTTAGGGTTAGGGTTAGACTCAGGCTCTTAGGGTTAGGGTTAGACTCAGGCTCTTTAGGGTTAGGGTTAGACTCAGGCTCTTAGGGTTAGGGTTAGACTCAGGCTCTTAGGGTGAGGGTTAGACTCAGGCTCTTAGGGTGAGGGTTAGACTCAGGCTCTTAGGGTGAGGGTTAGACTCAGGCTCTTAGGGTTAGGGTTAGACTCAGGCTCTTAGGGTTAGGGTTAGACTCAGGCTCTTAGGGTTAGGGTTCGACTCAGGCTCTTAGGGTTAGGGTTAGACTCAGGCTCTTAGGGTGAGGGTTAGACTCAGGCTCTTCGGGTGAGGGTTAGACTCAGGCTCTTAGGGTGAGGGTTAGACTTAGGCTCTTAGGGTTAGGGTTAGACTCAGGCTCTTAGGGTTAGGGTTAGACTCAGGCTCTTAGGGTTAGGGTTAGACTCAGGCTCTTAGGGTGAGGGTTAGACTCAGGCTCTTAGGGTTAGGGTTAGACTCAGGCTCTTAGGGTTAGGGTTAGACTCAGGCTCTTAGGGTTAGGGTTAGACTCAGGCTCTTAGGGTTAGGGTTAGACTCAGGCTCTTAGGGTGAGGGTTAGACTCAGGCTCTTAGGGTTAGGGTTAGACTCAGGCTCGTAGGGTTAGGATTCGACTCAGACTCGTAGGGTTAGGGTTAGACTCAGGCTCTTAGGGTGAGGGTTAGACTCAGGCTCTTCGGGTTAGGGTTAGACTCAGGCTCTTAGGGTTAGGGTTAGACTCAGACTCTTAGGGTTAGGGTTAGACTCAGGCTCGTAGGGTTAGGGTTAGACTCAGGCTCTTAGGGTGAGGGTTAGACTCAGGCTCTTAGGGTTAGGGTTAGACTCAGGCTCTTAGGGTTAGGGTTAGACTCAGGCTCTTAGGGTTAGGGTTAGACTCAGGCTCTTAGGGTTAGGGTTAGACTCAGGCTCTTCGGGTTAGGGTTAGACTCAGGCTCGTAGGGTTAGGGTTAGACTCAGGCTCTTAGGGTTAGGGTTAGACTCAGGCTCTTAGGGTGAGGGTTAGACTCAGGCTCTTAGGGTTAGGGTTAGACTCAGGCTCTTAGGGTTAGGGTTAGACTCAGGCTCTTAGGGTGAGGGTTAGACTCAGGCTCTTAGGGTTAGGGTTAGACTCAGGCTCTTAGGGTTAGGGTTAGACTCAGGCTCTTAGGGTGAGGGTTAGACTCAGGCTCTTAGGGTTAGGGTTAGACTCAGGCTCTTAGGGTTAGGGTTCGATTCAGGCTCGTAGGGTGAGGGTTCGACTCAGGCTCTTAGGGTTAGGGTTAGACTCATGCTCTTATGGTGAGGGTTAGACTCAGGCTCTTCGGGTTAGGGTTAGACTCAGGCTCTTAGGGTTAGGGTTAGACTCAGGCTCTTAGGGTTATGGTTAGACTCAGGCTCTTAGGGTTAGGGTTAGACTTAGGCTCTTAGGGTTAGGGTTAGACTCAGGCTCTTAGGGTTAGGGTTAGTCTCAGGCTCTTAGGGTTAGAGTTAGACTCAGGCTCTTAGGGTGAGGGTTAGACTCAGGCTCTTCGGGTTAGGGTTAGACTCAGGCTCTTCGGGTTAGGGTTAGACTCAGGCTCTTAGGGTGAGGGTTAGACTCAGGCTCTTAGGGTTAGACTCAGGCTCTTAGGGTTAGGGTTAGACTCAGGCTCTTAGGGTTAGGGTTAGACTCAGGCTCTTAGGGTTAGGGTTAGACTCAGGCTCTTAGGGTTAGGGTTAGACTCAGGCTCTTAGGGTTAGGGTTAGACTCAGGCTCTTAGGGTGAGGGTTAGACTCAGGCTCTTAGGGTTAGGGTTAGACTCAGGCTCTTAGGGTGAGAGTTAGACTCAGACTCTTAGGGTTAGGGTTAGACTCAGGCTCTTAGGGTTAGGGTTAGACTCAGGCTCTTAGGGTGAGGGTTAGACTCAGGCTCTTAGGGTGAGGGTTAGACTCAGGCTCTTAGGCTTAGGGTTAGACTCAGGCTCTTAGGCTTAGGGTTAGAGTCAGGCTCTTAGGGTTAGGGTTAGACTCAGGCTCTTAGGGTGAGGGTTAGACTCAGGCTCTTAGGGTTAGGGTTAGACTCAGGCTCTTCGGGTTAGGGTTAGACTCAGGCTCTTAGGGTGAGGGTTAGACTCAGGCTCTTAGGGTTAGGGTTAGACTCAGGCTCTTAGGGTTAGGGTTAGACTCAGGCTCTTAGGGTGAGGGTTAGACTCAGGCTCTTAGGGTTAGGGTTAGACTCAGGCTCTTAGGGTTAGGGTTAGACTCAGGCTCTTAGGGTTAGGGTTAGACTCAGGCTCTTCGGGTTAGGGTTAGACTCAGGCTCTTAGGGTTAGGGTTAGACTCAGGCTCTTAGGGTTAGGGTTAGACTCAGGCTCTTCGGGTTAGTGTTAGACTCAGGCTCTTAGGGTTAGGGTTAGACTCAGGCTCTTCGGGTTAGGGTTAGACTCAGGCTCTTAGGGTGAGGGTTAGACTCAGGCTCTTAGGGTTAGGGTTAGACTCAGGCTCGTAGGGTAAGGATTCGACTCAGGCTCGTAGGGTTAGGGTTAGACTCAGGCTCTTCGGGTTAGGGTTAGACACAGGCTCTTCGGGTTAGGGTTAGACTCAGGCTCTTAGGGTGAGGGTTAGACTCAGGCTCTTAGGGTTAGGGTTAGACTCAGGCTCGTAGGGTGAGGGTTAGACTCAGGCTCTTAGGGTGAGAGTTAGACTCAGACTCTTAGGGTTAGGGTTAGACTCAGGCTCTTAGGGTTAGGGTTAGACTCAGGCTCTTAGGGTGAGGGTTAGACTCAGGCTCTTAGGGTGAGGGTTAGACTCAGGCTCTTAGGCTTAGGGTTAGACTCAGGCTCTTAGGCTTAGGGTTAGAGTCAGGCTCTTAGGGTTAGGGTTAGACTCAGGCTCTTAGGGTGAGGGTTAGACTCAGGCTCTTAGGGTTAGGGTTAGACTCAGGCTCTTCGGGTTAGGGTTAGACTCAGGCTCTTAGGGTGAGGGTTAGACTCAGGCTCTTAGGGTTAGGGTTAGACTCAGGCTCTTAGGGTTAGGGTTAGACTCAGGCTCTTAGGGTGAGGGTTAGACTCAGGCTCTTAGGGTTAGGGTTAGACTCAGGCTCTTAGGGTTAGGGTTAGACTCAGGCTCTTAGGGTTAGGGTTAGACTCAGGCTCTTCGGGTTAGGGTTAGACTCAGGCTCTTAGGGTGAGGGTTAGACTCAGGCTCTTAGGGTTAGGGTTAGACTCAGGCTCTTAGGGTTAGGGTTAGACTCAGGCTCTTAGGCTTAGGGTTAGACTCAGGCTCTTAGGGTTAGGGTTAGACTCAGGCTCTTCGGGTTAGGGTTAGACTCAGGCTCTTAGGGTGAGGGTTAGACTCAGGCTCTTAGGGTTAGGGTTAGACTCAGGCTCGTAGGGTAAGGATTCGACTCAGGCTCGTAGGGTTAGGGTTAGACTCAGGCTCTTCGGGTTAGGGTTAGACACAGGCTCTTCGGGTTAGGGTTAGACTCAGGCTCTTAGGGTGAGGGTTAGACTCAGGCTCTTAGGGTTAGGGTTAGACTCAGGCTCGTAGGGTTAGGGTTAGACTCAGGCTCTTAGGGTGAGGGTTAGACTCAGGCTCTTAGGGTTAGGGTTAGACTCAGGCTCTTAGGGTGAGGGTTAGACTCAGGCTCTTAGGGTTAGGGTTAGACTCAGGCTCTTAGGGTTAGGGTTAGACTCAGGCTCTTCGGGTTAGGGTTAGACTCAGGCTCGTAGGGTTAGGGTTAGACTCAGGCTCGTAGGGTTAGGGTTAGACTCAGGCTCTTAGGGTTAGGGTTAGACTCAGGCTCTTAGGGTGAGGGTTAGACTCAGGCTCTTAGGGTGAGGGTTAGACTCAGGCTCTTAGGGTTAGGGTTAGACTCAGGCTCTTAGGGTTAGGGTTAGACTCAGGCTCTTAGGGTTAGGGTTAGACTCAGGCTCTTCGGGTTAGGGTTAGACTCAGGCTCTTCGGGTTAGGGTTAGACTCAGGCTCGTAGGGTTAGGGTTAGACTCAGGCTCTTCGGGTTAGGGTTAGACTCAGGCACTTCGGGTTAGGGTTAGACTCAGGCTCGTAGGGTTAGGGTTAGACTCAGGCTCTTAGGGTTAGGGTTAGACTCAGGCTCGTAGGGTTAGGGTTAGACTCAGGCTCTTAGGGTGAGGGTTAGACTCAGGCTCTTAGGGTTAGGGTTAGACTCAGGCTCTTAGGGTTAGGGTTAGACTCAGGCTCTTAGGGTTAGGGTTAGACTCAGGCTCTTCGGGTTAGGGTTAGACTCAGGCTCTTCGGGTTAGGGTTAGACTCAGGCTCGTAGGGTTAGGGTTAGACTCAGGCTCTTAGGGTTAGGGTTAGACTCAGGCTCTTAGGGTGAGGGTTAGACTCAGGCTCGTAGGGTTAGGGTTAGACTCAGGCTCTTAGGGTTAGGGTTAGACTCAGGCTCTTAGGGTGAGGGTTAGACTCAGGCTCTTAGGGTTAGGGTTAGACTCAGGCTCTTAGGGTTAGGGTTAGACTCAGGCTCTTAGGGTTAGGGTTAGACTCAGGCTCTTAGGGTGAGGGTTAGACTCAGGCTCTTAGGGTTAGGGTTAGACTCAGGCTCTTAGGGTTAGGGTTAGACTCAGGCTCTTAGGGTTAGGGTTAGACTCAGGCTCTTAGGGTTAGGGTTAGACTCAGGCTCTTAGGGTGAGGGTTAGACTCAGGCTCTTAGGGTTAGGGTTAGACTCAGGCTCGTAGGGTTAGGATTCGACTCAGACTCGTAGGGTTAGGGTTAGACTCAGGCTCTTAGGGTGAGGGTTAGACTCAGGCTCTTCGGGTTAGGGTTAGACTCAGGCTCTTAGGGTTAGGGTTAGACTCAGACTCTTAGGGTTAGGGTTAGACTCAGGCTCGTAGGGTTAGGGTTAGACTCAGGCTCTTAGGGTGAGGGTTAGACTCAGGCTCTTAGGGTTAGGGTTAGACTCAGGCTCTTAGGGTTAGGGTTAGACTCAGGCTCTTAGGGTGAGGGTTAGACTCAGGCTCTTAGGGTTAGGGTTAGACTCAGGCTCTTCGGGTTAGGGTTAGACTCAGGCTCTTAGGGTTAGGGTTAGACTCAGGCTCTTAGGGTTAGGGTTAGACTCAGGCTCTTAGGGTGAGGGTTAGACTCAGGCTCTTAGGGTTAGGGTTAGACTCAGGCTCTTAGGGTTAGGGTTAGACTCAGGCTCTTAGGGTGAGGGTTAGACTCAGGCTCTTAGGGTTAGGGTTAGACTCAGGCTCTTAGGGTTAGGGTTAGACTCAGGCTCTTAGGGTGAGGGTTAGACTCAGGCTCTTAGGGTTAGGGTTAGACTCAGGCTCTTAGGGTTAGGGTTCGATTCAGGCTCGTAGGGTGAGGGTTCGACTCAGGCTCTTAGGGTTAGGGTTAGACTCATGCTCTTATGGTGAGGGTTAGACTCAGGCTCTTCGGGTTAGGGTTAGACTCAGGCTCTTAGGGTGAGGGTTAGACTCAGGCTCTTAGGGTTAGGGTTAGACTCAGGCTCTTAGGGTTAGGGTTAGACTTAGGCTCTTAGGGTTAGGGTTAGACTCAGGCTCTTAGGGTTAGGGTTAGACTCAGGCTCTTAGGGTTAGAGTTAGACTCAGGCTCTTAGGGTGAGGGTTAGACTCAGGCTCTTCGGGTTAGGGTTAGACTCAGGCTCTTCGGGTTAGGGTTAGACTCAGGCTCTTAGGGTGAGGGTTAGACTCAGGCTCTTAGGGTTAGACTCAGGCTCTTAGGGTTAGGGTTAGACTCAGGCTCTTAGGGTTAGGGTTAGACTCAGGCTCTTAGGGTTAGGGTTAGACTCAGGCTCTTAGGCTTAGGGTTAGACTCAGGCTCTTAGGGTTAGGGTTAGACTCAGGCTCTTAGGGTTAGGGTTAGACTCAGGCTCTTAGGGTGAGGGTTAGACTCAGGCTCTTAGGGTTAGGGTTAGACTCAGGCTCTTAGGGTGAGAGTTAGACTCAGACTCTTAGGGTTAGGGTTAGACTCAGGCTCTTAGGGTTAGGGTTAGACTCAGGCTCTTAGGGTGAGGGTTAGACTCAGGCTCTTAGGGTGAGGGTTAGACTCAGGCTCTTAGGCTTAGGGTTAGACTCAGGCTCTTAGGCTTAGGGTTAGAGTCAGGCTCTTAGGGTTAGGGTTAGACTCAGGCTCTTAGGGTGAGGGTTAGACTCAGGCTCTTAGGGTTAGGGTTAGACTCAGGCTCTTCGGGTTAGGGTTAGACTCAGGCTCTTAGGGTGAGGGTTAGACTCAGGCTCTTCGGGTTAGGGTTAGACTCAGGCTCTTAGGGTGAGGGTTAGACTCAGGCTCTTAGGGTTAGGGTTAGACTCAGGCTCTTAGGGTTAGGGTTAGACTCAGGCTCTTCGGGTTAGTGTTAGACTCAGGCTCTTAGGGTTAGGGTTAGACTCAGGCTCTTCGGGTTAGGGTTAGACTCAGGCTCTTAGGGTGAGGGTTAGACTCAGGCTCTTAGGGTTAGGGTTAGACTCAGGCTCGTAGGGTAAGGATTCGACTCAGGCTCGTAGGGTTAGGGTTAGACTCAGGCTCTTCGGGTTAGGGTTAGACACAGGCTCTTCGGGTTAGGGTTAGACTCAGGCTCTTAGGGTGAGGGTTAGACTCAGGCTCTTAGGGTTAGGGTTAGACTCAGGCTCGTAGGGTTAGGGTTAGACTCAGGCTCTTAGGGTGAGGGTTAGACTCAGGCTCTTAGGGTTAGGGTTAGACTCAGGCTCTTAGGGTGAGGGTTAGACTCAGGCTCTTAGGGTTAGGGTTAGACTCAGGCTCTTAGGGTTAGGGTTAGACTCAGGCTCTTCGGGTTAGGGTTAGACTCAGGCTCGTAGGGTTAGGGTTAGACTCAGGCTCGTAGGGTTAGGGTTAGACTCAGGCTCTTAGGGTTAGGGTTAGACTCAGGCTCTTAGGGTGAGGGTTAGACTCAGGCTCTTAGGGTGAGGGTTAGACTCAGGCTCTTAGGGTTAGGGTTAGACTCAGGCTCTTAGGGTTAGGGTTAGACTCAGGCTCTTAGGGTTAGGGTTAGACTCAGGCTCTTCGGGTTAGGGTTAGACTCAGGCTCTTCGGGTTAGGGTTAGACTCAGGCTCGTAGGGTTAGGGTTAGACTCAGGCTCTTCGGGTTAGGGTTAGACTCAGGCTCTTCGGGTTAGGGTTAGACTCAGGCTCGTAGGGTTAGGGTTAGACTCAGGCTCTTAGGGTTAGGGTTAGACTCAGGCTCGTAGGGTTAGGGTTAGACTCAGGCTCTTAGGGTGAGGGTTAGACTCAGGCTCTTAGGGTTAGGGTTAGACTCAGGCTCTTAGGGTTAGGGTTAGACTCAGGCTCTTAGGGTTAGGGTTAGACTCAGGCTCTTCGGGTTAGGGTTAGACTCAGGCTCTTCGGGTTAGGGTTAGACTCAGGCTCGTAGGGTTAGGGTTAGACTCAGGCTCTTAGGGTTAGGGTTAGACTCAGGCTCTTAGGGTGAGGGTTAGACTCAGGCTCGTAGGGTTAGGGTTAGACTCAGGCTCTTAGGGTTAGGGTTAGACTCAGGCTCTTAGGGTGAGGGTTAGACTCAGGCTCTTAGGGTTAGGGTTAGACTCAGGCTCTTAGGGTTAGGGTTAGACTCAGGCTCTTAGGGTTAGGGTTAGACTCAGGCTCTTAGGGTGAGGGTTAGACTCAGGCTCTTAGGGTTAGGGTTAGACTCAGGCTCTTAGGGTTAGGGTTAGACTCAGGCTCTTAGGGTTAGGGTTAGACTCAGGCTCTTAGGGTTAGGGTTAGACTCAGGCTCTTAGGGTGAGGGTTAGACTCAGGCTCTTAGGGTTAGGGTTAGACTCAGGCTCGTAGGGTTAGGATTCGACTCAGACTCGTAGGGTTAGGGTTAGACTCAGGCTCTTAGGGTGAGGGTTAGACTCAGGCTCTTCGGGTTAGGGTTAGACTCAGGCTCTTAGGGTTAGGGTTAGACTCAGACTCTTAGGGTTAGGGTTAGACTCAGGCTCGTAGGGTTAGGGTTAGACTCAGGCTCTTAGGGTGAGGGTTAGACTCAGGCTCTTAGGGTTAGGGTTAGACTCAGGCTCTTAGGGTTAGGGTTAGACTCAGGCTCTTAGGGTGAGGGTTAGACTCAGGCTCTTAGGGTTAGACTCAGGCTCTTAGGGTTAGGGTTAGACTCAGGCTCTTAGGGTTAGGGTTAGACTCAGGCTCTTAGGGTTAGGGTTAGACTCAGGCTCTTAGGCTTAGGGTTAGACTCAGGCTCTTAGGGTTAGGGTTAGACTCAGGCTCTTAGGGTTAGGGTTAGACTCAGGCTCTTAGGGTGAGGGTTAGACTCAGGCTCTTAGGGTTAGGGTTAGACTCAGGCTCTTAGGGTGAGAGTTAGACTCAGACTCTTAGGGTTAGGGTTAGACTCAGGCTCTTAGGGTTAGGGTTAGACTCAGGCTCTTAGGGTGAGGGTTAGACTCAGGCTCTTAGGGTGAGGGTTAGACTCAGGCTCTTAGGCTTAGGGTTAGACTCAGGCTCTTAGGCTTAGGGTTAGAGTCAGGCTCTTAGGGTTAGGGTTAGACTCAGGCTCTTAGGGTGAGGGTTAGACTCAGGCTCTTAGGGTTAGGGTTAGACTCAGGCTCTTCGGGTTAGGGTTAGACTCAGGCTCTTAGGGTGAGGGTTAGACTCAGGCTCTTAGGGTTAGGGTTAGACTCAGGCTCTTAGGGTTAGGGTTAGACTCAGGCTCTTAGGGTGAGGGTTAGACTCAGGCTCTTAGGGTTAGGGTTAGACTCAGGCTCTTAGGGTTAGGGTTAGACTCAGGCTCTTAGGGTTAGGGTTAGACTCAGGCTCTTCGGGTTAGGGTTAGACTCAGGCTCTTAGGGTGAGGGTTAGACTCAGGCTCTTAGGGTTAGGGTTAGACTCAGGCTCTTAGGGTTAGGGTTAGACTCAGGCTCTTCGGGTTAGTGTTAGACTCAGGCTCTTAGGGTTAGGGTTAGACTCAGGCTCTTAGGGTTAGGGTTAGACTCAGGCTCTTAGGGTGAGGGTTAGACTCAGGCTCTTAGGGTTAGGGTTAGACTCAGGCTCGTAGGGTAAGGATTCGACTCAGGCTCGTAGGGTTAGGGTTAGACTCAGGCTCTTCGGGTTAGGGTTAGACACAGGCTCTTCGGGTTAGGGTTAGACTCAGGCTCTTAGGGTTAGGGTTAGACTCAGGCTCTTAGGGTTAGGGTTAGACTCAGGCTCGTAGGGTTAGGGTTAGACTCAGGCTCTTAGGGTGAGGGTTAGACTCAGGCTCTTAGGGTTAGGGTTAGACTCAGGCTCTTAGGGTTAGGGTTAGACTCAGGCTCTTAGGGTTAGGGTTAGACTCAGGCTCTTCGGGTTAGGGTTAGACTCAGGCTCTTCGGGTTAGGGTTAGACTCAGGCTCGTAGGGTTAGGGTTAGACTCAGGCTCTTAGGGTTAGGGTTAGACTCAGGCTCTTAGGGTGAGGGTTAGACTCAGGCTCTTAGGGTTAGGGTTAGACTCAGGCTCTTAGGGTTAGGGTTAGACTCAGGCTCTTAGGGTTAGGGTTAGACTCAGGCTCTTAGGGTTAGGGTTAGACTCAGGCTCTTAGGGTGAGGGTTAGACTCAGGCTCTTAGGGTTAGGGTTAGACTCAGGCTCTTAGGGTGAGGGTTAGACTCAGGCTCTTAGGGTTAGGGTTAGACTCAGGCTCTTAGGGTTAGGGTTAGACTCAGGCTCTTAGGGTTAGGGTTAGACTCAGGCTCTTAGGGTTAGGGTTAGACTCAGGCTCTTAGGGTTAGGGTTAGACTCAGGCTCTTAGGGTTAGGGTTAGACTCAGGCTCTTAGGGTTAGGGTTCGACTCAGGCTCTTAGGGTGAGGGTTCGATTCAGGCTCGTAGGGTGAGAGTTCGACTCAGGCTCTTAGGGTTAGGGTTAGACTCATGCTCTTATGGTGAGGGTTAGACTCAGGCTCTTCGGGTTAGGGTTAGACTCAGGCTCTTAGGGTTAGGGTTAGACTCAGGCTCTTAGGGTGAGGGTTAGACTCAGGCTCTTAGGGTTAGGGTTAGACTCAGGCTCTTAGGGTTAGGGTTAGACTCAGGCTCTTAGGGTTAGGGTTAGACTCAGGCTCTTAGGGTGAGGGTTAGACTCAGGCTCGTAGGGTTAGGGTTAGACTCAGGCTCTTAGGGTGAGGGTTAGACTCAGGCTCTTAGGGTGAGGGTTAGACTCAGGCTCTTAGGGTTAGGGTTAGACTCAGGCTCTTAGGGTTAGGGTTAGACTCAGGCTCTTCGGGTTAGGGTTAGACTCAGGCTCGTAGGGTTAGGGTTAGACTCAGGCTCTTAGGGTTAGGGTTAGACTCAGGCTCTTAGGGTGAGGGTTAGACTCAGGCTCTTAGGGTTAGGGTTAGACTCAGGCTCTTAGGGTTAGGGTTAGACTCAGGCTCTTAGGGTTAGGGTTAGACTCAGGCTCTTAGGGTTAGGGTTAGACTCAGGCTCTTAGGGTGAGGGTTAGACTCAGGCTCTTAGGGTTAGGGTTAGACTCAGGCTCTTAGGGTGAGGGTTAGACTCAGGCTCTTAGGGTTAGGGTTAGACTCAGGCTCTTAGGGTTAGGGTTAGACTCAGGCTCTTAGGGTTAGGGTTAGACTCAGGCTCTTAGGGTTAGGGTTAGACTCAGGCTCTTAGGGTTAGGGTTAGACTCAGGCTCTTAGGGTTAGGGTTCGACTCAGGCTCTTAGGGTGAGGGTTCGATTCAGGCTCGTAGGGTGAGGGTTCGACTCAGGCTCTTAGGGTTAGGGTTAGACTCATGCTCTTATGGTGAGGGTTAGACTCAGGCTCTTAGGGTTAGGGTTAGACTCAGGCTCTTAGGGTTAGGGTTAGACTCAGGCTCTTAGGGTTAGGGTTAGACTCAGGCTCTTAGGGTGAGGGTTAGACTCAGGCTCTTAGGGTTAGGGTTAGACTCAGGCTCTTAGGGTTAGGGTTAGACTCAGGCTCTTAGGGTGAGGGTTAGACTCAGGCTCTTAGGGTGAGGGTTAGACTCAGGCTCTTCGGGTTAGGGTTAGACTCAGGCTCTTAGGGTGAGGGTTAGACTCAGGCTCTTAGGGTGAGGGTTAGACTCAGGCTCTTAGGGTTAGGGTTAGACTCAGGCTCTTAGGGTTAGGGTTAGACTCAGGCTCTTAGGGTTAGGGTTAGACTCAGGCTCTTCGGGTTAGGGTTAGACTCAGGCTCGTAGGGTTAGGGTTAGACTCAGGCTCTTAGGGTTAGGGTTAGACTCAGGCTCTTAGGGTGAGGGTTAGACTCAGGCTCTTAGGGTTAGGGTTAGACTCAGGCTCTTAGGGTGAGGGTTAGACTCAGGCTCTTAGGGTTAGGGTTAGACTCAGGCTCTTAGGGTTAGGGTTAGACTCAGGCTCTTAGGGTTAGGGTTAGACTCAGGCTCTTAGGGTTAGGGTTAGACTCAGGCTCTTAGGGTTAGGGTTAGACTCAGGCTCTTAGGGTTAGGGTTCGACTCAGGCTCTTAGGGTGAGGGTTCGATTCAGGCTCGTAGGGTGAGGGTTCGACTCAGGCTCTTAGGGTTAGGGTTAGACTCATGCTCTTATGGTGAGGGTTAGACTCAGGCTCTTCGGGTTAGGGTTAGACTCAGGCTCTTAGGGTTAGGGTTAGACTCAGGCTCTTAGGGTTAGGGTTAGACTCAGGCTCTTAGGGTGAGGGTTAGACTCAGGCTCTTAGGGTTAGGGTTAGACTCAGGCTCTTAGGGTTAGGGTTAGACTCAGGCTTATAGGGTTAGGGTTAGACTCAGGCTCTTAGGGTTAGGGTTAGACTCAGGCTCTTAGGGTGAGGGTTAGACTCAGGCTCTTAGGGTGAGGGTTAGACTCAGGCTCTTAGGGTTAGGGTTAGACTCAGGCTCTTAGGGTTAGGGTTAGACTCAGGCTCTTAGGGTTAGGGTTAGACTCAGGCTCTTAGGGTTAGGGTTAGACTCAGGCTCTTCGGGTTAGGGTTAGACTCAGGCTCGTAGGGTTAGGGTTAGACTCAGGCTCTTAGGGTTAGGGTTAGACTCAGGCTCTTAGGGTGAGGGTTAGACTCAGGCTCTTCGGGTTAGGGTTAGACTCAGGCTCTTAGGGTTAGGGTTAGACTCAGGCTCTTAGGGTTAGGGTTAGACTCAGGCTCTTAGGGTTAGGGTTAGACTTAGGCTCTTAGGGTTAGGGTTAGACTCAGGCTCTTAGGGTTAGGGTTAGACTCAGGCTCTTAGGGTTAGAGTTAGACTCAGGCTCTTAGGGTGAGGGTTAGACTCAGGCTCTTCGGGTTAGGGTTAGACTCAGGCTCTTCGGGTTAGGGTTAGACTCAGGCTCTTCGGGTTAGGGTTAGACTCAGGCTCTTAGGGTGAGGGTTAGACTCAGGCTCTTAGGGTTAGACTCAGGCTCTTAGGGTTAGGGTTAGACTCAGGCTCTTAGGGTTAGGGTTAGACTCAGGCTCTTAGGGTGAGGGTTAGACTCAGGCTCTTCGGGTTAGGGTTAGACTCAGGCTCTTAGGGTTAGGGTTAGACTCAGGCTCTTAGGGTTAGGGTTAGACTCAGGCTCTTAGGGTTAGGGTTAGACTCAGGCTCTTCGGGTTAGGGTTAGACTCAGGCTCGTAGGGTTAGGGTTAGACTCAGGCTCTTAGGGTTAGGGTTAGACTCAGGCTCTTAGGGTGAGGGTTAGACTCAGGCTCTTCGGGTTAGGGTTAGACTCAGGCTCTTAGGGTTAGGGTTAGACTCAGGCTCTTAGGGTTAGGGTTAGACTCAGGCTCTTAGGGTTAGGGTTAGACTTAGGCTCTTAGGGTTAGGGTTAGACTCAGGCTCTTAGGGTTAGGGTTAGACTCAGGCTCTTAGGGTTAGAGTTAGACTCAGGCTCTTAGGGTGAGGGTTAGACTCAGGCTCTTCGGGTTAGGGTTAGACTCAGGCTCTTCGGGTTAGGGTTAGACTCAGGCTCTTAGGGTTAGGGTTAGACTCAGGCTCTTAGGGTGAGGGTTAGACTCAGGCTCTTAGGGTTAGACTCAGGCTCTTAGGGTTAGGGTTAGACTCAGGCTCTTAGGGTTAGGGTTAGACTCAGGCTCTTAGGGTTAGGGTTAGACTCAGGCTCTTAGGGTGAGGGTTAGACTCAGGCTCTTAGGGTTAGGGTTAGACTCAGGCTCTTAGGGTTAGGGTTAGACTCAGGCTCTTAGGGTGAGGGTTAGACTCAGGCTCTTAGGGTTAGGGTTAGACTCAGGCTCTTAGGGTGAGAGTTAGACTCAGGCTCTTAGGGTTAGGGTTAGACTCAGGCTCTTAGGGTTAGGGTTAGACTCAGGCTCTTAGGGTGAGGGTTAGACTCAGGCTCTTAGGGTGAGGGTTAGACTCAGGCTCTTAGGCTTAGGGTTAGACTCAGGCTCTTAGGCTTAGGGTTAGAGTCAGGCTCTTAGGGTGAGGGTTAGACTCAGGCTCTTAGGGTGAGGGTTAGACTCAGGCTCTTAGGGTTAGGGTTAGACTCAGGCTCTTAGGGTGAGGGTTAGACTCAGGCTCTTAGGGTTAGGGTTAGACTTCAGGCTCTTAGGGTTAGGGTTAGACTCAGGCTCTTAGGGTGAGGGTTAGACTCAGGCTCTTAGGGTTAGGGTTAGACTCAGGCTCTTAGGGTTAGGGTTAGACTCAGGCTCTTAGGGTTAGGGTTAGACTCAGGCTCTTCGGGTTAGGGTTAGACTCAGGCTCTTAGGGTGAGGGTTAGACTCAGGCTCTTAGGGTTAGGGTTAGACTCAGGCTCTTAGGGTTAGGGTTAGACTCAGGCTCTTAGGCTTAGGGTTAGACTCAGGCTCTTAGGCTTAGGGTTAGACTCAGGCTCTTAGGGTTAGGGTTAGACTCAGGCTCTTAGGGTTAGGGTTAGACTCAGGCTCTTAGGGTGAGGGTTCGATTCAGGCTCGTAGGGTGAGGGTTCGACTCAGGCTCTTAGGGTTAGGGTTAGACTCATGCTCTTATGGTGAGGGTTAGACTCAGGCTCTTAGGGTTAGGGTTAGACTCAGGCTCTTAGGGTTAGGGTTAGACTCAGGCTCTTAGGGTTAGGGTTAGACTCAGGCTCTTAGGGTGAGGGTTAGACTCAGGCTCTTAGGGTTAGGGTTAGACTCAGGCTCTTAGGGTTAGGGTTAGACTCAGGCTCTTAGGGTGAGGGTTAGACTCAGGCTCTTAGGGTGAGGGTTAGACTCAGGCTCTTCGGGTTAGGGTTAGACTCAGGCTCTTAGGGTGAGGGTTAGACTCAGGCTCTTAGGGTGAGGGTTAGACTCAGGCTCTTAGGGTTAGGGTTAGACTCAGGCTCTTAGGGTTAGGGTTAGACTCAGGCTCGTAGGGTTAGGGTTAGACTCAGGCTCTTAGGGTTAGGGTTAGACTCAGGCTCTTCGGGTTAGGGTTAGACTCAGGCTCGTAGGGTTAGGGTTAGACTCAGGCTCTTAGGGTTAGGGTTAGACTCAGGCTCTTAGGGTGAGGGTTAGACTCAGGCTCTTAGGGTTAGGGTTAGACTCAGGCTCTTAGGGTGAGGGTTAGACTCAGGCTCTTAGGGTTAGGGTTAGACTCAGGCTCTTAGGGTTAGGGTTAGACTCAGGCTCTTAGGGTTAGGGTTAGACTCAGGCTCTTAGGGTTAGGGTTAGACTCAGGCTCTTAGGGTTAGGGTTAGACTCAGGCTCTTAGGGTTAGGGTTCGACTCAGGCTCTTAGGGTGAGGGTTCGATTCAGGCTCGTAGGGTGAGGGTTCGACTCAGGCTCTTAGGGTTAGGGTTAGACTCATGCTCTTATGGTGAGGGTTAGACTCAGGCTCTTCGGGTTAGGGTTAGACTCAGGCTCTTAGGGTTAGGGTTAGACTCAGGCTCTTAGGGTTAGGGTTAGACTCAGGCTCTTAGGGTGAGGGTTAGACTCAGGCTCTTAGGGTTAGGGTTAGACTCAGGCTCTTAGGGTTAGGGTTAGACTCAGGCTTATAGGGTTAGGGTTAGACTCAGGCTCTTAGGGTTAGGGTTAGACTCAGGCTCTTAGGGTTAGGGTTAGACTCAGGCTCTTAGGGTGAGGGTTAGACTCAGGCTCTTAGGGTGAGGGTTAGACTCAGGCTCTTAGGGTTAGGGTTAGACTCAGGCTCTTAGGGTTAGGGTTAGACTCAGGCTCTTAGGGTTAGGGTTAGACTCAGGCTCTTAGGGTTAGGGTTAGACTCAGGCTCTTCGGGTTAGGGTTAGACTCAGGCTCGTAGGGTTAGGGTTAGACTCAGGCTCTTAGGGTTAGGGTTAGACTCAGGCTCTTAGGGTGAGGGTTAGACTCAGGCTCTTCGGGTTAGGGTTAGACTCAGGCTCTTAGGGTTAGGGTTAGACTCAGGCTCTTAGGGTTAGGGTTAGACTCAGGCTCTTAGGGTTAGGGTTAGACTTAGGCTCTTAGGGTTAGGGTTAGACTCAGGCTCTTAGGGTTAGGGTTAGACTCAGGCTCTTAGGGTTAGAGTTAGACTCAGGCTCTTAGGGTGAGGGTTAGACTCAGGCTCTTCGGGTTAGGGTTAGACTCAGGCTCTTCGGGTTAGGGTTAGACTCAGGCTCTTCGGGTTAGGGTTAGACTCAGGCTCTTAGGGTGAGGGTTAGACTCAGGCTCTTAGGGTTAGACTCAGGCTCTTAGGGTTAGGGTTAGACTCAGGCTCTTAGGGTTAGGGTTAGACTCAGGCTCTTAGGGTGAGGGTTAGACTCAGGCTCTTCGGGTTAGGGTTAGACTCAGGCTCTTAGGGTTAGGGTTAGACTCAGGCTCTTAGGGTTAGGGTTAGACTCAGGCTCTTAGGGTTAGGGTTAGACTCAGGCTCTTCGGGTTAGGGTTAGACTCAGGCTCGTAGGGTTAGGGTTAGACTCAGGCTCTTAGGGTTAGGGTTAGACTCAGGCTCTTAGGGTGAGGGTTAGACTCAGGCTCTTCGGGTTAGGGTTAGACTCAGGCTCTTAGGGTTAGGGTTAGACTCAGGCTCTTAGGGTTAGGGTTAGACTCAGGCTCTTAGGGTTAGGGTTAGACTTAGGCTCTTAGGGTTAGGGTTAGACTCAGGCTCTTAGGGTTAGGGTTAGACTCAGGCTCTTAGGGTTAGAGTTAGACTCAGGCTCTTAGGGTGAGGGTTAGACTCAGGCTCTTCGGGTTAGGGTTAGACTCAGGCTCTTCGGGTTAGGGTTAGACTCAGGCTCTTAGGGTTAGGGTTAGACTCAGGCTCTTAGGGTGAGGGTTAGACTCAGGCTCTTAGGGTTAGACTCAGGCTCTTAGGGTTAGGGTTAGACTCAGGCTCTTAGGGTTAGGGTTAGACTCAGGCTCTTAGGGTTAGGGTTAGACTCAGGCTCTTAGGGTGAGGGTTAGACTCAGGCTCTTAGGGTTAGGGTTAGACTCAGGCTCTTAGGGTTAGGGTTAGACTCAGGCTCTTAGGGTGAGGGTTAGACTCAGGCTCTTAGGGTTAGGGTTAGACTCAGGCTCTTAGGGTGAGAGTTAGACTCAGGCTCTTAGGGTTAGGGTTAGACTCAGGCTCTTAGGGTTAGGGTTAGACTCAGGCTCTTAGGGTGAGGGTTAGACTCAGGCTCTTAGGGTGAGGGTTAGACTCAGGCTCTTAGGCTTAGGGTTAGACTCAGGCTCTTAGGCTTAGGGTTAGAGTCAGGCTCTTAGGGTGAGGGTTAGACTCAGGCTCTTAGGGTGAGGGTTAGACTCAGGCTCTTAGGGTTAGGGTTAGACTCAGGCTCTTAGGGTGAGGGTTAGACTCAGGCTCTTAGGGTTAGGGTTAGACTTCAGGCTCTTAGGGTTAGGGTTAGACTCAGGCTCTTAGGGTGAGGGTTAGACTCAGGCTCTTAGGGTTAGGGTTAGACTCAGGCTCTTAGGGTTAGGGTTAGACTCAGGCTCTTAGGGTTAGGGTTAGACTCAGGCTCTTCGGGTTAGGGTTAGACTCAGGCTCTTAGGGTGAGGGTTAGACTCAGGCTCTTAGGGTTAGGGTTAGACTCAGGCTCTTAGGGTTAGGGTTAGACTCAGGCTCTTAGGCTTAGGGTTAGACTCAGGCTCTTAGGCTTAGGGTTAGACTCAGGCTCTTAGGGTTAGGGTTAGACTCAGGCTCTTAGGGTTAGGGTTAGACTCAGGCTCTTAGGGTGAGGGTTAGACTCAGGCTCTTAGGGTTAGGGTTAGACTCAGGCTCGTAGGGTTAGGATTCGACTCAGGCTCGTAGGGTTAGGGTTAGACTCAGGCTCTTAGGGTGAGGGTTAGACTCAGGCTCTTCGGGTTAGGGTTAGACTCAGGCTCTTAGGGTTAGGGTTAGACTCAGGCTCTTAGGGTTAGGGTTAGACTCAGGCTCGTAGGGTTAGGGTTAGACTCAGGCTCTTAGGGTGAGGGTTAGACTCAGGCTCTTAGGGTTAGGGTTAGACTCAGGCTCTTAGGGTTAGGGTTAGACTCAGGCTCTTAGGGTTAGGGTTAGACTCAGGCTCTTAGGGTTAGGGTTAGACTCAGGCTCTTCGGGTTAGGGTTAGACTCAGGCTCGTAGGGTTAGGGTTAGACTCAGGCTCTTAGGGTTAGGGTTAGACTCAGGCTCTTAGGGTGAGGGTTAGACTCAGGCTCTTAGGGTTAGGGTTAGACTCAGGCTCTTAGGGTTAGGGTTAGACTCAGGCTCTTAGGGTTAGGGTTAGACTCAGGCTCTTAGGGTTAGGGTTAGACTCAGGCTCTTAGGGTGAGGGTTAGACTCAGGCTCGTAGGGTTAGGGTTAGACTCAGGCTCTTAGGGTGAGGGTTAGACTCAGGCTCTTAGGGTTAGGGTTAGACTCAGGCTCTTAGGGTTAGGGTTAGACTCAGGCTCTTAGGGTTAGGGTTAGAGTCAGGCTCTTAGGGTTAGGGTTAGACTCAGGCTCTTAGGGTGAGGGTTAGACTCAGGCTCTTAGGGTTAGGGTTAGACTCAGGCTCTTAGGGTTAGGGTTCGACTCAGGCTCTTAGGGTGAGGGTTCGATTCAGGCTCGTAGGGTGAGGGTTCGACTCAGGCTCTTAGGGTTAGGGTTAGACTCATGCTCTTATGGTGAGGGTTAGACTCAGGCTCTTCGGGTTAGGGTTAGACTCAGGCTCTTAGGGTTAGGGTTAGACTCAGGCTCTTAGGGTTAGGGTTAGACTCAGGCTCTTAGGGTGAGGGTTAGACTCAGGCTCTTAGGGTGAGGGTTAGACTCAGGCTCTTAGGGTGAGGGTTAGACTCAGGCTCTTTAGGGTTAGGGTTAGACTCAGGCTCTTAGGGTGAGGGTTAGACTCAGGCTCTTCGGGTTAGGGTTAGACTCAGGCTCTTAGGGTGAGGGTTAGACTCAGGCTCTTAGGGTGAGGGTTAGACTCAGGCTCTTAGGGTTAGGGTTAGACTCAGGCTCTTAGGGTTAGGGTTAGACTCAGGCTCTTAGGGTTAGGGTTAGACTCAGGCTCTTAGGGTTAGGGTTAGACTCAGGCTCTTCGGGTTAGGGTTAGACTCAGGCTCGTAGGGTTAGGGTTAGACTCAGGCTCTTAGGGTTAGGGTTAGACTCAGGCTCTTAGGGTGAGGGTTAGACTCAGGCTCTTAGGGTTAGGGTTAGACTCAGGCTCTTAGGGTTAGGGTTAGACTCAGGCTCTTAGGGTGAGGGTTAGACTCAGGCTCTTAGGGTTAGGGTTAGACTCAGGCTCTTCGGGTTAGGGTTAGACTCAGGCTCGTAGGGTTAGGGTTAGACTCAGGCTCTTAGGGTTAGGGTTAGACTCAGGCTCTTAGGGTGAGGGTTAGACTCAGGCTCTTAGGGTTAGGGTTAGACTCAGGCTCTTAGGGTTAGGGTTAGACTCAGGCTCTTAGGGTTAGGGTTAGACTCAGGCTCTTAGGGTGAGGGTTAGACTCAGGCTCTTAGGGTTAGGGTTAGACTCAGGCTCTTAGGGTTAGGGTTAGACTCAGGCTCTTAGGGTTAGGGTTCGACTCAGGCTCTTAGGGTGAGGGTTCGATTCAGGCTCGTAGGGTGAGGGTTCGACTCAGGCTCTTAGGGTTAGGGTTAGACTCATGCTCTTATGGTGAGGGTTAGACTCAGGCTCTTCGGGTTAGGGTTAGACTCAGGCTCTTAGGGTTAGGGTTAGACTCAGGCTCTTAGGGTTAGGGTTAGACTCAGGCTCTTAGGCTTAGGGTTAGACTCAGGCTCTTAGATTAAGGGTTAGACTCAGGCTCTTAGGGTTAGGGTTAGACTCAGGCTCTTAGGGTTAGGGTTAGACTCAGGCTCTTAGGGTGAGGGTTAGACTCAGGCTCTTCGGGTTAGGGTTAGACTCAGGCTCTTAGGGTGAGGGTTAGACTCAGGCTCTTAGGGTGAGGGTTAGACTCAGGCTCTTAGGGTTAGGGTTAGACTCAGGCTCTTAGGGTTAGGGTTAGACTCAGGCTCGTAGGGTTAGGGTTAGACTCAGGCTCTTAGGGTTAGGGTTAGACTCAGGCTCTTCGGGTTAGGGTTAGACTCAGGCTCGTAGGGTTAGGGTTAGACTCAGGCTCTTAGGGTTAGGGTTAGACTCAGGCTCTTAGGGTGAGGGTTAGACTCAGGCTCTTAGGGTTAGGGTTAGACTCAGGCTCTTAGGGTGAGGGTTAGACTCAGGCTCTTAGGGTTAGGGTTAGACTCAGGCTCTTAGGGTTAGGGTTAGACTCAGGCTCTTCGGGTTAGGGTTAGACTCAGGCTCGTAGGGTTAGGGTTAGACTCAGGCTCTTAGGGTTAGGGTTAGACTCAGGCTCTTAGGGTTAGGGTTAGACTCAGGCTCTTAGGGTTAGGGTTAGACTCAGGCTCTTAGGGTTAGGGTTAGACTCAGGCTCTTAGGGTTAGGGTTAGACTCAGGCTCTTAGGGTTAGGGTTAGACTCAGGCTCTTAGGGTTAGGGTTAGACTCAGGCTCTTAGGGTGAGGGTTAGACTCAGGCTCTTAGGGTTAGGGTTAGACTCAGGCTCTTAGGGTGAGGGTTAGACTCAGGCTCTTAGGGTTAGGGTTAGACACAGGCTCTTAGGGTTAGGGTTAGACTCAGGCTCTTAGGGTTAGGGTTAGACTCAGGCTCTTAGGGTTAGGGTTAGACTCAGGCTCTTAGGGTTAGGGTTAGACTCAGGCTCTTAGGGTTAGGGTTCGACTCAGGCTCTTAGGGTGAGGGTTCGATTCAGGCTCGTAGGGTGAGGGTTCGACTCAGGCTCTTAGGGTTAGGGTTAGACTCATGCTCTTAGGGTGAGGGTTAGACTCAGGCTCTTCGGGTTAGGGTTAGACTCAGGCTCTTAGGGTTAGGGTTAGACTCAGGCTCTTAGGGTTAGGGTTAGACTCAGGCTCTTAGGGTGAGGGTTAGACTCAGGCTCTTAGGGTTAGGGTTAGAATCAGGCTCTTAGGGTTAGGGTTAGACTCAGGCTTATAGGGTTAGGGTTAGACTCAGGCTCTTAGGGTGAGGGTTAGACTCAGGCTCTTCGGGTTAGGGTTAGACTCAGGCTCTTAGGGTGAGGGTTAGACTCAGGCTCTTAGGGTGAGGGTTAGACTCAGGCTCTTAGGGTTAGGGTTAGACTCAGGCTCTTAGGGTGAGGGTTAGACTCAGGCTCTTAGGGTTAGGGTTAGACTCAGGCTCTTAGGGTTAGGGTTAGACTCAGGCTCTTAGGGTTAGGGTTAGACTCAGGCTCGTAGGGTTAGGGTTAGACTCAGGCTCTTAGGTTTAGGGTTAGACTCAGGCTCTTAGGGTGAGGGTTAGACTCAGGCTCTTAGGGTTAGGGTTAGACTCAGGCTCTTAGCGTTAGGGTTAGACTCAGGCTCTTAGGGTGATGGTTAGACTCAGGCTCTTAGGGTTAGGGTTAGACTCAGGCTCTTAGGGTTAGGGTTAGACTCAGGCTCTTAGGGTTAGGGTTAGACTCAGGCTCTTAGGGTTAGGGTTAGACTCAGGCTCTTAGGGTGAGGGTTAGACTCAGGCTCTTAGGGTTAGGGTTAGACTCAGGCTCTTAGGGTTAGGGTTCGATTCAGGCTCGTAGGGTGAGGGTTCGACTCAGGCTCTTAGGGTTAGGGTTAGACTCATGCTCTTATGGTGAGGGTTAGACTCAGGCTCTTCGGGTTAGGGTTAGACTCAGGCTCTTAGGGTTAGGGTTAGACTCAGGCTCTTAGGGTTAGGGTTAGACTCAGGCTCTTAGGGTTAGGGTTAGACTCAGGCTCTTAGGGTTAGGGTTAGACTCAGGCTCTTAGGGTGAGGGTTAGACTCAGGCTCTTAGGGTGAGGGTTAGACTCAGGCTCTTAGGGTTAGGGTTAGACTCAGGCTCTTAGGGTTAGGGTTAGACTCAGGCTCTTCGGGTTAGGGTTAGACTCAGGCTCTTAGGGTTAGGGTTAGACTCAGGCTCTTAGGGTTAGGGTTAGACTCAGGCTCTTAGGGTGAGGGTTAGACTCAGGCTCTTAGGGTTAGGGTTAGACTCAGGCTCTTAGGGTTAGGGTTAGACTCAGGCTCTTAGGGTTAGGGTTCGACTCAGGCTCGTAGGGTGAGGGTTCGATTCAGGCTCTTAGGGTTAGGGTTAGACTCAGGCTCTTCGGGTTAGGGTTAGACTCAGGCTCTTAGGGTGAGGGTTAGACTCAGGCTCTTAGGGTTAGGGTTAGACTCAGGCTCTTAGGGTTAGGGTTAGACTCAGGCTCTTAGGGTGAGGGTTAGACTCAGGCTCTTAGGGTTAGGGTTAGACTCAGGCTCTTAGGGTTAGGGTTAGACTCAGGCTCTTAGGGTGAGGGTTAGACTCAGGCTCTTAGGGTTAGGGTTAGACTCAGGCTCTTAGGGTGAGGGTTAGACTCAGGCTCTTAGGGTTAGGGTTAGACTCAGGCTCTTAGGGTGAGGGTTAGACTCAGGCTCTTAGGGTTAGGGTTAGACTCAGGCTCTTAGGGTTAGGGTTAGACTCAGGCTCTTAGGGTTAGGGTTAGACTCAGGCTCTTAGGGTTAGGGTTAGACTCAGGCTCTTAGGGTTAGGGTTAGACTCAGGCTCTTAGGGTTAGGGTTAGACTCAGGCTCTTAGGGTTAGGGTTAGACTCAGGCTTATAGGGTTAGGGTTAGACTCAGGCTCTTAGGGTGAGGGTTAGACTCAGGCTCTTCGGGTTAGGGTTAGACTCAGGCTCTTAGGGTGAGGGTTAGACTCAGGCTCTTAGGGTGAGGGTTAGACTCAGGCTCTTAGGGTTAGGGTTAGACTCAGGCTCTTAGGGTTAGGGTTAGACTCAGGCTCTTAGGGTGAGGGTTAGACTCAGGCTCTTAGGGTTAGGGTTAGACTCAGGCTCTTAGGGTTAGGGTTCGACTCAGGCTCTTAGGGTTAGGGTTCGATTCAGGCTCTTAGGGTGAGGGTTAGACTCAGGCTCTTAGGGTTAGGGTTAGACTCAGGCTCTTAGGGTTAGGGTTAGACTCAGGCTCTTCGGGTTAGGGTTAGACTCAGGCTCGTAGGGTTAGGGTTAGACTCAGGCTCTTAGGGTGAGGGTTAGACTCAGGCTCTTAGGGTTAGGGTTAGACTCAGGCTCTTAGGGTTAGGGTTAGACTCAGGCTCTTAGGGTTAGGGTTAGACTCAGGCTCTTAGGGTTAGGGTTAGACTCAGGCTCTTAGGGTGATGGTTAGACTCAGGCTCTTAGGGTTAGGGTTAGACTCAGGCTCTTAGGGTTAGGGTTAGACTCAGGCTCTTAGGGTGAGGGTTAGACTCAGGCTCTTAGGGTTAGGGTTAGACTCAGGCTCTTAGGGTTAGGGTTCGATTCAGGCTCGTAGGGTGAGGGTTCGACTCAGGCTCTTAGGGTTAGGGTTAGACTCATGCTCTTATGGTGAGGGTTAGACTCAGGCTCTTCGGGTTAGGGTTAGACTCAGGCTCTTAGGGTTAGGGTTAGACTCAGGCTCTTAGGGTTAGGGTTAGACTCAGGCTCTTAGGGTTAGGGTTAGACTCAGGCTCTTAGGGTGAGGGTTAGACTCAGGCTCTTAGGGTTAGGGTTAGACTCAGGCTCTTAGGGTTAGGGTTAGACTCAGGCTCTTAGGGTGAGGGTTAGACTCAGGCTCTTAGGGTTAGGGTTAGACTCAGGCTCTTAGGGTTAGGGTTAGACTCAGGCTCTTAGGGTGAGGGTTAGACTCAGGCTCTTAGGGTGAGGGTTAGACTCAGGCTCTTAGGGTGAGGGTTAGACTCAGGCTCTTTAGGGTTAGGGTTAGACTCAGGCTCTTAGGGTTAGGGTTAGACTCAGGCTCTTAGGGTTAGGGTTAGACTCAGGCTCTTAGGGTGAGGGTTAGACTCAGGCTCTTAGGGTGAGGGTTAGACTCAGGCTCTTAGGGTTAGGGTTAGACTCAGGCTCTTAGGGTTAGGGTTCGACTCAGGCTCTTCGGGTTAGGGTTAGACTCAGGCTCTTAGGGTGAGGGTTAGACTCAGGCTCTTAGGGTTAGGGTTAGACTCAGGCTCTTAGGGTGAGGGTTAGACTCAGGCTCTTAGGGTTAGGGTTAGACTCAGGCTCTTAGGGTTAGGGTTAGACTCAGGCTCTTAGGGTGAGGGTTAGACTCAGGCTCTTCGGGTTAGGGTTAGACTCAGGCTCTTCGGGTTAGGGTTAGACTCAGGCTCTTCGGGTTAGGGTTAGACTCAGGCTCTTAGGGTTAGGGTTAGACTCAGGCTCTTAGGGTGAGGGTTAGACTCAGGCTCTTAGGGTTAGGGTTAGACTCAGGCTCTTAGGGTTAGGGTTAGACTCAGGCTCTTAGGGTTAGGGTTAGACTCAGGCTCTTAGGGTGAGGGTTAGACTCAGGCTCTTAGGGTGAGGGTTAGACTCAGGCTCTTAGGGTTAGGGTTAGACTCAGGCTCGTAGGGTTAGGATTCGACTCAGGCTCGTAGGGTTAGGGTTAGACTCAGGCTCTTAGGGTTAGGGTTAGACTCAGGCTCTTCGGGTTAGGGTTAGACTCAGGCTCTTAGGGTTAGGGTTAGACTCAGGCTCTTAGGGTTAGGGTTAGACTCAGGCTCTTAGGGTTAGGGTTAGACTCAGGCTCTTAGGGTGAGGGTTAGACTCAGGCTCTTAGGGTGAGGGTTAGACTCAGGCTCTTAGGGTTAGGGTTAGACTCAGGCTCTTAGGGTTAGGGTTAGACTCAGGCTCTTAGGGTGAGGGTTAGACTCAGGCTCGTAGGGTTAGGGTTAGACTCAGGCTCTTAGGGTTAGGGTTAGACTCAGGCTCTTAGGGTGAGGGTTAGACTCAGGCTCTTAGGGTTAGGGTTAGACTCAGGCTCTTAGGGTTAGGGTTAGACTCAGGCTCTTAGGGTGAGGGTTAGACTCAGGCTCTTAGGGTTAGGGTTAGACTCAGGCTCTTAGGGTTAGGGTTAGACTCAGGCTCTTAGGGTGAGGGTTAGACTCAGGCTCTTAGGGTTAGGGTTAGACTCAGGCTCTTAGGGTGAGGGTTAAACTCAGGCTCTTAGGGTTAGGGTTAGACTCAGGCTCTTAGGGTTAGGGTTAGACTCAGGCTCTTAGGGTGAGGGTTAGACTCAGGCTCTTAGGGTTAGGGTTCGATTCAGGCTCGTAGGGTGAGGGTTCGACTCAGGCTCTTAGGGTTAGGGTTAGACTCATGCTCTTATGGTGAGGGTTAGACTCAGGCTCTTCGGGTTAGGGTTAGACTCAGGCTCTTAGGGTTAGGGTTAGACTCAGGCTCTTAGGGTTAGGGTTAGACTCAGGCTCTTAGGGTTAGGGTTAGACTCAGGCTCTTAGGGTGAGGGTTAGACTCAGGCTCTTAGGGTTAGGGTTAGACTCAGGCTCTTAGGGTTAGGGTTAGACTCAGGCTCTTAGGGTGAGGGTTAGACTCAGGCTCTTAGGGTTAGGGTTAGACTCAGGCTCTTAGGGTTAGGGTTAGACTCAGGCTCTTAGGGTGAGGGTTAGACTCAGGCTCTTAGGGTGAGGGTTAGACTCAGGCTCTTAGGGTGAGGGTTAGACTCAGGCTCTTTAGGGTTAGGGTTAGACTCAGGCTCTTAGGGTTAGGGTTAGACTCAGGCTCTTAGGGTTAGGGTTAGACTCAGGCTCTTAGGGTTAGGGTTAGACTCAGGCTCGTAGGGTTAGGGTTAGACTCAGGCTCTTAGGGTTAGGGTTAGACTCAGGCTCTTAGGGTGAGGGTTAGACTCAGGCTCTTAGGGTTAGGGTTAGACTCAGGCTCTTAGCGTTAGGGTTAGACTCAGGCTCTTAGGGTGATGGTTAGACTCAGGCTCTTAGGGTTAGGGTTAGACTCAGGCTCTTAGGGTTAGGGTTAGACTCAGGCTCTTAGGGTGAGGGTTAGACTCAGGCTCTTAGGGTTAGGGTTAGACTCAGGCTCTTAGGGTTAGGGTTCGATTCAGGCTCGTAGGGTGAGGGTTCGACTCAGGCTCTTAGGGTTAGGGTTAGACTCATGCTCTTATGGTGAGGGTTAGACTCAGGCTCTTCGGGTTAGGGTTAGACTCAGGCTCTTAGGGTTAGGGTTAGACTCAGGCTCTTAGGGTTAGGGTTAGACTCAGGCTCTTAGGGTTAGGGTTAGACTCAGGCTCTTAGGGTTAGGGTTAGACTCAGGCTCTTAGGGTTAGGGTTAGACTCAGGCTCTTAGGGTTAGGGTTAGACTCAGGCTCTTAGGGTGAGGGTTAGACTCAGGCTCTTAGGGTTAGGGTTAGACTCAGGCTCTTAGGGTTAGGGTTAGACTCAGGCTCTTAGGGTTAGGGTTAGACTCAGGCTCTTAGGGTTAGGGTTAGACTCAGGCTCTTAGGGTTAGGGTTAGACTCAGGCTCTTAGGGTGAGGGTTAGACTCAGGCTCTTAGGGTTAGGGTTAGACTCAGGCTCTTAGGGTTAGGGTTAGACTCAGGCTCTTAGGGTTAGGGTTAGACTCAGGCTCTTAGGGTGAGGGTTAGACTCAGGCTCTTAGGGTTAGGGTTAGACTCAGGCTCTTAGGGTTAGGGTTAGACTCAGGCTCTTAGGGTGAGGGTTAGACTCAGGCTCTTAGGGTGAGGGTTAGACTCAGGCTCTTAGGGTGAGGGTTAGACTCAGGCTCTTTAGGGTTAGGGTTAGACTCAGGCTCTTAGGGTTAGGGTTAGACTCAGGCTCTTAGGGTTAGGGTTAGACTCAGGCTCTTAGGGTTAGGGTTAGACTCAGGCTCGTAGGGTTAGGGTTAGACTCAGGCTCTTAGGGTTAGGGTTAGACTCAGGCTCTTAGGGTGAGGGTTAGACTCAGGCTCGTAGGGTTAGGGTTAGACTCAGGCTCTTAGGGTTAGGGTTAGACTCAGGCTCTTAGGGTGATGGTTAGACTCAGGCTCTTAGGGTTAGGGTTAGACTCAGGCTCTTAGGGTTAGGGTTAGACTCAGGCTCTTAGGGTTAGGGTTAGACTCAGGCTCTTAGGGTGAGGGTTAGACTCAGGCTCTTAGGGTTAGGGTTAGACTCAGGCTCTTAGGGTTAGGGTTAGACTCAGGCTCTTAGGGTTAGGGTTAGACTCAGGCTCTTCGGGTTAGGGTTAGACTCAGGCTCTTCGGGTTAGGGTTAGACTCAGGCTCGTAGGGTTAGGGTTAGACTCAGGCTCTTAGGGTTAGGGTTAGACTCAGGCTCTTAGGGTGAGGGTTAGACTCAGGCTCGTAGGGTTAGGGTTAGACTCAGGCTCTTAGGGTTAGGGTTAGACTCAGGCTCTTAGGGTGAGGGTTAGACTCAGGCTCTTAGGGTTAGGGTTAGACTCAGGCTCTTAGGGTTAGGGTTAGACTCAGGCTCTTAGGGTGAGGGTTAGACTCAGGCTCTTAGGGTTAGGGTTAGACTCAGGCTCTTAGGGTTAGGGTTAGACTCAGGCTCTTAGGGTTAGGGTTAGACTCAGGCTCTTAGGGTTAGGGTTAGACTCAGGCTCTTAGGGTGAGGGTTAGACTCAGGCTCTTAGGGTTAGGGTTAGACTCAGGCTCGTAGGGTTAGGATTCGACTCAGACTCGTAGGGTTAGGGTTAGACTCAGGCTCTTAGGGTGAGGGTTAGACTCAGGCTCTTCGGGTTAGGGTTAGACTCAGGCTCTTAGGGTTAGGGTTAGACTCAGACTCTTAGGGTTAGGGTTAGACTCAGGCTCGTAGGGTTAGGGTTAGACTCAGGCTCTTAGGGTGAGGGTTAGACTCAGGCTCTTAGGGTTAGGGTTAGACTCAGGCTCTTAGGGTTAGGGTTAGACTCAGGCTCTTAGGGTGAGGGTTAGACTCAGGCTCTTAGGGTTAGGGTTAGACTCAGGCTCTTCGGGTTAGGGTTAGACTCAGGCTCGTAGGGTTAGGGTTAGACTCAGGCTCTTAGGGTTAGGGTTAGACTCAGGCTCTTAGGGTGAGGGTTAGACTCAGGCTCTTCGGGTTAGGGTTAGACTCAGGCTCTTAGGGTTAGGGTTAGACTCAGGCTCTTAGGGTGAGGGTTAGACTCAGGCTCTTAGGGTTAGGGTTAGACTCAGGCTCTTAGGGTTAGGGTTAGACTCAGGCTCTTAGGGTGAGGGTTAGACTCAGGCTCTTAGGGTTAGGGTTAGACTCAGGCTCTTAGGGTTAGGGTTCGATTCAGGCTCGTAGGGTGAGGGTTCGACTCAGGCTCTTAGGGTTAGGGTTAGACTCATGCTCTTATGGTGAGGGTTAGACTCAGGCTCTTCGGGTTAGGGTTAGACTCAGGCTCTTAGGGTTAGGGTTAGACTCAGGCTCTTAGGGTTAGGGTTAGACTCAGGCTCTTAGGGTTAGGGTTAGACTTAGGCTCTTAGGGTTAGGGTTAGACTCAGGCTCTTAGGGTTAGGGTTAGACTCAGGCTCTTAGGGTTAGAGTTAGACTCAGGCTCTTAGGGTGAGGGTTAGACTCAGGCTCTTCGGGTTAGGGTTAGACTCAGGCTCTTCGGGTTAGGGTTAGACTCAGGCTCTTAGGGTGAGGGTTAGACTCAGGCTCTTAGGGTTAGACTCAGGCTCTTAGGGTTAGGGTTAGACTCAGGCTCTTAGGGTTAGGGTTAGACTCAGGCTCTTAGGGTTAGGGTTAGACTCAGGCTCTTAGGCTTAGGGTTAGACTCAGGCTCTTAGGGTTAGGGTTAGACTCAGGCTCTTAGGGTTAGGGTTAGACTCAGGCTCTTAGGGTGAGGGTTAGACTCAGGCTCTTAGGGTTAGGGTTAGACTCAGGCTCTTAGGGTGAGAGTTAGACTCAGACTCTTAGGGTTAGGGTTAGACTCAGGCTCTTAGGGTTAGGGTTAGACTCAGGCTCTTAGGGTGAGGGTTAGACTCAGGCTCTTAGGGTGAGGGTTAGACTCAGGCTCTTAGGCTTAGGGTTAGACTCAGGCTCTTAGGCTTAGGGTTAGAGTCAGGCTCTTAGGGTTAGGGTTAGACTCAGGCTCTTAGGGTGAGGGTTAGACTCAGGCTCTTAGGGTGAGGGTTAGACTCAGGCTCTTAGGGTTAGGGTTAGACTCAGGCTCTTAGGGTGAGGGTTAGACTCAGGCTCTTAGGGTTAGGGTTAGACTCAGGCTCTTAGGGTTAGGGTTAGACTCAGGCTCTTAGGGTTAGGGTTAGACTCAGGCTCTTAGGGTGAGGGTTAGACTCAGGCTCTTAGGGTTAGGGTTAGACTCAGGCTCTTAGGGTGAGGGTTAGACTCAGGCTCTTAGGGTTAGGGTTAGACTCAGGCTCTTAGGGTTAGGGTTAGACTCAGGCTCTTAGGGTTAGGGTTAGACTCAGGCTCTTAGGGTGAGGGTTAGACTCAGGCTCTTAGGGTTAGGGTTAGACTCAGGCTCTTAGGGTTAGGGTTAGACTCAGGCTCTTAGGGTTAGGGTTCGACTCAGGCTCTTAGGGTGAGGGTTCGATTCAGGCTCGTAGGGTGAGGGTTCGACTCAGGCTCTTAGGGTTAGGGTTAGACTCATGCTCTTATGGTGAGGGTTAGACTCAGGCTCTTCGGGTTAGGGTTAGACTCAGGCTCTTAGGGTTAGGGTTAGACTCAGGCTCTTAGGGTTAGGGTTAGACTCAGGCTCTTAGGCTTAGGGTTAGACTCAGGCTCTTAGATTAAGGGTTAGACTCAGGCTCTTAGGGTTAGGGTTAGACTCAGGCTCTTAGGGTTAGGGTTAGACTCAGGCTCTTAGGGTGAGGGTTAGACTCAGGCTCTTCGGGTTAGGGTTAGACTCAGGCTCTTAGGGTGAGGGTTAGACTCAGGCTCTTAGGGTGAGGGTTAGACTCAGGCTCTTAGGGTTAGGGTTAGACTCAGGCTCTTAGGGTTAGGGTTAGACTCAGGCTCGTAGGGTTAGGGTTAGACTCAGGCTCTTAGGGTTAGGGTTAGACTCAGGCTCTTCGGGTTAGGGTTAGACTCAGGCTCGTAGGGTTAGGGTTAGACTCAGGCTCTTAGGGTTAGGGTTAGACTCAGGCTCTTAGGGTGAGGGTTAGACTCAGGCTCTTAGGGTTAGGGTTAGACTCAGGCTCTTAGGGTGAGGGTTAGACTCAGGCTCTTAGGGTTAGGGTTAGACTCAGGCTCTTAGGGTTAGGGTTAGACTCAGGCTCTTCGGGTTAGGGTTAGACTCAGGCTCGTAGGGTTAGGGTTAGACTCAGGCTCTTAGGGTTAGGGTTAGACTCAGGCTCTTAGGGTTAGGGTTAGACTCAGGCTCTTAGGGTTAGGGTTAGACTCAGGCTCTTAGGGTTAGGGTTAGACTCAGGCTCTTAGGGTTAGGGTTAGACTCAGGCTCTTAGGGTTAGGGTTAGACTCAGGCTCTTAGGGTGAGGGTTAGACTCAGGCTCTTAGGGTTAGGGTTAGACTCAGGCTCTTAGGGTGAGGGTTAGACTCAGGCTCTTAGGGTTAGGGTTAGACACAGGCTCTTAGGGTTAGGGTTAGACTCAGGCTCTTAGGGTTAGGGTTAGACTCAGGCTCTTAGGGTTAGGGTTAGACTCAGGCTCTTCGGGTTAGGGTTAGACTCAGGCTCTTAGGGTTAGGGTTCGACTCAGGCTCTTAGGGTGAGGGTTCGATTCAGGCTCGTAGGGTGAGGGTTCGACTCAGGCTCTTAGGGTTAGGGTTAGACTCATGCTCTTAGGGTGAGGGTTAGACTCAGGCTCTTCGGGTTAGGGTTAGACTCAGGCTCTTAGGGTTAGGGTTAGACTCAGGCTCTTAGGGTTAGGGTTAGACTCAGGCTCTTAGGGTGAGGGTTAGACTCAGGCTCTTAGGGTTAGGGTTAGAATCAGGCTCTTAGGGTTAGGGTTAGACTCAGGCTTATAGGGTTAGGGTTAGACTCAGGCTCTTAGGGTGAGGGTTAGACTCAGGCTCTTCGGGTTAGGGTTAGACTCAGGCTCTTAGGGTGAGGGTTAGACTCAGGCTCTTAGGGTGAGGGTTAGACTCAGGCTCTTAGGGTTAGGGTTAGACTCAGGCTCTTAGGGTTAGGGTTAGACTCAGGCTCTTAGGGTTAGGGTTAGACTCAGGCTCTTAGGGTTAGGGTTAGACTCAGGCTCTTAGGGTTAGGGTTAGACTCAGGCTCGTAGGGTTAGGGTTAGACTCAGGCTCTTAGGTTTAGGGTTAGACTCAGGCTCTTAGGGTGAGGGTTAGACTCAGGCTCTTAGGGTTAGGGTTAGACTCAGGCTCTTAGCGTTAGGGTTAGACTCAGGCTCTTAGGGTGATGGTTAGACTCAGGCTCTTAGGGTTAGGGTTAGACTCAGGCTCTTAGGGTTAGGGTTAGACTCAGGCTCTTAGGGTTAGGGTTAGACTCAGGCTCTTAGGGTTAGGGTTAGACTCAGGCTCTTAGGGTGAGGGTTAGACTCAGGCTCTTAGGGTTAGGGTTAGACTCAGGCTCTTAGGGTTAGGGTTCGATTCAGGCTCGTAGGGTGAGGGTTCGACTCAGGCTCTTAGGGTTAGGGTTAGACTCATGCTCTTATGGTGAGGGTTAGACTCAGGCTCTTCGGGTTAGGGTTAGACTCAGGCTCTTAGGGTTAGGGTTAGACTCAGGCTCTTAGGGTTAGGGTTAGACTCAGGCTCTTAGGGTTAGGGTTAGACTCAGGCTCTTAGGGTTAGGGTTAGACTCAGGCTCTTAGGGTGAGGGTTAGACTCAGGCTCTTAGGGTGAGGGTTAGACTCAGGCTCTTAGGGTTAGGGTTAGACTCAGGCTCTTAGGGTTAGGGTTAGACTCAGGCTCTTCGGGTTAGGGTTAGACTCAGGCTCTTAGGGTTAGGGTTAGACTCAGGCTCTTAGGGTTAGGGTTAGACTCAGGCTCTTAGGGTGAGGGTTAGACTCAGGCTCTTAGGGTTAGGGTTAGACTCAGGCTCTTAGGGTTAGGGTTAGACTCAGGCTCTTAGGGTTAGGGTTCGACTCAGGCTCGTAGGGTGAGGGTTCGATTCAGGCTCTTAGGGTTAGGGTTAGACTCAGGCTCTTCGGGTTAGGGTTAGACTCAGGCTCTTAGGGTGAGGGTTAGACTCAGGCTCTTAGGGTTAGGGTTAGACTCAGGCTCTTAGGGTTAGGGTTAGACTCAGGCTCTTAGGGTGAGGGTTAGACTCAGGCTCTTAGGGTGAGGGTTAGACTCAGGCTCTTAGGGTTAGGGTTAGACTCAGGCTCTTAGGGTGAGGGTTAGACTCAGGCTCTTAGGCTTAGGGTTAGACTCAGGCTCTTAGGGTGAGGGTTAGACTCAGGCTCTTAGGGTTAGGGTTAGACTCAGGCTCTTAGGGTGAGGGTTAGACTCAGGCTCTTAGGGTTAGGGTTAGACTCAGGCTCTTAGGGTTAGGGTTAGACTCAGGCTCTTAGGGTTAGGGTTAGACTCAGGCTCTTAGGGTTAGGGTTAGACTCAGGCTCTTAGGGTTAGGGTTAGACTCAGGCTCTTAGGGTTAGGGTTAGACTCAGGCTCTTAGGGTTAGGGTTAGACTCAGGCTTATAGGGTTAGGGTTAGACTCAGGCTCTTAGGGTGAGGGTTAGACTCAGGCTCTTCGGGTTAGGGTTAGACTCAGGCTCTTAGGGTGAGGGTTAGACTCAGGCTCTTAGGGTGAGGGTTAGACTCAGGCTCTTAGGGTTAGGGTTAGACTCAGGCTCTTAGGGTTAGGGTTAGACTCAGGCTCTTAGGGTGAGGGTTAGACTCAGGCTCTTAGGGTTAGGGTTAGACTCAGGCTCTTAGGGTTAGGGTTCGACTCAGGCTCTTAGGGTTAGGGTTCGATTCAGGCTCTTAGGGTGAGGGTTAGACTCAGGCTCTTAGGGTTAGGGTTAGACTCAGGCTCTTAGGGTTAGGGTTAGACTCAGGCTCTTCGGGTTAGGGTTAGACTCAGGCTCGTAGGGTTAGGGTTAGACTCAGGCTCTTAGGGTGAGGGTTAGACTCAGGCTCTTAGGGTTAGGGTTAGACTCAGGCTCTTAGGGTTAGGGTTAGACTCAGGCTCTTAGGGTGAGGGTTAGACTCAGGCTCTTAGGGTTAGGGTTAGACTCAGGCTCTTAGGGTTAGGGTTAGACTCAGGCTCTTAGGGTGATGGTTAGACTCAGGCTCTTAGGGTTAGGGTTAGACTCAGGCTCTTAGGGTTAGGGTTAGACTCAGGCTCTTAGGGTGAGGGTTAGACTCAGGCTCTTAGGGTTAGGGTTAGACTCAGGCTCTTAGGGTTAGGGTTCGATTCAGGCTCGTAGGGTGAGGGTTCGACTCAGGCTCTTAGGGTTAGGGTTAGACTCATGCTCTTATGGTGAGGGTTAGACTCAGGCTCTTCGGGTTAGGGTTAGACTCAGGCTCTTAGGGTTAGGGTTAGACTCAGGCTCTTAGGGTTAGGGTTAGACTCAGGCTCTTAGGGTGAGGGTTAGACTCAGGCTCTTAGGGTTAGGGTTAGACTCAGGCTCTTAGGGTTAGGGTTAGACTCAGGCTCTTAGGGTGAGGGTTAGACTCAGGCTCTTAGGGTTAGGGTTAGACTCAGGCTCTTAGGGTTAGGGTTAGACTCAGGCTCTTAGGGTGAGGGTTAGACTCAGGCTCTTAGGGTGAGGGTTAGACTCAGGCTCTTAGGGTGAGGGTTAGACTCAGGCTCTTTAGGGTTAGGGTTAGACTCAGGCTCTTAGGGTTAGGGTTAGACTCAGGCTCTTAGGGTTAGGGTTAGACTCAGGCTCTTAGGGTGAGGGTTAGACTCAGGCTCTTAGGGTGAGGGTTAGACTCAGGCTCTTAGGGTTAGGGTTAGACTCAGGCTCTTAGGGTTAGGGTTCGACTCAGGCTCTTCGGGTTAGGGTTAGACTCAGGCTCTTAGGGTGAGGGTTAGACTCAGGCTCTTAGGGTTAGGGTTAGACTCAGGCTCTTAGGGTGAGGGTTAGACTCAGGCTCTTAGGGTTAGGGTTAGACTCAGGCTCTTAGGGTTAGGGTTAGACTCAGGCTCTTAGGGTGAGGGTTAGACTCAGGCTCTTCGGGTTAGGGTTAGACTCAGGCTCTTCGGGTTAGGGTTAGACTCAGGCTCTTCGGGTTAGGGTTAGACTCAGGCTCTTAGGGTTAGGGTTAGACTCAGGCTCTTAGGGTGAGGGTTAGACTCAGGCTCTTAGGGTTAGGGTTAGACTCAGGCTCTTAGGGTTAGGGTTAGACTCAGGCTCTTAGGGTGAGGGTTAGACTCAGGCTCTTAGGGTGAGGGTTAGACTCAGGCTCTTAGGGTTAGGGTTAGACTCAGGCTCGTAGGGTTAGGATTCGACTCAGGCTCGTAGGGTTAGGGTTAGACTCAGGCTCTTAGGGTTAGGGTTAGACTCAGGCTCTTCGGGTTAGGGTTAGACTCAGGCTCTTAGGGTTAGGGTTAGACTCAGGCTCTTAGGGTTAGGGTTAGACTCAGGCTCTTAGGGTTAGGGTTAGACTCAGGCTCTTAGGGTGAGGGTTAGACTCAGGCTCTTAGGGTTAGGGTTAGACTCAGGCTCTTAGGGTTAGGGTTAGACTCAGGCTCTTAGGGTTAGGGTTAGACTCAGGCTCTTAGGGTGAGGGTTAGACTCAGGCTCGTAGGGTTAGGGTTAGACTCAGGCTCTTAGGGTTAGGGTTAGACTCAGGCTCTTAGGGTGAGGGTTAGACTCAGGCTCTTAGGGTTAGGGTTAGACTCAGGCTCTTAGGGTTAGGGTTAGACTCAGGCTCTTAGGGTGAGGGTTAGACTCAGGCTCTTAGGGTTAGGGTTAGACTCAGGCTCTTAGGGTTAGGGTTAGACTCAGGCTCTTAGGGTGAGGGTTAGACTCAGGCTCTTAGGGTTAGGGTTAGACTCAGGCTCTTAGGGTGAGGGTTAAACTCAGGCTCTTAGGGTTAGGGTTAGACTCAGGCTCTTAGGGTTAGGGTTAGACTCAGGCTCTTAGGGTGAGGGTTAGACTCAGGCTCTTAGGGTTAGGGTTCGATTCAGGCTCGTAGGGTGAGGGTTCGACTCAGGCTCTTAGGGTTAGGGTTAGACTCATGCTCTTATGGTGAGGGTTAGACTCAGGCTCTTCGGGTTAGGGTTAGACTCAGGCTCTTAGGGTTAGGGTTAGACTCAGGCTCTTAGGGTTAGGGTTAGACTCAGGCTCTTAGGGTTAGGGTTAGACTCAGGCTCTTAGGGTGAGGGTTAGACTCAGGCTCTTAGGGTTAGGGTTAGACTCAGGCTCTTAGGGTTAGGGTTAGACTCAGGCTCTTAGGGTGAGGGTTAGACTCAGGCTCTTAGGGTTAGGGTTAGACTCAGGCTCTTAGGGTTAGGGTTAGACTCAGGCTCTTAGGGTGAGGGTTAGACTCAGGCTCTTAGGGTGAGGGTTAGACTCAGGCTCTTAGGGTGAGGGTTAGACTCAGGCTCTTTAGGGTTAGGGTTAGACTCAGGCTCTTAGGGTTAGGGTTAGACTCAGGCTCTTAGGGTTAGGGTTAGACTCAGGCTCTTAGGGTTAGGGTTAGACTCAGGCTCGTAGGGTTAGGGTTAGACTCAGGCTCTTAGGGTTAGGGTTAGACTCAGGCTCTTAGGGTGAGGGTTAGACTCAGGCTCTTAGGGTTAGGGTTAGACTCAGGCTCTTAGCGTTAGGGTTAGACTCAGGCTCTTAGGGTGATGGTTAGACTCAGGCTCTTAGGGTTAGGGTTAGACTCAGGCTCTTAGGGTTAGGGTTAGACTCAGGCTCTTAGGGTGAGGGTTAGACTCAGGCTCTTAGGGTTAGGGTTAGACTCAGGCTCTTAGGGTTAGGGTTCGATTCAGGCTCGTAGGGTGAGGGTTCGACTCAGGCTCTTAGGGTTAGGGTTAGACTCATGCTCTTATGGTGAGGGTTAGACTCAGGCTCTTCGGGTTAGGGTTAGACTCAGGCTCTTAGGGTTAGGGTTAGACTCAGGCTCTTAGGGTTAGGGTTAGACTCAGGCTCTTAGGGTTAGGGTTAGACTCAGGCTCTTAGGGTTAGGGTTAGACTCAGGCTCTTAGGGTTAGGGTTAGACTCAGGCTCTTAGGGTTAGGGTTAGACTCAGGCTCTTAGGGTGAGGGTTAGACTCAGGCTCTTAGGGTTAGGGTTAGACTCAGGCTCTTAGGGTTAGGGTTAGACTCAGGCTCTTAGGGTTAGGGTTAGACTCAGGCTCTTAGGGTTAGGGTTAGACTCAGGCTCTTAGGGTTAGGGTTAGACTCAGGCTCTTAGGGTGAGGGTTAGACTCAGGCTCTTAGGGTTAGGGTTAGACTCAGGCTCTTAGGGTTAGGGTTAGACTCAGGCTCTTAGGGTTAGGGTTAGACTCAGGCTCTTAGGGTGAGGGTTAGACTCAGGCTCTTAGGGTTAGGGTTAGACTCAGGCTCTTAGGGTTAGGGTTAGACTCAGGCTCTTAGGGTGAGGGTTAGACTCAGGCTCTTAGGGTGAGGGTTAGACTCAGGCTCTTAGGGTGAGGGTTAGACTCAGGCTCTTTAGGGTTAGGGTTAGACTCAGGCTCTTAGGGTTAGGGTTAGACTCAGGCTCTTAGGGTTAGGGTTAGACTCAGGCTCTTAGGGTTAGGGTTAGACTCAGGCTCGTAGGGTTAGGGTTAGACTCAGGCTCTTAGGGTTAGGGTTAGACTCAGGCTCTTAGGGTGAGGGTTAGACTCAGGCTCGTAGGGTTAGGGTTAGACTCAGGCTCTTAGGGTTAGGGTTAGACTCAGGCTCTTAGGGTGATGGTTAGACTCAGGCTCTTAGGGTTAGGGTTAGACTCAGGCTCTTAGGGTTAGGGTTAGACTCAGGCTCTTAGGGTTAGGGTTAGACTCAGGCTCTTAGGGTGAGGGTTAGACTCAGGCTCTTAGGGTTAGGGTTAGACTCAGGCTCTTAGGGTTAGGGTTAGACTCAGGCTCTTAGGGTTAGGGTTAGACTCAGGCTCTTCGGGTTAGGGTTAGACTCAGGCTCTTCGGGTTAGGGTTAGACTCAGGCTCGTAGGGTTAGGGTTAGACTCAGGCTCTTAGGGTTAGGGTTAGACTCAGGCTCTTAGGGTGAGGGTTAGACTCAGGCTCGTAGGGTTAGGGTTAGACTCAGGCTCTTAGGGTTAGGGTTAGACTCAGGCTCTTAGGGTGAGGGTTAGACTCAGGCTCTTAGGGTTAGGGTTAGACTCAGGCTCTTAGGGTTAGGGTTAGACTCAGGCTCTTAGGGTTAGGGTTAGACTCAGGCTCTTAGGGTGAGGGTTAGACTCAGGCTCTTAGGGTTAGGGTTAGACTCAGGCTCTTAGGGTTAGGGTTAGACTCAGGCTCTTAGGGTTAGGGTTAGACTCAGGCTCTTAGGGTTAGGGTTAGACTCAGGCTCTTAGGGTGAGGGTTAGACTCAGGCTCTTAGGGTTAGGGTTAGACTCAGGCTCGTAGGGTTAGGATTCGACTCAGACTCGTAGGGTTAGGGTTAGACTCAGGCTCTTAGGGTGAGGGTTAGACTCAGGCTCTTCGGGTTAGGGTTAGACTCAGGCTCTTAGGGTTAGGGTTAGACTCAGACTCTTAGGGTTAGGGTTAGACTCAGGCTCGTAGGGTTAGGGTTAGACTCAGGCTCTTAGGGTGAGGGTTAGACTCAGGCTCTTAGGGTTAGGGTTAGACTCAGGCTCTTAGGGTTAGGGTTAGACTCAGGCTCTTAGGGTGAGGGTTAGACTCAGGCTCTTAGGGTTAGGGTTAGACTCAGGCTCTTCGGGTTAGGGTTAGACTCAGGCTCGTAGGGTTAGGGTTAGACTCAGGCTCTTAGGGTTAGGGTTAGACTCAGGCTCTTAGGGTGAGGGTTAGACTCAGGCTCTTCGGGTTAGGGTTAGACTCAGGCTCTTAGGGTTAGGGTTAGACTCAGGCTCTTAGGGTGAGGGTTAGACTCAGGCTCTTAGGGTTAGGGTTAGACTCAGGCTCTTAGGGTTAGGGTTAGACTCAGGCTCTTAGGGTGAGGGTTAGACTCAGGCTCTTAGGGTTAGGGTTAGACTCAGGCTCTTAGGGTTAGGGTTCGATTCAGGCTCGTAGGGTGAGGGTTCGACTCAGGCTCTTAGGGTGAGGGTTAGACTCATGCTCTTATGGTGAGGGTTAGACTCAGGCTCTTCGGGTTAGGGTTAGACTCAGGCTCTTAGGGTTAGGGTTAGACTCAGGCTCTTAGGGTTAGGGTTAGACTCAGGCTCTTAGGGTTAGGGTTAGACTTAGGCTCTTAGGGTTAGGGTTAGACTCAGGCTCTTAGGGTTAGGGTTAGACTCAGGCTCTTAGGGTTAGAGTTAGACTCAGGCTCTTAGGGTGAGGGTTAGACTCAGGCTCTTCGGGTTAGGGTTAGACTCAGGCTCTTCGGGTTAGGGTTAGACTCAGGCTCTTAGGGTGAGGGTTAGACTCAGGCTCTTAGGGTTAGACTCAGGCTCTTAGGGTTAGGGTTAGACTCAGGCTCTTAGGGTTAGGGTTAGACTCAGGCTCTTAGGGTTAGGGTTAGACTCAGGCTCTTAGGCTTAGGGTTAGACTCAGGCTCTTAGGGTTAGGGTTAGACTCAGGCTCTTAGGGTTAGGGTTAGACTCAGGCTCTTAGGGTGAGGGTTAGACTCAGGCTCTTAGGGTTAGGGTTAGACTCAGGCTCTTAGGGTGAGAGTTAGACTCAGACTCTTAGGGTTAGGGTTAGACTCAGGCTCTTAGGGTTAGGGTTAGACTCAGGCTCTTAGGGTGAGGGTTAGACTCAGGCTCTTAGGGTGAGGGTTAGACTCAGGCTCTTAGGCTTAGGGTTAGACTCAGGCTCTTAGGCTTAGGGTTAGAGTCAGGCTCTTAGGGTTAGGGTTAGACTCAGGCTCTTAGGGTGAGGGTTAGACTCAGGCTCTTAGGGTTAGGGTTAGACTCAGGCTCTTCGGGTTAGGGTTAGACTCAGGCTCTTAGGGTGAGGGTTAGACTCAGGCTCTTAGGGTTAGGGTTAGACTCAGGCTCTTAGGGTTAGGGTTAGACTCAGGCTCTTAGGGTGAGGGTTAGACTCAGGCTCTTAGGGTTAGGGTTAGACTCAGGCTCTTAGGGTTAGGGTTAGACTCAGGCTCTTCGGGTTAGGGTTAGACTCAGGCTCTTAGGGTGAGGGTTAGACTCAGGCTCTTAGGGTTAGGGTTAGACTCAGGCTCTTAGGGTTAGGGTTAGACTCAGGCTCTTCGGGTTAGTGTTAGACTCAGGCTCTTAGGGTTAGGGTTAGACTCAGGCTCTTAGGGTTAGGGTTAGACTCAGGCTCTTAGGGTGAGGGTTAGACTCAGGCTCTTAGGGTTAGGGTTAGACTCAGGCTCTTAGGGTTAGGGTTAGACTCAGGCTCTTAGGGTTAGGGTTAGACTCAGGCTCTTAGGGTTAGGGTTAGACTCAGGCTCTTAGGGTTAGGGTTAGACTCAGGCTCTTAGGGTGAGGGTTAGACTCAGGCTCTTAGGGTTAGGGTTAGACTCAGGCTCTTAGGGTTAGGGTTAGACTCAGGCTCTTAGGGTGAGGGTTAGACTCAGGCTCTTAGGGTTAGGGTTAGACTCAGGCTCTTAGGGTTAGGGTTAGACTCAGGCTCTTAGGGTGAGGGTTAGACTCAGGCTCTTAGGGTGAGGGTTAGACTCAGGCTCTTAGGGTGAGGGTTAGACTCAGGCTCTTTAGGGTTAGGGTTAGACTCAGGCTCTTAGGGTTAGGGTTAGACTCAGGCTCTTAGGGTTAGGGTTAGACTCAGGCTCTTAGGGTTAGGGTTAGACTCAGGCTCGTAGGGTTAGGGTTAGACTCAGGCTCTTAGGGTTAGGGTTAGACTCAGGCTCTTAGGGTGAGGGTTAGACTCAGGCTCTTAGGGTTAGGGTTAGACTCAGGCTCTTAGCGTTAGGGTTAGACTCAGGCTCTTAGGGTGATGGTTAGACTCAGGCTCTTAGGGTTAGGGTTAGACTCAGGCTCTTAGGGTTAGGGTTAGACTCAGGCTCTTAGGGTGAGGGTTAGACTCAGGCTCTTAGGGTGAGGGTTAGACTCAGGCTCTTAGGGTTAGGGTTAGACTCAGGCTCTTAGGGTTAGGGTTAGACTCAGGCTCTTAGGGTTAGGGTTAGACTCAGGCTCTTCGGGTTAGGGTTAGACTCAGGCTCTTCGGGTTAGGGTTAGACTCAGGCTCGTAGGGTTAGGGTTAGACTCAGGCTCTTAGGGTTAGGGTTAGACTCAGGCTCTTAGGGTGAGGGTTAGACTCAGGCTCGTAGGGTTAGGGTTAGACTCAGGCTCTTAGGGTTAGGGTTAGACTCAGGCTCTTAGGGTGAGGGTTAGACTCAGGCTCTTAGGGTTAGGGTTAGACTCAGGCTCTTAGGGTTAGGGTTAGACTCAGGCTCTTAGGGTTAGGGTTAGACTCAGGCTCTTAGGGTGAGGGTTAGACTCAGGCTCTTAGGGTTAGGGTTAGACTCAGGCTCTTAGGGTTAGGGTTAGACTCAGGCTCTTAGGGTTAGGGTTAGACTCAGGCTCTTAGGGTTAGGGTTAGACTCAGGCTCTTAGGGTGAGGGTTAGACTCAGGCTCTTAGGGTTAGGGTTAGACTCAGGCTCGTAGGGTTAGGATTCGACTCAGACTCGTAGGGTTAGGGTTAGACTCAGGCTCTTAGGGTGAGGGTTAGACTCAGGCTCTTCGGGTTAGGGTTAGACTCAGGCTCTTAGGGTTAGGGTTAGACTCAGACTCTTAGGGTTAGGGTTAGACTCAGGCTCGTAGGGTTAGGGTTAGACTCAGGCTCTTAGGGTGAGGGTTAGACTCAGGCTCTTAGGGTTAGGGTTAGACTCAGGCTCTTAGGGTTAGGGTTAGACTCAGGCTCTTAGGGTGAGGGTTAGACTCAGGCTCTTAGGGTTAGGGTTAGACTCAGGCTCTTCGGGTTAGGGTTAGACTCAGGCTCGTAGGGTTAGGGTTAGACTCAGGCTCTTAGGGTTAGGGTTAGACTCAGGCTCTTAGGGTGAGGGTTAGACTCAGGCTCTTAGGGTTAGGGTTAGACTCAGGCTCTTAGGGTTAGGGTTAGACTCAGGCTCTTAGGGTGAGGGTTAGACTCAGGCTCTTAGGGTTAGGGTTAGACTCAGGCTCTTAGGGTTAGGGTTAGACTCAGGCTCTTAGGGTGAGGGTTAGACTCAGGCTCTTAGGGTTAGGGTTAGACTCAGGCTCTTAGGGTTAGGGTTCGATTCAGGCTCGTAGGGTGAGGGTTCGACTCAGGCTCTTAGGGTTAGGGTTAGACTCATGCTCTTATGGTGAGGGTTAGACTCAGGCTCTTCGGGTTAGGGTTAGACTCAGGCTCTTAGGGTTAGGGTTAGACTCAGGCTCTTAGGGTTAGGGTTAGACTCAGGCTCTTAGGGTTAGGGTTAGACTTAGGCTCTTAGGGTTAGGGTTAGACTCAGGCTCTTAGGGTTAGGGTTAGACTCAGGCTCTTAGGGTTAGAGTTAGACTCAGGCTCTTAGGGTGAGGGTTAGACTCAGGCTCTTCGGGTTAGGGTTAGACTCAGGCTCTTCGGGTTAGGGTTAGACTCAGGCTCTTAGGGTGAGGGTTAGACTCAGGCTCTTAGGGTTAGACTCAGGCTCTTAGGGTTAGGGTTAGACTCAGGCTCTTAGGGTTAGGGTTAGACTCAGGCTCTTAGGGTTAGGGTTAGACTCAGGCTCTTAGGCTTAGGGTTAGACTCAGGCTCTTAGGGTTAGGGTTAGACTCAGGCTCTTAGGGTTAGGGTTAGACTCAGGCTCTTAGGGTGAGGGTTAGACTCAGGCTCTTAGGGTTAGGGTTAGACTCAGGCTCTTAGGGTGAGGGTTAGACTCAGGCTCTTAGGGTTAGGGTTAGACTCAGGCTCTTAGGGTTAGGGTTAGACTCAGGCTCTTAGGGTGAGGGTTAGACTCAGGCTCTTAGGGTTAGGGTTAGACTCAGGCTCTTAGGGTTAGGGTTAGACTCAGGCTCTTAGGGTTAGGGTTAGACTCAGGCTCTTCGGGTTAGGGTTAGACTCAGGCTCTTAGGGTGAGGGTTAGACTCAGGCTCTTAGGGTTAGGGTTAGACTCAGGCTCTTAGGGTTAGGGTTAGACTCAGGCTCTTCGGGTTAGTGTTAGACTCAGGCTCTTAGGGTTAGGGTTAGACTCAGGCTCTTAGGGTTAGGGTTAGACTCAGGCTCTTAGGGTGAGGGTTAGACTCAGGCTCTTAGGGTTAGGGTTAGACTCAGGCTCTTAGGGTTAGGGTTAGACTCAGGCTCTTAGGGTTAGGGTTAGACTCAGGCTCTTAGGGTTAGGGTTAGACTCAGGCTCTTAGGGTTAGGGTTAGACTCAGGCTCTTAGGGTGAGGGTTAGACTCAGGCTCTTAGGGTTAGGGTTAGACTCAGGCTCTTAGGGTTAGGGTTAGACTCAGGCTCTTAGGGTTAGGGTTAGACTCAGGCTCTTAGGGTGAGGGTTAGACTCAGGCTCTTAGGGTTAGGGTTAGACTCAGGCTCTTAGGGTGAGGGTTAGACTCAGGCTCTTAGGGTGAGGGTTAGACTCAGGCTCTTAGGGTGAGGGTTAGACTCAGGCTCTTTAGGGTTAGACTCAGGCTCTTTAGGGTTAGGGTTAGACTCAGGCTCTTAGGGTTAGGGTTAGACTCAGGCTCTTAGGGTTAGGGTTAGACTCAGGCTCGTAGGGTTAGGGTTAGACTCAGGCTCTTAGGGTTAGGGTTAGACTCAGGCTCTTAGGGTTAGGGTTAGACTCAGGCTCTTAGCGTTAGGGTTAGACTCAGGCTCTTAGGGTGATGGTTAGACTCAGGCTCTTAGGGTTAGGGTTAGACTCAGGCTCTTAGGGTTAGGGTTAGACTCAGGCTCTTAGGGTGAGGGTTAGACTCAGGCTCTTAGGGTGAGGGTTAGACTCAGGCTCTTAGGGTTAGGGTTAGACTCAGGCTCTTAGGGTTAGGGTTAGACTCAGGCTCTTAGGGTTAGGGTTAGACTCAGGCTCTTCGGGTTAGGGTTAGACTCAGGCTCTTCGGGTTAGGGTTAGACTCAGGCTCGTAGGGTTAGGGTTAGACTCAGGCTCTTAGGGTTAGGGTTAGACTCAGGCTCTTAGGGTGAGGGTTAGACTCAGGCTCGTAGGGTTAGGGTTAGACTCAGGCTCTTAGGGTTAGGGTTAGACTCAGGCTCTTAGGGTGAGGGTTAGACTCAGGCTCTTAGGGTTAGGGTTAGACTCAGGCTCTTAGGGTTAGGGTTAGACTCAGGCTCTTAGGGTTAGGGTTAGACTCAGGCTCTTAGGGTGAGGGTTAGACTCAGGCTCTTAGGGTTAGGGTTAGACTCAGGCTCTTAGGGTTAGGGTTAGACTCAGGCTCTTAGGGTTAGGGTTAGACTCAGGCTCTTAGGGTTAGGGTTAGACTCAGGCTCTTAGGGTGAGGGTTAGACTCAGGCTCTTAGGGTTAGGGTTAGACTCAGGCTCGTAGGGTTAGGATTCGACTTAGACTCGTAGGGTTAGGGTTAGACTCAGGCTCTTAGGGTGAGGGTTAGACTCAGGCTCTTCGGGTTAGGGTTAGACTCAGGCTCTTAGGGTTAGGGTTAGACTCAGACTCTTAGGGTTAGGGTTAGACTCAGGCTCGTAGGGTTAGGGTTAGACTCAGGCTCTTAGGGTGAGGGTTAGACTCAGGCTCTTAGGGTTAGGGTTAGACTCAGGCTCTTAGGGTTAGGGTTAGACTCAGGCTCTTAGGGTGAGGGTTAGACTCAGGCTCTTAGGGTTAGGGTTAGACTCAGGCTCTTCGGGTTAGGGTTAGACTCAGGCTCGTAGGGTTAGGGTTAGACTCAGGCTCTTAGGGTTAGGGTTAGACTCAGGCTCTTAGGGTGAGGGTTAGACTCAGGCTCTTAGGGTTAGGGTTAGACTCAGGCTCTTAGGGTTAGGGTTAGACTCAGGCTCTTAGGGTGAGGGTTAGACTCAGGCTCTTAGGGTTAGGGTTAGACTCAGGCTCTTAGGGTTAGGGTTAGACTCAGGCTCTTAGGGTGAGGGTTAGACTCAGGCTCTTAGGGTTAGGGTTAGACTCAGGCTCTTAGGGTTAGGGTTCGATTCAGGCTCGTAGGGTGAGGGTTCGACTCAGGCTCTTAGGGTTAGGGTTAGACTCATGCTCTTATGGTGAGGGTTAGACTCAGGCTCTTCGGGTTAGGGTTAGACTCAGGCTCTTAGGGTTAGGGTTAGACTCAGGCTCTTAGGGTTAGGGTTAGACTCAGGCTCTTAGGGTTAGGGTTAGACTTAGGCTCTTAGGGTTAGGGTTAGACTCAGGCTCTTAGGGTTAGGGTTAGACTCAGGCTCTTAGGGTTAGAGTTAGACTCAGGCTCTTAGGGTGAGGGTTAGACTCAGGCTCTTCGGGTTAGGGTTAGACTCAGGCTCTTCGGGTTAGGGTTAGACTCAGGCTCTTAGGGTGAGGGTTAGACTCAGGCTCTTAGGGTTAGACTCAGGCTCTTAGGGTTAGGGTTAGACTCAGGCTCTTAGGGTTAGGGTTAGACTCAGGCTCTTAGGGTTAGGGTTAGACTCAGGCTCTTAGGCTTAGGGTTAGACTCAGGCTCTTAGGGTTAGGGTTAGACTCAGGCTCTTAGGGTTAGGGTTAGACTCAGGCTCTTAGGGTGAGGGTTAGACTCAGGCTCTTAGGGTTAGGGTTAGACTCAGGCTCTTAGGGTGAGAGTTAGACTCAGACTCTTAGGGTTAGGGTTAGACTCAGGCTCTTAGGGTTAGGGTTAGACTCAGGCTCTTAGGGTGAGGGTTAGACTCAGGCTCTTAGGGTGAGGGTTAGACTCAGGCTCTTAGGCTTAGGGTTAGACTCAGGCTCTTAGGCTTAGGGTTAGAGTCAGGCTCTTAGGGTTAGGGTTAGACTCAGGCTCTTAGGGTGAGGGTTAGACTCAGGCTCTTAGGGTTAGGGTTAGACTCAGGCTCTTAGGGTTAGGGTTAGACTCAGGCTCTTAGGGTTAGGGTTAGACTCAGGCTCTTAGGGTTAGGGTTAGACTCAGGCTCTTAGGGTTAGGGTTAGACTCAGGCTCTTAGGGTGAGGGTTAGACTCAGGCTCTTAGGGTTAGGGTTAGACTCAGGCTCTTAGGGTTAGGGTTAGACTCAGGCTCTTAGGGTTAGGGTTAGACTCAGGCTCTTAGGGTGAGGGTTAGACTCAGGCTCTTAGGGTTAGGGTTAGACTCAGGCTCTTAGGGTTAGGGTTAGACTCAGGCTCTTAGGGTGAGGGTTAGACTCAGGCTCTTAGGGTGAGGGTTAGACTCAGGCTCTTAGGGTGAGGGTTAGACTCAGGCTCTTTAGGGTTAGGGTTAGACTCAGGCTCTTAGGGTTAGGGTTAGACTCAGGCTCTTAGGGTTAGGGTTAGACTCAGGCTCTTAGGGTTAGGGTTAGACTCAGGCTCGTAGGGTTAGGGTTAGACTCAGGCTCTTAGGGTTAGGGTTAGACTCAGGCTCTTAGGGTTAGGGTTAGACTCAGGCTCTTAGCGTTAGGGTTAGACTCAGGCTCTTAGGGTGATGGTTAGACTCAGGCTCTTAGGGTTAGGGTTAGACTCAGGCTCTTAGGGTTAGGGTTAGACTCAGGCTCTTAGGGTGAGGGTTAGACTCAGGCTCTTAGGGTGAGGGTTAGACTCAGGCTCTTAGGGTTAGGGTTAGACTCAGGCTCTTAGGGTTAGGGTTAGACTCAGGCTCTTAGGGTTAGGGTTAGACTCAGGCTCTTCGGGTTAGGGTTAGACTCAGGCTCTTCGGGTTAGGGTTAGACTCAGGCTCGTAGGGTTAGGGTTAGACTCAGGCTCTTAGGGTTAGGGTTAGACTCAGGCTCTTAGGGTGAGGGTTAGACTCAGGCTCGTAGGGTTAGGGTTAGACTCAGGCTCTTAGGGTTAGGGTTAGACTCAGGCTCTTAGGGTGAGGGTTAGACTCAGGCTCTTAGGGTTAGGGTTAGACTCAGGCTCTTAGGGTTAGGGTTAGACTCAGGCTCTTAGGGTTAGGGTTAGACTCAGGCTCTTAGGGTGAGGGTTAGACTCAGGCTCTTAGGGTTAGGGTTAGACTCAGGCTCTTAGGGTTAGGGTTAGACTCAGGCTCTTAGGGTTAGGGTTAGACTCAGGCTCTTAGGGTTAGGGTTAGACTCAGGCTCTTAGGGTGAGGGTTAGACTCAGGCTCTTAGGGTTAGGGTTAGACTCAGGCTCGTAGGGTTAGGATTCGACTTAGACTCGTAGGGTTAGGGTTAGACTCAGGCTCTTAGGGTGAGGGTTAGACTCAGGCTCTTCGGGTTAGGGTTAGACTCAGGCTCTTAGGGTTAGGGTTAGACTCAGACTCTTAGGGTTAGGGTTAGACTCAGGCTCGTAGGGTTAGGGTTAGACTCAGGCTCTTAGGGTGAGGGTTAGACTCAGGCTCTTAGGGTTAGGGTTAGACTCAGGCTCTTAGGGTTAGGGTTAGACTCAGGCTCTTAGGGTGAGGGTTAGACTCAGGCTCTTAGGGTTAGGGTTAGACTCAGGCTCTTCGGGTTAGGGTTAGACTCAGGCTCGTAGGGTTAGGGTTAGACTCAGGCTCTTAGGGTTAGGGTTAGACTCAGGCTCTTAGGGTGAGGGTTAGACTCAGGCTCTTAGGGTTAGGGTTAGACTCAGGCTCTTAGGGTTAGGGTTAGACTCAGGCTCTTAGGGTGAGGGTTAGACTCAGGCTCTTAGGGTTAGGGTTAGACTCAGGCTCTTAGGGTTAGGGTTAGACTCAGGCTCTTAGGGTGAGGGTTAGACTCAGGCTCTTAGGGTTAGGGTTAGACTCAGGCTCTTAGGGTTAGGGTTCGATTCAGGCTCGTAGGGTGAGGGTTCGACTCAGGCTCTTAGGGTTAGGGTTAGACTCATGCTCTTATGGTGAGGGTTAGACTCAGGCTCTTCGGGTTAGGGTTAGACTCAGGCTCTTAGGGTTAGGGTTAGACTCAGGCTCTTAGGGTTAGGGTTAGACTCAGGCTCTTAGGGTTAGGGTTAGACTTAGGCTCTTAGGGTTAGGGTTAGACTCAGGCTCTTAGGGTTAGGGTTAGACTCAGGCTCTTAGGGTTAGAGTTAGACTCAGGCTCTTAGGGTGAGGGTTAGACTCAGGCTCTTCGGGTTAGGGTTAGACTCAGGCTCTTCGGGTTAGGGTTAGACTCAGGCTCTTAGGGTGAGGGTTAGACTCAGGCTCTTAGGGTTAGACTCAGGCTCTTAGGGTTAGGGTTAGACTCAGGCTCTTAGGGTTAGGGTTAGACTCAGGCTCTTAGGGTTAGGGTTAGACTCAGGCTCTTAGGCTTAGGGTTAGACTCAGGCTCTTAGGGTTAGGGTTAGACTCAGGCTCTTAGGGTTAGGGTTAGACTCAGGCTCTTAGGGTGAGGGTTAGACTCAGGCTCTTAGGGTTAGGGTTAGACTCAGGCTCTTAGGGTGAGAGTTAGACTCAGACTCTTAGGGTTAGGGTTAGACTCAGGCTCTTAGGGTTAGGGTTAGACTCAGGCTCTTAGGGTGAGGGTTAGACTCAGGCTCTTAGGGTGAGGGTTAGACTCAGGCTCTTAGGCTTAGGGTTAGACTCAGGCTCTTAGGCTTAGGGTTAGAGTCAGGCTCTTAGGGTTAGGGTTAGACTCAGGCTCTTAGGGTGAGGGTTAGACTCAGGCTCTTAGGGTTAGGGTTAGACTCAGGCTCTTCGGGTTAGGGTTAGACTCAGGCTCTTAGGGTGAGGGTTAGACTCAGGCTCTTAGGGTTAGGGTTAGACTCAGGCTCTTAGGGTTAGGGTTAGACTCAGGCTCTTAGGGTGAGGGTTAGACTCAGGCTCTTAGGGTTAGGGTTAGCCTCAGGCTCTTAGGGTTAGGGTTAGACTCAGGCTCTTAGGGTTAGGGTTAGACTCAGGCTCTTCGGGTTAGGGTTAGACTCAGGCTCTTAGGGTGAGGGTTAGACTCAGGCTCTTAGGGTTAGGGTTAGACTCAGGCTCTTAGGGTTAGGGTTAGACTCAGGCTCTTCGGGTTAGTGTTAGACTCAGGCTCTTAGGGTTAGGGTTAGACTCAGGCTCTTAGGGTTAGGGTTAGACTCAGGCTCTTAGGGTGAGGGTTAGACTCAGGCTCTTAGGGTTAGGGTTAGACTCAGGCTCGTAGGGTAAGGATTCGACTCAGGCTCGTAGGGTTAGGGTTAGACTCAGGCTCTTCGGGTTAGGGTTAGACACAGGCTCTTCGGGTTAGGGTTAGACTCAGGCTCTTAGGGTTAGGGTTAGACTCAGGCTCTTAGGGTTAGGGTTAGACTCAGGCTCGTAGGGTTAGGGTTAGACTCAGGCTCTTAGGGTTAGGGTTAGACTCAGGCTCTTAGGGTTAGGGTTAGACTCAGGCTCTTAGGGTTAGGGTTAGACTCAGGCTCTTCGGGTTAGGGTTAGACTCAGGCTCTTCGGGTTAGGGTTAGACTCAGGCTCGTAGGGTTAGGGTTAGACTCAGGCTCTTAGGGTTAGGGTTAGACTCAGGCTCTTAGGGTGAGGGTTAGACTCAGGCTCTTAGGGTTAGGGTTAGACTCAGGCTCTTAGGGTTAGGGTTAGACTCAGGCTCTTAGGGTTAGGGTTAGACTCAGGCTCTTAGGGTGAGGGTTAGACTCAGGCTCTTAGGGTTAGGGTTAGACTCAGGCTCTTAGGGTGAGGGTTAGACTCAGGCTCTTAGGGTTAGGGTTAGACTCAGGCTCTTAGGGTTAGGGTTAGACTCAGGCTCTTAGGGTTAGGGTTAGACTCAGGCTCTTAGGGTTAGGGTTAGACTCAGGCTCTTAGGGTTAGGGTTAGACTCAGGCTCTTAGGGTTAGGGTTAGACTCAGGCTCTTAGGGTTAGGGTTCGACTCAGGCTCTTAGGGTGAGGGTTCGATTCAGGCTCGTAGGGTGAGAGTTCGACTCAGGCTCTTAGGGTTAGGGTTAGACTCATGCTCTTATGGTGAGGGTTAGACTCAGGCTCTTCGGGTTAGGGTTAGACTCAGGCTCTTAGGGTTAGGGTTAGACTCAGGCTCTTAGGGTGAGGGTTAGACTCAGGCTCTTAGGGTTAGGGTTAGACTCAGGCTCTTAGGGTTAGGGTTAGACTCAGGCTCTTAGGGTTAGGGTTAGACTCAGGCTCTTAGGGTGAGGGTTAGACTCAGGCTCGTAGGGTTAGGGTTAGACTCAGGCTCTTAGGGTGAGGGTTAGACTCAGGCTCTTAGGGTGAGGGTTAGACTCAGGCTCTTAGGGTTAGGGTTAGACTCAGGCTCTTAGGGTTAGGGTTAGACTCAGGCTCTTCGGGTTAGGGTTAGACTCAGGCTCGTAGGGTTAGGGTTAGACTCAGGCTCTTAGGGTTAGGGTTAGACTCAGGCTCTTAGGGTGAGGGTTAGACTCAGGCTCTTAGGGTTAGGGTTAGACTCAGGCTCTTAGGGTTAGGGTTAGACTCAGGCTCTTAGGGTTAGGGTTAGACTCAGGCTCTTAGGGTTAGGGTTAGACTCAGGCTCTTAGGGTGAGGGTTAGACTCAGGCTCTTAGGGTTAGGGTTAGACTCAGGCTCTTAGGGTGAGGGTTAGACTCAGGCTCTTAGGGTTAGGGTTAGACTCAGGCTCTTAGGGTTAGGGTTAGACTCAGGCTCTTAGGGTTAGGGTTAGACTCAGGCTCTTAGGGTTAGGGTTCGACTCAGGCTCTTAGGGTGAGGGTTCGATTCAGGCTCGTAGGGTGAGGGTTCGACTCAGGCTCTTAGGGTTAGGGTTAGACTCATGCTCTTATGGTGAGGGTTAGACTCAGGCTCTTAGGGTTAGGGTTAGACTCAGGCTCTTAGGGTTAGGGTTAGACTCAGGCTCTTAGGGTTAGGGTTAGACTCAGGCTCTTAGGGTGAGGGTTAGACTCAGGCTCTTAGGGTTAGGGTTAGACTCAGGCTCTTAGGGTTAGGGTTAGACTCAGGCTCTTAGGGTGAGGGTTAGACTCAGGCTCTTAGGGTGAGGGTTAGACTCAGGCTCTTCGGGTTAGGGTTAGACTCAGGCTCTTAGGGTGAGGGTTAGACTCAGGCTCTTAGGGTGAGGGTTAGACTCAGGCTCTTAGGGTTAGGGTTAGACTCAGGCTCTTAGGGTTAGGGTTAGACTCAGGCTCGTAGGGTTAGGGTTAGACTCAGGCTCTTAGGGTTAGGGTTAGACTCAGGCTCTTCGGGTTAGGGTTAGACTCAGGCTCGTAGGGTTAGGGTTAGACTCAGGCTCTTAGGGTTAGGGTTAGACTCAGGCTCTTAGGGTGAGGGTTAGACTCAGGCTCTTAGGGTTAGGGTTAGACTCAGGCTCTTAGGGTGAGGGTTAGACTCAGGCTCTTAGGGTTAGGGTTAGACTCAGGCTCTTAGGGTTAGGGTTAGACTCAGGCTCTTAGGGTTAGGGTTAGACTCAGGCTCTTAGGGTTAGGGTTAGACTCAGGCTCTTAGGGTTAGGGTTAGACTCAGGCTCTTCGGGTTAGGGTTCGACTCAGGCTCTTAGGGTGAGGGTTCGATTCAGGCTCGTAGGGTGAGAGTTCGACTCAGGCTCTTATGGTTAGGGTTAGACTCATGCTCTTATGGTGAGGGTTAGACTCAGGCTCTTCGGGTTAGGGTTAGACTCAGGCTCTTAGGGTTAGGGTTAGACTCAGGCTCTTAGGGTGAGGGTTAGACTCAGGCTCTTAGGGTTAGGGTTAGACTCAGGCTCTTAGGGTTAGGGTTAGACTCAGGCTCTTAGGGTTAGGGTTAGACTCAGGCTCTTAGGGTGAGGGTTAGACTCAGGCTCGTAGGGTTAGGGTTAGACTCAGGCTCTTAGGGTGAGGGTTAGACTCAGGCTCTTAGGGTGAGGGTTAGACTCAGGCTCTTAGGGTTAGGGTTAGACTCAGGCTCTTAGGGTTAGGGTTAGACTCAGGCTCTTCGGGTTAGGGTTAGACTCAGGCTCGTAGGGTTAGGGTTAGACTCAGGCTCTTAGGGTTAGGGTTAGACTCAGGCTCTTAGGGTGAGGGTTAGACTCAGGCTCTTAGGGTTAGGGTTAGACTCAGGCTCTTAGGGTTAGGGTTAGACTCAGGCTCTTAGGGTTAGGGTTAGACTCAGGCTCTTAGGGTTAGGGTTAGACTCAGGCTCTTAGGGTGAGGGTTAGACTCAGGCTCTTAGGGTTAGGGTTAGACTCAGGCTCTTAGGGTGAGGGTTAGACTCAGGCTCTTAGGGTTAGGGTTAGACTCAGGCTCTTAGGGTTAGGGTTAGACTCAGGCTCTTAGGGTTAGGGTTAGACTCAGGCTCTTAGGGTTAGGGTTAGACTCAGGCTCTTAGGGTTAGGGTTAGACTCAGGCTCTTAGGGTTAGGGTTCGACTCAGGCTCTTAGGGTGAGGGTTCGATTCAGGCTCGTAGGGTGAGGGTTCGACTCAGGCTCTTAGGGTTAGGGTTAGACTCATGCTCTTATGGTGAGGGTTAGACTCAGGCTCTTAGGGTTAGGGTTAGACTCAGGCTCTTAGGGTTAGGGTTAGACTCAGGCTCTTAGGGTTAGGGTTAGACTCAGGCTCTTAGGGTGAGGGTTAGACTCAGGCTCTTAGGGTTAGGGTTAGACTCAGGCTCTTAGGGTTAGGGTTAGACTCAGGCTCTTAGGGTGAGGGTTAGACTCAGGCTCTTAGGGTGAGGGTTAGACTCAGGCTCTTCGGGTTAGGGTTAGACTCAGGCTCTTAGGGTGAGGGTTAGACTCAGGCTCTTAGGGTGAGGGTTAGACTCAGGCTCTTAGGGTTAGGGTTAGACTCAGGCTCTTAGGGTTAGGGTTAGACTCAGGCTCGTAGGGTTAGGGTTAGACTCAGGCTCTTAGGGTTAGGGTTAGACTCAGGCTCTTCGGGTTAGGGTTAGACTCAGGCTCGTAGGGTTAGGGTTAGACTCAGGCTCTTAGGGTTAGGGTTAGACTCAGGCTCTTAGGGTGAGGGTTAGACTCAGGCTCTTAGGGTTAGGGTTAGACTCAGGCTCTTAGGGTGAGGGTTAGACTCAGGCTCTTAGGGTTAGGGTTAGACTCAGGCTCTTAGGGTTAGGGTTAGACTCAGGCTCTTAGGGTTAGGGTTAGACTCAGGCTCTTAGGGTTAGGGTTAGACTCAGGCTCTTAGGGTTAGGGTTAGACTCAGGCTCTTAGGGTTAGGGTTAGACTCAGGCTCTTAGGGTTAGGGTTCGACTCAGGCTCTTAGGGTGAGGGTTCGATTCAGGCTCGTAGGGTGAGGGTTCGACTCAGGCTCTTAGGGTTAGGGTTAGACTCATGCTCTTATGGTGAGGGTTAGACTCAGGCTCTTCGGGTTAGGGTTAGACTCAGGCTCTTAGGGTTAGGGTTAGACTCAGGCTCTTAGGGTTAGGGTTAGACTCAGGCTCTTAGGGTGAGGGTTAGACTCAGGCTCTTAGGGTTAGGGTTAGACTCAGGCTCTTAGGGTTAGGGTTAGACTCAGGCTTATAGGGTTAGGGTTAGACTCAGGCTCTTAGGGTTAGGGTTAGACTCAGGCTCTTAGGGTTAGGGTTAGACTCAGGCTCTTAGGGTGAGGGTTAGACTCAGGCTCTTAGGGTGAGGGTTAGACTCAGGCTCTTAGGGTTAGGGTTAGACTCAGGCTCTTAGGGTTAGGGTTAGACTCAGGCTCTTAGGGTTAGGGTTAGACTCAGGCTCTTAGGGTTAGGGTTAGACTCAGGCTCTTCGGGTTAGGGTTAGACTCAGGCTCGTAGGGTTAGGGTTAGACTCAGGCTCTTAGGGTTAGGGTTAGACTCAGGCTCTTAGGGTGAGGGTTAGACTCAGGCTCTTCGGGTTAGGGTTAGACTCAGGCTCTTAGGGTTAGGGTTAGACTCAGGCTCTTAGGGTTAGGGTTAGACTCAGGCTCTTAGGGTTAGGGTTAGACTTAGGCTCTTAGGGTTAGGGTTAGACTCAGGCTCTTAGGGTTAGGGTTAGACTCAGGCTCTTAGGGTTAGAGTTAGACTCAGGCTCTTAGGGTGAGGGTTAGACTCAGGCTCTTCGGGTTAGGGTTAGACTCAGGCTCTTCGGGTTAGGGTTAGACTCAGGCTCTTAGGGTTAGGGTTAGACTCAGGCTCTTAGGGTGAGGGTTAGACTCAGGCTCTTAGGGTTAGACTCAGGCTCTTAGGGTTAGGGTTAGACTCAGGCTCTTAGGGTTAGGGTTAGACTCAGGCTCTTAGGGTGAGGGTTAGACTCAGGCTCTTCGGGTTAGGGTTAGACTCAGGCTCTTAGGGTTAGGGTTAGACTCAGGCTCTTAGGGTTAGGGTTAGACTCAGGCTCTTAGGGTTAGGGTTAGACTCAGGCTCTTCGGGTTAGGGTTAGACTCAGGCTCGTAGGGTTAGGGTTAGACTCAGGCTCTTAGGGTTAGGGTTAGACTCAGGCTCTTAGGGTGAGGGTTAGACTCAGGCTCTTCGGGTTAGGGTTAGACTCAGGCTCTTAGGGTTAGGGTTAGACTCAGGCTCTTAGGGTTAGGGTTAGACTCAGGCTCTTAGGGTTAGGGTTAGACTTAGGCTCTTAGGGTTAGGGTTAGACTCAGGCTCTTAGGGTTAGGGTTAGACTCAGGCTCTTAGGGTTAGAGTTAGACTCAGGCTCTTAGGGTGAGGGTTAGACTCAGGCTCTTCGGGTTAGGGTTAGACTCAGGCTCTTCGGGTTAGGGTTAGACTCAGGCTCTTAGGGTTAGGGTTAGACTCAGGCTCTTAGGGTGAGGGTTAGACTCAGGCTCTTAGGGTTAGACTCAGGCTCTTAGGGTTAGGGTTAGACTCAGGCTCTTAGGGTTAGGGTTAGACTCAGGCTCTTAGGGTTAGGGTTAGACTCAGGCTCTTAGGGTGAGGGTTAGACTCAGGCTCTTAGGGTTAGGGTTAGACTCAGGCTCTTAGGGTTAGGGTTAGACTCAGGCTCTTAGGGTGAGGGTTAGACTCAGGCTCTTAGGGTTAGGGTTAGACTCAGGCTCTTAGGGTGAGAGTTAGACTCAGGCTCTTAGGGTTAGGGTTAGACTCAGGCTCTTAGGGTTAGGGTTAGACTCAGGCTCTTAGGGTGAGGGTTAGACTCAGGCTCTTAGGGTGAGGGTTAGACTCAGGCTCTTAGGCTTAGGGTTAGACTCAGGCTCTTAGGCTTAGGGTTAGAGTCAGGCTCTTAGGGTGAGGGTTAGACTCAGGCTCTTAGGGTGAGGGTTAGACTCAGGCTCTTAGGGTTAGGGTTAGACTCAGGCTCTTAGGGTGAGGGTTAGACTCAGGCTCTTAGGGTTAGGGTTAGACTTCAGGCTCTTAGGGTTAGGGTTAGACTCAGGCTCTTAGGGTGAGGGTTAGACTCAGGCTCTTAGGGTTAGGGTTAGACTCAGGCTCTTAGGGTTAGGGTTAGACTCAGGCTCTTAGGGTTAGGGTTAGACTCAGGCTCTTCGGGTTAGGGTTAGACTCAGGCTCTTAGGGTGAGGGTTAGACTCAGGCTCTTAGGGTTAGGGTTAGACTCAGGCTCTTAGGGTTAGGGTTAGACTCAGGCTCTTAGGCTTAGGGTTAGACTCAGGCTCTTAGGCTTAGGGTTAGACTCAGGCTCTTAGGGTTAGGGTTAGACTCAGGCTCTTAGGGTTAGGGTTAGACTCAGGCTCTTAGGGTGAGGGTTAGACTCAGGCTCTTAGGGTTAGGGTTAGACTCAGGCTCGTAGGGTTAGGATTCGACTCAGGCTCGTAGGGTTCGGGTTAGACTCAGGCTCTTAGGGTGAGGGTTAGACTCAGGCTCTTCGGGTTAGGGTTAGACTCAGGCTCTTAGGGTTAGGGTTAGACTCAGGCTCTTAGGGTTAGGGTTAGACTCAGGCTCGTAGGGTTAGGGTTAGACTCAGGCTCTTAGGGTGAGGGTTAGACTCAGGCTCTTAGGGTTAGGGTTAGACTCAGGCTCTTAGGGTTAGGGTTAGACTCAGGCTCTTAGGGTTAGGGTTAGACTCAGGCTCTTAGGGTTAGGGTTAGACTCAGGCTCTTCGGGTTAGGGTTAGACTCAGGCTCGTAGGGTTAGGGTTAGACTCAGGCTCTTAGGGTTAGGGTTAGACTCAGGCTCTTAGGGTGAGGGTTAGACTCAGGCTCTTAGGGTTAGGGTTAGACTCAGGCTCTTAGGGTTAGGGTTAGACTCAGGCTCTTAGGGTTAGGGTTAGACTCAGGCTCTTAGGGTTAGGGTTAGACTCAGGCTCTTAGGGTGAGGGTTAGACTCAGGCTCGTAGGGTTAGGGTTAGACTCAGGCTCTTAGGGTGAGGGTTAGACTCAGGCTCTTAGGGTTAGGGTTAGACTCAGGCTCTTAGGGTTAGGGTTAGACTCAGGCTCTTAGGGTTAGGGTTAGAGTCAGGCTCTTAGGGTTAGGGTTAGACTCAGGCTCTTAGGGTGAGGGTTAGACTCAGGCTCTTAGGGTTAGGGTTAGACTCAGGCTCTTAGGGTTAGGGTTCGACTCAGGCTCTTAGGGTGAGGGTTCGATTCAGGCTCGTAGGGTGAGGGTTCGACTCAGGCTCTTAGGGTTAGGGTTAGACTCATGCTCTTATGGTGAGGGTTAGACTCAGGCTCTTCGGGTTAGGGTTAGACTCAGGCTCTTAGGGTTAGGGTTAGACTCAGGCTCTTAGGGTTAGGGTTAGACTCAGGCTCTTAGGGTGAGGGTTAGACTCAGGCTCTTAGGGTTAGGGTTAGACTCAGGCTCTTAGGGTTAGGGTTAGACTCAGGCTTATAGGGTTAGGGTTAGACTCAGGCTCTTAGGGTGAGGGTTAGACTCAGGCTCTTCGGGTTAGGGTTAGACTCAGGCTCTTAGGGTGAGGGTTAGACTCAGGCTCTTAGGGTGAGGGTTAGACTCAGGCTCTTAGGGTTAGGGTTAGACTCAGGCTCTTAGGGTTAGGGTTAGACTCAGGCTCTTAGGGTTAGGGTTAGACTCAGGCTCTTAGGGTTAGGGTTAGACTCAGGCTCTTCGGGTTAGGGTTAGACTCAGGCTCGTAGGGTTAGGGTTAGACTCAGGCTCTTAGGGTTAGGGTTAGACTCAGGCTCTTAGGGTGAGGGTTAGACTCAGGCTCTTAGGGTTAGGGTTAGACTCAGGCTCTTAGGGTTAGGGTTAGACTCAGGCTCTTAGGGTTAGGGTTAGACTCAGGCTCTTAGGGTTAGGGTTAGACTCAGGCTCTTAGGGTTAGGGTTAGACTCAGGCTCTTAGGGTGAGGGTTAGACTCAGGCTCTTAGGGTTAGGGTTAGACTCAGGCTCTTAGGGTGAGGGTTAGACTCAGGCTCTTAGGGTTAGGGTTAGACTCAGGCTCTTAGGGTTAGGGTTAGACTCAGGCTCTTAGGGTTAGGGTTAGACTCAGGCTCTTAGGGTGAGGGTTAGACTCAGGCTCTTAGGGTTAGGGTTAGACTCAGGCTCTTAGGGTTAGGGTTAGACTCAGGCTCTTAGGGTTAGGGTTCGACTCAGGCTCTTAGGGTGAGGGTTCGATTCAGGCTCGTAGGGTGAGGGTTCGACTCAGGCTCTTAGGGTTAGGGTTAGACTCAGGCTCTTAGGGTGAGGGTTAGACTCAGGCTCTTCGGGTTAGGGTTAGACTCAGGCTCTTAGGGTGAGGGTTAGACTCAGGCTCTTAGGGTGAGGGTTAGACTCAGGCTCTTAGGGTTAGGGTTAGACTCAGGCTCTTAGGGTTAGGGTTAGACTCAGGCTCGTAGGGTTAGGGTTAGACTCAGGCTCTTAGGGTTAGGGTTAGACTCAGGCTCTTAGGGTGAGGGTTAGACTCAGGCTCTTAGGGTTAGGGTTAGACTCAGGCTCTTAGGGTGAGGGTTAGACTCAGGCTCTTAGGGTTAGGGTTAGACTCAGGCTCTTAGGGTTAGGCTTAGACTCAGGCTCTTAGGGTTAGGGTTAGACTCAGGCTCTTCGGGTTAGGGTTAGACTCAGGCTCTTAGGGTTAGGGTTAGACTCAGGCTCTTAGGGTTAGGGTTAGACTCAGGCTCTTAGGGTTAGGGTTAGACTCAGGCTCTTAGGGTTAGGGTTAGACTCAGGCTCTTAGGGTTAGGGTTAGACTCAGGCTCTTAGGGTTAGGGTTAGACTCAGGCTCTTAGGGTTAGGGTTAGACTCAGGCTCTTAGGGTTAGGGTTAGACTCAGGCTCTTAGGGTGAGGGTTAGACTCAGGCTCTTAGGGTTAGGGTTAGACTCAGGCTCTTAGGGTGAGGGTTAGACTCAGGCTCTTAGGGTTAGGGTTAGACACAGGCTCTTAGGGTTAGGGTTAGACTCAGGCTCTTAGGGTTAGGGTTAGACTCAGGCTCTTAGGGTTAGGGTTAGACTCAGGCTCTTAGGGTTAGGGTTAGACTCAGGCTCTTAGGGTTAGGGTTCGACTCAGGCTCTTAGGGTGAGGGTTCGATTCAGGCTCGTAGGGTGAGGGTTCGACTCAGGCTCTTAGGGTTAGGGTTAGACTCATGCTCTTAGGGTGAGGGTTAGACTCAGGCTCTTCGGGTTAGGGTTAGACTCAGGCTCTTAGGGTTAGGGTTAGACTCAGGCTCTTAGGGTTAGGGTTAGACTCAGGCTCTTAGGGTGAGGGTTAGACTCAGGCTCTTAGGGTTAGGGTTAGAATCAGGCTCTTAGGGTTAGGGTTAGACTCAGGCTTATAGGGTTAGGGTTAGACTCAGGCTCTTAGGGTGAGGGTTAGACTCAGGCTCTTCGGGTTAGGGTTAGACTCAGGCTCTTAGGGTGAGGGTTAGACTCAGGCTCTTAGGGTTAGGGTTAGACTCAGGCTCTTAGGCTTAAAGTTAGACTCAGGCTCTTAGGCTTAAAGTTAGACTCAGGCTCTTAGGCTTAGGGTTAGACTCAGGCTCTTAGGGTTAGGGTTAGACTCAGGCTCTTAGGGTTAGGGTTAGACTCAGGCTCGTAGGGTTAGGGTTAGACTCAGGCTCTTAGGGTTAGGGTTAGACTCAGGCTCTTAGGGTGAGGGTTAGACTCAGGCTCTTAGGGTTAGGGTTAGACTCAGGCTCTTAGCGTTAGGGTTAGACTCAGGCTCTTAGGGTGATGGTTAGACTCAGGCTCTTAGGGTTAGGGTTAGACTCAGGCTCTTAGGGTTAGGGTTAGACTCAGGCTCTTAGGGTGAGGGTTAGACTCAGGCTCTTAGGGTTAGGGTTAGACTCAGGCTCTTAGGGTTAGGGTTCGATTCAGGCTCGTAGGGTGAGGGTTCGACTCAGGCTCTTAGGGTTAGGGTTAGACTCATGCTCTTATGGTGAGGGTTAGACTCAGGCTCTTCGGGTTAGGGTTAGACTCAGGCTCTTAGGGTTAGGGTTAGACTCAGGCTCTTAGGGTTAGGGTTAGACTCAGGCTCTTAGGGTTAGGGTTAGACTCAGGCTCTTAGGGTTAGGGTTAGACTCAGGCTCTTAGGGTGAGGGTTAGACTCAGGCTCTTAGGGTGAGGGTTAGACTCAGGCTCTTAGGGTTAGGGTTAGACTCAGGCTCTTAGGGTTAGGGTTAGACTCAGGCTCTTCGGGTTAGGGTTAGACTCAGGCTCTTAGGGTTAGGGTTAGACTCAGGCTCTTAGGGTTAGGGTTAGACTCAGGCTCTTAGGGTGAGGGTTAGACTCAGGCTCTTAGGGTTAGGGTTAGACTCAGGCTCTTAGGGTTAGGGTTAGACTCAGGCTCTTAGGGTTAGGGTTCGACTCAGGCTCGTAGGGTGAGGGTTCGATTCAGGCTCTTAGGGTTAGGGTTAGACTCAGGCTCTTCGGGTTAGGGTTAGACTCAGGCTCTTAGGGTGAGGGTTAGACTCAGGCTCTTAGGGTTAGGGTTAGACTCAGGCTCTTAGGGTTAGGGTTAGACTCAGGCTCTTAGGGTGAGGGTTAGACTCAGGCTCTTAGGGTTAGGGTTAGACTCAGGCTCTTAGGGTTAGGGTTAGACTCAGGCTCTTAGGGTGAGGGTTAGACTCAGGCTCTTAGGGTTAGGGTTAGACTCAGGCTCTTAGGGTGAGGGTTAGACTCAGGCTCTTAGGGTTAGGGTTAGACTCAGGCTCTTAGGGTGAGGGTTAGACTCAGGCTCTTAGGGTTAGGGTTAGACTCAGGCTCTTAGGGTTAGGGTTAGACTCAGGCTCTTAGGGTTAGGGTTAGACTCAGGCTCTTAGGGTTAGGGTTAGACTCAGGCTCTTAGGGTTAGGGTTAGACTCAGGCTCTTAGGGTTAGGGTTAGACTCAGGCTTATAGGGTTAGGGTTAGACTCAGGCTCTTAGGGTGAGGGTTAGACTCAGGCTCTTCGGGTTAGGGTTAGACTCAGGCTCTTAGGGTGAGGGTTAGACTCAGGCTCTTAGGGTGAGGGTTAGACTCAGGCTCTTAGGGTTAGGGTTAGACTCAGGCTCTTAGGGTGAGGGTTAGACTCAGGCTCTTAGGGTGAGGGTTAGACTCAGGCTCTTAGGGTGAGGGTTAGACTCAGGCTCTTAGGGTTAGGGTTCGACTCAGGCTCTTAGGGTTAGGGTTCGATTCAGGCTCTTAGGGTGAGGGTTAGACTCAGGCTCTTAGGGTTAGGGTTAGACTCAGGCTCTTAGGGTTAGGGTTAGACTCAGGCTCTTCGGGTTAGGGTTAGACTCAGGCTCGTAGGGTTAGGGTTAGACTCAGGCTCTTAGGGTGAGGGTTAGACTCAGGCTCTTAGGGTTAGGGTTAGACTCAGGCTCTTAGGGTTAGGGTTAGACTCAGGCTCTTAGGGTGAGGGTTAGACTCAGGCTCTTAGGGTTAGGGTTAGACTCAGGCTCTTAGGGTTAGGGTTAGACTCAGGCTCTTAGGGTGATGGTTAGACTCAGGCTCTTAGGGTTAGGGTTAGACTCAGGCTCTTAGGGTTAGGGTTAGACTCAGGCTCTTAGGGTGAGGGTTAGACTCAGGCTCTTAGGGTTAGGGTTAGACTCAGGCTCTTAGGGTTAGGGTTCGATTCAGGCTCGTAGGGTGAGGGTTCGACTCAGGCTCTTAGGGTTAGGGTTAGACTCATGCTCTTATGGTGAGGGTTAGACTCAGGCTCTTCGGGTTAGGGTTAGACTCAGGCTCTTAGGGTTAGGGTTAGACTCAGGCTCTTAGGGTTAGGGTTAGACTCAGGCTCTTAGGGTTAGGGTTAGACTCAGGCTCTTAGGGTGAGGGTTAGACTCAGGCTCTTAGGGTTAGGGTTAGACTCAGGCTCTTAGGGTTAGGGTTAGACTCAGGCTCTTAGGGTGAGGGTTAGACTCAGGCTCTTAGGGTTAGGGTTAGACTCAGGCTCTTAGGGTTAGGGTTAGACTCAGGCTCTTAGGGTGAGGGTTAGACTCAGGCTCTTAGGGTGAGGGTTAGACTCAGGCTCTTAGGGTGAGGGTTAGACTCAGGCTCTTTAGGGTTAGGGTTAGACTCAGGCTCTTAGGGTTAGGGTTAGACTCAGGCTCTTAGGGTTAGGGTTAGACTCAGGCTCTTAGGGTGAGGGTTAGACTCAGGCTCTTAGGGTGAGGGTTAGACTCAGGCTCTTAGGGTTAGGGTTAGACTCAGGCTCTTAGGGTTAGGGTTCGACTCAGGCTCTTCGGGTTAGGGTTAGACTCAGGCTCTTAGGGTGAGGGTTAGACTCAGGCTCTTAGGGTTAGGGTTAGACTCAGGCTCTTAGGGTGAGGGTTAGACTCAGGCTCTTAGGGTTAGGGTTAGACTCAGGCTCTTAGGGTTAGGGTTAGACTCAGGCTCTTAGGGTGAGGGTTAGACTCAGGCTCTTCGGGTTAGGGTTAGACTCAGGCTCTTCGGGTTAGGGTTAGACTCAGGCTCTTCGGGTTAGGGTTAGACTCAGGCTCTTAGGGTTAGGGTTAGACTCAGGCTCTTAGGGTGAGGGTTAGACTCAGGCTCTTAGGGTTAGGGTTAGACTCAGGCTCTTAGGGTTAGGGTTAGACTCAGGCTCTTAGGGTTAGGGTTAGACTCAGGCTCTTAGGGTGAGGGTTAGACTCAGGCTCTTAGGGTGAGGGTTAGACTCAGGCTCTTAGGGTTAGGGTTAGACTCAGGCTCGTAGGGTTAGGATTCGACTCAGGCTCGTAGGGTTAGGGTTAGACTCAGGCTCTTAGGGTTAGGGTTAGACTCAGGCTCTTCGGGTTAGGGTTAGACTCAGGCTCTTAGGGTTAGGGTTAGACTCAGGCTCTTAGGGTTAGGGTTAGACTCAGGCTCTTAGGGTTAGGGTTAGACTCAGGCTCTTAGGGTGAGGGTTAGACTCAGGCTCTTAGGGTTAGGGTTAGACTCAGGCTCTTAGGGTTAGGGTTAGACTCAGGCTCTTAGGGTTAGGGTTAGACTCAGGCTCTTCGGGTTAGGGTTAGACTCAGGCTCGTAGGGTTAGGGTTAGACTCAGGCTCTTAGGGTTAGGGTTAGACTCAGGCTCTTAGGGTGAGGGTTAGACTCAGGCTCTTAGGGTTAGGGTTAGACTCAGGCTCTTAGGGTTAGGGTTAGACTCAGGCTCTTAGGGTGAGGGTTAGACTCAGGCTCTTAGGGTTAGGGTTAGACTCAGGCTCTTAGGGTTAGGGTTAGACTCAGGCTCTTAGGGTGAGGGTTAGACTCAGGCTCTTAGGGTTAGGGTTAGACTCAGGCTCTTAGGGTGAGGGTTAAACTCAGGCTCTTAGGGTTAGGGTTAGACTCAGGCTCTTAGGGTTAGGGTTAGACTCAGGCTCTTAGGGTGAGGGTTAGACTCAGGCTCTTAGGGTTAGGGTTCGATTCAGGCTCGTAGGGTGAGGGTTCGACTCAGGCTCTTAGGGTTAGGGTTAGACTCATGCTCTTATGGTGAGGGTTAGACTCAGGCTCTTCGGGTTAGGGTTAGACTCAGGCTCTTAGGGTTAGGGTTAGACTCAGGCTCTTAGGGTTAGGGTTAGACTCAGGCTCTTAGGGTTAGGGTTAGACTCAGGCTCTTAGGGTGAGGGTTAGACTCAGGCTCTTAGGGTTAGGGTTAGACTCAGGCTCTTAGGGTTAGGGTTAGACTCAGGCTCTTAGGGTGAGGGTTAGACTCAGGCTCTTAGGGTTAGGGTTAGACTCAGGCTCTTAGGGTTAGGGTTAGACTCAGGCTCTTAGGGTGAGGGTTAGACTCAGGCTCTTAGGGTGAGGGTTAGACTCAGGCTCTTAGGGTGAGGGTTAGACTCAGGCTCTTTAGGGTTAGGGTTAGACTCAGGCTCTTAGGGTTAGGGTTAGACTCAGGCTCTTAGGGTTAGGGTTAGACTCAGGCTCTTAGGGTTAGGGTTAGACTCAGGCTCGTAGGGTTAGGGTTAGACTCAGGCTCTTAGGGTTAGGGTTAGACTCAGGCTCTTAGGGTGAGGGTTAGACTCAGGCTCTTAGGGTTAGGGTTAGACTCAGGCTCTTAGCGTTAGGGTTAGACTCAGGCTCTTAGGGTGATGGTTAGACTCAGGCTCTTAGGGTTAGGGTTAGACTCAGGCTCTTAGGGTTAGGGTTAGACTCAGGCTCTTAGGGTGAGGGTTAGACTCAGGCTCTTAGGGTTAGGGTTAGACTCAGGCTCTTAGGGTTAGGGTTCGATTCAGGCTCGTAGGGTGAGGGTTCGACTCAGGCTCTTAGGGTTAGGGTTAGACTCATGCTCTTATGGTGAGGGTTAGACTCAGGCTCTTCGGGTTAGGGTTAGACTCAGGCTCTTAGGGTTAGGGTTAGACTCAGGCTCTTAGGGTTAGGGTTAGACTCAGGCTCTTAGGGTTAGGGTTAGACTCAGGCTCTTAGGGTTAGGGTTAGGGTCAGGCTCTTAGGGTTAGGGTTAGACTCAGGCTCTTAGGGTTAGGGTTAGACTCAGGCTCTTAGGGTTAGGGTTAGACTCAGGCTCTTAGGGTTAGGGTTAGACTCAGGCTCTTAGGGTTAGGGTTAGACTCAGGCTCTTAGGGTTAGGGTTAGACTCAGGCTCTTAGGGTTAGGGTTAGACTCAGGCTCTTAGGGTGAGGGTTAGACTCAGGCTCTTAGGGTTAGGGTTAGACTCAGGCTCTTAGGGTTAGGGTTAGACTCAGGCTCTTAGGGTGAGGGTTAGACTCAGGCTCTTAGGGTTAGGGTTAGACTCAGGCTCTTAGGGTTAGGGTTAGACTCAGGCTCTTAGGGTGAGGGTTAGACTCAGGCTCTTAGGGTGAGGGTTAGACTCAGGCTCTTAGGGTGAGGGTTAGACTCAGGCTCTTTAGGGTTAGGGTTAGACTCAGGCTCTTAGGGTTAGGGTTAGACTCAGGCTCTTAGGGTTAGGGTTAGACTCAGGCTCTTAGGGTTAGGGTTAGACTCAGGCTCGTAGGGTTAGGGTTAGACTCAGGCTCTTAGGGTTAGGGTTAGACTCAGGCTCTTAGGGTGAGGGTTAGACTCAGGCTCTTAGGGTTAGGGTTAGACTCAGGCTCTTAGCGTTAGGGTTAGACTCAGGCTCTTAGGGTGATGGTTAGACTCAGGCTCTTAGGGTTAGGGTTAGACTCAGGCTCTTAGGGTTAGGGTTAGACTCAGGCTCTTAGGGTGAGGGTTAGACTCAGGCTCTTAGGGTTAGGGTTAGACTCAGGCTCTTAGGGTTAGGGTTCGATTCAGGCTCGTAGGGTGAGGGTTCGACTCAGGCTCTTAGGGTTAGGGTTAGACTCATGCTCTTATGGTGAGGGTTAGACTCAGGCTCTTCGGGTTAGGGTTAGACTCAGGCTCTTAGGGTTAGGGTTAGACTCAGGCTCTTAGGGTTAGGGTTAGACTCAGGCTCTTAGGGTTAGGGTTAGACTCAGGCTCTTAGGGTTAGGGTTAGACTCAGGCTCTTAGGGTTAGGGTTAGACTCAGGCTCTTAGGGTTAGGGTTAGACTCAGGCTCTTAGGGTGAGGGTTAGACTCAGGCTCTTAGGGTTAGGGTTAGACTCAGGCTCTTAGGGTTAGGGTTAGACTCAGGCTCTTCGGGTTAGGGTTAGACTCAGGCTCTTAGGGTTAGGGTTAGACTCAGGCTCTTAGGGTTAGGGTTAGACTCAGGCTCTTAGGGTGAGGGTTAGACTCAGGCTCTTAGGGTTAGGGTTAGACTCAGGCTCTTAGGGTTAGGGTTAGACTCAGGCTCTTAGGGTTAGGGTTCGACTCAGGCTCGTAGGGTGAGGGTTCGATTCAGGCTCTTAGGGTTAGGGTTAGACTCAGGCTCTTCGGGTTAGGGTTAGACTCAGGCTCTTAGGGTGAGGGTTAGACTCAGGCTCTTAGGGTTAGGGTTAGACTCAGGCTCTTAGGGTTAGGGTTAGACTCAGGCTCTTAGGGTGAGGGTTAGACTCAGGCTCTTAGGGTTAGGGTTAGACTCAGGCTCTTAGGGTTAGGGTTAGACTCAGGCTCTTAGGGTGAGGGTTAGACTCAGGCTCTTAGGGTTAGGGTTAGACTCAGGCTCTTAGGGTGAGGGTTAGACTCAGGCTCTTAGGGTTAGGGTTAGACTCAGGCTCTTAGGGTGAGGGTTAGACTCAGGCTCTTAGGGTTAGGGTTAGACTCAGGCTCTTAGGGTTAGGGTTAGACTCAGGCTCTTAGGGTTAGGGTTAGACTCAGGCTCTTAGGGTTAGGGTTAGACTCAGGCTCTTAGGGTTAGGGTTAGACTCAGGCTCTTAGGGTTAGGGTTAGACTCAGGCTCTTAGGGTTAGGGTTAGACTCAGGCTTATAGGGTTAGGGTTAGACTCAGGCTCTTAGGGTGAGGGTTAGACTCAGGCTCTTCGGGTTAGGGTTAGACTCAGGCTCTTAGGGTGAGGGTTAGACTCAGGCTCTTAGGGTGAGGGTTAGACTCAGGCTCTTAGGGTTAGGGTTAGACTCAGGCTCTTAGGGTTAGGGTTAGACTCAGGCTCTTAGGGTGAGGGTTAGACTCAGGCTCTTAGGGTTAGGGTTAGACTCAGGCTCTTAGGGTTAGGGTTCGACTCAGGCTCTTAGGGTTAGGGTTCGATTCAGGCTCTTAGGGTGAGGGTTAGACTCAGGCTCTTAGGGTTAGGGTTAGACTCAGGCTCTTAGGGTTAGGGTTAGACTCAGGCTCTTAGGGTTAGGGTTAGACTCAGGCTCTTCGGGTTAGGGTTAGACTCAGGCTCTTAGGGTTAGGGTTAGACTCAGGCTCTTAGGGTGAGGGTTAGACTCAGGCTCTTAGGGTTAGGGTTAGACTCAGGCTCTTAGGGTGAGGGTTAGACTCAGGCTCTTAGGGTTAGGGTTAGACTCAGGCTCTTAGGGTTAGGGTTAGACTCAGGCTCTTAGGGTGATGGTTAGACTCAGGCTCTTAGGGTTAGGGTTAGACTCAGGCTCTTAGGGTGAGGGTTAGACTCAGGCTCTTAGGGTTAGGGTTAGACTCAGGCTCTTAGGGTTAGGGTTCGATTCAGGCTCGTAGGGTGAGGGTTCGACTCAGGCTCTTCGGGTTAGGGTTAGACTCAGGCTCGTAGGGTTAGGGTTAGACTCAGGCTCTTAGGGTGAGGTTTAGACTCAGGCTCTTAGGGTTAGGGTTAGACTCAGGCTCTTAGGGTTAGGGTTAGACTCAGGCTCTTAGGGTGAGGGTTAGACTCAGGCTCTTAGGGTTAGGGTTAGACTCAGGCTCTTAGGGTTAGGGTTAGACTCAGGCTCTTAGGGTGATGGTTAGACTCAGGCTCTTAGGGTGAGGGTTAGACTCAGGCTCTTAGGGTTAGGGTTAGACTCAGGCTCTTAGGGTGAGGGTTAGACTCAGGCTCTTAGGGTTAGGGTTAGACTCAGGCTCTTAGGGTTAGGGTTCGATTCAGGCTCGTAGGGTGAGGGTTCGACTCAGGCTCTTAGGGTTAGGGTTAGACTCATGCTCTTATGGTGAGGGTTAGACTCAGGCTCTTCGGGTTAGGGTTAGACTCAGGCTCTTAGGGTTAGGGTTCGACTCAGGCTCTTAGGGTTAGGGTTAGACTCAGGCTCTTAGGGTTAGGGTTAGACTCAGGCTCTTAGGGTGAGGGTTAGACTCAGGCTCTTAGGGTTAGGGTTAGACTCAGGCTCTTAGGGTTAGGGTTAGACTCAGGCTCTTAGGGTGAGGGTTAGACTCAGGCTCTTAGGGTTAGGGTTAGACTCAGGCTCTTAGGGTTAGGGTTAGACTCAGGCTCTTAGGGTGAGGGTTAGACTCAGGCTCTTAGGGTGAGGGTTAGACTCAGGCTCTTAGGGTGAGGGTTAGACTCAGGCTCTTTAGGGTTAGGGTTAGACTCAGGCTCTTAGGGTTAGGGTTAGACTCAGGCTCTTAGGGTTAGGGTTAGACTCAGGCTCTTAGGGTGAGGGTTAGACTCAGGCTCTTAGGGTGAGGGTTAGACTCAGGCTCTTAGGGTTAGGGTTAGACTCAGGCTCTTAGGGTTAGGGTTCGACTCAGGCTCTTCGGGTTAGGGTTAGACTCAGGCTCTTAGGGTGCGGGTTAGACTCAGGCTCTTAGGGTTAGGGTTAGACTCAGGCTCTTAGGGTGAGGGTTAGACTCAGGCTCTTAGGGTTAGGGTTAGACTCAGGCTCTTAGGGTTAGGGTTAGACTCAGGCTCTTAGGGTTAGGGTTAGACTCAGGCTCTTCGGGTTAGGGTTAGACTCAGGCTCTTCGGGTTAGGGTTAGACTCAGGCTCTTCGGGTTAGGGTTAGACTCAGGCTCTTAGGGTTAGGGTTAGACTCAGGCTCTTAGGGTGAGGGTTAGACTCAGGCTCTTAGGGTTAGGGTTAGACTCAGGCTCTTAGGGTTAGGGTTAGACTCAGGCTCTTAGGGTTAGGGTTAGACTCAGGCTCTTAGGGTGAGGGTTAGACTCAGGCTCTTAGGGTGAGGGTTAGACTCAGGCTCTTAGGGTTAGGGTTAGACTCAGGCTCGTAGGGTTAGGATTCGACTCAGGCTCGTAGGGTTAGGGTTAGACTCAGGCTCTTAGGGTTAGGGTTAGACTCAGGCTCTTCGGGTTAGGGTTAGACTCAGGCTCTTAGGGTTAGGGTTAGACTCAGGCTCTTAGGGTTAGGGTTAGACTCAGGCTCTTAGGGTTAGGGTTAGACTCAGGCTCTTAGGGTGAGGGTTAGACTCAGGCTCTTAGGGTTAGGGTTAGACTCAGGCTCTTAGGGTTAGGGTTAGACTCAGGCTCTTAGGGTTAGGGTTAGACTCAGGCTCTTCGGGTTAGGGTTAGACTCAGGCTCGTAGGGTTAGGGTTAGACTCAGGCTCTTAGGGTTAGGGTTAGACTCAGGCTCTTAGGGTGAGGGTTAGACTCAGGCTCTTAGGGTTAGGGTTAGACTCAGGCTCTTAGGGTTAGGGTTAGACTCAGGCTCTTAGGGTGAGGGTTAGACTCAGGCTCTTAGGGTTAGGGTTAGACTCAGGCTCTTAGGGTTAGGGTTAGACTCAGGCTCTTAGGGTGAGGGTTAGACTCAGGCTCTTAGGGTTAGGGTTAGACTCAGGCTCTTAGGGTGAGGGTTAAACTCAGGCTCTTAGGGTTAGGGTTAGACTCAGGCTCTTAGGGTTAGGGTTAGACTCAGGCTCTTAGGGTGAGGGTTAGACTCAGGCTCTTAGGGTTAGGGTTCGATTCAGGCTCGTAGGGTGAGGGTTCGACTCAGGCTCTTAGGGTTAGGGTTAGACTCATGCTCTTATGGTGAGGGTTAGACTCAGGCTCTTCGGGTTAGGGTTAGACTCAGGCTCTTAGGGTTAGGGTTAGACTCAGGCTCTTAGGGTTAGGGTTAGACTCAGGCTCTTAGGGTTAGGGTTAGACTCAGGCTCTTAGGGTGAGGGTTAGACTCAGGCTCTTAGGGTTAGGGTTAGACTCAGGCTCTTAGGGTTAGGGTTAGACTCAGGCTCTTAGGGTGAGGGTTAGACTCAGGCTCTTAGGGTTAGGGTTAGACTCAGGCTCTTAGGGTTAGGGTTAGACTCAGGCTCTTAGGGTGAGGGTTAGACTCAGGCTCTTAGGGTGAGGGTTAGACTCAGGCTCTTAGGGTGAGGGTTAGACTCAGGCTCTTTAGGGTTAGGGTTATACTCAGGCTCTTAGGGTTAGGGTTAGACTCAGGCTCTTAGGGTTAGGGTTAGACTCAGGCTCTTAGGGTTAGGGTTAGACTCAGGCTCGTAGGGTTAGGGTTAGACTCAGGCTCTTAGGGTTAGGGTTAGACTCAGGCTCTTAGGGTGAGGGTTAGACTCAGGCTCTTAGGGTTAGGGTTAGACTCAGGCTCTTAGCGTTAGGGTTAGACTCAGGCTCTTAGGGTGATGGTTAGACTCAGGCTCTTAGGGTTAGGGTTAGACTCAGGCTCTTAGGGTTAGGGTTAGACTCAGGCTCTTAGGGTGAGGGTTAGACTCAGGCTCTTAGGGTTAGGGTTAGACTCAGGCTCTTAGGGTTAGGGTTCGATTCAGGCTCGTAGGGTGAGGGTTCGACTCAGGCTCTTAGGGTTAGGGTTAGACTCATGCTCTTATGGTGAGGGTTAGACTCAGGCTCTTCGGGTTAGGGTTAGACTCAGGCTCTTAGGGTTAGGGTTAGACTCAGGCTCTTAGGGTTAGGGTTAGACTCAGGCTCTTAGGGTTAGGGTTAGACTCAGGCTCTTAGGGTTAGGGTTAGACTCAGGCTCTTAGGGTTAGGGTTAGACTCAGGCTCTTAGGGTTAGGGTTAGACTCAGGCTCTTAGGGTGAGGGTTAGACTCAGGCTCTTAGGGTTAGGGTTAGACTCAGGCTCTTAGGGTTAGGGTTAGACTCAGGCTCTTAGGGTTAGGGTTAGACTCAGGCTCTTAGGGTTAGGGTTAGACTCAGGCTCTTAGGGTTAGGGTTAGACTCAGGCTCTTAGGGTGAGGGTTAGACTCAGGCTCTTAGGGTTAGGGTTAGACTCAGGCTCTTAGGGTTAGGGTTAGACTCAGGCTCTTAGGGTTAGGGTTAGACTCAGGCTCTTAGGGTGAGGGTTAGACTCAGGCTCTTAGGGTTAGGGTTAGACTCAGGCTCTTAGGGTTAGGGTTAGACTCAGGCTCTTAGGGTGAGGGTTAGACTCAGGCTCTTAGGGTGAGGGTTAGACTCAGGCTCTTAGGGTGAGGGTTAGACTCAGGCTCTTTAGGGTTAGGGTTAGACTCAGGCTCTTAGGGTTAGGGTTAGACTCAGGCTCTTAGGGTTAGGGTTAGACTCAGGCTCTTAGGGTTAGGGTTAGACTCAGGCTCGTAGGGTTAGGGTTAGACTCAGGCTCTTAGGGTTAGGGTTAGACTCAGGCTCTTAGGGTGAGGGTTAGACTCAGGCTCTTAGGGTTAGGGTTAGACTCAGGCTCTTAGCGTTAGGGTTAGACTCAGGCTCTTAGGGTGAGGGTTAGACTCAGGCTCTTAGGGTTAGGGTTAGACTCAGGCTCTTAGGGTTAGGGTTAGACTCAGGCTCTTAGGGTGACGGTTAGACTCAGGCTCTTAGGGTTAGGGTTAGACTCAGGCTCTTAGGGTTAGGGTTCGATTCAGGCTCGTAGGGTGAGGGTTCGACTCAGGCTCTTAGGGTTAGGGTTAGACTCATGCTCTTATGGTGAGGGTTAGACTCAGGCTCTTCGGGTTAGGGTTAGACTCAGGCTCTTAGGGTTAGGGTTAGACTCAGGCTCTTAGGGTTAGGGTTAGACTCAGGCTCTTAGGGTTAGGGTTAGACTCAGGCTCTTAGGGTTAGGGTTAGACTCAGGCTCTTAGGGTTAGGGTTAGACTCAGGCTCTTAGGGTTAGGGTTAGACTCAGGCTCTTAGGGTGAGGGTTAGACTCAGGCTCTTAGGCTTAGGGTTAGACTCAGGCTCTTAGGGTTAGGGTTAGACTCAGGCTCTTCGGGTTAGGGTTAGACTCAGGCTCTTCGGGTTAGGGTTAGACTCAGGCTCTTAGGGTTAGGGTTAGACTCAGGCTCTTAGGGTGAGGGTTAGACTCAGGCTCTTAGGGTTAGGGTTAGACTCAGGCTCTTAGGGTTAGGGTTAGACTCAGGCTCTTAGGGTTAGGGTTAGACTCAGGCTCGTAGGGTGAGGGTTCGATTCAGGCTCTTAGGGTTAGGGTTAGACTCAGGCTCTTCGGGTTAGGGTTAGACTCAGGCTCTTAGGGTGAGGGTTAGACTCAGGCTCTTAGGGTTAGGGTTAGACTCAGGCTCTTAGGGTTAGGGTTAGACTCAGGCTCTTAGGGTGAGGGTTAGACTCAGGCTCTTAGGGTTAGGGTTAGACTCAGGCTCTTAGGGTTAGGGTTAGACTCAGGCTCTTAGGGTGAGGGTTAGACTCAGGCTCTTAGGGTTAGGGTTAGACTCAGGCTCTTAGGGTGAGGGTTAGACTCAGGCTCTTAGGGTTAGGGTTAGACTCAGGCTCTTAGGGTGAGGGTTAGACTCAGGCTCTTAGGGTTAGGGTTAGACTCAGGCTCTTAGGGTTAGGGTTAGACTCAGGCTCTTAGGGTTAGGGTTAGACTCAGGCTCTTAGGGTTAGGGTTAGACTCAGGCTCTTAGGGTTAGGGTTAGACTCAGGCTCTTAGGGTTAGGGTTAGACTCAGGCTCTTAGGGTTAGGGTTAGACTCAGGCTTATAGGGTTAGGGTTAGACTCAGGCTCTTAGGGTGAGGGTTAGACTCAGGCTCTTCGGGTTAGGGTTAGACTCAGGCTCTTAGGGTGAGGGTTAGACTCAGGCTCTTAGGGTGAGGGTTAGACTCAGGCTCTTAGGGTTAGGGTTAGACTCAGGCTCTTAGGGTTAGGGTTAGACTCAGGCTCTTAGGGTGAGGGTTAGACTCAGGCTCTTAGGGTTAGGGTTAGACTCAGGCTCTTAGGGTTAGGGTTCGACTCAGGCTCTTAGGGTTAGGGTTCGATTCAGGCTCTTAGGGTGAGGGTTAGACTCAGGCTCTTAGGGTTAGGGTTAGACTCAGGCTCTTAGGGTTAGGGTTAGACTCAGGCTCTTAGGGTTAGGGTTAGACTCAGGCTCTTCGGGTTAGGGTTAGACTCAGGCTCTTAGGGTTAGGGTTAGACTCAGGCTCTTAGGGTGAGGGTTAGACTCAGGCTCTTAGGGTTAGGGTTAGACTCAGGCTCTTAGGGTGAGGGTTAGACTCAGGCTCTTAGGGTTAGGGTTAGACTCAGGCTCTTAGGGTTAGGGTTAGACTCAGGCTCTTAGGGTGATGGTTAGACTCAGGCTCTTAGGGTTAGGGTTAGACTCAGGCTCTTAGGGTGAGGGTTAGACTCAGGCTCTTAGGGTTAGGGTTAGACTCAGGCTCTTAGGGTTAGGGTTCGATTCAGGCTCGTAGGGTGAGGGTTCGACTCAGGCTCTTAGGGTTAGGGTTAGACTCATGCTCTTATGGTGAGGGTTAGACTCAGGCTCTTCGGGTTAGGGTTAGACTCAGGCTCTTAGGGTTAGGGTTAGACTCAGGCTCTTAGGGTTAGGGTTAGACTCAGGCTCTTAGGGTTAGGGTTAGACTCAGGCTCTTAGGGTGAGGGTTAGACTCAGGCTCTTAGGGTTAGGGTTAGACTCAGGCTCTTAGGGTTAGGGTTAGACTCAGGCTCTTAGGGTGAGGGTTAGACTCAGGCTCTTAGGGTTAGGGTTAGACTCAGGCTCTTAGGGTTAGGGTTAGACTCAGGCTCTTAGGGTGAGGGTTAGACTCAGGCTCTTAGGGTGAGGGTTAGACTCAGGCTCTTAGGGTGAGGGTTAGACTCAGGCTCTTTAGGGTTAGGGTTAGACTCAGGCTCTTAGGGTTAGGGTTAGACTCAGGCTCTTAGGGTTAGGGTTAGACTCAGGCTCTTAGGGTGAGGGTTAGACTCAGGCTCTTAGGGTGAGGGTTAGACTCAGGCTCTTAGGGTTAGGGTTAGACTCAGGCTCTTAGGGTTAGGGTTCGACTCAGGCTCTTCGGGTTAGGGTTAGACTCAGGCTCTTAGGGTGAGGGTTAGACTCAGGCTCTTCGGGTTAGGGTTAGACTCAGGCTCTTAGGGTGAGGGTTAGACTCAGGCTCTTAGGGTTAGGGTTAGACTCAGGCTCTTAGGGTTAGGGTTAGACTCAGGCTCTTAGGGTGAGGGTTAGACTCAGGCTCTTCGGGTTAGGGTTAGACTCAGGCTCTTCGGGTTAGGGTTAGACTCAGGCTCTTCGGGTTAGGGTTAGACTCAGGCTCTTAGGGTTAGGGTTAGACTCAGGCTCTTAGGGTGAGGGTTAGACTCAGGCTCTTAGGGTTAGGGTTAGACTCAGGCTCTTAGGGTTAGGGTTAGACTCAGGCTCTTAGGGTTAGGGTTAGACTCAGGCTCTTAGGGTGAGGGTTAGACTCAGGCTCTTAGGGTGAGGGTTAGACTCAGGCTCTTAGGGTTAGGGTTAGACTCAGGCTCGTAGGGTTAGGATTCGACTCAGGCTCGTAGGGTTAGGGTTAGACTCAGGCTCTTAGGGTGAGGGTTAGACTCAGGCTCTTAGGGTTAGGGTTAGACTCAGGCTCTTAGGGTTAGGGTTAGACTCAGGCTCTTAGGGTTAGGGTTAGACTCAGGCTCTTAGGGTTAGGGTTAGACTCAGGCTCTTAGGGTTAGGGTTAGACTCAGGCTCTTAGGGTTAGGGTTAGACTCAGGCTTATAGGGTTAGGGTTAGACTCAGGCTCTTAGGGTGAGGGTTAGACTCAGGCTCTTCGGGTTAGGGTTAGACTCAGGCTCTTAGGGTGAGGGTTAGACTCAGGCTCTTAGGGTGAGGGTTAGACTCAGGCTCTTAGGGTTAGGGTTAGACTCAGGCTCTTAGGGTTAGGGTTAGACTCAGGCTCTTAGGGTGAGGGTTAGACTCAGGCTCTTAGGGTTAGGGTTAGACTCAGGCTCTTAGGGTTAGGGTTCGACTCAGGCTCTTAGGGTTAGGGTTCGATTCAGGCTCTTAGGGTGAGGGTTAGACTCAGGCTCTTAGGGTTAGGGTTAGACTCAGGCTCTTAGGGTTAGGGTTAGACTCAGGCTCTTAGGGTTAGGGTTAGACTCAGGCTCTTAGGGTTAGGGTTAGACTCAGGCTCTTCGGGTTAGGGTTAGACTCAGGCTCGTAGGGTTAGGGTTAGACTCAGGCTCTTAGGGTTAGGGTTAGACTCAGGCTCTTAGGGTGAGGGTTAGACTCAGGCTCTTAGGGTTAGGGTTAGACTCAGGCTCTTAGGGTGAGGGTTAGACTCAGGCTCTTAGGGTTAGGGTTAGACTCAGGCTCTTAGGGTTAGGGTTAGACTCAGGCTCTTAGGGTGATGGTTAGACTCAGGCTCTTAGGGTTAGGGTTAGACTCAGGCTCTTAGGGTGAGGGTTAGACTCAGGCTCTTAGGGTTAGGGTTAGACTCAGGCTCTTAGGGTTAGGGTTCGATTCAGGCTCGTAGGGTGAGGGTTCGACTCAGGCTCTTAGGGTTAGGGTTAGACTCATGCTCTTATGGTGAGGGTTAGACTCAGGCTCTTCGGGTTAGGGTTAGACTCAGGCTCTTAGGGTTAGGGTTAGACTCAGGCTCTTAGGGTTAGGGTTAGACTCAGGCTCTTAGGGTTAGGGTTAGACTCAGGCTCTTAGGGTGAGGGTTAGACTCAGGCTCTTAGGGTTAGGGTTAGACTCAGGCTCTTAGGGTTAGGGTTAGACTCAGGCTCTTAGGGTGAGGGTTAGACTCAGGCTCTTAGGGTTAGGGTTAGACTCAGGCTCTTAGGGTTAGGGTTAGACTCAGGCTCTTAGGGTGAGGGTTAGACTCAGGCTCTTAGGGTGAGGGTTAGACTCAGGCTCTTAGGGTGAGGGTTAGACTCAGGCTCTTTAGGGTTAGGGTTAGACTCAGGCTCTTAGGGTTAGGGTTAGACTCAGGCTCTTAGGGTTAGGGTTAGACTCAGGCTCTTAGGGTGAGGGTTAGACTCAGGCTCTTAGGGTGAGGGTTAGACTCAGGCTCTTAGGGTTAGGGTTAGACTCAGGCTCTTAGGGTTAGGGTTCGACTCAGGCTCTTCGGGTTAGGGTTAGACTCAGGCTCTTAGGGTGAGGGTTAGACTCAGGCTCTTCGGGTTAGGGTTAGACTCAGGCTCTTAGGGTGAGGGTTAGACTCAGGCTCTTAGGGTTAGGGTTAGACTCAGGCTCTTAGGGTTAGGGTTAGACTCAGGCTCTTAGGGTGAGGGTTAGACTCAGGCTCTTCGGGTTAGGGTTAGACTCAGGCTCTTCGGGTTAGGGTTAGACTCAGGCTCTTCGGGTTAGGGTTAGACTCAGGCTCTTAGGGTTAGGGTTAGACTCAGGCTCTTAGGGTGAGGGTTAGACTCAGGCTCTTAGGGTTAGGGTTAGACTCAGGCTCTTAGGGTTAGGGTTAGACTCAGGCTCTTAGGGTTAGGGTTAGACTCAGGCTCTTAGGGTGAGGGTTAGACTCAGGCTCTTAGGGTGAGGGTTAGACTCAGGCTCTTAGGGTTAGGGTTAGACTCAGGCTCGTAGGGTTAGGATTCGACTCAGGCTCGTAGGGTTAGGGTTAGACTCAGGCTCTTAGGGTTAGGGTTAGACTCAGGCTCTTCGGGTTAGGGTTAGACTCAGGCTCTTAGGGTTAGGGTTAGACTCAGGCTCTTAGGGTTAGGGTTAGACTCAGGCTCTTAGGGTTAGGGTTAGACTCAGGCTCTTAGGGTGAGGGTTAGACTCAGGCTCTTAGGGTTAGGGTTAGACTCAGGCTCTTAGGGTTAGGGTTAGACTCAGGCTCTTAGGGTTAGGGTTAGACTCAGGCTCTTCGGGTTAGGGTTAGACTCAGGCTCGTAGGGTTAGGGTTAGACTCAGGCTCTTAGGGTTAGGGTTAGACTCAGGCTCTTTAGGGTTAGGGTTAGACTCAGGCTCTTAGGGTTAGGGTTAGACTCAGGCTCTTAGGGTTAGGGTTAGACTCAGGCTCTTAGGGTGAGGGTTAGACTCAGGCTCTTAGGGTTAGGGTTAGACTCAGGCTCTTAGGGTTAGGGTTAGACTCAGGCTCTTAGGGTTAGGGTTAGACTCAGGCTCTTAGGCTTAGGGTTAGACTCAGGCTCTTAGGGTGAGGGTTAGACTCAGGCTCTTAGGGTGAGGGTTAGACTCAGGCTCTTAGGGTTAGGGTTAGACTCAGGCTCTTAGGGTTAGGGTTAGACTCAGGCTCTTAGGGTTAGGGTTAGACTCAGGCTCTTAGGGTTAGGGTTCGACTCAGGCTCTTAGGGTGAGGGTTCGATTCAGGCTCGTAGGGTGAGGGTTCGACTCAGGCTCTTAGGGTTAGGGTTAGACTCATGCTCTTATGGTGAGGGTTAGACTCAGGCTCTTCGGGTTAGGGTTAGACTCAGGCTCTTAGGGTTAGGGTTAGACTCAGGCTCTTAGGGTGAGGGTTAGACTCAGGCTCTTAGGGTTAGGGTTAGACTCAGGCTCTTAGGGTGAGGGTTAGACTCAGGCTCTTAGGGTTAGGGTTAGACTCAGGCTCTTAGGGTTAGGGTTAGACTCAGGCTCTTAGGGTGATGGTTAGACTCAGGCTCTTAGGGTTAGGGTTAGACTCAGGCTCTTAGGGTTAGGGTTAGACTCAGGCTCTTAGGGTGAGGGTTAGACTCAGGCTCTTAGGGTTAGGGTTCGATTCAGGCTCGTAGGGTGAGGGTTCGACTCAGGCTCTTAGGGTTAGGGTTAGACTCATGCTCTTATGGTGAGGGTTAGACTCAGGCTCTTCGGGTTAGGGTTAGACTCAGGCTCTTAGGGTTAGGGTTAGACTCAGGCTCTTAGGGTTAGGGTTAGACTCAGGCTCTTAGGGTTAGGGTTAGACTCAGGCTCTTAGGGTGAGGGTTAGACTCAGGCTCTTAGGGTTAGGGTTAGACTCAGGCTCTTAGGGTTAGGGTTAGACTCAGGCTCTTAGGGTGAGGGTTAGACTCAGGCTCTTAGGGTTAGGGTTAGACTCAGGCTCTTAGGGTTAGGGTTAGACTCAGGCTCTTAGGGTGAGGGTTAGACTCAGGCTCTTAGGGTGAGGGTTAGACTCAGGCTCTTAGGGTGAGGGTTAGACTCAGGCTCTTTAGGGTTAGGGTTAGACTCAGGCTCTTAGGGTTAGGGTTAGACTCAGGCTCTTAGGGTTAGGGTTAGACTCAGGCTCTTAGGGTGAGGGTTAGACTCAGGCTCTTAGGGTGAGGGTTAGACTCAGGCTCTTAGGGTTAGGGTTAGACTCAGGCTCTTAGGGTTAGGGTTCGACTCAGGCTCTTCGGGTTAGGGTTAGACTCAGGCTCTTAGGGTGAGGGTTAGACTCAGGCTTTTCGGGTTAGGGTTAGACTCAGGCTCTTAGGGTGAGGGTTAGACTCAGGCTCTTAGGGTTAGGGTTAGACTCAGGCTCTTAGGGTTAGGGTTAGACTCAGGCTCTTAGGGTGAGGGTTAGACTCAGGCTCTTAGGGTGAGGGTTAGACTCAGGCTCTTCGGGTTAGGGTTAGACTCAGGCTCTTCGGGTTAGGGTTAGACTCAGGCTCTTAGGGTTAGGGTTAGACTCAGGCTCTTAGGGTGAGGGTTAGACTCAGGCTCTTAGGGTTAGGGTTAGACTCAGGCTCTTAGGGTTAGGGTTAGACTCAGGCTCTTAGGGTTAGGGTTAGACTCAGGCTCTTAGGGTGAGGGTTAGACTCAGGCTCTTAGGGTTAGGGTTAGACTCAGGCTCTTCGGGTTAGGATTCGACTCAGGCTCGTAGGGTTAGGGTTAGACTCAGGCTCTTAGGGTGAGGGTTAGACTCAGGCTCTTCGGGTTAGGGTTAGACTCAGGCTCGTAGGGTTAGGGTTAGACTCAGGCTCTTAGGGTTAGGGTTAGACTCAGGCTCTTAGGGTGAGGGTTAGACTCAGGCTCTTAGGGTTAGGGTTAGACTCAGGCTCTTAGGGTTAGGGTTAGACTCAGGCTCTTAGGGTGAGGGTTAGACTCAGGCTCTTAGGGTTAGGGTTAGACTCAGGCTCTTAGGGTTAGGGTTAGACTCAGGCTCTTAGGGTGAGGGTTAGACTCAGGCTCTTAGGGTTAGGGTTAGACTCAGGCTCTTAGGGTGAGGGTTAGACTCAGGCTCTTAGGGTTAGGGTTAGACTCAGGCTCTTAGGGTTAGGGTTAGACTCAGGCTCTTAGGGTTAGGGTTCGACTCAGGCTCTTAGGGTGAGGGTTCGATTCAGGCTCGTAGGGTGAGGGTTCGACTCAGGCTCTTAGGGTTAGGGTTAGACTCATGCTCTTATGGTGAGGGTTAGACTCAGGCTCTTCGGGTTAGGGTTAGACTCAGGCTCTTAGGGTTAGGGTTAGACTCAGGCTCTTAGGGTGAGGGTTAGACTCAGGCTCTTAGGGTGAGGGTTAGACTCAGGCTCTTAGGGTTAGGGTTAGACTCAGGCTCTTAGGGTTAGGGTTCGACTCAGGCTCTTAGGGTTAGGGTTCGATTCAGGCTCTTAGGGTGAGGGTTAGACTCAGGCTCTTAGGGTGAGGGTTAGACTCAGGCTCTTAGGGTTAGGGTTAGACTCAGGCTCTTAGGGTGAGGGTTAGACTCAGGCTCTTAGGGTTAGGGTTAGACTCAGGCTCTTAGGGTTAGGGTTAGACTCAGGCTCTTAGGGTGAGGGTTAGACTCAGGCTCTTAGGGTTAGGGTTAGACTCAGGCTCTTAGGGTTAGGGTTAGACTCAGGCTCTTTAGGGTTAGGGTTAGACTCAGGCTCTTAGGGTTAGGGTTAGACTCAGGCTCTTAGGGTTAGGGTTAGACTCAGGCTCTTAGGGTGAGGGTTAGACTCAGGCTCTTAGGGTTAGGGTTAGACTCAGGCTCTTAGGGTTAGGGTTAGACTCAGGCTCTTAGGGTTAGGGTTCGACTCAGGCTCTTAGGGTTAGGGTTAGACTCAGGCTCTTAGGGTGAGGGTTAGACTCAGGCTCTTAGGGTTAGGGTTAGACTCAGGCTCTTAGGGTGAGGGTTAGACTCAGGCTCTTAGGGTTAGGGTTAGACTCAGGCTCTTAGGCTTAGGGTTAGACTCAGGCTCTTAGGCTTAGGGTTAGACTCAGGCTCTTAGGCTTAGGGTTAGACTCAGGCTCTTAGGGTTAGGGTTAGACTCAGGCTCTTAGGGTGAGGGTTAGACTCAGGCTCTTAGGGTTAGGGTTAGACTCAGGCTCTTAGGGTTAGGGTTAGACTCAGGCTCTTAGGGTGAGGGTTAGACTCAGGCTCTTAGGGTTAGGGTTAGACTTCAGGCTCTTAGGGTTAGGGTTAGACTCAGGCTCTTAGGGTGAGGGTTAGACTCAGGCTCTTAGGGTTAGGGTTAGACTCAGGCTCTTAGGGTTAGGGTTAGACTCAGGCTCTTAGGGTTAGGGTTAGACTCAGGCTCTTAGGGTTAGGGTTAGACTCAGGCTCTTAGGGTTAGGGTTAGACTCAGGCTCTTCGGGTTAGGGTTAGACTCAGGCTCTTAGGGTGAGGGTTAGACTCAGGCTCTTAGGGTTAGGGTTAGACTCAGGCTCTTAGGGTGAGGGTTAGACTCAGGCTCTTAGGGTTAGGGTTCGACTCAGGCTCTTAGGGTGAGGGTTAGACTCAGGCTCTTAGGGTTAGGGTTAGACTCAGGCTCTTAGGGTGAGGGTTAGACTCAGGCTCTTAGGGTGAGGGTTAGACTCAGGCTCTTAGGGTGAGGGTTAGACTCAGGCTCTTAGGGTTAGGGTTAGACTCAGGCTCTTAGGGTTAGGGTTCGACTCAGGCTCTTAGGGTTAGGGTTAGACTCAGGCTCTTAGGGTGAGGGTTAGACTCAGGCTCTTCGGGTTAGGGTTAGACTCAGGCTCTTAGGGTGAGGGTTAGACTTAGGCTCTTAGGGTTAGGGTTAGACTCAGGCTCTTAGGGTGAGGGTTAGACTCAGGCTCTTAGGGTGAGGGTTAGACTCAGGCTCTTAGGGTGAGGGTTAGACTCAGGCTCTTCGGGTTTGGGTTAGACTCAGGCTCTTCGGGTTAGGGTTAGACTCAGGCTCTTAGGGTTAGGGTTAGACTCAGGCTCTTAGGGTGAGGGTTAGACTCAGGCTCTTAGGGTTAGGGTTCGACTCAGGCTCTTAGGGTGAGGGTTCGATTCAGGCTCGTAGGGTGAGGGTTCGACTCAGGCTCTTAGGGTGAGGGTTAGACTCATGCTCTTATGGTGAGGGTTAGACTCAGGCTCTTCGGGTTAGGGTTAGACTCAGGCTCTTCGGGTTAGGGTTAGACTCAGGCTCTTAGGGTTAGGGTTAGACTCAGGCTCTTAGGGTGAGGGTTAGACTCAGGCTCTTAGGGTTAGGGTTAGACTCAGGCTCTTAGGGTTAGGGTTAGACTCAGGCTTATAGGGTTAGGGTTAGACTCAGGCTCTTAGGGTGAGGGTTAGACTCAGGCTCTTCGGGTTAGGGTTAGACTCAGGCTCTTAGGCTTAGGGTTAGACTCAGGCTCTTAGGCTTAGGGTTAGAGTCAGGCTCTTAGGGTTAGGGTTAGACTCAGGCTCTTAGGGTGAGGGTTAGACTCAGGCTCTTAGGGTTAGGGTTAGACTCAGGCTCTTAGGGTGAGGGTTAGACTCAGGCTCTTAGGGTTAGGGTTCGACTCAGGCTCTTAGGGTTAGGGTTCGATTCAGGCTCTTAGGGTTAGGGTTAGACTCAGGCTCTTAGGGTTAGGGTTAGACTCAGGCTCTTAGGGTTAGGGTTAGACTCAGGCTCTTAGGGTTAGGGTTAGACTCAGGCTCTTAGGGTTAGGGTTAGACTCAGGCTCTTTAGGGTTAGGGTTAGACTCAGGCTCTTAGGGTTAGGGTTAGACTCAGGCTCTTAGGGTTAGGGTTAGACTCAGGCTCTTAGGGTGAGGGTTAGACTCAGGCTCTTAGGGTTAGGGTTAGACTCAGGCTCTTAGGGTTAGGGTTAGACTCAGGCTCTTAGGGTTAGGGTTAGACTCAGGCTCTTAGGGTGAGGGTTAGACTCAGGCTCTTAGGGTGAGGGTTAGACTCAGGCTCTTAGGGTGAGGGTTAGACTCAGGCTCTTAGGGTGAGGGTTAGACTCAGGCTCTTAGGGTTAGGGTTAGACTCAGGCTCTTAGGGTTAGGGTTAGACTCAGGCTCTTAGGGTGAGGGTTAGACTCAGGCTCTTAGGGTTAGGGTTAGACTCAGGCTCTTAGGGTTAGGGTTAGACTCAGGCTCTTAGGGTGAGGGTTAGACTCAGGCTCTTAGGGTTAGGGTTAGACTCAGGCTCTTAGGGTTAGGGTTAGACTCAGGCTCTTAGGGTTAGGGTTCGACTCAGGCTCTTAGGGTGAGGGTTAGACTCAGGCTCTTAGGGTTAGGGTTAGACTCAGGCTCTTAGGCTTAGGGTTAGACTCAGGCTCTTAGGCTTAGGGTTAGAGTCAGGCTCTTAGGGTTAGGGTTAGACTCAGGCTCTTAGGGTGAGGGTTAGACTCAGGCTCTTAGGGTTAGGGTTAGACTCAGGCTCTTAGGGTTAGGGTTAGACTCAGGCTCTTAGGGTGAGGGTTAGACTCAGGCTCTTAGGGTTAGGGTTCGACTCAGGCTCTTAGGGTTAGGGTTCGATTCAGGCTCTTAGGGTTAGGGTTAGACTCAGGCTCTTAGGGTTAGGGTTAGACTCAGGCTCTTAGGGTTAGGGTTAGACTCAGGCTCTTAGGGTGAGGGTTAGACTCAGGCTCTTAGGGTTAGGGTTAGACTCAGGCTCTTAGGGTTAGGGTTAGACTCAGGCTCTTAGGGTTAGGGTTAGACTCAGGCTCTTTAGGGTTAGGGTTAGACTCAGGCTCTTAGGGTTAGGGTTAGACTCAGGCTCTTAGGGTTAGGGTTAGACTCAGGCTCTTAGGGTGAGGGTTAGACTCAGGCTCTTAGGGTTAGGGTTAGACTCAGGCTCTTAGGGTTAGGGTTAGACTCAGGCTCTTAGGGTTAGGGTTAGACTCAGGCTCTTAGGGTGAGGGTTAGACTCAGGCTCTTAGGGTGAGGGTTAGACTCAGGCTCTTAGGGTGAGGGTTAGACTCAGGCTCTTAGGGTGAGGGTTAGACTCAGGCTCTTAGGGTTAGGGTTCGACTCAGGCTCTTAGGGTTAGGGTTAGACTCAGGCTCTTAGGGTGAGGGTTAGACTCAGGCTCTTAGGGTTAGGGTTAGACTCAGGCTCTTAGGGTTAGGGTTAGACTCAGGCTCTTAGGGTGAGGGTTAGACTCAGGCTCTTAGGGTTAGGGTTAGACTCAGGCTCTTAGGGTTAGGGTTAGACTCAGGCTCTTAGGGTTAGGGTTCGACTCAGGCTCTTAGGGTTAGGGTTAGACTCAGGCTCTTAGGGTGAGGGTTAGACTCAGGCTCTTCGGGTTAGGGTTAGACTCAGGCTCTTAGGGTGAGGGTTAGACTTAGGCTCTTAGGCTTAGGGTTAGACTCAGGCTCTTAGGGTTAGGGTTAGACTCAGGCTCTTTAGGGTTAGGGTTAGACTCAGGCTCTTAGGGTTAGGGTTAGACTCAGGCTCTTAGGGTTAGGGTTAGACTCAGGCTCTTAGGGTGAGGGTTAGACTCAGGCTCTTAGGGTTAGGGTTAGACTCAGGCTCTTAGGGTTAGGGTTAGACTCAGGCTCTTAGGGTTAGGGTTAGACTCAGGCTCTTAGGGTGAGGGTTAGACTCAGGCTCTTAGGGTGAGGGTTAGACTCAGGCTCTTAGGGTGAGGGTTAGACTCAGGCTCTTAGGGTGAGGGTTAGACTCAGGCTCTTAGGGTTAGGGTTAGACTCAGGCTCTTAGGGTTAGGGTTAGACTCAGGCTCTTAGGGTGAGGGTTAGACTCAGGCTCTTAGGGTTAGGGTTAGACTCAGGCTCTTAGGGTTAGGGTTAGACTCAGGCTCTTAGGGTGAGGGTTAGACTCAGGCTCTTAGGGTTAGGGTTAGACTCAGGCTCTTAGGGTTAGGGTTAGACTCAGGCTCTTAGGGTTAGGGTTCGACTCAGGCTCTTAGGGTTAGGGTTAGACTCAGGCTCTTAGGGTGAGGGTTAGACTCAGGCTCTTCGGGTTAGGGTTAGACTCAGGCTCTTAGGGTGAGGGTTAGACTTAGGCTCTTAGGGTGAGGGTTAGACTCAGGCTCTTAGGGTTAGGGTTAGACTCAGGCTCTTAGGGTGAGGGTTAGACTCAGGCTCTTAGGGTGAGGGTTAGACTCAGGCTCTTCGGGTTAGGGTTAGACTCAGGCTCTTCGGGTGAGGGTTAGACTCAGGCTCTTAGGGTGAGGGTTAGACTCAGGCTCTTAGGGTGAGGGTTAGACTCAGGCTCTTAGGGTTAGGGTTCGACTCAGGCTCTTAGGGTGAGGGTTCGATTCAGGCTCGTAGGGTGAGGGTTCGACTCAGGCTCTTAGGGTGAGGGTTAGACTCATGCTCTTATGGTGAGGGTTAGACTCAGGCTCTTCGGGTTAGGGTTAGACTCAGGCTCTTCGGGTTAGGGTTAGACTCAGGCTCTTAGGGTTAGGGTTAGACTCAGGCTCTTAGGGTGAGGGTTAGACTCAGGCTCTTAGGGTTAGGGTTAGACTCAGGCTCTTAGGGTTAGGGTTAGACTCAGGCTCTTAGGGTGAGGGTTAGACTCAGGCTCTTAGGGTTAGGGTTAGACTCAGGCTCTTAGGCTTAGGGTTAGACTCAGGCTCTTAGGCTTAGGGTTAGAGTCAGGCTCTTAGGGTTAGGGTTAGACTCAGGCTCTTAGGGTGAGGGTTAGACTCAGGCTCTTAGGGTTAGGGTTAGACTCAGGCTCTTAGGGTTAGGGTTAGACTCAGGCTCTTAGGGTGAGGGTTAGACTCAGGCTCTTAGGGTTAGGGTTCGACTCAGGCTCTTAGGGTTAGGGTTCGATTCAGGCTCTTAGGGTGAGGGTTAGACTCAGGCTCTTAGGGTGAGGGTTAGACTCAGGCTCTTAGGGTTAGGGTTAGACTCAGGCTCTTAGGGTGAGGGTTAGACTCAGGCTCTTAGGGTTAGGGTTAGACTCAGGCTCTTAGGGTTAGGGTTAGACTCAGGCTCTTAGGGTGAGGGTTAGACTCAGGCTCTTAGGGTTAGGGTTAGACTCAGGCTCTTAGGGTTAGGGTTAGACTCAGGCTCTTAGGGTGAGGGTTAGACTCAGGCTCTTAGGGTTAGGGTTAGACTCAGGCTCTTTAGGGTTAGGGTTAGACTCAGGCTCTTAGGGTTAGGGTTAGACTCAGGCTCTTAGGGTTAGGGTTAGACTCAGGCTCTTAGGGTTAGGGTTAGACTCAGGCTCTTAGGGTTAGGGTTCGACTCAGGCTCTTAGGGTTAGGGTTCGATTCAGGCTCTTAGGGTGAGGGTTAGACTCAGGCTCTTAGGGTGAGGGTTAGACTCAGGCTCTTAGGGTTAGGGTTAGACTCAGGCTCTTAGGGTGAGGGTTAGACTCAGGCTCTTAGGGTTAGGGTTAGACTCATGCTCTTAGGGTGAGGGTTAGACTCAGGCTCTTAGGGTGAGGGTTAGACTCAGGCTCTTAGGCTTAGGGTTAGACTCAGGCTCTTAGGCTTAGGGTTAGACTCAGGCTCTTAGGCTTAGGGTTAGAGTCAGGCTCTTAGGGTTAGGGTTAGACTCAGGCTCTTAGGGTGAGGGTTAGACTCAGGCTCTTAGGGTTAGGGTTAGACTCAGGCTCTTAGGGTTAGGGTTAGACTCAGGCTCTTAGGGTGAGGGTTAGACTCAGGCTCTTAGGGTTAGGGTTAGACTTCAGGCTCTTAGGGTTAGGGTCAGACTCAGGCTCTTAGGGTTAGGGTTAGACTCAGGCTCTTAGGGTTAGGGTTAGACTCAGGCTCTTAGGGTTAGGGTTAGACTCAGGCTCTTAGGGTGAGGGTTAGACTCAGGCTCTTAGGGTGAGGGTTAGACTCAGGCTCTTAGGGTGAGGGTTAGACTCAGGCTCTTAGGGTGAGGGTTAGACTCAGGCTCTTAGGGTTAGGGTTAGACTCAGGCTCTTAGGGTTAGGGTTAGACTCAGGCTCTTAGGGTTAGGGTTAGACTCAGGCTCTTAGGGTTAGGGTTAGACTCAGGCTCTTAGGGTTAGGGTTAGACTCAGGCTCTTAGGGTTAGGGTTAGACTCAGGCTCTTCGGGTTAGGGTTAGACTCAGGCTCTTAGGGTGAGGGTTAGACTCAGGCTCTTAGGGTTAGGGTTAGACTCAGGCTCTTAGGGTTAGGGTTAGACTCAGGCTCTTAGGGTGAGGGTTAGACTCAGGCTCTTAGGGTGAGGGTTAGACTCAGGCTCTTAGGGTTAGGGTTAGACTCAGGCTCTTTAGGGTTAGGGTTAGACTCAGGCTCTTAGGGTTAGGGTTAGACTCAGGCTCTTAGGGTTAGGGTTAGACTCAGGCTCTTAGGGTGAGGGTTAGACTCAGGCTCTTAGGGTGAGGGTTAGACTCAGGCTCTTAGGGTTAGGGTTAGACTCAGGCTCTTAGGGTTAGGGTTAGACTCAGGCTCTTAGGGTTAGGGTTCGACTCAGGCTCTTAGGGTTAGGGTTAGACTCAGGCTCTTAGGGTGAGGGTTAGACTCAGGCTCTTCGGGTTAGGGTTAGACTCAGGCTCTTAGGGTGAGGGTTAGACTTAGGCTCTTAGGGTTAGGGTTAGACTCAGGCTCTTAGGGTTAGGGTTAGACTCAGGCTCTTAGGGTGAGGGTTAGACTCAGGCTCTTAGGGTGAGGGTTAGACTCAGGCTCTTAGGGTTAGGGTTAGACTCAGGCTCTTCGGGTTAGGGTTAGACTCAGGCTCTTAGGGTTAGGGTTAGACTCAGGCTCTTAGGGTGAGGGTTAGACTCAGGCTCTTAGGGTTAGGGTTCGACTCAGGCTCTTAGGGTGAGGGTTCGATTCAGGCTCGTAGGGTGAGGGTTCGACTCAGGCTCTTAGGGTGAGGGTTAGACTCATGCTCTTATGGTGAGGGTTAGACTCAGGCTCTTCGGGTTAGGGTTAGACTCAGGCTCTTCGGGTTAGGGTTAGACTCAGGCTCTTAGGGTTAGGGTTAGACTCAGGCTCTTAGGGTGAGGGTTAGACTCAGGCTCTTAGGGTTAGGGTTAGACTCAGGCTCTTAGGGTTAGGGTTAGACTCAGGCTTATAGGGTTAGGGTTAGACTCAGGCTCTTAGGGTGAGGGTTAGACTCAGGCTCTTCGGGTTAGGGTTAGACTCAGGCTCTTAGGGTTAGGGTTAGACTCAGGCTCTTAGGCTTAGGGTTAGACTCAGGCTCTTAGGGTGAGGGTTAGACTCAGGCTCTTAGGGTGAGGGTTAGACTCAGGCTCTTAGGGTTAGGGTTAGACTCAGGCTCTTAGGGTTAGGGTTAGACTCAGGCTCTTAGGGTGAGGGTTAGACTCAGGCTCTTAGGGTTGGGGTTCGACTCAGGCTCTTAGGGTTAGGGTTCGATTCAGGCTCTTAGGGTGAGGGTTAGACTCAGGCTCTTAGGGTGAGGGTTAGACTCAGGCTCTTAGGGTTAGGGTTAGACTCAGGCTCTTAGGGTGAGGGTTACACTCAGGCTCTTAGGGTTAGGGTTAGACTCAGGCTCTTAGGGTTAGGGTTAGACTCAGGCTCTTAGGGTGAGGGTTAGACTCAGGCTCTTAGGGTTAGGGTTAGACTCAGGCTCTTAGGGTTAGGGTTAGACTCAGGCTCTTTAGGGTTAGGGTTAGACTCAGGCTCTTAGGGTTAGGGTTAGGGTCAGGCACTTAGGGTGAGGGTTAGACTCAGGCTCTTAGGGTTAGGGTTAGACTCAGGCTCTTAGGGTGAGGGTTACACTCAGGCTCTTAGGGTGAGGGTTAGACTCAGGCTCTTAGGGTTAGGGTTAGACTCAGGCTCTTAGGGTTAGGGTTAGACTCAGGCTCTTAGGGTGAGGGTTAGACTCAGGCTCTTAGGGTGAGGGTTAGACTCAGGCTCTTAGGGTTAGGGTTAGACTCAGGCTCTTAGGGTTAGGGTTAGACTCAGGCTCTTAGGGTGAGGGTTAGACTCAGGCTCTTAGGGTTAGGGTTAGACTCAGGCTCTTAGGGTTAGGGTTAGACTCAGGCTCTTAGGGTGAGGGTTAGACTCAGGCTCTTAGGGTTAGGGTTAGACTCAGGCTCTTAGGGTTAGGGTTAGACTCAGGCTCTTAGGGTTAGGGTTCGACTCAGGCTCTTAGGGTTAGGGTTAGACTCAGGCTCTTAGGGTGAGGGTTAGACTCAGGCTCTTAGGGTTAGGGTTAGACTCAGGCTCTTAGGGTGAGGGTTAGACTCAGGCTCTTAGGGTGAGGGTTAGACTCAGGCTCTTAGGGTTAGGGTTAGACTCAGGCTCTTAGGCTTAGGGTTAGACTCAGGCTCTTCGGGTTAGGGTTAGACTCAGGCTCTTAGGGTTAGGGTTAGACTCAGGCTCTTAGGGTGAGGGTTAGACTCAGGCTCTTAGGGTTAGGGTTCGACTCAGGCTCTTAGGGTGAGGGTTCGATTCAGGCTCGTAGGGTGAGGGTTCGACTCAGGCTCTTAGGGTGAGGGTTAGACTCATGCTCTTAGGGTTAGGGTTAGACTCAGGCTCTTCGGGTTAGGGTTAGACTCAGGCTCTTCGGGTTAGGGTTAGACTCAGGCTCTTAGGGTTAGGGTTAGACTCAGGCTCTTAGGGTGAGGGTTAGACTCAGGCTCTTAGGGTTAGGGTTAGACTCAGGCTCTTAGGGTTAGGGTTAGACTCAGGCTCTTAGGGTTAGGGTTAGACTCAGGCTCTTAGGGTGAGGGTTAGACTCAGGCTCTTCGGGTTAGGGTTAGACTCAGGCTCTTAGGCTTAGGGTTAGACTCAGGCTCTTAGGCTTAGGGTTAGAGTCAGGCTCTTAGGGTTAGGGTTAGACTCAGGCTCTTAGGGTGAGGGTTAGACTCAGGCTCTTAGGCTTAAAGTTAGACTCAGGCTCTTAGTCTTAAAGTTAGACTCAGGCTCTTAGGCTTAGAGTTAGACTCAGGCTCTTAGGGTGAGGGTTAGACTCAGGCTCTTAGGGTTAGGGTTAGACTCAGGCTCTTAGGGTTAGGGTTAGACTCAGGCTCTTAGGGTGAGGGTTAGACTCAGGCTCTTAGGGTTAGGGTTAGACTCAGGCTCTTAGGGTTAGGGTTAGACTCAGGCTCTTTAGGGTTAGGGTTAGACTCAGGCTCTTAGGGTTAGGGTTAGACTCAGGCTCTTAGGGTTAGGGTTAGACTCAGGCTCTTAGGGTTAGGGTTAGACTCAGGCTCTTAGGGTTAGGGTTAGACTCAGGCTCTTAGGGTTAGGGTTCGACTCAGGCTCTTAGGGTTAGGGTTCGATTCAGGCTCTTAGGGTGAGGGTTAGACTCAGGCTCTTAGGGTGAGGGTTAGACTCAGGCTCTTAGGGTTAGGGTTAGACTCAGGCTCTTAGGGTGAGGGTTAGACTCAGGCTCTTAGGGTTAGGGTTAGACTCAGGCTCTTAGGGTGAGGGTTAGACTCAGGCTCTTAGGGTTAGGGTTAGACTCAGGCTCTTAGGGTTAGGGTTAGACTCAGGCTCTTAGGGTTAGGGTTCGACTCAGGCTCTTAGGGTTAGGGTTAGACTCAGGCTTTTAGGGTGAGGGTTAGACTCAGGCTCTTAGGGTTAGGGTTAGACTCAGGCTCTTAGGGTGAGGGTTACACTCAGGCTCTTAGGGTGAGGGTTAGACTCAGGCTCTTAGGGTTAGGGTTCGACTCAGGCTCTTAGGGTTAGGGTTAGACTCAGGCTCTTAGGGTTAGGGTTAGACTCAGGCTCTTAGGGTTAGGGTTAGACTCAGGCTCTTAGGGTGAGGGTTAGACTCAGGCTCTTAGGGTGAGGGTTAGACTCAGGCTCTTCGGGTTAGGGTTAGACTCAGGCTCTTAGGCTTAGGGTTAGACTCAGGCTCTTAGGCTTAGGGTTAGAGTCAGGCTCTTAGGGTTAGGGTTAGACTCAGGCTCTTAGGGTGAGGGTTAGACTCAGGCTCTTAGGGTTAGGGTTAGACTCAGGCTCTTAGGGTTAGGGTTAGACTCAGGCTCTTAGGGTGAGGGTTAGACTCAGGCTCTTAGGGTTAGGGTTCGACTCAGGCTCTTAGGGTTAGGGTTCGATTCAGGCTCTTAGGGTGAGGGTTAGACTCAGGCTCTTAGGGTGAGGGTTAGACTCAGGCTCTTAGGGTTAGGGTTAGACTCAGGCTCTTAGGGTGAGGGTTAGACTCAGGCTCTTAGGGTTAGGGTTAGACTCAGGCTCTTAGGGTTAGGGTTAGACTCAGGCTCTTTAGGGTTAGGGTTAGACTCAGGCTCTTAGGGTTAGGGTTAGACTCAGGCTCTTAGGGTGAGGGTTAGACTCAGGCTCTTAGGGTTAGGGTTAGACTCAGGCTCTTAGGGTTAGGGTTAGACTCAGGCTCTTAGGGTTAGGGTTAGACTCAGGCTCTTAGGGTTAGGGTTCGACTCAGGCTCTTAGGGTTAGGGTTCGATTCAGGCTCTTAGGGTGAGGGTTAGACTCAGGCTCTTAGGGTGAGGGTTAGACTCAGGCTCTTAGGGTTAGGGTTAGACTCAGGCTCTTAGGGTGAGGGTTAGACTCAGGCTCTTAGGGTTAGGGTTAGACTCAGGCTCTTAGGGTTAGGGTTAGACTCAGGCTTTTAGGGTGAGGGTTAGACTCAGGCTCTTAGGGTTAGGGTTAGACTCAGGCTCTTAGGGTTAGGGTTCGACTCAGGCTCTTAGGGTTAGGGTTCGACTCAGGCTCTTAGGGTTAGGGTTAGACTCAGGCTTTTAGGGTGAGGGTTAGACTCAGGCTCTTAGGGTTAGGGTTAGACTCAGGCTCTTAGGGTGAGGGTTACACTCAGGCTCTTAGGGTGAGGGTTAGACTCAGGCTCTTAGGGTTAGGGTTCGACTCAGGCTCTTAGGGTTAGGGTTAGACTCAGGCTCTTAGGGTTAGGGTTAGACTCAGGCTCTTAGGGTTAGGGTTCGATTCAGGCTCTTAGGGTGAGGGTTAGACTCAGGCTCTTAGGGTGAGGGTTAGACTCAGGCTCTTAGGGTTAGGGTTAGACTCAGGCTCTTAGGGTGAGGGTTAGACTCAGGCTCTTAGGGTTAGGGTTAGACTCAGGCTCTTAGGGTTAGGGTTAGACTCAGGCTCTTAGGGTGAGGGTTAGACTCAGGCTCTTAGGGTTAGGGTTAGACTCAGGCTCTTAGGGTTAGGGTTAGACTCAGGCTCTTTAGGGTTAGGGTTAGACTCAGGCTCTTAGGGTTAGGGTTAGACTCAGGCTCTTAGGGTGAGGGTTAGACTCAGGCTCTTAGGGTTAGGGTTAGACTCAGGCTCTTAGGGTTAGGGTTCGACTCAGGCTCTTAGGGTTAGGGTTCGACTCAGGCTCTTAGGGTTAGGGTTCGATTCAGGCTCTTAGGGTGAGGGTTAGACTCAGGCTCTTAGGGTGAGGGTTAGACTCAGGCTCTTAGGGTTAGGGTTAGACTCAGGCTCTTAGGGTGAGGGTTAGACTCAGGCTCTTAGGGTGAGGGTTAGACTCAGGCTCTTAGGGTTAGGGTTAGACTCAGGCTCTTAGGGTGAGGGTTAGACTCAGGCTCTTAGGGTTAGGGTTAGACTCAGGCTCTTAGGGTTAGGGTTCGACTCAGGCTCTTAGGGTTAGGGTTCGACTCAGGCTCTTAGGGTTAGGGTTAGACTCAGGCTTTTAGGGTGAGGGTTAGACTCAGGCTCTTAGGGTTAGGGTTAGACTCAGGCTCTTAGGGTGAGGGTTACACTCAGGCTCTTAGGGTGAGGGTTAGACTCAGGCTCTTAGGGTTAGGGTTCGACTCAGGCTCTTAGGGTTAGGGTTAGACTCAGGCTCTTAGGGTTAGGGTTAGACTCAGGCTCTTAGGGTTAGGGTTAGACTCAGGCTCTTAGGGTGAGGGTTAGACTCAGGCTCTTAGGGTGAGGGTTAGACTCAGGCTCTTCGGGTTAGGGTTAGACTCAGGCTCTTAGGCTTAGGGTTAGACTCAGGCTCTTAGGCTTAGGGTTAGAGTCAGGCTCTTAGGGTTAGGGTTAGACTCAGGCTCTTAGGGTGAGGGTTAGACTCAGGCTCTTAGGGTTAGGGTTAGACTCAGGCTCTTAGGGTTAGGGTTAGACTCAGGCTCTTAGGGTGAGGGTTAGACTCAGGCTCTTAGGGTGAGGGTTAGACTCAGGCTCTTAGGGTGAGGGTTAGACTCAGGCTCTTAGGGTTAGGGTTAGACTCAGGCTCTTAGGGTGAGGGTTAGACTCAGGCTCTTAGGGTTAGGGTTAGACTCAGGCTCTTAGGGTGAGGGTTAGACTCAGGCTCTTAGGGTTAGGGTTAGACTCAGGCTCTTAGGGTTAGGGTTAGACTCAGGCTCTTAGGGTGAGGGTTAGACTCAGGCTCTTAGGGTTAGGGTTAGACTCAGGCTCTTAGGGTTAGGGTTAGACTCAGGCTCTTTAGGGTTAGGGTTAGACTCAGGCTCTTAGGGTTAGGGTTAGACTCAGGCTCTTAGGGTTAGGGTTAGACTCAGGCTCTTAGGGTTAGGGTTAGACTCAGGCTCTTAGGGTTAGGGTTAGACTCAGGCTCTTAGGGTTAGGGTTAGACTCAGGCTCTTAGGGTTAGGGTTCGACTCAGGCTCTTAGGGTTAGGGTTCGATTCAGGCTCTTAGGGTGAGGGTTAGACTCAGGCTCTTAGGGTGAGGGTTAGACTCAGGCTCTTAGGGTTAGGGTTAGACTCAGGCTCTTAGGGTGAGGGTTAGACTCAGGCTCTTAGGGTTAGGGTTAGACTCAGGCTCTTAGGGTTAGGGTTAGACTCAGGCTCTTAGGGTGAGGGTTAGACTCAGGCTCTTAGGGTTAGGGTTAGACTCAGGCTCTTAGGGTTAGGGTTAGACTCAGGCTCTTAGGGTTAGGGTTCGACTCAGGCTCTTAGGGTTAGGGTTAGACTCAGGCTTTTAGGGTGAGGGTTAGACTCAGGCTCTTAGGGTTAGGGTTAGACTCAGGCTCTTAGGGTGAGGGTTAGACTCAGGCTCTTAGGGTGAGGGTTAGACTCAGGCTCTTAGGGTTAGGGTTCGACTCAGGCTCTTAGGGTGAGGGTTAGACTCAGGCTCTTAGGGTGAGGGTTAGACTCAGGCTCTTAGGGTGAGGGTTAGACTCAGGCTCTTCGGGTTAGGGTTAGACTCAGGCTCTTAGGGTTAGGGTTAGACTCAGGCTCTTAGGGTTAGGGTTAGACTCAGGCTCTTAGGGTGAGGGTTAGACTCAGGCTCTTAGGGTTAGGGTTAGACTCAGGCTCTTAGGGTGAGGGTTAGACTCAGGCTCTTCGGGTTAGGGTTAGACTCAGGCTCGTAGGGTTAGGGTTAGACTCAGGCTCGTAGGGTTAGGGTTAGACTCAGGCTCTTAGGGTGAGGGTTGGACTCAGGCTCTTAGGGTTATGGTTAGACTCAGGCTCTTAGGGTGAGGGTTAGACTCAGGCTCTTCGGGTTAGGGTTAGACTCAGGCTCTTAGGGTTAGGGTTAGACTCAGGCTCTTAGGGTTAGGGTTAGACTCAGGCTCTTAGGGTTAGGGTTAGACTCAGGCTCTTAGGGTGAGGGTTAGACTCAGGCTCTTAGGGTGAGGGTTAGACTCAGGCTCTTAGGGTTAGGGTTAGACTCAGGCTCTTAGGGTGAGGGTTAGACTCAGGCTCTTAGGGTGAGGGTTAGACTCAGGCTCTTAGGGTTAGGGTTAGACTCAGGCTCTTAGGGTTAGGGTTAGACTCAGGCTCTTAGGGTGAGGGTTAGACTCAGGCTCTTCGGGTTAGGGTTAGACTCAGGCTCTTAGGGTTAGGGTTAGACTCAGGCTCTTAGGGTTAGGGTTCGATTCAGGCTCTTAGGGTGAGGGTTAGACTCAGGCTCTTAGGGTGAGGGTTAGACTCAGGCTCTTAGGGTTAGGGTTAGACTCAGGCTCTTAGGGTTAGGGTTAGACTCAGGCTCTTAGGGTTAGGGTTAGACTCAGGCTCTTAGGGTGAGGGTTAGACTCAGGCTCTTAGGGTTAGGGTTAGACTCAGGCTCTTAGGGTGAGGGTTAGACTCAGGCTCTTAGGGTTAGGGTTAGACTTCAGGCTCTTAGGGTTAGGGTTAGACTCAGGCTCTTAGGGTGAGGGTTAGACTCAGGCTCTTAGGCTTAGGGTTAGACTCAGGCTCTTAGGGTTAGGGTTAGACTCAGGCTCTTTAGGGTTAGGGTTAGACTCAGGCTCTTAGGGTTAGGGTTAGACTCAGGCTCTTAGGGTGAGGGTTAGACTCAGGCTCTTAGGGTTAGGGTTAGACTCAGGCTCTTAGGGTTAGGGTTAGACTCAGGCTCTTAGGGTTAGGGTTCGACTCAGGCTCTTAGGGTTAGGGTTCGATTCAGGCTCTTCGGGTTAGGGTTAGACTCAGGCTCTTAGGGTGAGGGTTAGACTCAGGCTCTTAGGGTTAGGGTTAGACTCAGGCTCTTAGGGTGAGGGTTAGACTCAGGCTCTTAGGGTTAGGGTTAGACTCAGGCTCTTAGGGTTAGGGTTAGACTCAGGCTCTTAGGGTGAGGGTTAGACTCAGGCTCTTAGGGTTAGGGTTAGACTCAGGCTCTTAGGGTTAGGGTTAGACTCAGGCTCTTAGGCTTAAAGTTAGACTCAGGCTCTTAGGCTTAAAGTTAGACTCAGGCTCTTAGGCTTAGGGTTAGACTCAGGCTCTTAGGGTGAGGGTTAGACTCAGGCTCTTAGGGTTAGGGTTAGACTCAGGCTCTTAGGGTTAGGGTTAGACTCAGGCTCTTAGGGTGAGGGTTAGACTCAGGCTCTTAGGGTTAGGGTTAGACTCAGGCTCTTAGGGTTAGGGTTAGACTCAGGCTCTTAGGGTTAGGGTTAGACTCAGGCTCTTAGGGTGAGGGTTAGACTCAGGCTCTTAGGGTTAGGGTTAGACTCAGGCTCTTAGGGTTAGGGTTAGACTCAGGCTCTTAGGGTTAGGGTTAGACTCAGGCTCTTAGGGTGAGGGTTAGACTCAGGCTCTTAGGGTGAGGGTTAGACTCAGGCTCTTAGGGTTAGGGTTAGACTCAGGCTCTTAGGGTTAGGGTTAGACTCAGGCTCTTAGGGTTAGGGTTAGACTCAGGCTCTTAGGGTTAGGGTTAGACTCAGGCTCTTAGGGTTAGGGTTCGACTCAGGCTCTTAGGGTTAGGGTTCGATTCAGGCTCTTAGGGTGAGGGTTAGACTCAGGCTCTTAGGGTGAGGGTTAGACTCAGGCTCTTAGATTAAGGGTTAGACTCAGGCTCTTAGGGTTAGGGTTAGACTCAGGCTCTTAGGGCTAGGGTTCGACTCAGGCTCTTAGGGTTAGGGTTCGATTCAGGCTCTTAGGGTGAGGGTTAGACTCAGGCTCTTAGGGTTAGGGTTAGACTCAGGCTCTTAGGGTTAGGGTTAGACTCAGGCTCTTAGGGTGAGGGTTAGACTCAGGCTCTTAGGCTTAAAGTTAGACTCAGGCTCTTAGGGTTAGGGTTAGACTCAGGCTCTTTAGGGTTAGGGTTAGACTCAGGCTCTTAGGGTTAGGGTTCGACTCAGGCTCTTAGGGTTAGGGTTAGACTCAGGCTTTTAGGGTGAGGGTTAGACTCAGGCTCTTAGGGTTAGGGTTAGACTCAGGCTCTTAGGGTTAGGGTTAGACTCAGGCTCTTAGGCTTAGGGTTAGACTCAGGCTCTTAGGGTGAGGGTTAGACTCAGGCTCTTAGGGTTAGGGTTCGACTCAGGCTCTTAGGGTGAGGGTTAGACTCAGGCTCTTAGGGTGAGGGTTAGACTCAGGCTTTTAGGGTTAGGGTTAGACTCAGGCTCTTAGGGTGAGGGTTAGACTCAGGCTCTTAGGGTGAGGGTTAGACTCAGGCTCTTAGGGTTAGGGTTAGACTCAGGCTCTTAGGGTTAGGGTTAGACTCAGGCTCTTAGGGTGAGGGTTAGACTCAGGCTCTTAGGGTGAGGGTTAGACTCAGGCTCTTAGGGTGAGGGTTAGACTCAGGCTCTTCGGGTTAGGGTTAGACTCAGGCTCTTAGGGTTAGGGTTAGACTCAGGCTCTTAGGGTTAGGGTTAGACTCAGGCTCTTAGGGTGAGGGTTAGACTCAGGCTCTTAGGGTTAGGGTTAGACTCAGGCTCTTAGGGTGAGGGTTAGACTCAGGCTCTTCGGGTTAGGGTTAGACTCAGGCTCGTAGGGTTAGGGTTAGACTCAGGCTCGTAGGGTTAGGGTTAGACTCAGGCTCTTAGGGTGAGGGTTGGACTCAGGCTCTTAGGGTTATGGTTAGACTCAGGCTCTTAGGGTGAGGGTTAGACTCAGGCTCTTCGGGTTAGGGTTAGACTCAGGCTCTTAGGGTTAGGGTTAGACTCAGGCTCTTAGGGTTAGGGTTAGACTCAGGCTCTTAGGGTTAGGGTTAGACTCAGGCTCTTAGGGTGAGGGTTAGACTCAGGCTCTTAGGGTGAGGGTTAGACTCAGGCTCTTAGGGTTAGGGTTAGACTCAGGCTCTTAGGGTGAGGGTTAGACTCAGGCTCTTAGGGTGAGGGTTAGACTCAGGCTCTTAGGGTTAGGGTTAGACTCAGGCTCTTAGGGTTAGGGTTAGACTCAGGCTCTTAGGGTGAGGGTTAGACTCAGGCTCTTCGGGTTAGGGTTAGACTCAGGCTCTTAGGGTTAGGGTTAGACTCAGGCTCTTAGGGTTAGGGTTCGATTCAGGCTCTTAGGGTGAGGGTTAGACTCAGGCTCTTAGGGTGAGGGTTAGACTCAGGCTCTTAGGGTTAGGGTTAGACTCAGGCTCTTAGGGTTAGGGTTAGACTCAGGCTCTTAGGGTTAGGGTTAGACTCAGGCTCTTAGGGTGAGGGTTAGACTCAGGCTCTTAGGGTTAGGGTTAGACTCAGGCTCTTAGGGTGAGGGTTAGACTCAGGCTCTTAGGGTTAGGGTTAGACTTCAGGCTCTTAGGGTTAGGGTTAGACTCAGGCTCTTAGGGTGAGGGTTAGACTCAGGCTCTTAGGCTTAGGGTTAGACTCAGGCTCTTAGGGTTAGGGTTAGACTCAGGCTCTTTAGGGTTAGGGTTAGACTCAGGCTCTTAGGGTTAGGGTTAGACTCAGGCTCTTAGGGTGAGGGTTAGACTCAGGCTCTTAGGGTTAGGGTTAGACTCAGGCTCTTAGGGTTAGGGTTAGACTCAGGCTCTTAGGGTTAGGGTTCGACTCAGGCTCTTAGGGTTAGGGTTCGATTCAGGCTCTTCGGGTTAGGGTTAGACTCAGGCTCTTAGGGTGAGGGTTAGACTCAGGCTCTTAGGGTTAGGGTTAGACTCAGGCTCTTAGGGTGAGGGTTAGACTCAGGCTCTTAGGGTTAGGGTTAGACTCAGGCTCTTAGGGTTAGGGTTAGACTCAGGCTCTTAGGGTGAGGGTTAGACTCAGGCTCTTAGGGTTAGGGTTAGACTCAGGCTCTTAGGGTTAGGGTTAGACTCAGGCTCTTAGGCTTAAAGTTAGACTCAGGCTCTTAGGCTTAAAGTTAGACTCAGGCTCTTAGGCTTAGGGTTAGACTCAGGCTCTTAGGGTGAGGGTTAGACTCAGGCTCTTAGGGTTAGGGTTAGACTCAGGCTCTTAGGGTTAGGGTTAGACTCAGGCTCTTAGGGTGAGGGTTAGACTCAGGCTCTTAGGGTTAGGGTTAGACTCAGGCTCTTAGGGTTAGGGTTAGACTCAGGCTCTTAGGGTTAGGGTTAGACTCAGGCTCTTAGGGTGAGGGTTAGACTCAGGCTCTTAGGGTTAGGGTTAGACTCAGGCTCTTAGGGTTAGGGTTAGACTCAGGCTCTTAGGGTTAGGGTTAGACTCAGGCTCTTAGGGTGAGGGTTAGACTCAGGCTCTTAGGGTGAGGGTTAGACTCAGGCTCTTAGGGTTAGGGTTAGACTCAGGCTCTTAGGGTTAGGGTTAGACTCAGGCTCTTAGGGTTAGGGTTAGACTCAGGCTCTTAGGGTTAGGGTTAGACTCAGGCTCTTAGGGTTAGGGTTCGACTCAGGCTCTTAGGGTTAGGGTTCGATTCAGGCTCTTAGGGTGAGGGTTAGACTCAGGCTCTTAGGGTGAGGGTTAGACTCAGGCTCTTAGATTAAGGGTTAGACTCAGGCTCTTAGGGTTAGGGTTAGACTCAGGCTCTTAGGGCTAGGGTTCGACTCAGGCTCTTAGGGTTAGGGTTCGATTCAGGCTCTTAGGGTGAGGGTTAGACTCAGGCTCTTAGGGTTAGGGTTAGACTCAGGCTCTTAGGGTTAGGGTTAGACTCAGGCTCTTAGGGTGAGGGTTAGACTCAGGCTCTTAGGCTTAAAGTTAGACTCAGGCTCTTAGGCTTAGGGTTAGACTCAGGCTCTTAGGGTTAGGGTTAGACTCAGGCTCTTAGGGTTAGGGTTAGACTCAGGCTCTTAGGGTGAGGGTTAGACTCAGGCTCTTAGGGTGAGGGTTCGACTCAGGCTCTTAGGGTGAGGGTTAGACTCAGGCTCTTAGGGTGAGGGTTAGACTCAGGCTCTTAGGGTGAGGGTTAGACTCAGGCTCTTCGGGTTAGGGTTAGACTCAGGCTCTTAGGGTTAGGGTTAGACTCAGGCTCTTAGGGTGAGGGTTAGACTCAGGCTCTTAGGGTTAGGGTTAGACTCAGGCTCTTAGGGTTAGGGTTAGACTCAGGCTCTTAGGGTTAGGGTTCGACTCAGGCTCTTAGGGTTAGGGTTAGACTCAGGCTTTTAGGGTGAGGGTTAGACTCAGGCTCTTAGGGTTAGGGTTAGACTCAGGCTCTTAGGGTTAGGGTTAGACTCAGGCTCTTAGGCTTAGGGTTAGACTCAGGCTCTTAGGGTGAGGGTTAGACTCAGGCTCTTAGGGTTAGGGTTCGACTCAGGCTCTTAGGGTGAGGGTTAGACTCAGGCTCTTAGGGTGAGGGTTAGACTCAGGCTTTTAGGGTTAGGGTTAGACTCAGGCTCTTAGGGTGAGGGTTAGACTCAGGCTCTTAGGGTGAGGGTTAGACTCAGGCTCTTAGGGTTAGGGTTAGACTCAGGCTCTTAGGGTTAGGGTTAGACTCAGGCTCTTAGGGTGAGGGTTAGACTCAGGCTCTTAGGGTGAGGGTTAGACTCAGGCTCTTAGGGTGAGGGTTAGACTCAGGCTCTTCGGGTTAGGGTTAGACTCAGGCTCTTAGGGTGATGGTTAGACTCAGGCTCTTAGGGTTAGGGTTAGACTCAGGCTCTTAGGGTTAGGGTTAGACTCAGGCTCTTAGGGTTAGGGTTCGATTCAGGCTCGTAGGGTTAGGATTCGACTCAGGCTCTTAGGGTTAGGGTTAGACTCAGGCTCTTAGGGTGAGGGTTAGACTCAGGCTCTTAGGGTGAGGGTTAGACTCAGGCTCTTAGGGTGAGGGTTAGACTCAGGCTCTTAGGGTTAGGGTTAGACTCAGGCTCTTAGGGTGAGGGTTAGACTCAGGCTCTTAGGGTGAGGGTTAGACTCAGGCTCTTAGGGTTAGGGTTAGACTCAGGCTCTTAGGGTTAGGGTTAGACTCAGGCTCTTAGGGTGAGGGTTAGACTCAGGCTCTTCGGGTTAGGGTTAGACTCAGGCTCTTAGGGTTAGGGTTAGACTGAGGCTCTTAGGGTTAGGGTTCGATTCAGGCTCTTAGGGTGAGGGTTAGACTCAGGCTCTTAGGGTTAGGGTTAGACTCAGGCTCTTAGGGTTAGGGTTAGACTCAGGCTCTTAGGGTGAGGGTTAGACTCAGGCTCTTAGGGTTAGGGTTAGACTCAGGCTCTTAGGGTGAGGGTTAGACTCAGGCTCTTAGGGTTAGGGTTAGACTCAGGCTCTTAGGGTTAGGGTTAGACTTCAGGCTCTTAGGGTTAGGGTTAGACTCAGGCTCTTAGGGTGAGGGTTAGACTCAGGCTCTTAGGCTTAGGGTTAGACTCAGGCTCTTAGGGTTAGGGTTAGACTCAGGCTCTTTAGGGTTAGGGTTAGACTCAGGCTCTTAGGGTTAGGGTTAGACTCAGGCTCTTAGGGTGAGGGTTAGACTCAGGCTCTTAGGGTTAGGGTTAGACTCAGGCTCTTAGGGTTAGGGTTAGACTCAGGCTCTTAGGGTTAGGGTTCGACTCAGGCTCTTAGGGTTAGGGTTCGATTCAGGCTCTTCGGGTTAGGGTTAGACTCAGGCTCTTAGGGTGAGGGTTAGACTCAGGCTCTTAGGGTTAGGGTTAGACTCAGGCTCTTAGGGTGAGGGTTAGACTCAGGCTCTTAGATTAAGGGTTAGACTCAGGCTCTTAGGGTTAGGGTTAGACTCAGGCTCTTAGGGTGAGGGTTAGACTCAGGCTCTTAGGGTTAGGGTTAGACTCAGGCTCTTAGGGTTAGGGTTAGACTCAGGCTCTTAGGCTTAAAGTTAGACTCAGGCTCTTAGGCTTAAAGTTAGACTCAGGCTCTTAGGCTTAGGGTTAGACTCAGGCTCTTAGGGTGAGGGTTAGACTCAGGCTCTTAGGGTTAGGGTTAGACTCAGGCTCTTAGGGTTAGGGTTAGACTCAGGCTCTTAGGGTTAGGGTTAGACTCAGGCTCTTAGGGTGAGGGTTAGACTCAGGCTCTTAGGGTTAGGGTTAGACTCAGGCTCTTAGGGTTAGGGTTAGACTCAGGCTCTTAGGGTTAGGGTTAGACTCAGGCTCTTAGGGTGAGGGTTAGACTCAGGCTCTTAGGGTTAGGGTTAGACTCAGGCTCTTAGGGTTAGGGTTAGACTCAGGCTCTTAGGGTGAGGGTTAGACTCAGGCTCTTAGGGTGAGGGTTAGACTCAGGCTCTTAGGGTTAGGGTTAGACTCAGGCTCTTAGGGTTAGGGTTAGACTCAGGCTCTTAGGGTTAGGGTTAGACTCAGGCTCTTAGGGTTAGGGTTAGACTCAGGCTCTTAGGGTGAGGGTTAGACTCAGGCTCTTAGGGTTAGGGTTCGACTCAGGCTCTTAGGGTGAGGGTTCGATTCAGGCTCGTAGGGTGAGGGTTCGACTAAGGCTCTTAGGGTTAGGGTTAGACTCATGCTCTTATGGTGAGGGTTAGACTCAGGCTCTTCGGGTTAGGGTTAGACTCAGGCTCTTAGGGTTAGGGTTAGACTCAGGCTCTTAGGGTTAGGGTTAGACTCAGGCTCTTAGGGTGAGGGTTAGACTTAGGCTCTTAGGGTTAGGGTTAGACTCAGGCTCTTAGGGTTAGGGTTAGACTCAGGCTTATAGGGTTAGGGTTAGACTCAGGCTCTTAGGGTGAGGGTTAGACTCAGGCTCTTAGGGTTAGGGTTAGACTCAGGCTCTTAGGGTTAGGGTTAGACTCAGGCTCTTAGGGTGAGGGTTAGACTCAGGCTCTTAGGGTGAGGGTTAGACTTAGGCTCTTAGGGTTAGGGTTAGACTCAGGCTCTTAGGGTTAGGGTTAGACTCAGGCTTATAGGGTTAGGGTTAGACTCAGGCTCTTAGGGTGAGGGTTAGACTCAGGCTCTTAGGGTTAGGGTTAGACTCAGGCTCTTAGGGTTAGGGTTAGACTCAGGCTCTTAGGGTGAGGGTTAGACTCAGGCTCTTAGGGTTAGGGTTAGACTCAGGCTCTTAGGGTGAGGGTTAGACTCAGGCTCTTAGGGTTAGGGTTAGACTCAGGCTCTTAGGGTTAGGGTTAGACTCAGGCTCTTAGGGTGAGGGTTAGACTCAGGCTCTTAGGGTGAGGGTTAGACTCAGGCTCTTAGGGTGAGGGTTAGACTCAGGCTCTTAGGGTTAGGGTTAGACTCAGGCTCTTAGGGTTAGGGTTCGACTCAGGCTCTTAGGGTTAGGGTTCGATTCAGGCTCTTAGGGTGAGGGTTAGACTCAGGCTCTTAGGGTTAGGGTTAGACTCAGGCTCTTAGGGTGAGGGTTAGACTCAGGCTCTTAGGGTTAGGGTTAGACTCAGGCTCTTAGGGTGAGGGTTAGACTTAGGCTCTTAGGGTTAGGGTTAGACTCAGGCTCTTAGGGTTAGGGTTAGACTCAGGCTTATAGGGTTAGGGTTAGACTCAGGCTCTTAGGGTGAGGGTTAGACTCAGGCTCTTCGGGTTAGGGTTAGACTCAGGCTCTTAGGGTTAGGGTTAGACTCAGGCTCTTAGGGTGAGGGTTAGACTCAGGCTCTTAGGGTGAGGGTTAGACTCAGGCTCTTAGGGTGAGGGTTAGACTCAGGCTCTTACGGTGAGGGTTAGACTCAGGCTCTTAGGGTTAGGGTTAGACTCAGGCTCTTAGGGTGAGGGTTAGACTCAGGCTCTTAGGGTGAGGGTTAGACTCAGGCTCTTAGGGTGAGGGTTAGACTCAGGCTCTTAGGGTTAGGGTTCGACTCAGGCTCTTAGGGTTAGGGTTCGATTCAGGCTCTTAGGGTGAGGGTTAGACTCAGGCTCTTAGGGTGAGGGTTAGACTCAGGCTCTTAGGGTTAGGGTTAGACTCAGGCTCTTAGGGTGAGGGTTAGACTCAGGCTCTTAGGGTTAGGGTTAGACTCAGGCTCTTAGGGTGAGGGTTAGACTCAGGCTCTTAGGGTGAGGGTTAGACTCAGGCTCTTAGGGTGAGGGTTAGACTCAGGCTCTTAGGGTGAGGGTTAGACTCAGGCTCTTAGGGTGAGGGTTAGACTCAGGCTCTTAGGGTGAGGGTTAGACTCAGGCTCTTAGGGTTAGGGTTAGACTCAGGCTCTTAGGGTTAGGGTTAGACTCAGGCTCTTAGGGTGAGGGTTAGACTCAGGCTCTTCGGGTTAGGGTTAGACTCAGGCTCTTAGGGTTAGGGTTAGACTGAGGCTCTTAGGGTTAGGGTTCGATTCAGGCTCTTAGGGTGAGGGTTAGACTCAGGCTCTTAGGGTTAGGGTTAGACTCAGGCTCTTAGGGTTAGGGTTAGACTCAGGCTCTTAGGGTGAGGGTTAGACTCAGGCTCTTAGGGTTAGGGTTAGACTCAGGCTCTTAGGGTGAGGGTTAGACTCAGGCTCTTAGGGTTAGGGTTAGACTCAGGCTCTTAGGGTTAGGGTTAGACTTCAGGCTCTTAGGGTTAGGGTTAGACTCAGGCTCTTAGGGTGAGGGTTAGACTCAGGCTCTTAGGCTTAGGGTTAGACTCAGGCTCTTAGGGTTAGGGTTAGACTCAGGCTCTTTAGGGTTAGGGTTAGACTCAGGCTCTTAGGGTTAGGGTTAGACTCAGGCTCTTAGGGTGAGGGTTAGACTCAGGCTCTTAGGGTTAGGGTTAGACTCAGGCTCTTAGGGTTAGGGTTAGACTCAGGCTCTTAGGGTTAGGGTTCGACTCAGGCTCTTAGGGTTAGGGTTCGATTCAGGCTCTTCGGGTTAGGGTTAGACTCAGGCTCTTAGGGTGAGGGTTAGACTCAGGCTCTTAGGGTTAGGGTTAGACTCAGGCTCTTAGGGTGAGGGTTAGACTCAGGCTCTTAGATTAAGGGTTAGACTCAGGCTCTTAGGGTTAGGGTTAGACTCAGGCTCTTAGGGTGAGGGTTAGACTCAGGCTCTTAGGGTTAGGGTTAGACTCAGGCTCTTAGGGTTAGGGTTAGACTCAGGCTCTTAGGCTTAAAGTTAGACTCAGGCTCTTAGGCTTAAAGTTAGACTCAGGCTCTTAGGCTTAGGGTTAGACTCAGGCTCTTAGGGTGAGGGTTAGACTCAGGCTCTTAGGGTTAGGGTTAGACTCAGGCTCTTAGGGTTAGGGTTAGACTCAGGCTCTTAGGGTTAGGGTTAGACTCAGGCTCTTAGGGTGAGGGTTAGACTCAGGCTCTTAGGGTTAGGGTTAGACTCAGGCTCTTAGGGTTAGGGTTAGACTCAGGCTCTTAGGGTTAGGGTTAGACTCAGGCTCTTAGGGTGAGGGTTAGACTCAGGCTCTTAGGGTTAGGGTTAGACTCAGGCTCTTAGGGTTAGGGTTAGACTCAGGCTCTTAGGGTGAGGGTTAGACTCAGGCTCTTAGGGTGAGGGTTAGACTCAGGCTCTTAGGGTTAGGGTTAGACTCAGGCTCTTAGGGTTAGGGTTAGACTCAGGCTCTTAGGGTTAGGGTTAGACTCAGGCTCTTAGGGTTAGGGTTAGACTCAGGCTCTTAGGGTGAGGGTTAGACTCAGGCTCTTAGGGTTAGGGTTCGACTCAGGCTCTTAGGGTGAGGGTTCGATTCAGGCTCGTAGGGTGAGGGTTCGACTAAGGCTCTTAGGGTTAGGGTTAGACTCATGCTCTTATGGTGAGGGTTAGACTCAGGCTCTTCGGGTTAGGGTTAGACTCAGGCTCTTAGGGTTAGGGTTAGACTCAGGCTCTTAGGGTTAGGGTTAGACTCAGGCTCTTAGGGTGAGGGTTAGACTTAGGCTCTTAGGGTTAGGGTTAGACTCAGGCTCTTAGGGTTAGGGTTAGACTCAGGCTTATAGGGTTAGGGTTAGACTCAGGCTCTTAGGGTGAGGGTTAGACTCAGGCTCTTAGGGTTAGGGTTAGACTCAGGCTCTTAGGGTTAGGGTTAGACTCAGGCTCTTAGGGTGAGGGTTAGACTCAGGCTCTTAGGGTGAGGGTTAGACTTAGGCTCTTAGGGTTAGGGTTAGACTCAGGCTCTTAGGGTTAGGGTTAGACTCAGGCTTATAGGGTTAGGGTTAGACTCAGGCTCTTAGGGTGAGGGTTAGACTCAGGCTCTTAGGGTTAGGGTTAGACTCAGGCTCTTAGGGTTAGGGTTAGACTCAGGCTCTTAGGGTGAGGGTTAGACTCAGGCTCTTAGGGTTAGGGTTAGACTCAGGCTCTTAGGGTGAGGGTTAGACTCAGGCTCTTAGGGTTAGGGTTAGACTCAGGCTCTTAGGGTTAGGGTTAGACTCAGGCTCTTAGGGTGAGGGTTAGACTCAGGCTCTTAGGGTGAGGGTTAGACTCAGGCTCTTAGGGTGAGGGTTAGACTCAGGCTCTTAGGGTTAGGGTTAGACTCAGGCTCTTAGGGTTAGGGTTCGACTCAGGCTCTTAGGGTTAGGGTTCGATTCAGGCTCTTAGGGTGAGGGTTAGACTCAGGCTCTTAGGGTTAGGGTTAGACTCAGGCTCTTAGGGTGAGGGTTAGACTCAGGCTCTTAGGGTTAGGGTTAGACTCAGGCTCTTAGGGTGAGGGTTAGACTTAGGCTCTTAGGGTTAGGGTTAGACTCAGGCTCTTAGGGTTAGGGTTAGACTCAGGCTTATAGGGTTAGGGTTAGACTCAGGCTCTTAGGGTGAGGGTTAGACTCAGGCTCTTCGGGTTAGGGTTAGACTCAGGCTCTTAGGGTTAGGGTTAGACTCAGGCTCTTAGGGTGAGGGTTAGACTCAGGCTCTTAGGGTGAGGGTTAGACTCAGGCTCTTAGGGTGAGGGTTAGACTCAGGCTCTTACGGTGAGGGTTAGACTCAGGCTCTTAGGGTTAGGGTTAGACTCAGGCTCTTAGGGTGAGGGTTAGACTCAGGCTCTTAGGGTGAGGGTTAGACTCAGGCTCTTAGGGTGAGGGTTAGACTCAGGCTCTTAGGGTTAGGGTTCGACTCAGGCTCTTAGGGTTAGGGTTCGATTCAGGCTCTTAGGGTGAGGGTTAGACTCAGGCTCTTAGGGTGAGGGTTAGACTCAGGCTCTTAGGGTTAGGGTTAGACTCAGGCTCTTAGGGTGAGGGTTAGACTCAGGCTCTTAGGGTTAGGGTTAGACTCAGGCTCTTAGGGTGAGGGTTAGACTCAGGCTCTTAGGGTGAGGGTTAGACTCAGGCTCTTAGGGTGAGGGTTAGACTCAGGCTCTTAGGGTGAGGGTTAGACTCAGGCTCTTAGGGTTAGGGTTAGACTCAGGCTCTTAGGGTTAGGGTTAGACTCAGGCTCTTAGGGTGAGGGTTAGACTCAGGCTCTTAGGGTTAGGGTTAGACTCAGGCTCTTAGGGTGAGGGTTAGACTCAGGCTCTTAGGGTTAGGGTTAGACTCAGGCTCTTAGGGTTAGGGTTAGACTCAGGCTCTTAGGGTTAGGGTTAGACTCAGGCTCTTAGGGTGAGGGTTAGACTCAGGCTCTTAGGGTTAGGGTTAGACTCAGGCTCTTAGGGTGAGGGTTAGACTCAGGCTCTTAGGGTTAGGGTTAGACTCAGGCTCTTAGGGTTAGGGTTAGACTCAGGCTCTTAGGGTTAGGGTTAGACTCAGGCTCTTAGGGTGAGGGTTAGACTCAGGCTCTTAGGGTTAGGGTTCGACTCAGGCTCTTAGGGTGAGGGTTCGATTCAGGCTCTTAGGGTGAGGGTTCGACTCAGGCTCTTAGGGTTAGGGTTAGACTCATGCTCTTATGGTGAGGGTTAGACTCAGGCTCTTAGGGTTAGGGTTAGACTCAGGCTCTTAGGGTTAGGGTTAGACTCAGGCTCTTAGGGTGAGGGTTAGACTTAGGCTCTTAGGGTTAGGGTTAGACTCAGGCTCTTAGGGTTAGGGTTAGACTCAGGCTCTTAGGGTTAGGGTTAGACTCAGGCTCTTAGGGTGAGGGTTAGACTCAGGCTCTTCGGGTTAGGGTTAGACTCAGGCTCTTAGGGTTAGGGTTAGACTCAGGCTCTTAGGGTGAGGGTTAGACTCAGGCTCTTAGGGTTAGGGTTAGACTCAGGCTCTTAGGGTGAGGGTTAGACTCAGGGTCTTAGGGTTAGGGTTAGACTCAGGCTCTTAGGGTTAGGGTTAGACTCAGGCTCTTAGGGTGAGGGTTAGACTCAGGCTCTTAGGGTGAGGGTTAGACTCAGGCTCTTAGGGTGAGGGTTAGACTCAGGCTCTTAGGGTTAGGGTTAGACTCAGGCTCTTAGGGTTAGGGTTCGACTCAGGCTCTTAGGGTTAGGGTTCGATTCAGGCTCTTAGGGTGAGGGTTAGACTCAGGCTCTTAGGGTGAGGGTTAGACTCAGGCTCTTAGGGTTAGGGTTAGACTCAGGCTCTTAGGGTGAGGGTTAGACTCAGGCTCTTAGGGTTAGGGTTAGACTCAGGCTCTTAGGGTGAGGGTTAGACTTAGGCTCTTAGGGTTAGGGTTAGACTCAGGCTCTTAGGGTTAGGGTTAGACTCAGGCTCTTAGGGTTAGGGTTAGACTCAGGCTCTTAGGGTGAGGGTTAGACTCAGGCTCTTAGGGTTAGGGTTAGACTCAGGCTCTTTAGGGTTAGGGTTAGACTCAGGCTCTTAGGGTTAGGGTTAGACTCAGGCTCTTAGGGTTAGGGTTAGACTCAGGCTCTTAGGGTGAGGGTTAGACTCAGGCTCTTAGGGTGAGGGTTAGACTCAGGCTCTTAGGGTTAGGGTTAGACTCAGGCTCTTAGGGTTAGGGTTAGACTCAGGCTCTTAGGGTGAGGGTTAGACTCAGGCTCTTAGGGTTAGGGTTAGACTCAGGCTCTTAGGGTTAGGGTTCGACTCAGGCTCTTAGGGTTAGGGTTCGATTCAGGCTCGTAGGGTTAGGATTCGACTCAGGCTCTTAGGGTTAGGGTTAGACTCAGGCTCGTAGGGTTAGGATTCGACTCAGGCTCGTAGGGTTAGGGTTAGACTCAGGCTCTTAGGGTGAGGGTTAGACTCAGGCTCTTCGGGTTAGGGTTAGACTCAGGCTCTTAGGGTTAGGGTTAGACTCAGGCTCTTAGGGTTAGGGTTAGACTCAGGCTCGTAGGGTTAGGGTTAGACTCAGGCTCTTAGGGTGAGGGTTAGACTCAGGCTCTTAGGGTGAGGGTTAGACTCAGGCTCTTAGGGTTAGGGTTAGACTCAGGCTCTTAGGGTTAGGGTTAGACTCAGGCTCTTCGGGTTAGGGTTAGACTCAGGCTCGTAGGGTTAGGGTTAGACTCAGGCTCTTAGGGTTAGGGTTACACTCAGGCTCTTAGGGTGAGGGTTAGACTCAGGCTCTTAGGGTTAGGGTTAGACTCAGGCTCTTAGGGTGAGGGTTAGACTCAGGCTCTTAGGGTGAGGGTTAGACTCAGGCTCTTAGGGTGAGGGTTAGACTCAGGCTCTTAGGGTTAGGGTTAGACTCAGGCTCTTAGGGTTAGGGTTAGACTCAGGCTCTTAGGGTGAGGGTTAGACTCAGGCTCTTAGGGTTAGGGTTAGACTCAGGCTCTTAGGGTTAGGGTTAGACTCAGGCTCTTAGGGTTAGGGTTAGACTCAGGCTCTTAGGGTTAGGGTTAGACTCAGGCTCTTAGGGTTAGGGTTAGACTCAGGCTCTTAGGGTGAGGGTTAGACTCAGGCTCTTAGGGTTAGGGTTAGACTCAGGCTCTTAGGGTGAGGGTTAGACTCAGGCTCTTAGGGTGAGGGTTAGACTCAGGCTCTTAGGGTTAGGGTTAGACTCAGGCTCTTAGGGTTAGGGTTAGACTCAGGCTCTTAGGGTGAGGGTTAGACTCAGGCTCTTAGGGTTAGGGTTAGACTCAGGCTCTTAGGGTGAGGGTTAGACTCAGGCTCTTAGGGTTAGGGTTAGACTCAGGCTCTTAGGGTTAGGGTTAGACTCAGGCTCTTAGGGTTAGGGTTAGACTCAGGCTCTTAGGGTTAGGGTTAGACTCAGGCTCTTAGGGTGAGGGTTAGACTCAGGCTCTTAGGGTTAGGGTTAGACTCAGGCTCTTAGGGTTAGGGTTAGACTCAGGCTCTTAGGGTGAGGGTTAGACTCAGGCTCTTAGGGTTAGGGTTAGACTCAGGCTCTTAGGGTTAGGGTTAGACTCAGGCTCTTTGGGTTAGGGTTAGACTCAGGCTCTTAGGGTGAGGGTTAGACTCAGGCTCTTAGGGTTAGGGTTCGACTCAGGCTCTTAGGGTGAGGGTTCGATTCAGGCTCGTAGGGTGAGGGTTCGACTCAGGCTCTTAGGGTTAGGGTTAGACTCATGCTCTTATGGTGAGGGTTAGACTCAGGCTCTTCGGGTTAGGGTTAGACTCAGGCTCTTAGGGTTAGGGTTAGACTCAGGCTCTTAGGGTTAGGGTTAGACTCAGGCTCTTAGGGTGAGGGTTAGACTTAGGCTCTTAGGGTTAGGGTTAGACTCAGGCTCTTAGGGTTAGGGTTAGACTCAGGCTTATAGGGTTAGGGTTAGACTCAGGCTCTTAGGGTGAGGGTTAGACTCAGGCTCTTCGGGTTAGGGTTAGACTCAGGCTCTTAGGGTTAGGGTTAGACTCAGGCTCTTAGGGTGAGGGTTAGACTCAGGCTCTTAGGGTTAGGGTTAGACTCAGGCTCTTAGGGTGAGGGTTAGACTCAGGCTCTTAGGGTGAGGGTTAGACTCAGGGTCTTAGGGTTAGGGTTAGACTCAGGCTCTTAGGGTGAGGGTTAGACTCAGGCTCTTAGGGTGAGGGTTAGACTCAGGCTCTTAGGGTGAGGGTTAGACTCAGGCTCTTAGGGTTAGGGTTAGACTCAGGCTCTTAGGGTTAGGGTTCGACTCAGGCTCTTAGGGTTAGGGTTCGATTCAGGCTCTTAGGGTGAGGGTTAGACTCAGGCTCTTAGGGTGAGGGTTAGACTCAGGCTCTTAGGGTTAGGGTTAGACTCAGGCTCTTAGGGTTAGGGTTAGACTCAGGCTCTTAGGGTTAGGGTTAGACTCAGGCTCTTAGGGTGAGGGTTAGACTTAGGCTCTTAGGGTGAGGGTTAGACTCAGGCTCTTAGGGTTAGGGTTAGACTCAGGCTCTTAGGGTTAGGGTTAGACTCAGGCTCTTAGGGTGAGGGTTAGACTCAGGCTCTTAGGGTTAGGGTTAGACTCAGGCTCTTTAGGGTTAGGGTTAGACTCAGGCTCTTAGGGTGAGGGTTAGACTCAGGCTCTTAGGGTTAGGGTTAGACTCAGGCTCTTAGGGTGAGGGTTAGACTCAGGCTCTTAGGGTTAGGGTTAGACTCAGGCTCTTAGGGTTAGGGTTAGACTCAGGCTCTTAGGGTGAGGGTTAGACTCAGGCTCTTAGGGTTAGGGTTAGACTCAGGCTCTTAGGGTTAGGGTTCGACTCAGGCTCTTAGGGTTAGGGTTAGACTCAGGCTCTTAGGGTGAGGGTTAGACTCAGGCTCTTAGGGTTAGGGTTAGACTCAGGCTCTTAGGGTGAGGGTTAGACTTAGGCTCTTAGGGTTAGGGTTAGACTCAGGCTCTTAGGGTTAGGGTTAGACTCAGGCTCTTAGGGTGAGGGTTAGACTCAGGCTCTTAGGGTGAGGGTTAGACTCAGGCTCTTCGGGTTAGGGTTAGACTCAGGCTCTTCGGGTTAGGGTTAGACTCAGGCTCTTAGGGTTAGGGTTAGACTCAGGCTCTTAGGGTGAGGGTTAGACTCAGGCTCTTAGGGTTAGGGTTAGACTCAGGCTCTTAGGGTTAGGGTTAGACTCAGGCTCTTAGGGTGAGGGTTAGACTCAGGCTCTTAGGGTTAGGGTTCGACTCAGGCTCTTAGGGTTAGGGTTCGATTCAGGCTCGTAGGGTTAGGATTCGACTCAGGCTCTTAGGGTTAGGGTTAGACTCAGGCTCGTAGGGTTAGGATTCGACTCAGGCTCGTAGGGTTAGGGTTAGACTCAGGCTCTTAGGGTGAGGGTTAGACTCAGGCTCTTCGGGTTAGGGTTAGACTCAGGCTCTTAGGGTTAGGGTTAGACTCAGGCTCTTAGGGTTAGGGTTAGACTCAGGCTCGTAGGGTTAGGGTTAGACTCAGGCTCTTAGGGTGAGGGTTAGACTCAGGCTCTTAGGGTTAGGGTTAGACTCAGGCTCTTAGGGTTAGGGTTAGACTCAGGCTCTTAGGGTTAGGGTTAGACTCAGGCTCGTAGGGTTAGGGTTAGACTCAGGCTCTTAGGGTTAGGGTTACACTCAGGCTCTTAGGGTGAGGGTTAGACTCAGGCTCTTAGGGTTAGGGTTAGACTCAGGCTCTTAGGGTGAGGGTTAGACTCAGGCTCTTAGGGTGAGGGTTAGACTCAGGCTCTTAGGGTTAGGGTTAGACTCAGGCTCTTAGGGTTAGGGTTAGACTCAGGCTCTTAGGGTGAGGGTTAGACTCAGGCTCTTAGGGTTAGGGTTAGACTCAGGCTCTTAGGGTGAGGGTTAGACTCAGGCTCTTAGGGTGAGGGTTAGACTCAGGCTCTTAGGGTTAGGGTTAGACTCAGGCTCTTCGGGTTAGGGTTAGACTCAGGCTCTTAGGGTTAGGGTTAGACTCAGGCTCTTAGGGTTAGGGTTAGACTCAGGCTCTTAGGGTGAGGGTTAGACTCAGGCTCTTAGGGTTAGGGTTCGACTCAGGCTCTTAGGGTGAGGGTTCGATTCAGGCTCGTAGGGTGAGGGTTCGACTCAGGCTCTTAGGGTTAGGGTTAGACTCATGCTCTTATGGTGAGGGTTAGACTCAGGCTCTTCGGGTTAGGGTTAGACTCAGGCTCTTAGGGTTAGGGTTAGACTCAGGCTCTTAGGGTTAGGGTTAGACTCAGGCTCTTAGGGTGAGGGTTAGACTTAGGCTCTTAGGGTTAGGGTTAGACTCAGGCTCTTAGGGTTAGGGTTAGACTCAGGCTTATAGGGTTAGGGTTAGACTCAGGCTCTTAGGGTGAGGGTTAGACTCAGGCTCTTCGGGTTAGGGTTAGACTCAGGCTCTTAGGGTTAGGGTTAGACTCAGGCTCTTAGGGTGAGGGTTAGACTCAGGCTCTTAGGGTTAGGGTTAGACTCAGGCTCTTAGGGTGAGGGTTAGACTCAGGCTCTTAGGGTTAGGGTTAGACTCAGGCTCTTAGGGTTAGGGTTAGACTCAGGCTCTTAGGGTGAGGGTTACACTCAGGCTCTTAGGGTGAGGGTTAGACTCAGGCTCTTAGGGTTAGGGTTAGACTCAGGCTCTTAGGGTTAGGGTTCGACTCAGGCTCTTAGGGTTAGGGTTCGATTCAGGCTCTTAGGGTGAGGGTTAGACTCAGGCTCTTAGGGTGAGGGTTAGACTCAGGCTCTTAGGGTTAGGGTTAGACTCAGGCTCTTAGGGTTAGGGTTAGACTCAGGCTCTTAGGCTTAGGGTTAGACTCAGGCTCTTAGGCTTAGGGTTAGACTCAGGCTCTTAGGCTTAGGGTTAGACTCAGGCTCTTAGGGTTAGGGTTAGACTCAGGCTCTTAGGGTGAGGGTTAGACTCAGGCTCTTCGGGTTAGGGTTAGACTCAGGCTCTTAGGGTTAGGGTTAGACTCAGGCTCTTAGGGTGAGGGTTAGACTCAGGCTCTTAGGGTGAGGGTTAGACTCAGGCTCTTAGGGTTAGGGTTAGACTCAGGCTCTTAGGGTGAGGGTTAGACTCAGGCTCTTAGGGTGAGGGTTAGACTCAGGCTCTTCGGGTTAGGGTTAGACTCAGGCTCTTAGGGTGAGGGTTAGACTCAGGCTCTTAGGGTGAGGGTTAGACTCAGGCTCTTAGGGTGAGGGTTAGACTCAGGCTCTTAGGGTTAGGGTTAGACTCAGGCTCTTAGGGTTAGGGTTCGACTCAGGCTCTTAGGGTTAGGGTTCGATTCAGGCTCTTAGGGTGAGGGTTAGACTCAGGCTCTTAGGGTGAGGGTTAGACTCAGGCTCTTAGGGTTAGGGTTAGACTCAGGCTCTTAGGGTGAGGGTTAGACTCAGGCTCTTAGGGTTAGGGTTAGACTCAGGCTCTTAGGGTTAGGGTTAGACTCAGGCTCTTAGGGTGACGGTTAGACTCAGGCTCTTAGGGTTAGGGTTAGACTCAGGCTCTTAGGGTGAGGGTTAGACTCAGGCTCTTAGGGTGAGGGTTAGACTCAGGCTCTTAGGGTTAGGGTTAGACTCAGGCTCTTAGGGTTAGGGTTAGACTCAGGCTCTTAGGGTGAGGGTTAGACTCAGGCTCTTAGGGTTAGGGTTAGACTCAGGCTCTTAGGGTGAGGGTTATACTCAGGCTCTTAGGGTTAGGGTTAGACTCAGGCTCTTAGGGTTAGGGTTAGACTCAGGCTCTTAGGGTTAGGGTTAGACTCAGGCTCTTAGGGTTAGGGTTAGACTCAGGCTCTTAGGGTGAGGGTTAGACTCAGGCTCTTAGGGTTAGGGTTAGACTCAGGCTCTTAGGGTTAGGGTTAGACTCAGGCTCTTAGGGTGAGGGTTAGACTCAGGCTCTTAGGGTTAGGGTTAGACTCAGGCTCTTAGGGTTAGGGTTAGACTCAGGCTCTTAGGGTTAGGGTTAGACTCAGGCTCTTAGGGTGAGGGTTAGACTCAGGCTCTTAGGGTTAGGGTTCGACTCAGGCTCTTAGGGTGAGGGTTCGATTCAGGCTCGTAGGGTGAGGGTTCGACTCAGGCTCTTAGGGTTAGGGTTAGACTCAGGCTCTTAGGGTGAGGGTTAGACTCAGGCTCTTCGGGTTAGGGTTAGACTCAGGCTCTTAGGGTTAGGGTTAGACTCAGGCTCTTAGGGTTAGGGTTAGACTCAGGCTCTTAGGGTGAGGGTTAGACTTAGGCTCTTAGGGTTAGGGTTAGACTCAGGCTCTTAGGGTTAGGGTTAGACTCAGGCTTATAGGGTTAGGGTTAGACTCAGGCTCTTAGGGTGAGGGTTAGACTCAGGCTCTTAGGGTTAGGGTTAGACTCAGGCTCTTAGGGTGAGGGTTAGACTCAGGCTCTTAGGGTGAGGGTTAGACTCAGGCTCTTAGGGTTAGGGTTAGACTCAGGCTCTTAGGGTGAGGGTTAGACTCAGGCTCTTAGGGTGAGGGTTAGACTCAGGCTCTTAGGGTGAGGGTTAGACTCAGGCTCTTAGGGTTAGGGTTAGACTCAGGCTCTTAGGGTTAGGGTTCGACTCAGGCTCTTAGGGTTAGGGTTCGATTCAGGCTCTTAGGGTGAGGGTTAGACTCAGGCTCTTAGGGTGAGGGTTAGACTCAGGCTCTTAGGGTTAGGGTTAGACTCAGGCTCTTAGGGTTAGGGTTAGACTCAGGCTCTTAGGGTGAGGGTTAGACTCAGGCTCTTAGGGTTAGGGTTAGACTCAGGCTCTTAGGGTGAGGGTTAGACTTAGGCTCTTAGGGTTAGGGTTAGACTCAGGCTCTTAGGGTTAGGGTTAGACTCAGGCTTATAGGGTTAGGGTTAGACTCAGGCTCTTAGGGTGAGGGTTAGACTCAGGCTCTTCGGGTTAGGGTTAGACTCAGGCTCTTAGGGTTAGGGTTAGACTCAGGCTCTTAGGGTGAGGGTTAGACTCAGGCTCTTAGGGTTAGGGTTAGACTCAGGCTCTTAGGGTGAGGGTTAGACTCAGGCTCTTAGGGTGAGGGTTAGACTCAGGCTCTTAGGGTGAGGGTTAGACTCAGGCTCTTAGGGTTAGGGTTAGACTCAGGCTCTTAGGGTGAGGGTTAGACTCAGGCTCTTAGGGTGAGGGTTAGACTCAGGCTCTTAGGGTGAGGGTTAGACTCAGGCTCTTAGGGTTAGGGTTAGACTCAGGCTCTTAGGGTTAGGGTTCGACTCAGGCTCTTAGGGTTAGGGTTCGATTCAGGCTCTTAGGGTGAGGGTTAGACTCAGGCTCTTAGGGTTAGGGTTAGACTCAGGCTCTTAGGGTTAGGGTTAGACTCAGGCTCTTAGGGTGAGGGTTAGACTCAGGCTCTTAGGGTTAGGGTTAGACTCAGGCTCTTAGGGTTAGGGTTAGACTCAGGCTCTTAGGGTGAGGGTTAGACTCAGGCTCTTAGGGTTAGGGTTAGACTCAGGCTCTTAGGGTTAGGGTTAGACTCAGGCTCTTGGGGTTAGGGTTAGACTCAGGCTCTTAGGGTTAGGGTTACACTCAGGCTCTTAGGGTTAGGGTTAGACTCAGGCTCTTAGGGTGAGGGTTAGACTCAGGCTCTTAGGGTTAGAGTTAGACTCAGGCTCTTAGGGTTAGGGTTAGACTCAGGCTCTTAGGGTTAGGGTTAGACTCAGGCTCTTAGGGTTAGGGTTCGACTCAGGCTCTTAGGGTTAGGGTTCGATTCAGACTCTTAGGGTGAGGGTTAGACTCAGGCTCTTAGGGTTAGGGTTAGACTCAGGCTCTTAGGGTTAGGGTTCGACTCAGGCTCTTAGGGTTAGGGTTCGATTCAGGCTCTTAGGGTGAGGGTTAGACTCAGGCTCTTAGGGTTAGGGTTAGACTCAGGCTCTTAGGGTTAGGGTTAGACTCAGGCTCTTAGGGTGAGGGTTAGACTCAGGCTCTTCGGGTTAGGGTTAGACTCAGGCTCTTAGGGTTAGGGTTAGACTCAGGCTCTTAGGGTTAGGGTTAGACTCAGGCTCTTAGGGTTAGGGTTAGACTCAGGCTCTTAGGGTTAGGGTTAGACTCAGGCTCTTCGGGTTAGGGTTAGACTCAGGCTCTTAGGCTTAGAGTTAGACTCAGGCTCTTAGGGTGAGGGTTAGACTCAGGCTCTTAGGGTGAGGGTTAGACTCAGGCTCTTAGGGTTAGGGTTAGACTCAGGCTCTTAGGGTTAGGGTTAGACTCAGGCTCTTCGGGTTAGGGTTAGACTCAGGCTCTTAGGCTTAGGGTTAGACTCAGGCTCTTAGGGTGAGGGTTATACTCAGGCTCTTAGGGTTAGGGTTAGACTCAGGCTCTTAGGGTTAGGGTTAGACTCAGGCTCTTAGGCTTAGGGTTAGACTCAGGCTCTTAGAGTAAGGGTTAGACTCAGGCTCTTAGGGTTAGGGTTAGACTCAGGCTCTTAGGGTTAGGGTTAGACTCAGGCTCTTAGGGTTAGGGTTAGACTTCAGGCTCTTAGGGTGAGGGTTAGACTCAGACTCTTAGGGTTAGGGTTAGACTCAGGCTCTTAGGGTTAGGGTTAGACTCAGGCTCTTAGGCTTAAAGTTAGACTCAGGCTCTTAGGCTTAAAGTTAGACTCAGGCTCTTAGGCTTAGGGTTAGACTCAGGCTCTTAGGGTTAGGGTTAGGGTCAGGCTCTTAGGGTTAGGGTTAGACTCAGGCTCTTAGGGTTAGGGTTAGACTTCAGGCTCTTAGGGTTAGGGTTAGACTCAGGCTCTTAGGGTGAGGGTTAGACTCAGGCTCTTAGGGTTAGGGTTAGACTCAGGCTCTTAGGGTTAGGGTTAGACTCAGGCTCTTAGGCTTAGGGTTAGACTCAGGCTCTTAGGTTTAGGGTTAGACTCAGGCTCTTAGGGTGAGGGTTAGACTCAGGCTCTTCGGGTTAGGGTTAGACTCAGGCTCTTAGGGTGAGGGTTAGACTCAGGCTCTTAGGGTTAGGGTTAGACTCAGGCTCTTAGGGTGAGGGTTAGACTCAGGCTCTTAGGGTTAGGGTTAGACTCAGGCTCTTAGGGTTAGGGTTAGACTCAGGCTCTTTAGGGTTAGGGTTAGACTCAGGCTCTTAGGGTTAGGGTTAGACTCAGGCTCTTCGGGTTAGGGTTAGACTCAGGCTCTTAGGGTGAGGGTTAGACTCAGGCTCTTAGGGTTAGGGTTAGACTCAGGCTCTTAGGGTGAGGGTTAGACTCAGGCTCTTAGGGTGAGGGTTAGACTCAGGCTCTTCGGGTTAGGGTTAGACTCAGGCTCTTCGGGTTAGGGTTAGACTCAGGCTCTTAGGGTTAGGGTTAGACTCAGGCTCTTAGGGTTAGGGTTAGACTCAGGCTCTTAGGGTGAGGGTTAGACTCAGGCTCTTAGGGTTAGGGTTCGACTCAGGCTCTTAGGGTTAGGGTTCGATTCAGGCTCGTAGGGTTAGGATTCGACTCAGGCTCTTAGGGTTAGGGTTAGACTCAGGCTCGTAGGGTTAGGATTCGACTCAGGCTCGTAGGGTTAGGGTTAGACTCAGGCTCTTAGGGTGAGGGTTAGACTCAGGCTCTTAGGGTTAGGGTTAGACTCAGGCTCTTAGGGTTAGGGTTAGACTCAGGCTCTTAGGGTTAGGGTTAGACTCAGGCTCTTAGGGTTAGGGTTAGACTCAGGCTCTTAGGGTGAGGGTTAGACTCAGGCTCTTAGGGTTAGGGTTAGACTCAGGCTCTTAGGGTGAGGGTTAGACTCAGGCTCTTAGGGTGAGGGTTCGACTCAGGCTCTTAGGGTGAGGGTTCGATTCAGGCTCGTAGGGTGAGGGTTCGACTCAGGCTCTTAGGGTTAGGGTTAGACTCATGCTCTTATGGTGAGGGTTAGACTCAGGCTCTTCGGGTTAGGGTTAGACTCAGGCTCTTAGGGTTAGGGTTAGACTCAGGCTCTTAGGGTTAGGGTTAGACTCAGGCTCTTAGGGTTAGGGTTAGACTTAGGCTCTTAGGGTTAGGGTTAGACTCAGGCTCTTAGGGTTAGGGTTAGACTCAGGCTCTTAGGGTTAGGGTTAGACTCAGGCTCTTAGGGTTAGGGTTAGACTCAGGCTCTTAGGGTTAGGGTTAGACTCAGGCTCTTAGGGTGAGGGTTAGACTCAGGCTCTTAGGGTTAGGGTTAGACTCAGGCTCTTAGGGTGAGGGTTAGACTCAGGCTCTTAGGGTGAGGGTTAGACTCAGGCTCTTAGGGTTAGGGTTAGACTCAGGCTCTTAGGGTTAGGGTTAGACTCAGGCTCTTAGGGTGAGGGTTAGACTCAGGCTCTTAGGGTGAGGGTTAGACTCAGGCTCTTAGGGTTAGGGTTAGACTCAGGCTCTTAGGGTTAGGGTTCGACTCAGGCTCTTAGGGTTAGGGTTCGACTCAGGCTCTTAGGGTTAGGGTTCGATTCAGGCTCTTAGGGTGAGGGTTAGACTCAGGCTCTTAGGGTGAGGGTTAGACTCAGGCTCTTAGGGTGAGGGTTAGACTCAGGCTCTTAGGGTTAGGGTTAGACTCAGGCTCTTAGGGTTAGGGTTAGACTCAGGCTCTTAGGGTTAGGGTTAGACTCAGGCTCTTAGGGTTAGGGTTAGACTCAGGCTCTTTAGGGTTAGGGTTAGACTCAGGCTCTTAGGGTTAGGGTTAGACTCAGGCTCTTAGGGTTAGGGTTAGACTCAGGCTCTTAGGGTGAGGGTTAGACTCAGGCTCTTAGGGTGAGGGTTAGACTCAGGCTCTTAGGGTTAGGGTTAGACTCAGGCTCTTAGGGTTAGGGTTAGACTCAGGCTCTTAGGGTTAGGGTTCGACTCAGGCTCTTAGGGTTAGGGTTCGATTCAGGCTCTTAGGGTGAGGGTTAGACTCAGGCTCTTAGGGTGAGGGTTAGACTCAGGCTCTTAGGGTTAGGGTTAGACTCAGGCTCTTAGGGTGAGGGTTAGACTCAGGCTCTTAGGGTTAGGGTTAGACTCAGGCTCTTAGGGTTAGGGTTAGACTCAGGCTCTTAGGGTGAGGGTTAGACTCAGGCTCTTAGGGTTAGGGTTAGACTCAGGCTCTTAGGGTGAGGGTTAGACTCAGGCTCTTCGGGTTAGGGTTAGACTCAGGCTCTTAGGCTTAGGGTTAGACTCAGGCTCTTAGGGTGAGGGTTAGACTCAGGCTCTTAGGGTTAGGGTTAGGGTCAGGCTCTTAGGGTTAGGGTTAGACTCAGGCTCTTAGGCTTAGGGTTAGACTCAGGCTCTTAGGGTTAGGGTTAGACTCAGGCTCTTAGGGTTAGGGTTAGACTCAGGCTCTTAGGGTTAGGGTTAGACTTCAGGCTCTTAGGGTGAGGGTTAGACTCAGACTCTTAGGGTTAGGGTTAGACTCAGGCTCTTAGGGTTAGGGTTAGACTCAGGCTCTTAGGCTTAAAGTTAGACTCAGGCTCTTAGGGTGAGGGTTAGACTCAGGCTCTTAGGGTTAGGGTTAGACTCAGGCTCTTAGGGTTAGGGTTAGACTCAGGCTCTTAGGGTTAGGGTTAGACTCAGGCTCTTAGGCTTAGGGTTAGACTCAGGCTCTTAGGGTTAGGGTTAGACTCAGGCTCTTAGGGTTAGGGTTAGACTCAGGCTCTTAGGGTGAGGGTTAGACTCAGGCTCTTAGGGTGAGGGTTAGACTCAGGCTCTTAGGGTTAGGGTTAGACTCAGGCTCTTAGGGTGAGGGTTAGACTCAGGCTCTTAGGGTGAGGGTTAGACTCAGGCTCTTAGGGTGAGGGTTAGACTCAGGCTCTTAGGGTTAGGGTTAGACTCAGGCTCTTAGGGTGAGGGTTAGACTCAGGCTCTTAGGCTTAAAGTTAGACTCAGGCTCTTAGGCTTAAAGTTAGACTCAGGCTCTTAGGCTTAGGGTTAGACTCAGGCTCTTAGGGTTAGGGTTCGACTCAGGCTCTTAGGGTTAGGGTTCGATTCAGGCTCTTAGGGTGAGGGTTAGACTCAGGCTCTTAGGGTGAGGGTTCGACTCAGGCTCTTAGGATTAGGGTTAGACTCAGGCTCTTAGGGTGAGGGTTAGACTCAGGCTCTTAGGGTTAGGGTTAGACTCAGGCTCTTAGGGTTAGGGTTAGACTCAGGCTCTTAGGGTGAGGGTTAGACTCAGGCTCTTAGGGTTAGGGTTAGACTCAGGCTCTTAGGGTTAGGGTCAGACTCAGGCTCTTAGGGTTAGGGTTAGACTCAGGCTCTTAGGCTTAAAGTTAGACTCAGGCTCTTAGTCTTAAAGTTAGACTCAGGCTCTTAGGCTTAGAGTTAGACTCAGGCTCTTAGGGTTAGGGTTAGACTCAGGCTCTTAGGGTTAGGGTTAGACTCAGGCTCTTAGGGTTAGGGTTAGACTCAGGCTCTTAGGGTTAGGGTTAGACTCAGGCTCTTAGGGTTAGGGTTAGACTCAGGCTCTTAGGGTTAGGGTTAGACTCAGGCTCTTAGGGTGAGGGTTAGACTCAGGCTCTTAGGGTTAGGGTTAGACTCAGGCTCTTAGGGTTAGGGTTAGACTCAGGCTCTTAGGGTTAGGGTTAGACTCAGGCTCTTAGGGTTAGGGTTAGACTCAGGCTCTTCGGGTTAGGGTTAGACTCAGGCTCTTAGGGTGAGGGTTATACTCAGGCTCTTAGGGTTAGGGTTAGACTCAGGCTCTTAGGGTTAGGGTTAGACTCAGGCTCTTAGGCTTAGGGTTAGACTTCAGGCTCTTAGGGTGAGGGTTAGACTCAGACTCTTAGGGTTAGGGTTAGACTCAGGCTCTTAGGGTTAGGGTTAGACTCAGGCTCTTAGGCTTAAAGTTAGACTCAGGCTCTTAGGCTTAAAGTTAGACTCAGGCTCTTAGGCTTAGGGTTAGACTCAGGCTCTTAGGGTTAGGGTTAGACTCAGGCTCTTAGGGTTAGGGTTAGACTCAGGCTCTTAGGGTGAGGGTTAGACTCAGGCTCTTAGGGTTAGGGTTAGACTCAGGCTCTTAGGGTGAGGGTTAGACTCAGGCTCTTAGGGTGAGGGTTCGACTCAGGCTCTTAGGGTGAGGGTTCGATTCAGGCTCGTAGGGTGAGGGTTCGACTCAGGCTCTTAGGGTTAGGGTTAGACTCATGCTCTTAGGGTGAGGGTTAGACTCAGGCTCTTCGGGTTAGGGTTAGACTCAGGCTCTTAGGGTTAGGGTTAGACTCAGGCTCTTAGGGTTAGGGTTAGACTCAGGCTCTTAGGGTGAGGGTTAGACTTAGGCTCTTAGGGTTAGGGTTAGACTCAGGCTCTTAGGGTTAGGGTTAGACTCAGGCTCTTAGGGTGAGGGTTAGACTCAGGCTCTTAGGGTGAGGGTTAGACTCAGGCTCTTAGGGTGAGGGTTAGACTCAGGCTCTTAGGGTTAGGGTTAGACTCAGGCTCTTAGGGTGAGGGTTAGACTCAGGCTCTTAGGGTGAGGGTTAGACTCAGGCTCTTAGGGTTAGGGTTAGACTCAGGCTCTTAGGGTGAGGGTTAGACTCAGGCTCTTAGGGTTAGGGTTAGACTCAGGCTCTTCGGGTTAGGGTTAGACTCAGGCTCTTAGGGTGAGGGTTAGACTCAGGCTCTTAGGGTGAGGGTTAGACTCAGGCTCTTAGGGTGAGGGTTAGACTCAGGCTCTTAGGGTTAGGGTTAGACTCAGGCTCTTAGGGTTAGGGTTAGACTCAGGCTCTTAGGGTTAGGGTTCGACTCAGGCTCTTAGGGTTAGGGTTCGATTCAGGCTCTTAGGGTGAGGGTTAGACTCAGGCTCTTAGGGTGAGGGTTAGACTCAGGCTCTTAGGGTTAGGGTTAGACTCAGGCTCTTAGGGTTAGGGTTAGACTCAGGCTCTTAGGGTTAGGGTTAGACTCAGGCTCTTAGGGTGAGGGTTAGACTCAGGCTCTTAGGGTTAGACTCAGGCTCTTAGGGTTAGGGTTAGACTCAGGCTCTTAGGGTTAGGGTTAGACTCAGGCTCTTAGGGTGAGGGTTAGACTCAGGCTCTTAGGGTTAGGGTTAGACTCAGGCTCTTAGGGTTAGGGTTAGACTCAGGCTCTTTAGGGTTAGGGTTAGACTCAGGCTCTTAGGGTTAGGGTTAGACTCAGGCTCTTAGGGTGAGGGTTATACTCAGGCTCTTAGGGTTAGGGTTAGACTCAGGCTCTTAGGGTTAGGGTTAGACTCAGGCTCTTAGGCTTAGGGTTAGACTTCAGGCTCTTAGGGTGAGGGTTAGACTCAGACTCTTAGGGTTAGGGTTAGACTCAGGCTCTTAGGGTTAGGGTTAGACTCAGGCTCTTAGGGTTAGGGTTAGACTCAGGCTCTTAGGCTTAAAGTTAGACTCAGGCTCTTAGTCTTAAAGTTAGACTCAGGCTCTTAGGCTTAGAGTTAGACTCAGGCTCTTAGGGTGAGGGTTAGACTCAGGCTCTTAGGGTTAGGGTTAGACTCAGGCTCTTAGGGTTAGGGTTAGACTCAGGCTCTTAGGCTTAGGGTTAGACTCAGGCTCTTAGGGTGAGGGTTAGACTCAGGCTCTTAGGGTGAGGGTTAGACTCAGGCTCTTAGGGTTAGGGTTAGACTCAGGCTCTTAGGGTGAGGGTTAGACTCAGGCTCTTAGGGTTAGGGTTAGACTCAGGCTCTTAGGGTTAGGGTTAGACTCAGGCTCTTAGGGTTAGGGTTAGACTCAGGCTCTTAGGCTTAGGGTTAGACTCAGGCTCTTAGGGTGAGGGTTATACTCAGGCTCTTAGGGTTAGGGTTAGACTCAGGCTCTTAGGGTTAGGGTTAGACTCAGGCTCTTAGGCTTAGGGTTAGACTTCAGGCTCTTAGGGTGAGGGTTAGACTCAGACTCTTAGGGTTAGGGTTAGACTCAGGCTCTTAGGGTTAGGGTTAGACTCAGGCTCTTAGGCTTAAAGTTAGACTCAGGCTCTTAGGCTTAAAGTTAGACTCAGGCTCTTAGGCTTAGGGTTAGACTCAGGCTCTTAGGGTTAGGGTTAGACTCAGGCTCTTAGGGTTAGGGTTAGACTCAGGCTCTTAGGGTGAGGGTTAGACTCAGGCTCTTAGGGTTAGGGTTAGACTCAGGCTCTTAGGGTGAGGGTTAGACTCAGGCTCTTAGGGTGAGGGTTCGACTCAGGCTCTTAGGGTGAGGGTTCGATTCAGGCTCGTAGGGTGAGGGTTCGACTCAGGCTCTTAGGGTTAGGGTTAGACTCATGCTCTTAGGGTGAGGGTTAGACTCAGGCTCTTCGGGTTAGGGTTAGACTCAGGCTCTTAGGGTTAGGGTTAGACTCAGGCTCTTAGGGTTAGGGTTAGACTCAGGCTCTTAGGGTGAGGGTTAGACTTAGGCTCTTAGGGTTAGGGTTAGACTCAGGCTCTTAGGGTTAGGGTTAGACTCAGGCTCTTAGGGTGAGGGTTAGACTCAGGCTCTTAGGGTGAGGGTTAGACTCAGGCTCTTAGGGTGAGGGTTAGACTCAGGCTCTTAGGGTTAGGGTTAGACTCAGGCTCTTAGGGTGAGGGTTAGACTCAGGCTCTTAGGGTGAGGGTTAGACTCAGGCTCTTAGGGTTAGGGTTAGACTCAGGCTCTTAGGGTGAGGGTTAGACTCAGGCTCTTAGGGTTAGGGTTAGACTCAGGCTCTTAGGGTTAGGGTTAGACTCAGGCTCTTAGGGTGAGGGTTAGACTCAGGCTCTTAGGGTGAGGGTTAGACTCAGGCTCTTAGGGTTAGGGTTAGACTCAGGCTCTTAGGGTTAGGGTTAGACTCAGGCTCTTAGGGTTAGGGTTCGACTCAGGCTCTTAGGGTTAGGGTTCGATTCAGGCTCTTAGGGTGAGGGTTAGACTCAGGCTCTTAGGGTGAGGGTTAGACTCAGGCTCTTAGGGTTAGGGTTAGACTCAGGCTCTTAGGGTTAGGGTTAGACTCAGGCTCTTAGGGTTAGGGTTAGACTCAGGCTCTTAGGGTGAGGGTTAGACTCAGGCTCTTAGGGTTAGGGTTAGACTCAGGCTCTTAGGGTTAGGGTTAGACTCAGGCTCTTAGGGTTAGGGTTAGACTCAGGCTCTTAGGGTGAGGGTTAGACTCAGGCTCTTAGGGTTAGGGTTAGACTCAGGCTCTTAGGGTTAGGGTTAGACTCAGGCTCTTTAGGGTTAGGGTTAGACTCAGGCTCTTAGGGTTAGGGTTAGACTCAGGCTCTTAGGGTTAGGGTTAGACTCAGGCTCTTAGGGTGAGGGTTAGACTCAGGCTCTTAGGGTTAGGGTTAGACTCAGGCTCTTAGGGTTAGGGTTAGACTCAGGCTCTTAGGGTTAGGGTTAGACTCAGGCTCTTAGGCTTAGGGTTCGATTCAGGCTCTTAGGGTGAGGGTTAGACTCAGGCTCTTAGGGTGAGGGTTAGACTCAGGCTCTTAGGGTGAGGGTTAGACTCAGGCTCTTAGGGTGAGGGTTAGACTCAGGCTCTTAGGGTTAGGGTTAGACTCAGGCTCTTAGGGTTAGGGTTAGACTCAGGCTCTTAGGGTTAGGGTTCGACTCAGGCTCTTAGGGTTAGGGTTCGATTCAGGCTCTTAGGGTGAGGGTTAGACTCAGGCTCTTAGGGTGAGGGTTAGACTCAGGCTCTTAGGGTGAGGGTTAGACTCAGGCTCTTAGGGTTAGGGTTAGACTCAGGCTCTTAGGGTTAGGGTTAGACTCAGGCTCTTAGGGTGAGGGTTAGACTCAGGCTCTTAGGGTTAGGGTTAGACTCAGGCTCTTTAGGGTTAGGGTTAGACTCAGGCTCTTAGGGTTAGGGTTAGACTCAGGCTCTTAGGGTTAGGGTTAGACTCAGGCTCTTAGGGTGAGGGTTAGACTCAAGCTCTTAGGGTTAGGGTTAGACTCAGGCTCTTAGGGTTAGGGTTAGACTCAGGCTCTTAGGGTTAGGGTTAGACTCAGGCTCTTAGGGTGAGGGTTCGACTCAGGCTCTTAGGGTTAGGGTTCGATTCAGGCTCTTAGGGTGAGGGTTAGACTCAGGCTCTTAGGGTTAGGGTTAGACTCAGGCTCTTAGGGTGAGGGTTAGACTCAGGCTCTTAGGGTTAGGGTTAGACTCAGGCTCTTAGGGTGAGGGTTAGACTCAGGCTCTTAGGGTTAGGGTTAGACTCAGGCTCTTAGGGTTAGGGTTAGACTCAGGCTCTTAGGCTTAAAGTTAGACTCAGGCTCTTAGTCTTAAAGTTAGACTCAGGCTCTTAGGCTTAGAGTTAGACTCAGGCTCTTAGGGTGAGGGTTAGACTCAGGCTCTTAGGGTTAGGGTTAGACTCAGGCTCTTAGGGTTAGGGTTAGACTCAGGCTCTTAGGCTTAGGGTTAGACTCAGGCTCTTAGGGTGAGGGTTAGACTCAGGCTCTTAGGGTGAGGGTTAGACTCAGGCTCTTAGGGTTAGGGTTAGACTCAGGCTCTTAGGGTTAGGGTTAGACTCAGGCTCTTAGGGTGAGGGTTAGACTCAGGCTCTTAGGCTTAGGGTTAGACTCAGGCTCTTAGGGTGAGGGTTAGACTCAGGCTCTTAGGGTTAGGGTTAGACTCAGGCTCTTAGGGTTAGGGTTAGACTCAGGCTCTTAGGCTTAGGGTTAGACTCAGGCTCTTAGAGTAAGGGTTAGACTCAGGCTCTTAGGGTTAGGGTTAGACTCAGGCTCTTAGGGTTAGGGTTAGACTTCAGGCTCTTAGGGTGAGGGTTAGACTCAGACTCTTAGGGTTAGGGTTAGACTCAGGCTCTTAGGGTTAGGGTTAGACTCAGGCTCTTAGGCTTAAAGTTAGACTCAGGCTCTTAGGCTTAAAGTTAGACTCAGGCTCTTAGGCTTAGGGTTAGACTCAGGCTCTTAGGGTTAGGGTTAGACTCAGGCTCTTAGGGTTAGGGTTAGACTCAGGCTCTTAGGGTTAGGGTTAGACTCAGGCTCTTAGGGTGAGGGTTAGACTCAGGCTCTTAGGGTTAGGGTTAGACTCAGGCTCTTAGGGTTAGGGTTAGACTCAGGCTCTTAGGGTGAGGGTTCGACTCAGGCTCTTAGGGTGAGGGTTCGATTCAGGCTCGTAGGGTGAGGGTTCGACTCAGGCTCTTAGGGTTAGGGTTAGACTCATGCTCTTATGGTGAGGGTTAGACTCAGGCTCTTCGGGTTAGGGTTAGACTCAGGCTCTTAGGGTTAGGGTTAGACTCAGGCTCTTAGGGTTAGGGTTAGACTCAGGCTCTTAGGGTGAGGGTTAGACTTAGGCTCTTAGGGTTAGGGTTAGACTCAGGCTCTTAGGGTGAGGGTTAGACTCAGGCTCTTAGGGTGAGGGTTAGACTCAGGCTCTTAGGGTTAGGGTTAGACTCAGGCTCTTAGGGTTAGGGTTAGACTCAGGCTCTTAGGGTTAGGGTTAGACTCAGGCTCTTAGGGTGAGGGTTAGACTCAGGCTCTTAGGGTTAGGGTTAGACTCAGGCTCTTAGATTAAGGGTTAGACTCAGGCTCTTAGGGTTAGGGTTAGACTCAGGCTCTTAGGGTTAGGGTTAGACTCAGGCTCTTAGGGTGAGGGTTAGACTCAGGCTCTTAGGGTGAGGGTTAGACTCAGGCTCTTAGGGTGAGGGTTAGACTCAGGCTCTTAGGGTTAGGGTTAGACTCAGGCTCTTAGGGTTAGGGTTCGACTCAGGCTCTTAGGGTTAGGGTTCGACTCAGGCTCTTAGGGTTAGGGTTCGATTCAGGCTCTTAGGGTGAGGGTTATACTCAGGCTCTTAGGGTGAGGGTTAGACTCAGGCTCTTAGGGTGAGGGTTAGACTCAGGCTCTTAGGGTTAGGGTTAGACTCAGGCTCTTAGGGTTAGGGTTAGACTCAGGCTCTTTAGGGTTAGGGTTAGACTCAGGCTCTTAGGGTTAGGGTTAGACTCAGGCTCTTAGGGTGAGGGTTAGACTCAGGCTCTTAGGGTTAGGGTTAGACTCAGGCTCTTAGGGTTAGGGTTAGACTCAGGCTCTTAGGGTTAGGGTTAGACTCAGGCTCTTAGGGTTAGGGTTCGACTCAGGCTCTTAGGGTGAGGGTTAGACTCAGGCTCTTAGGGTTAGGGTTAGACTCAGGCTCTTAGGGTGAGGGTTAGACTCAGGCTCTTAGGCTTAGGGTTAGACTCAGGCTCTTAGGGTGAGGGTTATACTCAGGCTCTTAGGGTTAGGGTTAGACTCAGGCTCTTAGGGTTAGGGTTAGACTCAGGCTCTTAGGCTTAGGGTTAGACTCAGGCTCTTAGAGTAAGGGTTAGACTCAGGCTCTTAGGGTTAGGGTTAGACTCAGGCTCTTAGGGTTAGGGTTAGACTCAGGCTCTTAGGGTTAGGGTTAGACTCAGGCTCTTAGGGTGAGGGTTAGACTCAGACTCTTAGGGTTAGGGTTAGACTCAGGCTCTTAGGGTTAGGGTTAGACTCAGGCTCTTAGGCTTAAAGTTAGACTCAGGCTCGTAGGGTTAGGGTTAGACTCAGGCTCTTAGGGTGAGGGTTAGACTCAGGCTCTTAGGGTTAGGGTTAGACTCAGGCTCTTAGGGTTAGGGTTAGACTCAGGCTCTTAGGGTTAGGGTTAGACTCAGGCTCTTAGGGTGAGGGTTAGACTCAGGCTCTTAGGGTTAGGGTTAGACTCAGGCTCTTAGGGTGAGGGTTAGACTCAGGCTCTTAGGGTGAGGGTTCGACTCAGGCTCTTAGGGTGAGGGTTCGATTCAGGCTCGTAGGGTGAGGGTTCGACTCAGGCTCTTAGGGTTAGGGTTAGACTCATGCTCTTATGGTGAGGGTTAGACTCAGGCTCTTCGGGTTAGGGTTAGACTCAGGCTCTTAGGGTTAGGGTTAGACTCAGGCTCTTAGGGTTAGGGTTAGACTCAGGCTCTTAGGGTGAGGGTTAGACTTAGGCTCTTAGGGTTAGGGTTAGACTCAGGCTCTTAGGGTTAGGGTTAGACTCAGGCTCTTAGGGTGAGGGTTAGACTCAGGCTCTTAGGGTGAGGGTTAGACTCAGGCTCTTAGGGTTAGGGTTAGACTCAGGCTCTTAGGGTGAGGGTTAGACTCAGGCTCTTAGGGTGAGGGTTAGACTCAGGCTCTTAGGGTTAGGGTTAGACTCAGGCTCTTAGGGTGAGGGTTAGACTCAGGCTCTTAGGGTTAGGGTTAGACTCAGGCTCTTAGGGTGAGGGTTAGACTCAGGCTCTTAGGGTGAGGGTTAGACTCAGGCTCTTAGGGTGAGGGTTAGACTCAGGCTCTTAGGGTTAGGGTTAGACTCAGGCTCTTAGGGTTAGGGTTAGACTCAGGCTCTTAGGGTTAGGGTTCGACTCAGGCTCTTAGGGTTAGGGTTCGATTCAGGCTCTTAGGGTGAGGGTTAGACTCAGGCTCTTAGGGTTAGGGTTAGACTCAGGCTCTTAGGGTTAGGGTTAGACTCAGGCTCTTAGGGTTAGGGTTAGACTCAGGCTCTTAGGGTGAGGGTTAGACTCAGGCTCTTAGGGTTAGGGTTAGACTCAGGCTCTTTAGGGTTAGGGTTAGACTCAGGCTCTTAGGGTTAGGGTTAGACTCAGGCTCTTAGGGTTAGGGTTAGACTCAGGCTCTTAGGGTGAGGGTTAGACTCAGGCTCTTAGGGTTAGGGTTAGACTCAGGCTCTTAGGGTTAGGGTTAGACTCAGGCTCTTAGGGTTAGGGTTAGACTCAGGCTCTTAGGGTTAGGGTTCGACTCAGGCTCTTAGGGTTAGGGTTCGATTCAGGCTCTTAGGGTGAGGGTTAGACTCAGGCTCTTAGGGTGAGGGTTAGACTCAGGCTCTTAGGGTTAGGGTTAGACTCAGGCTCTTAGGGTGAGGGTTAGACTCAGGCTCTTAGGGTTAGGGTTAGACTCAGGCTCTTAGGGTTAGGGTTAGACTCAGGCTCTTAGGGTGAGGGTTAGACTCAGGCTCTTAGGGTTAGGGTTAGACTCAGGCTCTTAGGGTTAGGGTTAGACTCAGGCTCTTAGGGTTAGGGTTAGACTCAGGCTCTTAGGGTTAGGGTTAGACTCAGGCTCTTCGGGTTAGGGTTAGACTCAGGCTCTTCGGGTTAGGGTTAGACTCAGGCTCTTAGGGTGAGGGTTATACTCAGGCTCTTAGGGTTAGGGTTAGACTCAGGCTCTTAGGGTTAGGGTTAGACTCAGGCTCTTAGGGTTAGGGTTCGACTCAGGCTCTTAGGGTTAGGGTTCGATTCAGGCTCTTAGGGTGAGGGTTAGACTCAGGCTCTTAGGGTGAGGGTTAGACTCAGGCTCTTAGGGTTAGGGTTAGACTCAGGCTCTTAGGGTTAGGGTTAGACTCAGGCTCTTAGAGTAAGGGTTAGACTCAGGCTCTTAGGGTTAGGGTTAGACTCAGGCTCTTAGGGTTAGGGTTAGACTCAGGCTCTTAGGGTGAGGGTTAGACTCAGACTCTTAGGGTTAGGGTTAGACTCAGGCTCTTAGGGTTAGGGTTAGACTCAGGCTCTTAGGCTTAAAGTTAGACTCAGGCTCGTAGGGTTAGGGTTAGACTCAGGCTCTTAGGGTGAGGGTTAGACTCAGGCTCTTAGGGTTAGGGTTAGACTCAGGCTCTTAGGGTTAGGGTTAGACTCAGGCTCTTAGGGTGAGGGTTAGACTCAGGCTCTTAGGGTTAGGGTTAGACTCAGGCTCTTAGGGTGAGGGTTAGACTCAGGCTCTTAGGGTGAGGGTTCGACTCAGGCTCTTAGGGTGAGGGTTCGATTCAGGCTCTTAGGGTTAGGGTTAGACTCAGGCTCTTAGGGTGAGGGTTAGACTCATGCTCTTATGGTGAGGGTTAGACTCAGGCTCTTCGGGTTAGGGTTAGACTCAGGCTCTTAGGGTTAGGGTTAGACTCAGGCTCTTAGGGTTAGGGTTAGACTCAGGCTCTTAGGGTGAGGGTTAGACTTAGGCTCTTAGGGTTAGGGTTAGACTCAGGCTCTTAGGGTTAGGGTTAGACTCAGGCTCTTAGGGTGAGGGTTAGACTCAGGCTCTTAGGGTGAGGGTTAGACTCAGGCTCTTAGGGTTAGGGTTAGACTCAGGCTCTTAGGGTGAGGGTTAGACTCAGGCTCTTAGGGTGAGGGTTAGACTCAGGCTCTTAGGGTTAGGGTTAGACTCAGGCTCTTAGGGTGAGGGTTAGACTTAGGCTCTTAGGGTTAGGGTTAGACTCAGGCTCTTAGGGTGAGGGTTAGACTCAGGCTCTTAGGGTGAGGGTTAGACTCAGGCTCTTAGGGTGAGGGTTAGACTCAGGCTCTTAGGGTGAGGGTTAGACTCAGGCTCTTAGGGTTAGGGTTAGACTCAGGCTCTTAGGGTGAGGGTTAGACTCAGGCTCTTAGGGTGAGGGTTAGACTCAGGCTCTTAGGGTTAGGGTTAGACTCAGGCTCTTAGGGTGAGGGTTAGACTCAGGCTCTTAGGGTTAGGGTTAGACTCAGGCTCTTAGGGTTAGGGTTAGACTCAGGCTCTTAGGGTGAGGGTTAGACTCAGGCTCTTAGGGTGAGGGTTAGACTCAGGCTCTTAGGGTGAGGGTTAGACTCAGGCTCTTAGGGTTAGGGTTAGACTCAGGCTCTTAGGGTTAGGGTTAGACTCAGGCTCTTAGGGTTAGGGTTCGACTCAGGCTCTTAGGGTTAGGGTTCGATTCAGGCTCTTAGGGTGAGGGTTAGACTCAGGCTCTTAGGGTGAGGGTTAGACTCAGGCTCTTAGGGTTAGGGTTAGACTCAGGCTCTTAGGGTTAGGGTTAGACTCAGGCTCTTAGGGTTAGGGTTAGACTCAGGCTCTTAGAGTAAGGGTTAGACTCAGGCTCTTAGGGTTAGGGTTAGACTCAGGCTCTTAGGGTTAGGGTTAGACTCAGGCTCTTAGGGTTAGGGTTAGACTCAGGCTCTTAGGGTGAGGGTTAGACTCAGACTCTTAGGGTTAGGGTTAGACTCAGGCTCTTAGGGTTAGGGTTAGACTCAGGCTCTTAGGCTTAAAGTTAGACTCAGGCTCGTAGGGTTAGGGTTAGACTCAGGCTCTTAGGGTGAGGGTTAGACTCAGGCTCTTAGGGTTAGGGTTAGACTCAGGCTCTTAGGGTTAGGGTTAGACTCAGGCTCTTAGGGTGAGGGTTAGACTCAGGCTCTTAGGGTTAGGGTTAGACTCAGGCTCTTAGGGTGAGGGTTAGACTCAGGCTCTTAGGGTGAGGGTTCGACTCAGGCTCTTAGGGTGAGGGTTCGATTCAGGCTCTTAGGGTTAGGGTTAGACTCAGGCTCTTAGGGTGAGGGTTAGACTCATGCTCTTATGGTGAGGGTTAGACTCAGGCTCTTCGGGTTAGGGTTAGACTCAGGCTCTTAGGGTTAGGGTTAGACTCAGGCTCTTAGGGTTAGGGTTAGACTCAGGCTCTTAGGGTGAGGGTTAGACTTAGGCTCTTAGGGTTAGGGTTAGACTCAGGCTCTTAGGGTTAGGGTTAGACTCAGGCTCTTAGGGTGAGGGTTAGACTCAGGCTCTTAGGGTGAGGGTTAGACTCAGGCTCTTAGGGTTAGGGTTAGACTCAGGCTCTTAGGGTGAGGGTTAGACTCAGGCTCTTAGGGTGAGGGTTAGACTCAGGCTCTTAGGGTTAGGGTTAGACTCAGGCTCTTAGGGTGAGGGTTAGACTTAGGCTCTTAGGGTTAGGGTTAGACTCAGGCTCTTAGGGTGAGGGTTAGACTCAGGCTCTTAGGGTGAGGGTTAGACTCAGGCTCTTAGGGTGAGGGTTAGACTCAGGCTCTTAGGGTGAGGGTTAGACTCAGGCTCTTAGGGTTAGGGTTAGACTCAGGCTCTTAGGGTGAGGGTTAGACTCAGGCTCTTAGGGTGAGGGTTAGACTCAGGCTCTTAGGGTTAGGGTTAGACTCAGGCTCTTAGGGTGAGGGTTAGACTCAGGCTCTTAGGGTTAGGGTTAGACTCAGGCTCTTAGGGTTAGGGTTAGACTCAGGCTCTTAGGGTGAGGGTTAGACTCAGGCTCTTAGGGTGAGGGTTAGACTCAGGCTCTTAGGGTTAGGGTTAGACTCAGGCTCTTAGGGTTAGGGTTAGACTCAGGCTCTTAGGGTTAGGGTTCGACTCAGGCTCTTAGGGTTAGGGTTCGATTCAGGCTCTTAGGGTGAGGGTTAGACTCAGGCTCTTAGGGTGAGGGTTAGACTCAGGCTCTTAGGGTTAGGGTTAGACTCAGGCTCTTAGGGTTAGGGTTAGACTCAGGCTCTTAGGGTTAGGGTTAGACTCAGGCTCTTAGGGTGAGGGTTAGACTCAGGCTCTTAGGGTTAGGGTTAGACTCAGGCTCTTAGGGTTAGGGTTAGACTCAGGCTCTTAGGGTTAGGGTTAGACTCAGGCTCTTAGGGTGAGGGTTAGACTCAGGCTCTTAGGGTTAGGGTTAGACTCAGGCTCTTAGGGTTAGGGTTAGACTCAGGCTCTTTAGGGTTAGGGTTAGACTCAGGCTCTTAGGGTTAGGGTTAGACTCAGGCTCTTAGGGTTAGGGTTAGACTCAGGCTCTTAGGGTGAGGGTTAGACTCAGGCTCTTAGGGTTAGGGTTAGACTCAGGCTCTTAGGGTTAGGGTTAGACTCAGGCTCTTAGGGTTAGGGTTAGACTCAGGCTCTTAGGCTTAGGGTTCGATTCAGGCTCTTAGGGTGAGGGTTAGACTCAGGCTCTTAGGGTGAGGGTTAGACTCAGGCTCTTAGGGTGAGGGTTAGACTCAGGCTCTTAGGGTGAGGGTTAGACTCAGGCTCTTAGGGTTAGGGTTAGACTCAGGCTCTTAGGGTTAGGGTTAGACTCAGGCTCTTAGGGTTAGGGTTCGACTCAGGCTCTTAGGGTTAGGGTTCGATTCAGGCTCTTAGGGTGAGGGTTAGACTCAGGCTCTTAGGGTGAGGGTTAGACTCAGGCTCTTAGGGTGAGGGTTAGACTCAGGCTCTTAGGGTTAGGGTTAGACTCAGGCTCTTAGGGTTAGGGTTAGACTCAGGCTCTTAGGGTGAGGGTTAGACTCAGGCTCTTAGGGTTAGGGTTAGACTCAGGCTCTTTAGGGTTAGGGTTAGACTCAGGCTCTTAGGGTTAGGGTTAGACTCAGGCTCTTAGGGTTAGGGTTAGACTCAGGCTCTTAGGGTGAGGGTTAGACTCAAGCTCTTAGGGTTAGGGTTAGACTCAGGCTCTTAGGGTTAGGGTTAGACTCAGGCTCTTAGGGTTAGGGTTAGACTCAGGCTCTTAGGGTGAGGGTTCGACTCAGGCTCTTAGGGTTAGGGTTCGATTCAGGCTCTTAGGGTGAGGGTTAGACTCAGGCTCTTAGGGTTAGGGTTAGACTCAGGCTCTTAGGGTGAGGGTTAGACTCAGGCTCTTAGGGTTAGGGTTAGACTCAGGCTCTTAGGGTGAGGGTTAGACTCAGGCTCTTAGGGTTAGGGTTAGACTCAGGCTCTTAGGGTTAGGGTTAGACTCAGGCTCTTAGGCTTAAAGTTAGACTCAGGCTCTTAGTCTTAAAGTTAGACTCAGGCTCTTAGGCTTAGAGTTAGACTCAGGCTCTTAGGGTGAGGGTTAGACTCAGGCTCTTAGGGTTAGGGTTAGACTCAGGCTCTTAGGGTTAGGGTTAGACTCAGGCTCTTAGGCTTAGGGTTAGACTCAGGCTCTTAGGGTGAGGGTTAGACTCAGGCTCTTAGGGTGAGGGTTAGACTCAGGCTCTTAGGGTTAGGGTTAGACTCAGGCTCTTAGGGTTAGGGTTAGACTCAGGCTCTTAGGGTGAGGGTTAGACTCAGGCTCTTAGGCTTAGGGTTAGACTCAGGCTCTTAGGGTGAGGGTTAGACTCAGGCTCTTAGGGTTAGGGTTAGACTCAGGCTCTTAGGGTTAGGGTTAGACTCAGGCTCTTAGGCTTAGGGTTAGACTCAGGCTCTTAGAGTAAGGGTTAGACTCAGGCTCTTAGGGTTAGGGTTAGACTCAGGCTCTTAGGGTTAGGGTTAGACTTCAGGCTCTTAGGGTGAGGGTTAGACTCAGACTCTTAGGGTTAGGGTTAGACTCAGGCTCTTAGGGTTAGGGTTAGACTCAGGCTCTTAGGCTTAAAGTTAGACTCAGGCTCTTAGGCTTAAAGTTAGACTCAGGCTCTTAGGCTTAGGGTTAGACTCAGGCTCTTAGGGTTAGGGTTAGACTCAGGCTCTTAGGGTTAGGGTTAGACTCAGGCTCTTAGGGTTAGGGTTAGACTCAGGCTCTTAGGGTGAGGGTTAGACTCAGGCTCTTAGGGTTAGGGTTAGACTCAGGCTCTTAGGGTTAGGGTTAGACTCAGGCTCTTAGGGTGAGGGTTCGACTCAGGCTCTTAGGGTGAGGGTTCGATTCAGGCTCGTAGGGTGAGGGTTCGACTCAGGCTCTTAGGGTTAGGGTTAGACTCATGCTCTTATGGTGAGGGTTAGACTCAGGCTCTTCGGGTTAGGGTTAGACTCAGGCTCTTAGGGTTAGGGTTAGACTCAGGCTCTTAGGGTTAGGGTTAGACTCAGGCTCTTAGGGTGAGGGTTAGACTTAGGCTCTTAGGGTTAGGGTTAGACTCAGGCTCTTAGGGTGAGGGTTAGACTCAGGCTCTTAGGGTGAGGGTTAGACTCAGGCTCTTAGGGTTAGGGTTAGACTCAGGCTCTTAGGGTTAGGGTTAGACTCAGGCTCTTAGGGTTAGGGTTAGACTCAGGCTCTTAGGGTGAGGGTTAGACTCAGGCTCTTAGGGTTAGGGTTAGACTCAGGCTCTTAGGGTTAGGGTTAGACTCAGGCTCTTAGGGTTAGGGTTAGACTCAGGCTCTTAGGGTTAGGGTTAGACTCAGGCTCTTAGGGTGAGGGTTAGACTCAGGCTCTTAGGGTGAGGGTTAGACTCAGGCTCTTAGGGTGAGGGTTAGACTCAGGCTCTTAGGGTTAGGGTTAGACTCAGGCTCTTAGGGTTAGGGTTCGACTCAGGCTCTTAGGGTTAGGGTTCGACTCAGGCTCTTAGGGTTAGGGTTCGATTCAGGCTCTTAGGGTGAGGGTTATACTCAGGCTCTTAGGGTGAGGGTTAGACTCAGGCTCTTAGGGTGAGGGTTAGACTCAGGCTCTTAGGGTTAGGGTTAGACTCAGGCTCTTAGGGTTAGGGTTAGACTCAGGCTCTTTAGGGTTAGGGTTAGACTCAGGCTCTTAGGGTTAGGGTTAGACTCAGGCTCTTAGGGTGAGGGTTAGACTCAGGCTCTTAGGGTTAGGGTTAGACTCAGGCTCTTAGGGTTAGGGTTAGACTCAGGCTCTTAGGGTTAGGGTTAGACTCAGGCTCTTAGGGTTAGGGTTCGACTCAGGCTCTTAGGGTGAGGGTTAGACTCAGGCTCTTAGGGTTAGGGTTAGACTCAGGCTCTTAGGGTGAGGGTTAGACTCAGGCTCTTAGGCTTAGGGTTAGACTCAGGCTCTTAGGGTGAGGGTTATACTCAGGCTCTTAGGGTTAGGGTTAGACTCAGGCTCTTAGGGTTAGGGTTAGACTCAGGCTCTTAGGCTTAGGGTTAGACTCAGGCTCTTAGAGTAAGGGTTAGACTCAGGCTCTTAGGGTTAGGGTTAGACTCAGGCTCTTAGGGTTAGGGTTAGACTCAGGCTCTTAGGGTTAGGGTTAGACTCAGGCTCTTAGGGTGAGGGTTAGACTCAGACTCTTAGGGTTAGGGTTAGACTCAGGCTCTTAGGGTTAGGGTTAGACTCAGGCTCTTAGGCTTAAAGTTAGACTCAGGCTCGTAGGGTTAGGGTTAGACTCAGGCTCTTAGGGTGAGGGTTAGACTCAGGCTCTTAGGGTTAGGGTTAGACTCAGGCTCTTAGGGTTAGGGTTAGACTCAGGCTCTTAGGGTTAGGGTTAGACTCAGGCTCTTAGGGTGAGGGTTAGACTCAGGCTCTTAGGGTTAGGGTTAGACTCAGGCTCTTAGGGTGAGGGTTAGACTCAGGCTCTTAGGGTGAGGGTTCGACTCAGGCTCTTAGGGTGAGGGTTCGATTCAGGCTCGTAGGGTGAGGGTTCGACTCAGGCTCTTAGGGTTAGGGTTAGACTCATGCTCTTATGGTGAGGGTTAGACTCAGGCTCTTCGGGTTAGGGTTAGACTCAGGCTCTTAGGGTTAGGGTTAGACTCAGGCTCTTAGGGTTAGGGTTAGACTCAGGCTCTTAGGGTGAGGGTTAGACTTAGGCTCTTAGGGTTAGGGTTAGACTCAGGCTCTTAGGGTTAGGGTTAGACTCAGGCTCTTAGGGTGAGGGTTAGACTCAGGCTCTTAGGGTGAGGGTTAGACTCAGGCTCTTAGGGTTAGGGTTAGACTCAGGCTCTTAGGGTGAGGGTTAGACTCAGGCTCTTAGGGTGAGGGTTAGACTCAGGCTCTTAGGGTTAGGGTTAGACTCAGGCTCTTAGGGTGAGGGTTAGACTCAGGCTCTTAGGGTTAGGGTTAGACTCAGGCTCTTAGGGTGAGGGTTAGACTCAGGCTCTTAGGGTGAGGGTTAGACTCAGGCTCTTAGGGTGAGGGTTAGACTCAGGCTCTTAGGGTTAGGGTTAGACTCAGGCTCTTAGGGTTAGGGTTAGACTCAGGCTCTTAGGGTTAGGGTTCGACTCAGGCTCTTAGGGTTAGGGTTCGATTCAGGCTCTTAGGGTGAGGGTTAGACTCAGGCTCTTAGGGTTAGGGTTAGACTCAGGCTCTTAGGGTTAGGGTTAGACTCAGGCTCTTAGGGTTAGGGTTAGACTCAGGCTCTTAGGGTGAGGGTTAGACTCAGGCTCTTAGGGTTAGGGTTAGACTCAGGCTCTTTAGGGTTAGGGTTAGACTCAGGCTCTTAGGGTTAGGGTTAGACTCAGGCTCTTAGGGTTAGGGTTAGACTCAGGCTCTTAGGGTGAGGGTTAGACTCAGGCTCTTAGGGTTAGGGTTAGACTCAGGCTCTTAGGGTTAGGGTTAGACTCAGGCTCTTAGGGTTAGGGTTAGACTCAGGCTCTTAGGGTTAGGGTTCGACTCAGGCTCTTAGGGTTAGGGTTCGATTCAGGCTCTTAGGGTGAGGGTTAGACTCAGGCTCTTAGGGTGAGGGTTAGACTCAGGCTCTTAGGGTTAGGGTTAGACTCAGGCTCTTAGGGTGAGGGTTAGACTCAGGCTCTTAGGGTTAGGGTTAGACTCAGGCTCTTAGGGTTAGGGTTAGACTCAGGCTCTTAGGGTGAGGGTTAGACTCAGGCTCTTAGGGTTAGGGTTAGACTCAGGCTCTTAGGGTTAGGGTTAGACTCAGGCTCTTAGGGTTAGGGTTAGACTCAGGCTCTTAGGGTTAGGGTTAGACTCAGGCTCTTCGGGTTAGGGTTAGACTCAGGCTCTTAGGGTTAGGGTTAGACTCAGGCTCTTAGGGTGAGGGTTATACTCAGGCTCTTAGGGTTAGGGTTAGACTCAGGCTCTTAGGGTTAGGGTTAGACTCAGGCTCTTAGGGTTAGGGTTCGACTCAGGCTCTTAGGGTTAGGGTTCGATTCAGGCTCTTAGGGTGAGGGTTAGACTCAGGCTCTTAGGGTGAGGGTTAGACTCAGGCTCTTAGGGTTAGGGTTAGACTCAGGCTCTTAGGGTTAGGGTTAGACTCAGGCTCTTAGGGTTAGGGTTAGACTCAGGCTCTTAGGGTTAGGGTTAGACTCAGGCTCTTAGGGTTAGGGTTAGACTCAGGCTCTTAGGGTTAGGGTTAGACTCAGGCTCTTAGGGTGAGGGTTAGACTCAGACTCTTAGGGTTAGGGTTAGACTCAGGCTCTTAGGGTTAGGGTTAGACTCAGGCTCTTAGGCTTAAAGTTAGACTCAGGCTCGTAGGGTTAGGGTTAGACTCAGGCTCTTAGGGTGAGGGTTAGACTCAGGCTCTTAGGGTTAGGGTTAGACTCAGGCTCTTAGGGTTAGGGTTAGACTCAGGCTCTTAGGGTGAGGGTTAGACTCAGGCTCTTAGGGTTAGGGTTAGACTCAGGCTCTTAGGGTGAGGGTTAGACTCAGGCTCTTAGGGTGAGGGTTCGACTCAGGCTCTTAGGGTGAGGGTTCGATTCAGGCTCTTAGGGTTAGGGTTAGACTCAGGCTCTTAGGGTGAGGGTTAGACTCATGCTCTTATGGTGAGGGTTAGACTCAGGCTCTTCGGGTTAGGGTTAGACTCAGGCTCTTAGGGTTAGGGTTAGACTCAGGCTCTTAGGGTTAGGGTTAGACTCAGGCTCTTAGGGTGAGGGTTAGACTTAGGCTCTTAGGGTTAGGGTTAGACTCAGGCTCTTAGGGTTAGGGTTAGACTCAGGCTCTTAGGGTGAGGGTTAGACTCAGGCTCTTAGGGTGAGGGTTAGACTCAGGCTCTTAGGGTTAGGGTTAGACTCAGGCTCTTAGGGTGAGGGTTAGACTCAGGCTCTTAGGGTGAGGGTTAGACTCAGGCTCTTAGGGTTAGGGTTAGACTCAGGCTCTTAGGGTGAGGGTTAGACTCAGGCTCTTAGGGTTAGGGTTAGACTCAGGCTCTTAGGGTGAGGGTTAGACTCAGGCTCTTAGGGTGAGGGTTAGACTCAGGCTCTTAGGGTGAGGGTTAGACTCAGGCTCTTAGGGTTAGGGTTAGACTCAGGCTCTTAGGGTTAGGGTTAGACTCAGGCTCTTAGGGTTAGGGTTCGACTCAGGCTCTTAGGGTTAGGGTTCGATTCAGGCTCTTAGGGTGAGGGTTAGACTCAGGCTCTTAGGGTGAGGGTTAGACTCAGGCTCTTAGGGTTAGGGTTAGACTCAGGCTCTTAGGGTGAGGGTTAGACTCAGGCTCTTAGGGTTAGGGTTAGACTCAGGCTCTTAGGGTGAGGGTTAGACTCAGGCTCTTAGGGTTAGGGTTAGACTCAGGCTCTTAGGGTTAGGGTTAGACTCAGGCTCTTAGGGTTAGGGTTAGACTCAGGCTCTTAGGGTTAGGGTTAGACTCAGGCTCTTCGGGTTAGGGTTAGACTCAGGCTCTTAGGGTTAGGGTTAGACTCAGGCTCTTAGGGTGAGGGTTATACTCAGGCTCTTAGGGTTAGGGTTAGACTCAGGCTCTTAGGGTTAGGGTTAGACTCAGGCTCTTAGGGTTAGGGTTCGACTCAGGCTCTTAGGGTTAGGGTTCGATTCAGGCTCTTAGGGTGAGGGTTAGACTCAGGCTCTTAGGGTGAGGGTTAGACTCAGGCTCTTAGGGTTAGGGTTAGACTCAGGCTCTTAGGGTTAGGGTTAGACTCAGGCTCTTAGGGTTAGGGTTAGACTCAGGCTCTTAGGGTGAGGGTTCGACTCAGGCTCTTAGGGTTAGGGTTAGACTCAGGCTCTTAGGGTTAGGGTTAGACTCAGGCTCTTTAGGGTTAGGGTTAGACTCAGGCTCTTAGGGTTAGGGTTAGACTCAGGCTCTTAGGGTGAGGGTTAGACTCAGGCTCTTAGGGTGAGGGTTAGACTCAGGCTCTTAGGGTTAGGGTTAGACTCAGGCTCTTAGGGTTAGGGTTAGACTCAGGCTCTTAGGGTTAGGGTTAGACTCAGGCTCTTAGGGTTAGGGTTAGACTCAGGCTCTTAGGGTTAGGGTTCGACTCAGGCTCTTAGGGTTAGGGTTCGATTCAGGCTCTTAGGGTGAGGGTTAGACTCAGGCTCTTAGGGTGAGGGTTAGACTCAGGCTCTTAGGGTGAGGGTTAGACTCAGGCTCTTAGGGTGAGGGTTAGACTCAGGCTCTTAGGGTTAGGGTTAGACTCAGGCTCTTAGGGTGAGGGTTAGACTCAGGCTCTTAGGGTTAGGGTTAGACTCAGGCTCTTAGGGTTAGGGTGAGACTCAGGCTCTTAGGGTTAGGGTTAGACTCAGGCTCTTAGGGTTAGGGTTAGACTCAGGCTCTTAGGGTTAGGGTTAGACTCAGGCTCTTAGGGTTAGGGTTAGACTCAGGCTCTTAGGCTTAGGGTTAGACTCAGGCTCTTAGGGTGAGGGTTATACTCAGGCTCTTAGGGTTAGGGTTAGACTCAGGCTCTTAGGGTTAGGGTTAGACTCAGGCTCTTAGGCTTAGGGTTAGACTCAGGCTCTTAGAGTAAGGGTTAGACTCAGGCTCTTAGGGTTAGGGTTAGACTCAGGCTCTTAGGGTTAGGGTTAGACTTCAGGCTCTTAGGGTTAGGGTTCGACTCAGACTCTTAGGGTTAGGGTTAGACTCAGGCTCTTAGGGTGAGGGTTAGACTCAGGCTCTTAGGGTGAGGGTTAGACTCAGGCTCTTAGGCTTAAAGTTAGACTCAGGCTCTTAGGGTTAGGGTTAGACTCAGGCTCTTAGGGTTAGGGTTAGACTCAGGCTCTTAGGGTTAGGGTTAGACTCAGGCTCTTAGGGTTAGGGTTAGGGTCAGGCTCTTAGGGTTAGGGTTAGACTCAGGCTCTTAGGGTTAGGGTTAGGGTCAGGCTCTTAGGGTTAGGGTTAGACTCAGGCTCTTAGGGTGAGGGTTAGACTCAGGCTCTTAGGGTTAGGGTTAGACTCAGGCTCTTAGGGTGAGGGTTAGACTCAGGCTCTTAGGGTGAGGGTTAGACTCAGGCTCTTAGGGTGAGGGTTAGACTCAGGCTCTTAGGGTTAGGGTTAGACTCAGGCTCTTAGGGTTAGGGTTAGACTCAGGCTCTTAGGGTTACGGTTAGACTCAGGCTCTTAGGGTTAGGGTTAGACTCAGGCTCTTAGGGTTAGGGTTAGACTCAGGCTCTTAGGGTTAGGGTTAGGGTCAGGCTCTTAGGGTTAGACTCAGGCTCTTAGGGTTAGGGTTAGACTCAGGCTCTTAGGGTTAGGGTTAGACTCAGGCTCTTAGGGTGAGGGTTAGACTCAGGCTCTTAGGGTTACGGTTAGACTCAGGCTCTTAGGGTTAGGGTTAGACTCAGGCTCTTAGGGTTAGGGTTAGACTCAGGCTCTTAGGGTTAGGCTTAGACTCAGGCTCTTAGGGTTAGGGTTAGACTCAGGCTCTTAGGGTTAGGGTTAGGGTCAGGCTCTTAGGGTTACGGTTAGACTCAGGCTCTTAGGGTTAGGGTTAGACTCAGGCTCTTAGGGTTAGGGTTAGACTCAGGCTCTTAGGGTTAGGGTTAGGGTCAGGCTCTTAGGGTTAGACTCAGGCTCTTAGGGTTAGGGTTAGACTCAGGCTCTTAGGGTTAGGGTTAGACTCAGGCTCTTAGGGTGAGGGTTAGACTCAGGCTCTTAGGGTTACGGTTAGACTCAGGCTCTTAGGGTTAGGGTTAGACTCAGGCTCTTAGGGTTAGGGTTAGACTCAGGCTCTTAGGGTTAGGCTTAGACTCAGGCTCTTAGGGTTAGGGTTAGACTCAGGCTCTTAGGGTTAGGGTTAGGGTCAGGCTCTTAGGGTTAGGGTTAGACTCAGGCTCTTAGGGTTAGGGTTAGGGTCAGGCTCTTAGGGTGAGGGTTAGACTCAGGCTCTTAGGGTGAGGGTTAGACTCAGGCTCTTAGGGTGAGGGTTAGACTCAGGCTCTTAGGGTTAGGGTTAGACTTAGGCTCTTAGGGTTAGGGTTAGACTCAGGCTCTTAGGGTGAGGGTTAGACTCAGGCTCTTAGGGTTAGGGTTCGACTCAGGCTCTTAGGGTTAGGGTTAGACTCAGGCTCTTAGGGTGAGGGTTAGACTCAGGCTCTTAGGGTGAGGGTTAGACTCAGGCTCTTAGGGTTAGGGTTCGACTCAGGCTCTTAGGGTTAGGGTTAGACTCAGGCTCTTAGGGTTAGGGTTCGACTCAGGCTCTTAGGGTTAGGGTTCGATTCAGGCTCTTAGGGTGAGGGTTAGACTCAGGCTCTTAGGGTGAGGGTTAGACTCAGGCTCTTAGGGTGAGGGTTAGACTCAGGCTCTTAGGGTTAGGCTTAGACTCAGGCTCTTAGGGTTAGGGTTAGGGTCAGGCTCTTAGGGTTAGGGTTAGGGTCAGGCTCTTAGGGTGAGGGTTAGACTCAGGCTCTTAGGGTTAGGGTTAGACTCAGGCTCTTAGGGTGAGGGTTAGACTCAGGCTCTTAGGGTTAGGGTTAGACTCAGGCTCTTAGGGTTAGGGTTAGACTCAGGCTCTTAGGGTTAGGGTTAGACTCAGGCTCTTAGGGTTAGGGTTAGGGTCAGGCTCTTAGGGTTAGGGTTAGACTCAGGCTCTTAGGGTGAGGGTTAGACTCAGGCTCTTAGGGTGAGGGTTAGACTCAGGCTCTTAGGGTTAGGGTTAGACTCAGGCTCTTAGGGTTAGGGTTAGACTCAGGCTCTTAGGGTGAGGGTTAGACTCAGGCTCTTAGGGTGAGGGATAGACTCAGGCTCTTAGGGTTAGGGTTAGACTCAGGCTCTTAGGGTTAGGGTTAGACTCAGGCTCTTAGGGTTAGGGTTAGAGTCAGGCTCTTAGGGTTAGGGTTAGGGTCAGGCACTTAGGGTTAGGGTTAGACTCAGGCTCTTAGGGTGAGGGTTAGACTCAGGCTCTTAGGGTGAGGGTTAGACTCAGGCTCTTAGGGTTAGGGTTAGACTCAGGCTCTTAGGGTGAGGGTTAGACTCAGGCTCTTAGGGTGAGGGTTAGACTCAGGCTCTTAGGGTGAGGGTTAGACTCAGGCTCTTAGGGTTAGGGTTAGACTCAGGCTCTTAGGGTTAGGGTTAGACTCAGGCTCTTAGGGTTAGGGTTAGACTCAGGCTCTTAGGGTTAGGCTTAGACTCAGGCTCTTAGGGTTAGGGTTAGACTCAGGCTCTTAGGGTTAGGGTTAGGGTCAGGCTCTTAGGGTTAGGGTTAGACTCAGGCTCTTAGGGTTAGGGTTAGGGTCAGGCTCTTAGGGTGAGGGTTAGACTCAGGCTCTTAGGGTGAGGGTTAGACTCAGGCTCTTAGGGTGAGGGTTAGACTCAGGCTCTTAGGGTTAGGGTTAGACTTAGGCTCTTAGGGTTAGGGTTAGACTCAGGCTCTTAGGGTGAGGGTTAGACTCAGGCTCTTAGGGTTAGGGTTCGACTCAGGCTCTTAGGGTTAGGGTTAGACTCAGGCTCTTAGGGTGAGGGTTAGACTCAGGCTCTTAGGGTTAGGGTTCGACTCAGGCTCTTAGGGTTAGGGTTAGACTCAGGCTCTTAGGGTTAGGGTTCGACTCAGGCTCTTAGGGTTAGGGTTCGATTCAGGCTCTTAGGGTGAGGGTTAGACTCAGGCTCTTAGGGTGAGGGTTAGACTCAGGCTCTTAGGGTGAGGGTTAGACTCAGGCTCTTAGGGTTAGGCTTAGACTCAGGCTCTTAGGGTTAGGCTTAGACTCAGGCTCTTAGGGTTAGGGTTAGGGTCAGGCTCTTAGGGTTAGGGTTAGGGTCAGGCTCTTAGGGTGAGGGTTAGACTCAGGCTCTTAGGGTTAGGGTTAGACTCAGGCTCTTAGGGTGAGGGTTAGACTCAGGCTCTTAGGGTTAGGGTTAGACTCAGGCTCTTAGGGTTAGGGTTAGACTCAGGCTCTTAGGGTTAGGGTTAGACTCAGGCTCTTAGGGTTAGGGTTAGGGTCAGGCTCTTAGGGTTAGGGTTAGACTCAGGCTCTTAGGGTGAGGGTTAGACTCAGGCTCTTAGGGTTAGGGTTAGACTCAGGCTCTTCGGGTTAGGGTTAGACTCAGGCTCTTAGGGTTAGGGTTAGACTCAGGCTCTTAGGGTGAGGGTTAGACTCAGGCTCTTAGGGTGAGGGATAGACTCAGGCTCTTAGGGTTAGGGTTAGACTCAGGCTCTTAGGGTTAGGGTTAGACTCAGGCTCTTAGGGTTAGGGTTAGAGTCAGGCTCTTAGGGTTAGGGTTAGGGTCAGGCACTTAGGGTTAGGGTTAGACTCAGGCTCTTAGGGTGAGGGTTAGACTCAGGCTCTTAGGGTGAGGGTTAGACTCAGGCTCTTAGGGTTAGGGTTAGACTCAGGCTCTTAGGGTTAGGGTTAGACTCAGGCTCTTAGGGTTAGGCTTAGACTCAGGCTCTTAGGGTTAGGGTTAGACTCAGGCTCTTAGGGTTAGGGTTAGGGTCAGGCTCTTAGGGTTAGGGTTAGACTCAGGCTCTTAGGGTTAGGGTTAGGGTCAGGCTCTTAGGGTGAGGGTTAGACTCAGGCTCTTAGGGTGAGGGTTAGACTCAGGCTCTTAGGGTGAGGGTTAGACTCAGGCTCTTAGGGTTAGGGTTAGACTTAGGCTCTTAGGGTTAGGGTTAGACTCAGGCTCTTAGGGTGAGGGTTAGACTCAGGCTCTTAGGGTTAGGGTTCGACTCAGGCTCTTAGGGTTAGGGTTAGACTCAGGCTCTTAGGGTGAGGGTTAGACTCAGGCTCTTAGGGTGAGGGTTAGACTCAGGCTCTTAGGGTTAGGGTTCGACTCAGGCTCTTAGGGTTAGGGTTAGACTCAGGCTCTTAGGGTTAGGGTTCGACTCAGGCTCTTAGGGTTAGGGTTCGATTCAGGCTCTTAGGGTGAGGGTTAGACTCAGGCTCTTAGGGTGAGGGTTAGACTCAGGCTCTTAGGGTGAGGGTTAGACTCAGGCTCTTAGGGTTAGGCTTAGACTCAGGCTCTTAGGGTTAGGCTTAGACTCAGGCTCTTAGGGTTAGGGTTAGGGTCAGGCTCTTAGGGTTAGGGTTAGGGTCAGGCTCTTAGGGTGAGGGTTAGACTCAGGCTCTTAGGGTTAGGGTTAGACTCAGGCTCTTAGGGTGAGGGTTAGACTCAGGCTCTTAGGGTTAGGGTTAGACTCAGGCTCTTAGGGTTAGGGTTAGACTCAGGCTCTTAGGGTTAGGGTTAGACTCAGGCTCTTAGGGTTAGGGTTAGGGTCAGGCTCTTAGGGTTAGGGTTAGACTCAGGCTCTTAGGGTGAGGGTTAGACTCAGGCTCTTAGGGTTAGGGTTAGACTCAGGCTCTTAGGGTTAGGGTTAGACTCAGGCTCTTAGGGTTAGGGTTAGACTCAGGCTCTTAGGGTTAGGGTTAGGGTCAGGCACTTAGGGTTAGGGTTAGACTCAGGCTCTTAGGGTGAGGGTTAGACTCAGGCTCTTAGGGTGAGGGTTAGACTCAGGCTCTTAGGGTTAGGGTTAGACTCAGGCTCTTAGGGTGAGGGTTAGACTCAGGCTCTTAGGGTGAGGGTTAGACTCAGGCTCTTAGGGTGAGGGTTAGACTCAGGCTCTTAGGGTGAGGGTTAGACTCAGGCTCTTAGGGTGAGGGTTAGACTCAGGCTCTTAGGGTTAGGGTTAGACTCAGGCTCTTAGGGTTACGGTTAGACTCAGGCTCTTAGGGTTAGGGTTAGACTCAGGCTCTTAGGGTTAGGGTTAGACTCAGGCTCTTAGGGTGAGGGTTAGACTCAGGCTCTTAGGGTTAGACTCAGGCTCTTAGGGTTAGGGTTAGACTCAGGCTCTTAGGGTTAGGGTTAGACTCAGGCTCTTAGGGTGAGGGTTAGACTCAGGCTCTTAGGGTGAGGGTTAGACTCAGGCTCTTAGGGTTACGGTTAGACTCAGGCTCTTAGGGTTAGGGTTAGACTCAGGCTCTTAGGGTTAGGGTTAGACTCAGGCTCTTAGGGTTAGGCTTAGACTCAGGCTCTTAGGGTTAGGGTTAGGGTCAGGCTCTTAGGGTTAGGGTTAGACTCAGGCTCTTAGGGTTAGGGTTAGACTCAGGCTCTTAGGGTTAGGGTTAGGGTCAGGCTCTTAGGGTGAGGGTTAGACTCAGGCTCTTAGGGTGAGGGTTAGACTCAGGCTCTTAGGGTTAGGGTTAGACTCAGGCTCTTAGGGTTAGGGTTAGACTTAGGCTCTTAGGGTTAGGGTTAGACTCAGGCTCTTATGGTGAGGGTTAGACTCAGGCTCTTAGGGTTAGGGTTAGACTCAGGCTCTTAGGGTTAGGGTTAGACTCAGGCTCTTAGGGTTAGGGTTAGACTCAGGCTCTTAGGGTTAGGGTTAGGGTCAGGCACTTAGGGTTAGGGTTAGACTCAGGCTCTTAGGGTGAGGGTTAGACTCAGGCTCTTAGGGTGAGGGTTAGACTCAGGCTCTTAGGGTTAGGGTTAGACTCAGGCTCTTAGGGTGAGGGTTAGACTCAGGCTCTTAGGGTGAGGGTTAGACTCAGGCTCTTAGGGTGAGGGTTAGACTCAGGCTCTTAGGGTGAGGGTTAGACTCAGGCTCTTAGGGTTAGGGTTAGACTCAGGCTCTTAGGGTTACGGTTAGACTCAGGCTCTTAGGGTTAGGGTTAGACTCAGGCTCTTAGGGTTAGGGTTAGACTCAGGCTCTTAGGGTGAGGGTTAGACTCAGGCTCTTAGGGTTAGACTCAGGCTCTTAGGGTTAGGGTTAGACTCAGGCTCTTAGGGTTAGGGTTAGACTCAGGCTCTTAGGGTGAGGGTTAGACTCAGGCTCTTAGGGTGAGGGTTAGACTCAGGCTCTTAGGGTTACGGTTAGACTCAGGCTCTTAGGGTTAGGGTTAGACTCAGGCTCTTAGGGTTAGGGTTAGACTCAGGCTCTTAGGGTTAGGCTTAGACTCAGGCTCTTAGGGTTAGGGTTAGGGTCAGGCTCTTAGGGTTAGGGTTAGACTCAGGCTCTTAGGGTTAGGGTTAGACTCAGGCTCTTAGGGTTAGGGTTAGGGTCAGGCTCTTAGGGTGAGGGTTAGACTCAGGCTCTTAGGGTGAGGGTTAGACTCAGGCTCTTAGGGTTAGGGTTAGACTCAGGCTCTTAGGGTTAGGGTTAGACTTAGGCTCTTAGGGTTAGGGTTAGACTCAGGCTCTTAGGGTGAGGGTTAGACTCAGGCTCTTAGGGTTAGGGTTCGACTCAGGCTCTTAGGGTTAGGGTTAGACTCAGGCTCTTAGGGTTAGGGTTAGACTCAGGCTCTTAGGGTGAGGGTTAGACTCAGGCTCTTAGGGTTAGGGTTCGACTCAGGCTCTTAGGGTGAGGGTTAGACTCAGGCTCTTAGGGTGAGGGTTAGACTCAGGCTCTTAGGGTTAGGGTTAGACTCAGGCTCTTAGGGTTAGGGTTAGACTCAGGCTTATAGGGTTAGGGTTAGACTCAGGCTCTTAGGGTGAGGGTTAGACTCAGGCTCTTAGGGTTAGGGTTAGACTCAGGCTCTTAGGGTTAGGGTTAGACTCAGGCTCTTAGGGTGAGGGTTAGACTCAGGCTCTTAGGGTTAGGGTTAGACTCAGGCTCTTTAGGGTTAGGGTTAGACTCAGGCTCTTAGGGTTAGGGTTAGACTCAGGCTCTTAGGGTGAGGGTTAGACTCAGGCTCTTAGGGTTAGACTCAGGCTCTTAGGGTTAGGGTTAGACTCAGGCTCTTAGGGTTAGGGTTAGACTCAGGCTCTTAGGGTGAGGGTTAGACTCAGGCTCTTAGGGTGAGGGTTAGACTCAGGCTCTTAGGGTTACGGTTAGACTCAGGCTCTTAGGGTTAGGGTTAGACTCAGGCTCTTAGGGTTAGGGTTAGACTCAGGCTCTTAGGGTTAGGCTTAGACTCAGGCTCTTAGGGTTAGGGTTAGGGTCAGGCTCTTAGGGTTAGGGTTAGACTCAGGCTCTTAGGGTTAGGGTTAGACTCAGGCTCTTAGGGTTAGGCTTAGACTCAGGCTCTTAGGGTTAGGGTTAGGGTCAGGCTCTTAGGGTGAGGGTTAGACTCAGGCTCTTAGGGTTAGGGTTAGACTCAGGCTCTTAGGGTTAGGGTTAGACTTAGGCTCTTAGGGTTAGGGTTAGACTCAGGCTCTTAGGGTGAGGGTTAGACTCAGGCTCTTAGGGTTAGGGTTCGACTCAGGCTCTTAGGGTTAGGGTTAGACTCAGGCTCTTAGGGTTAGGGTTAGACTCAGGCTCTTAGGGTGAGGGTTAGACTCAGGCTCTTAGGGTTAGGGTTCGACTCAGGCTCTTAGGGTTAGGGTTAGACTCAGGCTCTTAGGGTGAGGGTTAGACTCAGGCTCTTAGGGTTAGGGTTAGACTCAGGCTCTTAGGGTTAGGGTTAGACTCAGGCTCTTAGGGTTAGGGTTAGACTCAGGCTCTTAGGGTGAGGGTTAGACTCAGGCTCTTAGGGTTAGGGTTAGACTCAGGCTCTTAGGGTTAGGGTTAGACTCAGGCTCTTAGGGTGAGGGTTAGACTCAGGCTCTTAGGGTTAGGGTTAGACTCAGGCTCTTTAGGGTTAGGGTTAGACTCAGGCTCTTAGGGTTAGGGTTAGACTCAGGCTCTTAGGGTTAGGGTTAGACTCAGGCTCTTAGGGTGAGGGTTAGACTCAAGCTCTTAGGGTTAGGGTTAGACTCAGGCTCTTAGGGTTAGGGTTAGACTCAGGCTCTTAGGGTTAGGGTTAGACTCAGGCTCTTAGGGTTAGGGTTCGACTCAGGCTCTTAGGGTTGGGGTTCGATTCAGGCTCTTAGGGTGAGGGTTAGACTCAGGCTCTTAGGGTTAGGGTTAGACTCAGGCTCTTAGGGTTAGGGTTAGACTCAGGCTCTTAGGGTGAGGGTTAGACTCAGGCTCTTAGGGTTAGGGTTAGACTCAGGCTCTTAGGGTGAGGGTTAGACTCAGGCTCTTAGGGTTAGGGTTAGACTCAGGCTCTTAGGGTTAGGGTTAGACTCAGGCTCTTAGGGTTAGGGTTAGACTAAGGCTCTTAGGGTTAGGGTTAGACTCAGGCTCTTAGGGTTAGGGTTAGACTCAGGCTCTTAGGGTTAGGGTTAGACTCAGGCTCTTAGGGTTAGGGTTAAGACTCAGGCTCTTAGGGTTAGGGTTAGACTCAGGCTCTTAGGGTTAGGGTTAGACTCAGGCTCTTAGGCTTAAAGTTAGACTCAGGCTCTTAGTCTTAAAGTTAGACTCAGGCTCTTAGGCTTAGAGTTAGACTCAGGCTCTTAGGGTGAGGGTTAGACTCAGGCTCTTAGGGTGAGGGTTAGACTCAGGCTCTTAGGGTGAGGGTTAGACTCAGGCTCTTAGGGTGAGGGTTAGACTCAGGCTCTTAGGGTTAGGGTTAGACTCAGGCTCTTAGGGTTACGGTTAGACTCAGGCTCTTAGGGTTAGGGTTAGACTCAGGCTCTTAGGGTTACGGTTAGACTCAGGCTCTTAGGGTTAGGGTTAGACTCAGGCTCTTAGGGTTAGGGTTAGACTCAGGCTCTTAGGGTGAGGGTTAGACTCAGGCTCTTAGGGTTAGACTCAGGCTCTTAGGGTTAGGGTTAGACTCAGGCTCTTAGGGTTAGGGTTAGACTCAGGCTCTTAGGGTGAGGGTTAGACTCAGGCTCTTAGGGTGAGGGTTAGACTCAGGCTCTTAGGGTTACGGTTAGACTCAGGCTCTTAGGGTTAGGGTTAGACTCAGGCTCTTAGGGTTAGGGTTAGACTCAGGCTCTTAGGGTTAGGCTTAGACTCAGGCTCTTAGGGTTAGGGTTAGGGTCAGGCTCTTAGGGTTAGGGTTAGACTCAGGCTCTTAGGGTTAGGGTTAGACTCAGGCTCTTAGGGTTAGGGTTAGGGTCAGGCTCTTAGGGTGAGGGTTAGACTCAGGCTCTTAGGGTGAGGGTTAGACTCAGGCTCTTAGGGTTAGGGTTAGACTCAGGCTCTTAGGGTTAGGGTTAGACTTAGGCTCTTAGGGTTAGGGTTAGACTCAGGCTCTTAGGGTGAGGGTTAGACTCAGGCTCTTAGGGTTAGGGTTCGACTCAGGCTCTTAGGGTTAGGGTTAGACTCAGGCTCTTAGGGTTAGGGTTAGACTCAGGCTCTTAGGGTGAGGGTTAGACTCAGGCTCTTAGGGTTAGGGTTCGACTCAGGCTCTTAGGGTTAGGGTTAGACTCAGGCTCTTAGGGTGAGGGTTAGACTCAGGCTCTTAGGGTTAGGGTTAGACTCAGGCTCTTAGGGTTAGGGTTAGACTCAGGCTTATAGGGTTAGGGTTAGACTCAGGCTCTTAGGGTGAGGGTTAGACTCAGGCTCTTAGGGTTAGGGTTAGACTCAGGCTCTTAGGGTTAGGGTTAGACTCAGGCTCTTAGGGTGAGGGTTAGACTCAGGCTCTTAGGGTTAGGGTTAGACTCAGGCTCTTTAGGGTTAGGGTTAGACTCAGGCTCTTAGGGTTAGGGTTAGACTCAGGCTCTTAGGGTGAGGGTTAGACTCAGGCTCTTAGGGTTAGACTCAGGCTCTTAGGGTTAGGGTTAGACTCAGGCTCTTAGGGTTAGGGTTAGACTCAGGCTCTTAGGGTGAGGGTTAGACTCAGGCTCTTAGGGTTACGGTTAGACTCAGGCTCTTAGGGTTAGGGTTAGACTCAGGCTCTTAGGGTTAGGGTTAGACTCAGGCTCTTAGGGTTAGGCTTAGACTCAGGCTCTTAGGGTTAGGGTTAGACTCAGGCTCTTAGGGTTAGGGTTAGGGTCAGGCTCTTAGGGTTAGGGTTAGACTCAGGCTCTTAGGGTTAGGGTTAGGGTCAGGCTCTTAGGGTGAGGGTTAGACTCAGGCTCTTAGGGTGAGGGTTAGACTCAGGCTCTTAGGGTGAGGGTTAGACTCAGGCTCTTAGGGTTAGGGTTAGACTTAGGCTCTTAGGGTTAGGGTTAGACTCAGGCTCTTAGGGTGAGGGTTAGACTCAGGCTCTTAGGGTTAGGGTTCGACTCAGGCTCTTAGGGTGAGGGTTAGACTCAGGCTCTTAGGGTGAGGGTTAGACTCAGGCTCTTAGGGTGAGGGTTAGACTCAGGCTCTTAGGGTTAGGGTTCGACTCAGGCTCTTAGGGTTAGGGTTAGACTCAGGCTCTTAGGGTTAGGGTTCGACTCAGGCTCTTAGGGTTAGGGTTCGATTCAGGCTCTTAGGGTGAGGGTTAGACTCAGGCTCTTAGGGTGAGGGTTAGACTCAGGCTCTTAGGGTGAGGGTTAGACTCAGGCTCTTAGGGTTAGGCTTAGACTCAGGCTCTTAGGGTTAGGCTTAGACTCAGGCTCTTAGGGTTAGGGTTAGGGTCAGGCTCTTAGGGTTAGGGTTAGGGTCAGGCTCTTAGGGTTAGGGTTAGACTCAGGCTCTTAGGGTTAGGGTTAGACTCAGGCTCTTAGGGTTAGGGTTAGACTCAGGCTCTTAGGGTTAGGGTTAGGGTCAGGCTCTTAGGGTTAGGGTTAGGGTCAGGCTCTTAGGGTTAGGGTTAGACTCAGGCTCTTAGGGTTAGGGTTAGACTCAGGCTCTTAGGGTGAGGGTTAGACTCAGGCTCTTAGGGTGAGGGTTAGACTCAGGCTCTTAGGGTTAGGGTTAGACTCAGGCTCTTAGGGTTAGGGTTAGACTCAGGCTCTTAGGGTTAGGGTTAGGGTCAGGCTCTTAGGGTTAGGGTTAGACTCAGGCTCTTAGGGTGAGGGTTAGACTCAGGCTCTTAGGGTTAGGGTTAGACTCAGGCTCTTAGGGTTAGGGTTAGACTCAGGCTCTTAGGGTTAGGGTTAGACTCACGCTCTTAGGGTGAGGGTTAGACTCAGGCTCTTAGGGTGAGGGATAGACTCAGGCTCTTAGGGTTAGGGTTAGACTCAGGCTCTTAGGGTTAGGGTTAGACTCAGGCTCTTAGGGTTAGGGTTAGAGTCAGGCTCTTAGGGTTAGGGTTAGGGTCAGGCACTTAGGGTTAGGGTTAGACTCAGGCTCTTAGGGTGAGGGTTAGACTCAGGCTCTTAGGGTGAGGGTTAGACTCAGGCTCTTAGGGTTAGGGTTAGACTCAGGCTCTTAGGGTGAGGGTTAGACTCAGGCTCTTAGGGTGAGGGTTAGACTCAGGCTCTTAGGGTGAGGGTTAGACTCAGGCTCTTAGGGTGAGGGTTAGACTCAGGCTCTTAGGGTGAGGGTTAGACTCAGGCTCTTAGGGTTACGGTTAGACTCAGGCTCTTAGGGTTACGGTTAGACTCAGGCTCTTAGGGTTAGGGTTAGACTCAGGCTCTTAGGGTTAGGGTTAGACTCAGGCTCTTAGGGTGAGGGTTAGACTCAGGCTCTTAGGGTTAGGGTTAGACTCAGGCTCTTAGGGTGAGGGTTAGACTCAGGCTCTTAGGGTTAGGGTTAGACTCAGGCTCTTAGGGTTAGGGTTAGACTCAGGCTCTTAGGGTTAGGGTTAGACTAAGGCTCTTAGGGTTAGGGTTAGACTCAGGCTCTTAGGGTTAGGGTTAGACTCAGGCTCTTAGGGTTAGGGTTAGACTCAGGCTCTTAGGGTTAGGGTTAAGACTCAGGCTCTTAGGGTTAGGGTTAGACTCAGGCTCTTAGGGTTAGGGTTAGACTCAGGCTCTTAGGCTTAAAGTTAGACTCAGGCTCTTAGTCTTAAAGTTAGACTCAGGCTCTTAGGCTTAGAGTTAGACTCAGGCTCTTAGGGTGAGGGTTAGACTCAGGCTCTTAGGGTGAGGGTTAGACTCAGGCTCTTAGGGTGAGGGTTAGACTCAGGCTCTTAGGGTGAGGGTTAGACTCAGGCTCTTAGGGTTAGGGTTAGACTCAGGCTCTTAGGGTTACGGTTAGACTCAGGCTCTTAGGGTTAGGGTTAGACTCAGGCTCTTAGGGTTAGGGTTAGACTCAGGCTCTTAGGGTGAGGGTTAGACTCAGGCTCTTAGGGTTAGACTCAGGCTCTTAGGGTTAGGGTTAGACTCAGGCTCTTAGGGTTAGGGTTAGGGTCAGGCTCTTAGGGTGAGGGTTAGACTCAGGCTCTTAGGGTGAGGGTTAGACTCAGGCTCTTAGGGTTAGGGTTCGATTCAGGCTCTTAGGGTGAGGGTTAGACTCAGGCTCTTAGGGTGAGGGTTAGACTCAGGCTCTTAGGGTGAGGGTTAGACTCAGGCTCTTAGGGTTAGGCTTAGACTCAGGCTCTTAGGGTTAGGCTTAGACTCAGGCTCTTAGGGTTAGGGTTAGGGTCAGGCTCTTAGGGTTAGGGTTAGGGTCAGGCTCTTAGGGTTAGGGTTAGACTCAGGCTCTTAGGGTTAGGGTTAGACTCAGGCTCTTAGGGTTAGGGTTAGACTCAGGCTCTTAGGGTTAGGGTTAGGGTCAGGCTCTTAGGGTTAGGGTTAGGGTCAGGCTCTTAGGGTGAGGGTTAGACTCAGGCTCTTAGGGTTAGGGTTAGACTCAGGCTCTTAGGGTGAGGGTTAGACTCAGGCTCTTAGGGTTAGGGTTAGACTCAGGCTCTTAGGGTTAGGGTTAGACTCAGGCTCTTAGGGTTAGGGTTAGACTCAGGCTCTTAGGGTTAGGGTTAGGGTCAGGCTCTTAGGGTTAGGGTTAGACTCAGGCTCTTAGGGTGAGGGTTAGACTCAGGCTCTTAGGGTTAGGGTTAGACTCAGGCTCTTAGGGTTAGGGTTAGACTCAGGCTCTTAGGGTTAGGGTTAGACTCACGCTCTTAGGGTGAGGGTTAGACTCAGGCTCTTAGGGTGAGGGATAGACTCAGGCTCTTAGGGTTAGGGTTAGACTCAGGCTCTTAGGGTTAGGGTTAGACTCAGGCTCTTAGGGTTAGGGTTAGAGTCAGGCTCTTAGGGTTAGGGTTAGGGTCAGGCACTTAGGGTTAGGGTTAGACTCAGGCTCTTAGGGTGAGGGTTAGACTCAGGCTCTTAGGGTGAGGGTTAGACTCAGGCTCTTAGGGTTAGGGTTAGACTCAGGCTCTTAGGGTGAGGGTTAGACTCAGGCTCTTAGGGTGAGGGTTAGACTCAGGCTCTTAGGGTGAGGGTTAGACTCAGGCTCTTAGGGTGAGGGTTAGACTCAGGCTCTTAGGGTGAGGGTTAGACTCAGGCTCTTAGGGTTAGGGTTAGACTCAGGCTCTTAGGGTTACGGTTAGACTCAGGCTCTTAGGGTTAGGGTTAGACTCAGGCTCTTAGGGTTAGGGTTAGACTCAGGCTCTTAGGGTGAGGGTTAGACTCAGGCTCTTAGGGTTAGACTCAGGCTCTTAGGGTTAGGGTTAGACTCAGGCTCTTAGGGTGAGGGTTAGACTCAGGCTCTTAGGGTGAGGGTTAGACTCAGGCTCTTAGGGTTACGGTTAGACTCAGGCTCTTAGGGTTAGGGTTAGACTCAGGCTCTTAGGGTTAGGGTTAGACTCAGGCTCTTAGGGTTAGGCTTAGACTCAGGCTCTTAGGGTTAGGGTTAGGGTCAGGCTCTTAGGGTTAGGGTTAGACTCAGGCTCTTAGGGTTAGGGTTAGACTCAGGCTCTTAGGGTTAGGGTTAGGGTCAGGCTCTTAGGGTGAGGGTTAGACTCAGGCTCTTAGGGTGAGGGTTAGACTCAGGCTCTTAGGGTTAGGGTTAGACTCAGGCTCTTAGGGTTAGGGTTAGACTTAGGCTCTTAGGGTTAGGGTTAGACTCAGGCTCTTATGGTGAGGGTTAGACTCAGGCTCTTCGGGTTAGGGTTCGACTCAGGCTCTTAGGGTTAGGGTTAGACTCAGGCTCTTAGGGTTAGGGTTAGAGTCAGGCTCTTAGGGTTAGGGTTAGGGTCAGGCACTTAGGGTTAGGGTTAGGGTCAGGCACTTAGGGTGAGGGTTAGACTCAGGCTCTTAGGGTGAGGGTTAGACTCAGGCTCTTAGGGTTAGGGTTAGACTCAGGCTCTTAGGGTGAGGGTTAGACTCAGGCTCTTAGGGTGAGGGTTAGACTCAGGCTCTTAGGGTGAGGGTTAGACTCAGGCTCTTAGGGTGAGGGTTAGACTCAGGCTCTTAGGGTGAGGGTTAGACTCAGGCTCTTAGGGTTAGGGTTAGACTCAGGCTCTTAGGGTTACGGTTAGACTCAGGCTCTTAGGGTTAGGGTTAGACTCAGGCTCTTAGGGTTAGGGTTAGACTCAGGCTCTTAGGGTGAGGGTTAGACTCAGGCTCTTAGGGTTAGACTCAGGCTCTTAGGGTTAGGGTTAGACTCAGGCTCTTAGGGTTAGGGTTAGACTCAGGCTCTTAGGGTGAGGGTTAGACTCAGGCTCTTAGGGTGAGGGTTAGACTCAGGCTCTTAGGGTTACGGTTAGACTCAGGCTCTTAGGGTTAGGGTTAGACTCAGGCTCTTAGGGTTAGGGTTAGACTCAGGCTCTTAGGGTTAGGGTTAGACTCAGGCTCTTAGGGTTAGGGTTAGGGTCAGGCTCTTAGGGTTAGGGTTAGACTCAGGCTCTTAGGGTTAGGGTTAGGGTCAGGCTCTTAGGGTGAGGGTTAGGGTCAGGCTCTTAGGGTGAGGGTTAGACTCAGGCTCTTAGGGTGAGGGTTAGACTCAGGCTCTTAGGGTTAGGGTTAGACTCAGGCTCTTAGGGTTAGGGTTAGACTTAGGCTCTTAGGGTTAGGGTTAGACTCAGGCTCTTAGGGTGAGGGTTAGACTCAGGCTCTTAGGGTTAGGGTTCGACTCAGGCTCTTAGGGTTAGGGTTAGACTCAGGCTCTTAGGGTTAGGGTTAGACTCAGGCTCTTAGGGTGAGGGTTAGACTCAGGCTCTTAGGGTTAGGGTTCGACTCAGGCTCTTAGGGTTAGGGTTAGACTCAGGCTCTTAGGGTGAGGGTTAGACTCAGGCTCTTAGGGTTAGGGTTAGACTCAGGCTCTTAGGGTTAGGGTTAGACTCAGGCTTATAGGGTTAGGGTTAGACTCAGGCTCTTAGGGTGAGGGTTAGACTCAGGCTCTTAGGGTTAGGGATAGACTCAGGCTCTTAGGGTTAGGGTTAGACTCAGGCTCTTAGGGTGAGGGTTAGACTCAGGCTCTTAGGGTTAGGGTTAGACTCAGGCTCTTTAGGGTTAGGGTTAGACTCAGGCTCTTAGGGTTAGGGTTAGACTCAGGCTCTTAGGGTGAGGGTTAGACTCAGGCTCTTAGGGTTAGACTCAGGCTCTTAGGGTTAGGGTTAGACTCAGGCTCTTAGGGTTAGGGTTAGACTCAGGCTCTTAGGGTGAGGGTTAGACTCAGGCTCTTAGGGTGAGGGTTAGACTCAGGCTCTTAGGGTTACGGTTAGACTCAGGCTCTTAGGGTTAGGGTTAGACTCAGGCTCTTAGGGTTAGGGTTAGACTCAGGCTCTTAGGGTTAGGCTTAGACTCAGGCTCTTAGGGTTAGGGTTAGGGTCAGGCTCTTAGGGTTAGGGTTAGACTCAGGCTCTTAGGGTTAGGGTTAGACTCAGGCTCTTAGGGTTAGGGTTAGGGTCAGGCTCTTAGGGTGAGGGTTAGACTCAAGCTCTTAGGGTTAGGGTTAGACTCAAGCTCTTAGGGTTAGGGTTAGACTCAGGCTCTTAGGGTTAGGGTTAGACTTCAGGCTCTTAGGGTGAGGGTTAGACTCAGACTCTTAGGGTTAGGGTTAGACTCAGGCTCTTAGGGTTAGGGTTAGACTCAGGCTCTTAGGGTTAGGGTTAGACTCAGGCTCTTAGGGTGAGGGTTAGACTCAGGCTCTTAGGGTTAGGGTTAGACTCAGGCTCTTAGGGTTAGGGTTAGACTCAGGCTCTTAGGGTGAGGGTTAGACTCAGGCTCTTAGGGTTAGGGTTAGACTCAGGCTCTTTAGGGTTAGGGTTAGACTCAGGCTCTTAGGGTTAGGGTTAGACTCAGGCTCTTAGGGTTAGGGTTAGACTCAGGCTCTTAGGGTGAGGGTTAGACTCAAGCTCTTAGGGTTAGGGTTAGACTCAAGCTCTTAGGGTTAGGGTTAGACTCAGGCTCTTAGGGTTAGGGTTAGACTCAGGCTCTTAGGGTTAGGGTTAGACTCAGGCTCTTAGGGTTAGGGTTAGACTCAGGCTCTTAGGGTTAGGGTTCGACTCAGGCTCTTAGGGTTAGGGTTAGACTCAGGCTCTTAGGGTTAGGGTTAGACTCAGGCTCTTAGGCTTAGGGTTAGACTCAGGCTCTTAGGGTGAGGGTTAGACTCAGGCTCTTAGGGTTAGGGTTAGACTCAGGCTCTTAGGGTTAGGGTTAGACTCAGGCTCTTAGGCTTAGGGTTAGACTCAGGCTCTTAGAGTAAGGGTTAGACTCAGGCTCTTAGGGTTAGGGTTAGACTCAGGCTCTTAGGGTTAGGGTTAGACTCAGGCTCTTAGGGTTAGGGTTAGACTTCAGGCTCTTAGGGTGAGGGTTAGACTCAGACTCTTAGGGTTAGGGTTAGACTCAGGCTCTTAGGGTTAGGGTTAGACTCAGGCTCTTAGGGTGAGGGTTAGACTCAGGCTCTTAGGGTTAGGGTTAGACTCAGGCTCTTAGGGTGAGGGTTAGACTCAGGCTCTTAGGGTTACGGTTAGACTCAGGCTCTTAGGGTGAGGGTTAGACTCAGGCTCTTAGGGTTAGGGTTAGACTCAGGCTCTTAGGGTGAGGGTTAGACTCAGGCTCTTAGGGTTAGGGTTAGACTCAGGCTCTTAGGGTTAGGGTTAGACTCAGGCTCTTAGGGTGAGGGTTAGACTCAGGCTCTTAAGGTTAGGGTTAGACTCAGGCTCTTAGGGTTAGGGTTAGACTCAGGCTCTTAGGGTTAGGGTTAGACTCAGGCTCTTAGGCTTAGGGTTAGACTCAGGCACTTAGGGTTAGGGTTAGACTCAGGCTCTTAGGGTGAGGGTTAGACTCAGGCTCTTAGGGTTAGGGTTAGACTCAGGCTCTTAGGGTGAGGGTTAGACTCATGCTCTTAGGGTGAGGGTTAGACTCAGGCTCTTAGGGTGAGGGTTAGACTCAGGCTCTTAGGGTTAGGGTTAGACTCAGGCTCTTAGGCTTAGGGTTAGACTCAGGCTCTTAGGCTTAGGGTTAGACTCAGGCTCTTAGGGTGAGGGTTATACTCAGGCTCTTCGGGTTAGGGTTAGACTCAGGCTCTTAGGCTTAGGGTTAGACTCAGGCTCTTAGGCTTAGGGTTAGACTCAGGCTCTTAGGGTTAGGGTTAGACTCAGGCTCTTAGGGTTAGGGTTAGACTCAGGCTCTTAGGGTGAGGGTTAGACTCAGGCTTATAGGGTTAGGGTTAGACTCAGGCTCTTAGGGTTAGGGTTAGACTCAGGCTCTTAGGGTTAGGGTTAGACTCAGGCTCTTAGGGTTAGGGTTCGACTCAGGCTCTTAGGGTTAGGGTTCGATTCAGGCTCTTAGGGTGAGGGTTAGACTCAGGCTCTTAGGGTGAGGGTTAGACTCAGGCTCTTAGGGTTAGGGTTAGACTCAGGCTCTTAGGGTGAGGGTTAGACTCAGGCTCTTAGGGTTAGGGTTAGACTCAGGCTCTTAGGGTTAGGGTTAGACTCAGGCTCTTAGGGTTAGGGTTAGACTCAGGCTCTTAGGGTGAGGGTTATACTCAGGCTCTTAGGGTTAGGGTTAGACTCAGGCTCTTAGGGTGAGGGTTAGACTCAGGCTCTTAGGGTTAGGGTTAGACTCAGGCTCTTAGGGTGAGGGTTAGACTCAGGCTCTTAGGGTTAGGGTTAAGACTCAGGCTCTTAGGGTTAGGGTTAGACTCAGGCTCTTAGGGTTAGGGTTAGACTCAGGCTCTTAGGCTTAAAGTTAGACTCAGGCTCTTAGTCTTAAAGTTAGACTCAGGCTCTTAGGCTTAGAGTTAGACTCAGGCTCTTAGGGTGAGGGTTAGACTCAGGCTCTTAGGGTTAGGGTTAGACTCAGGCTCTTAGGGTTAGGGTTAGACTCAGGCTCTTAGGGTGAGGGTTAGACTCAGGCTCTTAGGGTTAGGGTTAGACTCAGGCTCTTAGGGTTAGGGTTAGACTCAGGCTCTTAGGGTTAGGGTTAGACTCAGGCTCTTAGGGTTAGGGTTAGACTCAGGCTCTTAGGCTTAGGGTTAGACTCAGGCTCTTAGGGTGAGGGTTATACTGAGGCTCTTAGGGTTAGGGTTAGACTCAGGCTCTTAGGGTTAGGGTTAGACTCAGGCTCTTAGGCTTAGGGTTAGACTCAGGCTCTTAGAGTAAGGGTTAGACTCAGGCTCTTAGGGTTAGGGTTAGACTCAGGCTCTTAGGGTTAGGGTTAGACTCAGGCTCTTAGGGTTAGGGTTAGACTTCAGGCTCTTAGGGTGAGGGTTAGACTCAGACTCTTAGGGTTAGGGTTAGACTCAGGCTCTTAGGGTTAGGGTTAGACTCAGGCTCTTAGGGTTAGGGTTAGACTCAGGCTCTTAGGGTTAGGGTTAGACTCAGGCTCTTCGGGTGAGGGTTAGACTCAGGCTCTTAGGGTTACGGTTAGACTCAGGCTCTTAGGGTGAGGGTTAGACTCAGGCTCTTAGGGTTAGGGTTAGACTCAGGCTCTTAGGGTGAGGGTTAGACTCAGGCTCTTAGGGTTAGGGTTAGACTCAGGCTCTTAGGGTGAGGGTTAGACTCAGGCTCTTAGGGTGAGGGTTAGACTCAGGCTCTTAGGGTTAGGGTTAGACTCAGGCTCTTAGGGTTAGGGTTAGACTCAGGCTCTTAGGGTGAGGGTTAGACTCAGGCTCTTAAGGTTAGGGTTAGACTCAGGCTCTTAGGGTTAGGGTTAGACTCAGGCTCTTAGGGTTAGGGTTAGACTCAGGCTCTTAGGCTTAGGGTTAGACTCAGGCACTTAGGGTTAGGGTTAGACTCAGGCTCTTAGGGTGAGGGTTAGACTCAGGCTCTTAGGGTTAGGGTTAGACTCAGGCTCTTAGGGTGAGGGTTAGACTCAGGCTCTTAGGGTTAGGGTTAGACTCAGGCTCTTAGGGTGAGGGTTAGACTCAGGCTCTTAGGGTTAGGGTTAGACTCAGGCTCTTAGGGTTAGGGTTAACTCAGGCTCTTTAGGGTTAGGGTTAGACTCAGGCTCTTAGGGTTAGGGTTAGACTCAGGCTCTTAGGGTTAGGGTTAGACTCAGGCTCTTAGGCTTAGGGTTAGACTCAGGCTCTTAGGGTGAGGGTTATACTCAGGCTCTTAGGGTTAGGGTTAGACTCAGGCTCTTAGGGTTAGGGTTAGACTCAGGCTCTTAGGGTGAGGGTTAGACTCAGGCTTATAGGGTTAGGGTTAGACTCAGGCTCTTAGGGTTAGGGTTAGACTCAGGCTCTTAGGGTTAGGGTTAGACTCAGGCTCTTAGGGTTAGGGTTCGACTCAGGCTCTTAGGGTTAGGGTTCGATTCAGGCTCTTAGGGTGAGGGTTAGACTCAGGCTCTTAGGGTGAGGGTTAGACTCAGGCTCTTAGGGTTAGGGTTAGACTCAGGCTCTTAGGGTGAGGGTTAGACTCAGGCTCTTAGGGTTAGGGTTAGACTCAGGCTCTTAGGGTTAGGGTTAGACTCAGGCTCTTAGGGTTAGGGTTAGACTCAGGCTCTTAGGGTTAGGGTTAGACTCAGGCTCTTAGGGTGAGGGTTAGACTCAGGCTCTTAGGGTTAGGGTTAGACTCAGGCTCTTAGGGTTAGGGTTAGACTCAGGCTCTTAGGGTTAGGGTTAGACTCAGGCTCTTAGAGTAAGGGTTAGACTCAGGCTCTTAGGGTGAGGGTTAGACTCAGGCTCTTAGGGTTAGGGTTAGACTCAGGCTCTTAGGGTTAGGATTAGACTTCAGGCTCTTAGGGTGAGGGTTAGACTCAGACTCTTAGGGTTAGGGTTAGACTCAGGCTCTTAGGGTTAGGGTTAGACTCAGGCTCCTAGGCTTAAAGTTAGACTCAGGCTCTTAGGCTTAAAGTTAGACTCAGGCTCTTAGGCTTAGGGTTAGACTCAGGCTCTTAGGGTTAGGGTTAGACTCAGGCTCTTAGGGTTAGGGTTAGACTCAGGCTCTTAGGGTTAGGCTTAGACTCAGGCTCTTAGGGTTAGGGTTAGGGTCAGGCTCTTAGGGTTAGGGTTAGACTCAGGCTCTTAGGGTTAGGGTTAGGGTCAGGCTCTTAGGGTTAGGGTTAGACTCAGGCTCTTAGGGTGAGGGTTAGACTCAGGCTCTTAGGGTTAGGGTTAGACTCAGGCTCTTAGGGTGAGGGTTAGACTCAGGCTCTTAGGGTTAGGGTTAGACTCAGGCTCTTAGGGTGAGGGTTAGACTCAGGCTCTTAGGGTGAGGGTTAGACTCAGGCTCTTAGGGTGAGGGTTAGACTCAGGCTCTTAGGGTTAGGGTTAGACTCAGGCTCTTAGGGTTAGGGTTAGACTCAGGCTCTTAGGGTTAGGGTTAGACTCAGGCTCTTAGGGTTAGGGTTAGACTCAGGCTCTTAGGGTGAGGGTTAGACTCAGGCTCTTAGGGTTAGACTCAGGCTCTTAGGGTGAGGGTTAGACTCAGGCTCTTAGGGTGAGGGTTAGACTCAGGCTCTTAGGGTGAGGGTTAGACTCAGGCTCTTAGGGTGAGGGTTAGACTCAGGCTCTTAGGGTTAGGGTTAGACTCAGGCTCTTAGGGTTAGGGTTAGACTCAGGCTCTTAGGGTTAGGCTTAGACTCAGGCTCTTAGGGTTAGGGTTAGGGTCAGGCTCTTAGGGTTAGGGTTAGACTCAGGCTCTTAGGGTTAGGGTTAGACTCAGGCTCTTAGGCTTAGGGTTACACTCAGGCTCTTAGGGTTAGGGTTAGGGTCAGGCTCTTAGGGTGAGGGTTAGACTCAGGCTCTTAGGGTGAGGGTTAGACTCAGGCTCTTAGGGTGAGGGTTAGACTCAGGCTCTTAGGGTGAGGGTTAGACTCAGGCTCTTAGGGTTAGGGTTCGACTCAGGCTCTTAGGGTTAGGGTTAGACTCAGGCTCTTAGGGTTAGGGTTCGACTCAGGCTCTTAGGGTTAGGGTTCGATTCAGGCTCTTAGGGTGAGGGTTAGACTCAGGCTCTTAGGGTGAGGGTTCGATTCAGGCTCGTAGGGTGAGGGTTCGACTCAGGCTCTTAGGGTTAGGCTTAGACTCAGGCTCTTAGGGTTAGGGTTAGGGTCAGGCTCTTAGGGTTAGGGTTAGACTCAGGCTCTTAGGGTTAGGGTTAGACTCAGGCTCTTAGGGTTAGGGTTAGACTCAGGCTCTTAGGGTTAGGGTTAGACTCAGGCTCTTAGGGTTAGGGTTAGGGTCAGGCTCTAAGGGTTAGGGTTAGGGTCAGGCTCTTAGGGTGAGGGTTAGACTCAGGCTCTTAGGGTTAGGGTTAGACTCAGGCTCTTAGGGTTAGGGTTAGGGTCAGGCTCTTAGGGTGAGGGTTAGACTCAGGCTCTTAGGGTTAGGGTTAGACTCAGGCTCTTAGGGTTAGGGTTAGACTCAGGCTCTTAGGGTGAGGGTTAGACTCAGGCTCTTAGGGTTAGGGTTAGACTCAGGCTCTTAGGGTTAGGGTTAGGGTCAGGCTCTTAGGGTTAGGGTTAGACTCAGGCTCTTAGGGTTAGGGTTAGACTCAGGCTCTTAGGGTTAGGGTTAGACTCAGGCTCTTAGGGTGAGGGTTAGACTCAGGCTCTTAGGGTTAGGGTTAGGGTCAGGCTCTTAGGGTGAGGGTTAGACTCAGGCTCTTAGGGTTAGGGTTAGACTCAGGCTCTTAGGGTTACGGTTAGACTCAGGCTCTTAGGGTTAGTGTTAGACTCAGGCTCTTAGGGTGAGGGTTAGACTCAGGCTCTTAGGGTGAGGGATAGACTCAGGCTCTTAGGGTTAGGGTTAGACTCAGGCTCTTAGGGTTAGGGTTAGACTCAGGCTCTTAGGGTTACGGTTAGACTCAGGCTCTTAGGGTTAGGGTTAGAGTCAGGCTCTTAGGGTTAGGGTTAGGGTCAGGCACTTAGGGTTAGGGTTAGACTCAGGCTCTTAGGGTGAGGGTTAGACTCAGGCTCTTAGGGTGAGGGTTAGACTCAGGCTCTTAGGGTTAGGGTTAGACTCAGGCTCTTAGGGTGAGGGTTAGACTCAGGCTCTTAGGGTGAGGGTTAGACTCAGGCTCTTAGGGTGAGGGTTAGACTCAGGCTCTTAGGGTGAGGGTTAGACTCAGGCTCTTAGGGTGAGGGTTAGACTCAGGCTCTTAGGGTTAGGGTTAGACTCAGGCTCTTAGGGTTAGGGTTAGACTCAGGCTCTTAGGGTTAGGGTTAGACTCAGGCTCTTAGGGTTAGGGTTAGACTCAGGCTCTTAGGGTGAGGGTTAGACTCAGGCTCTTAGGGTTAGACTCAGGCTCTTAGGGTTAGGGTTAGACTCAGGCTCTTAGGGTGAGGGTTAGACTCAGGCTCTTAGGGTGAGGGTTAGACTCAGGCTCTTAGGGTTACGGTTAGACTCAGGCTCTTAGGGTTAGGGTTAGACTCAGGCTCTTAGGGTTAGGGTTAGACTCAGGCTCTTAGGGTTAGGGTTAGACTCAGGCTCTTAGGGTTAGGGTTAGGGTCAGGCTCTTAGGGTTAGGGTTAGACTCAGGCTCTTAGGGTTAGGGTTAGGGTCAGGCTCTTAGGGTGAGGGTTAGACTCAGGCTCTTAGGGTGAGGGTTAGACTCAGGCTCTTAGGGTGAGGGTTAGACTCAGGCTCTTAGGGTTAGGGTTAGACTTAGGCTCTTAGGGTTAGGGTTCGACTCAGGCTCTTAGGGTTAGGGTTAGACTCAGGCTCTATAGGGTTAGGGTTAGACTCAGGCTCTTAGGGTGAGGGTTAGACTCAGGCTCTTAGGGTTAGGGTTCGACTCAGGCTCTTAGGGTTAGGGTTAGACTCAGGCTCTTAGGGTTAGGGTTCGACTCAGGCTCTTAGGGTTAGGGTTCGATTCAGGCTCTTAGGGTGAGGGTTAGACTCAGGCTCTTAGGGTGAGGGTTAGACTCAGGCTCTTAGGGTGAGGGTTAGACTCAGGCTCTTCGGGTTAGGGTTAGACTCAGGCTCTTCGGGTTAGGGTTAGACTCAGGCTCTTAGGGTGAGGGTTAGACTCAGGCTCTTAGGGTTAGGGTTAGACTCAGGCTCTTTAGGGTTACGGTTAGACTCAGGCTCTTAGGGTTAGGGTTAGACTCAGGCTCTTAGGGTTAGGGTTAGACTTCAGGCTCTTAGGGTTAGGGTTAGACTCAGGCTCTTAGGGTTAGGGTTAGACTTCAGGCTCTTAGGGTGAGGGTTAGACTCAGGCTCTTAGGGTGAGGGTTAGACTCAGGCTCTTAGGGTTAGGGTTAGACTCAGGCTCTTAGGGTGAGGGTTAGACTCAGGCTCTTAGGGTTAGGGTTAGACTCAGGCTCTTAGGGTTAGGGTTAGACTCAGGCTCTTAGGGTGAGGGTTAGACTCAGGCTCTTAGGGTTAGACTCAGGCTCTTAGGGTTAGGGTTAGACTCAGGCTCTTAGGGTGAGGGTTAGACTCAGGCTCTTAGGGTGAGGGTTAGACTCAGGCTCTTAGGGTTACGGTTAGACTCAGGCTCTTAGGGTTAGGGTTAGACTCAGGCTCTTAGGGTTAGGGTTAGACTCAGGCTCTTAGGGTTAGGGTTAGACTCAGGCTCTTAGGGTTAGGGTTAGGGTCAGGCTCTTAGGGTTAGGGTTAGACTCAGGCTCTTAGGGTTAGGGTTAGGGTCAGGCTCTTAGGGTGAGGGTTAGACTCAGGCTCTTAGGGTGAGGGTTAGACTCAGGCTCTTAGGGTGAGGGTTAGACTCAGGCTCTTAGGGTTAGGGTTAGACTTAGGCTCTTAGGGTTAGGGTTCGACTCAGGCTCTTAGGGTTAGGGTTAGACTCAGGCTCTATAGGGTTAGGGTTAGACTCAGGCTCTTAGGGTGAGGGTTAGACTCAGGCTCTTAGGGTTAGGGTTCGACTCAGGCTCTTAGGGTTAGGGTTAGACTCAGGCTCTTAGGGTTAGGGTTCGACTCAGGCTCTTAGGGTTAGGGTTCGATTCAGGCTCTTAGGGTGAGGGTTAGACTCAGGCTCTTAGGGTGAGGGTTAGACTCAGGCTCTTAGGGTGAGGGTTAGACTCAGGCTCTTCGGGTTAGGGTTAGACTCAGGCTCTTCGGGTTAGGGTTAGACTCAGGCTCTTAGGGTGAGGGTTAGACTCAGGCTCTTAGGGTTAGGGTTAGACTCAGGCTCTTTAGGGTTACGGTTAGACTCAGGCTCTTAGGGTTAGGGTTAGACTCAGGCTCTTAGGGTTAGGGTTAGACTTCAGGCTCTTAGGGTTAGGGTTAGACTCAGGCTCTTAGGGTTAGGGTTAGACTTCAGGCTCTTAGGGTGAGGGTTAGACTCAGGCTCTTAGGGTGAGGGTTAGACTCAGGCTCTTAGGGTTAGGGTTAGACTCAGGCTCTTAGGGTGAGGGTTAGACTCAGGCTCTTTAGGGTTAGGGTTAGACTCAGGCTCTTAGGGTTAGGGTTAGACTCAGGCTCTTAGGGTTAGGGTTAGACTCAGGCTCTTAGGGTTAGGGTTAGACTCAGGCTCTTAGGGTTAGGGTTAGACTCAGGCTCTTAGGGTTAGGGTTAGACTCAGGCTCTTAGGGTTAGGGTTAGACTCAGGCTCTTAGGGTGAGGGTTAGACTCAGGCTCTTAGGGTTAGGGTTAGACTCAGGCTCTTAGGGTTAGGGTTAACTCAGGCTCTTTAGGGTTAGGGTTAGACTCAGGCTCTTAGGGTTAGGGTTAGACTCAGGCTCTTAGGGTTAGGGTTAGACTCAGGCTCTTAGGGTTAGGGTTAGACTCAGGCTCTTAGGGTTAGGGTTAGACTCAGGCTCTTAGGGTGAGGGTTATACTCAGGCTCTTAGGGTTAGGGTTAGACTCAGGCTCTTAGGGTTAGGGTTAGACTCAGGCTCTTAGGGTTAGGGTTAGACTCAGGCTCTTAGGGTGAGGGTTAGACTCAGGCTCTTAGGGTTAGGGTTAGACTCAGGCTCTTAGGGTTAGGGTTAGACTCAGGCTCTTAGGGTTAGGGTTAGACTCAGGCTCTTAGAGTAAGGGTTAGACTCAGGCTCTTAGGGTTAGGGTTAGACTCAGGCTCTTAGGGTTAGGGTTAGACTCAGGCTCTTAGGGTTAGGATTAGACTTCAGGCTCTTAGGGTGAGGGTTAGACTCAGACTCTTAGGGTTAGGGTTAGACTCAGGCTCTTAGGGTTAGGGTTAGACTCAGGCTCTTAGGCTTAAAGTTAGACTCAGGCTCTTAGGCTTAAAGTTAGACTCAGGCTCTTAGGCTTAGGGTTAGACTCAGGCTCTTAGGGTTAGGGTTAGACTCAGGCTCTTAGGGTTAGGGTTAGACTCAGGCTCTTAGGGTTAGGCTTAGACTCAGGCTCTTAGGGTTAGGGTTAGACTCAGGCTCTTAGGGTGAGGGTTAGACTCAGGCTCTTAGGGTGAGGGTTAGACTCAGGCTCTTAGGGTTAGGGTTAGACTCAGGCTCTTAGGGTTAGGGTTAGACTCAGGCTCTTAGGGTTAGGGTTAGGGTCAGGCTCTTAGGGTTAGGGTTAGACTCAGGCTCTTAGGGTGAGGGTTAGACTCAGGCTCTTAGGGTTAGGGTTAGACTCAGGCTCTTAGGGTGAGGGTTAGACTCAGGCTCTTAGGGTTAGGGTTAGACTCAGGCTCTTAGGGTGAGGGTTAGACTCAGGCTCTTAGGGTGAGGGTTAGACTCAGGCTCTTAGGGTGAGGGTTAGACTCAGGCTCTTAGGGTTAGGGTTAGACTCAGGCTCTTAGGGTTAGGGTTAGACTCAGGCTCTTAGGGTTAGGGTTAGACTCAGGCTCTTAGGGTTAGGGTTAGACTCAGGCTCTTAGGGTGAGGGTTAGACTCAGGCTCTTAGGGTTAGACTCAGGCTCTTAGGGTGAGGGTTAGACTCAGGCTCTTAGGGTGAGGGTTAGACTCAGGCTCTTAGGGTGAGGGTTAGACTCAGGCTCTTAGGGTGAGGGTTAGACTCAGGCTCTTAGGGTTAGGGTTAGACTCAGGCTCTTAGGGTTAGGGTTAGACTCAGGCTCTTAGGGTTAGGCTTAGACTCAGGCTCTTAGGGTTAGGGTTAGGGTCAGGCTCTTAGGGTTAGGGTTAGACTCAGGCTCTTAGGGTTAGGGTTAGACTCAGGCTCTTAGGCTTAGGGTTACACTCAGGCTCTTAGGGTTAGGGTTAGGGTCAGGCTCTTAGGGTGAGGGTTAGACTCAGGCTCTTAGGGTGAGGGTTAGACTCAGGCTCTTAGGGTGAGGGTTAGACTCAGGCTCTTAGGGTGAGGGTTAGACTCAGGCTCTTAGGGTTAGGGTTCGACTCAGGCTCTTAGGGTTAGGGTTAGACTCAGGCTCTTAGGGTTAGGGTTCGACTCAGGCTCTTAGGGTTAGGGTTCGATTCAGGCTCTTAGGGTGAGGGTTAGACTCAGGCTCTTAGGGTGAGGGTTCGATTCAGGCTCGTAGGGTGAGGGTTCGACTCAGGCTCTTAGGGTTAGGCTTAGACTCAGGCTCTTAGGGTTAGGGTTAGGGTCAGGCTCTTAGGGTTAGGGTTAGACTCAGGCTCTTAGGGTTAGGGTTAGACTCAGGCTCTTAGGGTTAGGGTTAGACTCAGGCTCTTAGGGTTAGGGTTAGACTCAGGCTCTTAGGGTTAGGGTTAGGGTCAGGCTCTAAGGGTTAGGGTTAGGGTCAGGCTCTTAGGGTGAGGGTTAGACTCAGGCTCTTAGGGTTAGGGTTAGACTCAGGCTCTTAGGGTTAGGGTTAGGGTCAGGCTCTTAGGGTTAGGGTTAGACTCAGGCTCTTAGGGTTAGGGTTAGACTCAGGCTCTTAGGGTTAGGGTTAGACTCAGGCTCTTAGGGTGAGGGTTAGACTCAGGCTCTTAGGGTTAGGGTTAGGGTCAGGCTCTTAGGGTGAGGGTTAGACTCAGGCTCTTAGGGTTAGGGTTAGACTCAGGCTCTTAGGGTTAGGGTTAGGGTCAGGCTCTTAGGGTTAGTGTTAGACTCAGGCTCTTAGGGTGAGGGTTAGACTCAGGCTCTTAGGGTGAGGGATAGACTCAGGCTCTTAGGGTTAGGGTTAGACTCAGGCTCTTAGGGTTAGGGTTAGACTCAGGCTCTTAGGGTTACGGTTAGACTCAGGCTCTTAGGGTTAGGGTTAGAGTCAGGCTCTTAGGGTTAGGGTTAGGGTCAGGCACTTAGGGTTAGGGTTAGACTCAGGCTCTTAGGGTGAGGGTTAGACTCAGGCTCTTAGGGTGAGGGTTAGACTCAGGCTCTTAGGGTTAGGGTTAGACTCAGGCTCTTAGGGTGAGGGTTAGACTCAGGCTCTTAGGGTGAGGGTTAGACTCAGGCTCTTAGGGTGAGGGTTAGACTCAGGCTCTTAGGGTGAGGGTTAGACTCAGGCTCTTAGGGTGAGGGTTAGACTCAGGCTCTTAGGGTTAGGGTTAGACTCAGGCTCTTAGGGTTAGGGTTAGACTCAGGCTCTTAGGGTTAGGGTTAGACTCAGGCTCTTAGGGTTAGGGTTAGACTCAGGCTCTTAGGGTGAGGGTTAGACTCAGGCTCTTAGGGTTAGACTCAGGCTCTTAGGGTTAGGGTTAGACTCAGGCTCTTAGGGTGAGGGTTAGACTCAGGCTCTTAGGGTGAGGGTTAGACTCAGGCTCTTAGGGTTACGGTTAGACTCAGGCTCTTAGGGTTAGGGTTAGACTCAGGCTCTTAGGGTTAGGGTTAGACTCAGGCTCTTAGGGTTAGGGTTAGACTCAGGCTCTTAGGGTTAGGGTTAGGGTCAGGCTCTTAGGGTTAGGGTTAGACTCAGGCTCTTAGGGTTAGGGTTAGGGTCAGGCTCTTAGGGTGAGGGTTAGACTCAGGCTCTTAGGGTGAGGGTTAGACTCAGGCTCTTAGGGTGAGGGTTAGACTCAGGCTCTTAGGGTTAGGGTTAGACTTAGGCTCTTAGGGTTAGGGTTAGACTCAGGCTCTTAGGGTGAGGGTTAGACTCAGGCTCTTAGGGTTAGGGTTCGACTCAGGCTCTTAGGGTTAGGGTTAGACTCAGGCTCTATAGGGTTAGGGTTAGACTCAGGCTCTTAGGGTGAGGGTTAGACTCAGGCTCTTAGGGTTAGGGTTCGACTCAGGCTCTTAGGGTTAGGGTTAGACTCAGGCTCTTAGGGTTAGGGTTCGACTCAGGCTCTTAGGGTTAGGGTTCGATTCAGGCTCTTAGGGTGAGGGTTAGACTCAGGCTCTTAGGGTGAGGGTTAGACTCAGGCTCTTAGGGTGAGGGTTAGACTCAGGCTCTTCGGGTTAGGGTTAGACTCAGGCTCTTCGGGTTAGGGTTAGACTCAGGCTCTTAGGGTGAGGGTTAGACTCAGGCTCTTAGGGTTAGGGTTAGACTCAGGCTCTTTAGGGTTACGGTTAGACTCAGGCTCTTAGGGTTAGGGTTAGACTCAGGCTCTTAGGGTTAGGGTTAGACTTCAGGCTCTTAGGGTTAGGGTTAGACTCAGGCTCTTAGGGTTAGGGTTAGACTTCAGGCTCTTAGGGTGAGGGTTAGACTCAGGCTCTTAGGGTGAGGGTTAGACTCAGGCTCTTAGGGTTAGGGTTAGACTCAGGCTCTTAGGGTGAGGGTTAGACTCAGGCTCTTTAGGGTTAGGGTTAGACTCAGGCTCTTAGGGTTAGGGTTAGACTCAGGCTCTTAGGGTTAGGGTTAGACTCAGGCTCTTAGGGTTAGGGTTAGACTCAGGCTCTTAGGGTTAGGGTTAGACTCAGGCTCTTAGGGTTAGGGTTAGACTCAGGCTCTTAGGGTTAGGGTTAGACTCAGGCTCTTAGGGTGAGGGTTAGACTCAGGCTCTTAGGGTTAGGGTTAGACTCAGGCTCTTAGGGTTAGGGTTAACTCAGGCTCTTTAGGGTTAGGGTTAGACTCAGGCTCTTAGGGTTAGGGTTAGACTCAGGCTCTTAGGGTTAGGGTTAGACTCAGGCTCTTAGGGTTAGGGTTAGACTCAGGCTCTTAGGGTTAGGGTTAGACTCAGGCTCTTAGGGTGAGGGTTATACTCAGGCTCTTAGGGTTAGGGTTAGACTCAGGCTCTTAGGGTTAGGGTTAGACTCAGGCTCTTAGGGTTAGGGTTAGACTTCAGGCTCTTAGGGTGAGGGTTAGACTCAGGCTCTTAGGGTGAGGGTTAGACTCAGGCTCTTAGGGTGAGGGTTAGACTCAGGCTCTTAGGGTTAGGGTTAGACTCAGGCTCTTAGGGTTACGGTTAGACTCAGGCTCTTAGGGTTAGGGTTAGACTCAGGCTCTTAGGGTTAGGGTTAGACTCAGGCTCTTAGGGTGAGGGTTAGACTCAGGCTCTTAGGGTTAGACTCAGGCTCTTAGGGTTAGGGTTAGACTCAGGCTCTTAGGGTTAGGGTTAGACTCAGGCTCTTAGGGTGAGGGTTAGACTCAGGCTCTTAGGGTGAGGGTTAGACTCAGGCTCTTAGGGTTACGGTTAGACTCAGGCTCTTAGGGTTAGGGTTAGACTCAGGCTCTTAGGGTTAGGGTTAGACTCAGGCTCTTAGGGTTAGGGTTAGACTCAGGCTCTTAGGGTTAGGGTTAGACTCAGGCTCTTAGGGTTAGGGTTAGACTCAGGCTCTTAGGGTTAGGCTTAGACTCAGGCTCTTAGGGTTAGGGTTAGACTCAGGCTCTTAGGGTGATGGTTAGACTCAGGCTCTTAGGGTTAGGGTTAGACTCAGGCTCTTAGGGTTAGGGTTAGGGTCAGGCTCTTAGGGTGAGGGTTAGACTCAGGCTCTTAGGGTGAGGGTTAGACTCAGGCTCTTAGGGTGAGGGTTAGACTCAGGCTCTTAGGGTTAGGGTTAGACTTAGGCTCTTAGGGTTAGGGTTAGACTCAGGCTCTTAGGGTGAGGGTTAGACTCAGGCTCTTAGGGTTAGGGTTCGACTCAGGCTCTTAGGGTTAGGGTTAGACTCAGGCTCTTAGGGTTAGGGTTAGACTCAGGCTCTTAGGGTGAGGGTTAGACTCAGGCTCTTAGGGTTAGGGTTCGACTCAGGCTCTTAGGGTTAGGGTTAGACTCAGGCTCTTAGGGTTAGGGTTCGACTCAGGCTCTTAGGGTTAGGGTTCGATTCAGGCTCTTAGGGTGAGGGTTAGACTCAGGCTCTTAGGGTGAGGGTTAGACTCAGGCTCTTAGGGTTAGGGTTAGACTCAGGCTCTTAGGGTGAGGGTTAGACTCAGGCTCTTAGGGTTAGGGTTAGACTCAGGCTCTTTAGGGTTAGGGTTAGACTCAGGCTCTTAGGGTTAGGGTTAGACTCAGGCTCTTCGGGTTAGGGTTAGACTCAGGCTCTTAGGGTGAGGGTTAGACTCAAGCTCTTAGGGTTAGTGTTAGACTCAGGCTCTTAGGGTTAGGGTTAGACTCAGGCTCTTAGGGTTAGGGTTCGACTCAGGCTCTTAGGGTTAGGGTTCGATTCAGGCTCTTAGGGTGAGGGTTAGACTCAGGCTCTTAGGGTGAGGGTTAGACTCAGGCTCTTAGGGTTAGGGTTAGACTCAGGCTCTTAGGGTGAGGGTTAGACTCAGGCTCGTAGGGTTAGGATTCGACTCAGGCTCGTAGGGTGAGGGTTAGACTCAGGCTCTTAGGGTTAGGGTTAAGACTCAGGCTCTTAGGGTTAGGGTTAGACTCAGGCTCTTAGGGTTAGGGTTAGACTCAGGCTCTTAGGCTTAAAGTTAGACTCAGGCTCTTAGTCTTAAAGTTAGACTCAGGCTCTTAGGCTTAGAGTTAGACTCAGGCTCTTAGGGTGAGGGTTAGACTCAGGCTCTTAGGGTTAGGGTTAGACTCAGGCTCTTAGGGTGAGGGTTAGACTCAGGCTCTTAGGGTTAGGGTTCGACTCAGGCTCTTAGGGTTAGGGTTAGACTCAGGCTCTTAGGGTTAGGGTTAGACTCAGGCTCTTAGGGTGAGGGTTAGACTCAGGCTCTTAGGGTTAGGGTTCGACTCAGGCTCTTAGGGTTAGGGTTAGACTCAGGCTCTTAGGGTTAGGGTTCGACTCAGGCTCTTAGGGTTAGGGTTCGATTCAGGCTCTTAGGGTGAGGGTTAGACTCAGGCTCTTAGGGTGAGGGTTAGACTCAGGCTCTTAGGGTTAGGGTTAGACTCAGGCTCTTAGGGTGAGGGTTAGACTCAGGCTCTTAGGGTTAGGGTTAGACTCAGGCTCTTTAGGGTTAGGGTTAGACTCAGGCTCTTAGGGTTAGGGTTAGACTCAGGCTCTTCGGGTTAGGGTTAGACTCAGGCTCTTAGGGTGAGGGTTAGACTCAAGCTCTTAGGGTTAGTGTTAGACTCAGGCTCTTAGGGTTAGGGTTAGACTCAGGCTCTTAGGGTTAGGGTTCGACTCAGGCTCTTAGGGTTAGGGTTCGATTCAGGCTCTTAGGGTGAGGGTTAGACTCAGGCTCTTAGGGTGAGGGTTAGACTCAGGCTCTTAGGGTTAGGGTTAGACTCAGGCTCTTAGGGTGAGGGTTAGACTCAGGCTCGTAGGGTTAGGATTCGACTCAGGCTCGTAGGGTGAGGGTTAGACTCAGGCTCTTAGGGTTAGGGTTAAGACTCAGGCTCTTAGGGTTAGGGTTAGACTCAGGCTCTTAGGGTTAGGGTTAGACTCAGGCTCTTAGGCTTAAAGTTAGACTCAGGCTCTTAGTCTTAAAGTTAGACTCAGGCTCTTAGGCTTAGAGTTAGACTCAGGCTCTTAGGGTGAGGGTTAGACTCAGGCTCTTAGGGTTAGGGTTAGACTCAGGCTCTTAGGGTTAGGGTTAGACTCAGGCTCTTAGGGTTAGGGTTAGACTCAGGCTCTTAGGGTGAGGGTTAGACTCAGGCTCTTAGGGTTAGGGTTAGACTCAGGCTCTTAGGGTTAGGGTTAGACTCAGGCTCTTAGGCTTAGGGTTAGACTCAGGCTCTTAGGCTTAGGGTTAGACTCAGGCTCTTAGGGTGAGGGTTATACTCAGGCTCTTCGGGTTAGGGTTAGACTCAGGCTCTTAGGGTTAGGGTTAGACTCAGGCTCTTAGGCTTAGGGTTAGACTCAGGCTATTAGGGTTAGGGTTAGACTCAGGCTCTTAGGGTTAGGGTTAGACTCAGGCTCTTAGGGTTAGGGTTAGACTCAGGCTCTTAGGGTTAGGGTTAGAATTCAGGCTCTTAGGGTGAGGGTTAGACTCAGACTCTTAGGGTTAGGGTTAGACTCAGGCTCTTCGGGTTAGGGTTAGACTCAGGCTCTTAGGGTTAGGGTTAGACTCAGGCTCTTAGGGTGAGGGTTAGACTCAGGCTCTTAGGGTTAGGGTTAGACTCAGGCTCTTAGGGTGAGGGTTAGACTCAGGCTCTTAGGGTTAGGGTTAGACTCAGGCTCTTAGGGTGAGGGTTAGACTCAGGCTCTTAGGGTTAGGGTTAGACTCAGGCTCTTAGGGTGAGGGTTAGACTCAGGCTCTTAGGGTGAGGGTTAGACTCAGGCTCTTAGGGTGAGGGTTAGACTCAGGCTCTTAGGGTGAGGGTTAGACTCAGGCTCTTAGGGTTAGGGTTAGACTCAGGCTCTTCGGGTTAGGGTTATACTCAGGCTCTTAGGGTTAGGGTTAGACTCAGGCTCTTAGGGTTAGGGTTAGTCTCAGGCTCTTAGGCTTAGGGTTAGACTCAGGCTCTTAGGGTTAGGGTTAGACTCAGGCTCTTAGGGTTAGGGTTAGACTCAGGCTCTTAGGGTTAGGGTTAGACTCAGGCTCTTAGGGTTAGGGTTAGACTTCAGGCTCTTAGGGTGAGGGTTAGACTCAGACTCTTAGGGTTAGGGTTAGACTCAGGCTCTTAGGGTTAGGGTTAGACTCAGGCTCTTAGGGTTAGGGTTAGACTCAGGCTCTTAGGGTTAGGGTTAGACTCAGGCTCTTAGGGTGAGGGTTAGACTCAGGCTCTTAGGGTTAGGGTTAGACTCAGGCTCTTAGGGTGAGGGTTAGACTCAGGCTCTTAGGGTTAGGGTTAGACTCAGGCTCTTAGGGTGAGGGTTAGACTCAGGCTCTTAGGGTGAGGGTTAGACTCAGGCTCTTAGGGTGAGGGTTAGACTCAGGCTCTTAGGGTTAGGGTTAGACTCAGGCTCTTAGGGTGAGGGTTAGACTCAGGCTCTTAAGGTTAGGGTTAGACTCAGGCTCTTAGGGTTAGGGTTAGACTCAGGCTCTTAGGGTTAGGGTTAGACTCAGGCTCTTAGGCTTAGGGTTAGACTCAGGCACTTAGGGTTAGGGTTAGACTCAGGCTCTTAGGGTGAGGGTTAGACTCAGGCTCTTAGGGTTAGGGTTAGACTCAGGCTCTTAGGGTGAGGGTTAGACTCAGGCTCTTAGGGTTAGGGTTAGACTCAGGCTCTTAGGGTGAGGGTTAGACTCAGGCTCTTAGGGTTAGGGTTAGACTCAGGCTCTTAGGGTGAGGGTTAACTCAGGCTCTTTAGGGTTAGGGTTAGACTCAGGCTCTTAGGGTTAGGGTTAGACTTCAGGCTCTTAGGGTGAGGGTTAGACTCAGGCTCTTAGGGTTAGGGTTAGACTTCAGGCTCTTAGGGTGAGGGTTAGACTCAGGCTCTTAGGGTTAGGGTTAGACTCAGGCTCTTAGGGTGAGGGTTAGACTCAGGCTCTTTAGGGTTAGGGTTAGACTCAGGCTCTTAGGGTTAGGGTTAGACTCAGGCTCTTAGGGTTAGGGTTAGACTCAGGCTCTTAGGGTTAGGGTTAGACTCAGGCTCTTAGGGTTAGGGTTAGACTCAGGCTCTTAGGGTGAGGGTTAGACTCAGGCTCTTAGGGTTAGGGTTAGACTCAGGCTCTTAGGATGAGGGTTAGACTCAGGCTCTTAGGGTTAGGGTTAGACTCAGGCTCTTAGGGTTAGGGTTAACTCAGGCTCTTTAGGGTTAGGGTTAGACTCAGGCTCTTAGGGTTAGGGTTAGACTCAGGCTCTTAGGGTTAGGGTTAGACTCAGGCTCTTAGGGTTAGGGTTAGACTCAGGCTCTTAGGGTTAGGGTTAGACTCAGGCTCTTAGGGTGAGGGTTATACTCAGGCTCTTAGGGTTAGGGTTAGACTCAGGCTCTTAGGGTTAGGGTTAGACTCAGGCTCTTAGGGTTAGGGTTAGACTTCAGGCTCTTAGGGTGAGGGTTAGACTCAGGCTCTTAGGGTGAGGGTTAGACTCAGGCTCTTAGGGTGAGGGTTAGACTCAGGCTCTTAGGGTTAGGGTTAGACTCAGGCTCTTAGGGTTACGGTTAGACTCAGGCTCTTAGGGTTAGGGTTAGACTCAGGCTCTTAGGGTTAGGGTTAGACTCAGGCTCTTAGGGTGAGGGTTAGACTCAGGCTCTTAGGGTTATACTCAGGCTCTTAGGGTTAGGGTTAGACTCAGGCTCTTAGGGTTAGGGTTAGACTCAGGCTCTTCGGGTTAGGGTTAGACTCAGGCTCTTAGGGTGAGGGTTAGACTCAGGCTCTTAGGGTTACGGTTAGACTCAGGCTCTTAGGGTTAGGGTTAGACTCAGGCTCTTAGGGTTAGGGTTAGACTCAGGCTCTTAGGGTTAGGGTTAGACTCAGGCTCTTAGGGTTAGGGTTAGACTCAGGCTCTTAGGGTTAGGCTTAGACTCAGGCTCTTAGGGTTAGGGTTAGACTCAGGCTCTTAGGGTTAGGGTTAGACTCAGGCTCTTAGGGTTAGGGTTAGACTCAGGCTCTTAGGGTTAGGGTTAGGGTCAGGCTCTTAGGGTGAGGGTTAGACTCAGGCTCTTAGGGTGAGGGTTAGACTCAGGCTCTTAGGGTTAGGGTTAGAATCAGGCTCTTAGGGTTAGGGTTAGACTCAGGCTCTTAGGGTTAGGGTTCGACTCAGGCTCTTAGGGTTAGGGTTAGACTCAGGCTCTTAGGGTTAGGGTTAGACTCAGGCTCTTAGGGTGAGGGTTAGACTCAGGCTCTTAGGGTTAGGGTTCGACTCAGGCTCTTAGGGTTAGGGTTAGACTCAGGCTCTTAGGGTTAGGGTTCGACTCAGGCTCTTAGGGTTAGGGTTCGATTCAGGCTCTTAGGGTGAGGGTTAGACTCAGGCTCTTAGGGTTAGGGTTAGACTCAGGCTCTTAGGGTTAGGGTTAGACTCAGGCTCTTAGGGTTAGGGTTAGACTCAGGCTCTTAGGGTGAGGGTTAGACTCAGGCTCTTAGGGTTAGGGTTAGACTCAGGCTCTTAGGGTGAGGGTTAGACTCAGGCTCTTAGGGTTAGGGTTAGACTCAGGCTCTTAGGGTGAGGGTTAGACTCAGGCTCTTAGGGTGAGGGTTAGACTCAGGCTCTTAGGGTGAGGGTTAGACTCAGGCTCTTAGGGTTAGGGTTAGACTCAGGCTCTTAGGGTGAGGGTTAGACTCAGGCTCTTAAGGTTAGGGTTAGACTCAGGCTCTTAGGGTTAGGGTTAGACTCAGGCTCTTAGGGTTAGGGTTAGACTCAGGCTCTTAGGCTTAGGGTTAGACTCAGGCACTTAGGGTTAGGGTTAGACTCAGGCTCTTAGGGTGAGGGTTAGACTCAGGCTCTTAGGGTTAGGGTTAGACTCAGGCTCTTAGGGTGAGGGTTAGACTCAGGCTCTTAGGGTTAGGGTTAGACTCAGGCTCTTAGGGTGAGGGTTAGACTCAGGCTCTTAGGGTTAGGGTTAGACTCAGGCTCTTAGGGTGAGGGTTAACTCAGGCTCTTTAGGGTTAGGGTTAGACTCAGGCTCTTAGGGTTAGGGTTAGACTTCAGGCTCTTAGGGTGAGGGTTAGACTCAGGCTCTTAGGGTTAGGGTTAGACTTCAGGCTCTTAGGGTGAGGGTTAGACTCAGGCTCTTAGGGTTAGGGTTAGACTCAGGCTCTTAGGGTGAGGGTTAGACTCAGGCTCTTTAGGGTTAGGGTTAGACTCAGGCTCTTAGGGTTAGGGTTAGACTCAGGCTCTTAGGGTTAGGGTTAGACTCAGGCTCTTAGGGTTAGGGTTAGACTCAGGCTCTTAGGGTGAGGGTTAGACTCAGGCTCTTAGGGTTAGGGTTAGACTCAGGCTCTTAGGATGAGGGTTAGACTCAGGCTCTTAGGGTTAGGGTTAGACTCAGGCTCTTAGGGTTAGGGTTAACTCAGGCTCTTTAGGGTTAGGGTTAGACTCAGGCTCTTAGGGTTAGGGTTAGACTCAGGCTCTTAGGGTTAGGGTTAGACTCAGGCTCTTAGGGTTAGGGTTAGACTCAGGCTCTTAGGGTTAGGGTTAGACTCAGGCTCTTAGGGTGAGGGTTATACTCAGGCTCTTAGGGTTAGGGTTAGACTCAGGCTCTTAGGGTTAGGGTTAGACTCAGGCTCTTAGGGTTAGGGTTAGACTTCAGGCTCTTAGGGTGAGGGTTAGACTCAGGCTCTTAGGGTGAGGGTTAGACTCAGGCTCTTAGGGTGAGGGTTAGACTCAGGCTCTTAGGGTTAGGGTTAGACTCAGGCTCTTAGGGTTACGGTTAGACTCAGGCTCTTAGGGTTAGGGTTAGACTCAGGCTCTTAGGGTTAGGGTTAGACTCAGGCTCTTAGGGTGAGGGTTAGACTCAGGCTCTTAGGGTTATACTCAGGCTCTTAGGGTTAGGGTTAGACTCAGGCTCTTAGGGTTAGGGTTAGACTCAGGCTCTTCGGGTTAGGGTTAGACTCAGGCTCTTAGGGTGAGGGTTAGACTCAGGCTCTTAGGGTTACGGTTAGACTCAGGCTCTTAGGGTTAGGGTTAGACTCAGGCTCTTAGGGTTAGGGTTAGACTCAGGCTCTTAGGGTTAGGGTTAGACTCAGGCTCTTAGGGTTAGGGTTAGACTCAGGCTCTTAGGGTTAGGCTTAGACTCAGGCTCTTAGGGTTAGGGTTAGACTCAGGCTCTTAGGGTTAGGGTTAGACTCAGGCTCTTAGGGTTAGGGTTAGACTCAGGCTCTTAGGGTTAGGGTTAGGGTCAGGCTCTTAGGGTGAGGGTTAGACTCAGGCTCTTAGGGTGAGGGTTAGACTCAGGCTCTTAGGGTTAGGGTTAGAATCAGGCTCTTAGGGTTAGGGTTAGACTCAGGCTCTTAGGGTTAGGGTTCGACTCAGGCTCTTAGGGTTAGGGTTAGACTCAGGCTCTTAGGGTTAGGGTTAGACTCAGGCTCTTAGGGTGAGGGTTAGACTCAGGCTCTTAGGGTTAGGGTTCGACTCAGGCTCTTAGGGTTAGGGTTAGACTCAGGCTCTTAGGGTTAGGGTTCGACTCAGGCTCTTAGGGTTAGGGTTCGATTCAGGCTCTTAGGGTGAGGGTTAGACTCAGGCTCTTAGGGTGAGGGTTAGACTCAGGCTCTTAGGGTGAGGGTTAGACTCAGGCTCTTAGGGTTAGGGTTAGACTCAGGCTCTTAGGGTTAGGGTTAGACTCAGGCTCTTAGGGTGAGGGTTAGACTCAGGCTCTTAGGGTTAGGGTTAGACTCAGGCTCTTAGGGTTAGGGTTAGACTCAGGCTCTTAGGGTTAGGGTTAGGGTCAGGCTCTTAGGGTTAGGGTTAGACTCAGGCTCTTAGGGTTAGGGTTAGACTCAGGCTCTTAGGCTTAGGGTTACACTCAGGCTCTTAGGGTTAGGGTTAGGGTCAGGCTCTTAGGGTGAGGGTTAGACTCAGGCTCTTAGGGTGAGGGTTAGACTCAGGCTCTTAGGGTGAGGGTTAGACTCAGGCTCTTAGGGTGAGGGTTAGACTCAGGCTCTTAGGGTTAGGGTTCGACTCAGGCTCTTAGGGTTAGGGTTAGACTCAGGCTCTTAGGGTTAGGGTTCGACTCAGGCTCTTAGGGTTAGGGTTCGATTCAGGCTCTTAGGGTGAGGGTTAGACTCAGGCTCTTAGGGTGAGGGTTCGATTCAGGCTCGTAGGGTGAGGGTTCGACTCAGGCTCTTAGGGTTAGGCTTAGACTCAGGCTCTTAGGGTTAGGGTTAGGGTCAGGCTCTTAGGGTTAGGGTTAGACTCAGGCTCTTAGGGTTAGGGTTAGACTCAGGCTCTTAGGGTTAGGGTTAGACTCAGGCTCTTAGGGTTAGGGTTAGGGTCAGGCTCTAAGGGTTAGGGTTAGGGTCAGGCTCTTAGGGTGAGGGTTAGACTCAGGCTCTTAGGGTTAGGGTTAGACTCAGGCTCTTAGGGTTAGGGTTAGGGTCAGGCTCTTAGGGTTAGGGTTAGACTCAGGCTCTTAGGGTTAGGGTTAGACTCAGGCTCTTAGGGTTAGGGTTAGACTCAGGCTCTTAGGGTGAGGGTTAGACTCAGGCTCTTAGGGTTAGGGTTAGGGTCAGGCTCTTAGGGTGAGGGTTAGACTCAGGCTCTTAGGGTTAGGGTTAGACTCAGGCTCTTAGGGTTAGGGTTAGGGTCAGGCTCTTAGGGTTAGTGTTAGACTCAGGCTCTTAGGGTGAGGGTTAGACTCAGGCTCTTAGGGTGAGGGATAGACTCAGGCTCTTAGGGTTAGGGTTAGACTCAGGCTCTTAGGGTTAGGGTTAGACTCAGGCTCTTAGGGTTACGGTTAGACTCAGGCTCTTAGGGTTAGGGTTAGAGTCAGGCTCTTAGGGTTAGGGTTAGGGTCAGGCACATAGGGTTAGGGTTAGACTCAGGCTCTTAGGGTGAGGGTTAGACTCAGGCTCTTAGGGTGAGGGTTAGACTCAGGCTCTTAGGGTTAGGGTTAGACTCAGGCTCTTAGGGTGAGGGTTAGACTCAGGCTCTTAGGGTGAGGGTTAGACTCAGGCTCTTAGGGTGAGGGTTAGACTCAGGCTCTTAGGGTGAGGGTTAGACTCAGGCTCTTAGGGTGAGGGTTAGACTCAGGCTCTTAGGGTTAGGGTTAGACTCAGGCTCTTAGGGTTAGGGTTAGACTCAGGCTCTTAGGGTTAGGGTTAGACTCAGGCTCTTAGGGTTAGGGTTAGACTCAGGCTCTTAGGGTGAGGGTTAGACTCAGGCTCTTAGGGTTAGACTCAGGCTCTTAGGGTTAGGGTTAGACTCAGGCTCTTAGGGTTAGGGTTAGACTCAGGCTCTTAGGGTGAGGGTTAGACTCAGGCTCTTAGGGTGAGGGTTAGACTCAGGCTCTTAGGGTTAGGGTTAGACTCAGGCTCTTAGGGTGAGGGTTAGACTCAGGCTCTTAGGGTTAGGGTTAGACTCAGGCTCTTAGGGTTAGGGTTAGACTCAGGCTCTTAGGGTTAGGGTTAGGGTCAGGCTCTTAGGGTTAGGGTTAGACTCAGGCTCTTAGGGTTAGGGTTAGGGTCAGGCTCTTAGGGTTAGGGTTAGACTCAGGCTCTTAGGGTGAGGGTTAGACTCAGGCTCTTAGGGTGAGGGTTAGACTCAGGCTCTTAGGGTTAGGGTTAGACTCAGGCTCTTAGGGTTAGGGTTAGACTCAGGCTCTTAGGGTGAGGGTTAGACTCAGGCTCTTAGGGTTAGGGTTAGACTCAGGCTCTTAGGGTTAGGGTTAGACTCAGGCTCTTAGGGTGAGGGTTAGACTCAGGCTCTTAGGGTTAGGGTTAGACTCAGGCTCTTAGGGTTAGGGTTAGACTCAGGCTCTTAGGCTTAGGGTTACACTCAGGCTCTTAGGGTTAGGGTTAGGGTCAGGCTCTTAGGGTGAGGGTTAGACTCAGGCTCTTAGGGTGAGGGTTAGACTCAGGCTCTTAGGGTGAGGGTTAGACTCAGGCTCTTAGGGTGAGGGTTAGACTCAGGCTCTTAGGGTTAGGGTTCGACTCAGGCTCTTAGGGTTAGGGTTAGACTCAGGCTCTTAGGGTTAGGGTTCGACTCAGGCTCTTAGGGTTAGGGTTCGATTCAGGCTCTTAGGGTGAGGGTTAGACTCAGGCTCTTAGGGTGAGGGTTCGATTCAGGCTCGTAGGGTGAGGGTTCGACTCAGGCTCTTAGGGTTAGGCTTAGACTCAGGCTCTTAGGGTTAGGGTTAGGGTCAGGCTCTTAGGGTTAGGGTTAGACTCAGGCTCTTAGGGTTAGGGTTAGACTCAGGCTCTTAGGGTTAGGGTTAGACTCAGGCTCTTAGGGTTAGGGTTAGACTCAGGCTCTTAGGGTTAGGGTTAGGGTCAGGCTCTAAGGGTTAGGGTTAGGGTCAGGCTCTTAGGGTGAGGGTTAGACTCAGGCTCTTAGGGTTAGGGTTAGACTCAGGCTCTTAGGGTTAGGGTTAGGGTCAGGCTCTTAGGGTTAGGGTTAGACTCAGGCTCTTAGGGTTAGGGTTAGACTCAGGCTCTTAGGGTTAGGGTTAGACTCAGGCTCTTAGGGTGAGGGTTAGACTCAGGCTCTTAGGGTTAGGGTTAGGGTCAGGCTCTTAGGGTGAGGGTTAGACTCAGGCTCTTAGGGTTAGGGTTAGACTCAGGCTCTTAGGGTTAGGGTTAGGGTCAGGCTCTTAGGGTTAGTGTTAGACTCAGGCTCTTAGGGTGAGGGTTAGACTCAGGCTCTTAGGGTGAGGGATAGACTCAGGCTCTTAGGGTTAGGGTTAGACTCAGGCTCTTAGGGTTAGGGTTAGACTCAGGCTCTTAGGGTTACGGTTAGACTCAGGCTCTTAGGGTTAGGGTTAGAGTCAGGCTCTTAGGGTTAGGGTTAGGGTCAGGCACTTAGGGTTAGGGTTAGACTCAGGCTCTTAGGGTGAGGGTTAGACTCAGGCTCTTAGGGTGAGGGTTAGACTCAGGCTCTTAGGGTTAGGGTTAGACTCAGGCTCTTAGGGTGAGGGTTAGACTCAGGCTCTTAGGGTGAGGGTTAGACTCAGGCTCTTAGGGTGAGGGTTAGACTCAGGCTCTTAGGGTGAGGGTTAGACTCAGGCTCTTAGGGTGAGGGTTAGACTCAGGCTCTTAGGGTTAGGGTTAGACTCAGGCTCTTAGGGTTAGGGTTAGACTCAGGCTCTTAGGGTTAGGGTTAGACTCAGGCTCTTAGGGTTAGGGTTAGACTCAGGCTCTTAGGGTGAGGGTTAGACTCAGGCTCTTAGGGTTAGACTCAGGCTCTTAGGGTTAGGGTTAGACTCAGGCTCTTAGGGTTAGGGTTAGACTCAGGCTCTTAGGGTGAGGGTTAGACTCAGGCTCTTAGGGTGAGGGTTAGACTCAGGCTCTTAGGGTTACGGTTAGACTCAGGCTCTTAGGGTTAGGGTTAGACTCAGGCTCTTAGGGTTAGGGTTAGACTCAGGCTCTTAGGGTTAGGGTTAGACTCAGGCTCTTAGGGTTAGGGTTAGGGTCAGGCTCTTAGGGTTAGGGTTAGACTCAGGCTCTTAGGGTTAGGGTTAGGGTCAGGCTCTTAGGGTGAGGGTTAGACTCAGGCTCTTAGGGTGAGGGTTAGACTCAGGCTCTTAGGGTGAGGGTTAGACTCAGGCTCTTAGGGTTAGGGTTAGACTTAGGCTCTTAGGGTTAGGGTTAGACTCAGGCTCTTAGGGTGAGGGTTAGACTCAGGCTCTTAGGGTTAGGGTTCGACTCAGGCTCTTAGGGTTAGGGTTAGACTCAGGCTCTATAGGGTTAGGGTTAGACTCAGGCTCTTAGGGTGAGGGTTAGACTCAGGCTCTTAGGGTTAGGGTTCGACTCAGGCTCTTAGGGTTAGGGTTAGACTCAGGCTCTTAGGGTTAGGGTTCGACTCAGGCTCTTAGGGTTAGGGTTCGATTCAGGCTCTTAGGGTGAGGGTTAGACTCAGGCTCTTAGGGTGAGGGTTAGACTCAGGCTCTTAGGGTGAGGGTTAGACTCAGGCTCTTCGGGTTAGGGTTAGACTCAGGCTCTTCGGGTTAGGGTTAGACTCAGGCTCTTAGGGTGAGGGTTAGACTCAGGCTCTTAGGGTTAGGGTTAGACTCAGGCTCTTTAGGGTTACGGTTAGACTCAGGCTCTTAGGGTTAGGGTTAGACTCAGGCTCTTAGGGTTAGGGTTAGACTTCAGGCTCTTAGGGTGAGGGTTAGACTCAGGCTCTTAGGGTTAGGGTTAGACTTCAGGCTCTTAGGGTGAGGGTTAGACTCAGGCTCTTAGGGTGAGGGTTAGACTCAGGCTCTTAGGGTTAGGGTTAGACTCAGGCTCTTAGGGTGAGGGTTAGACTCAGGCTCTTTAGGGTTAGGGTTAGACTCAGGCTCTTAGGGTTAGGGTTAGACTCAGGCTCTTAGGGTTAGGGTTAGACTCAGGCTCTTAGGGTTAGGGTTAGACTCAGGCTCTTAGGGTTAGGGTTAGACTCAGGCTCTTAGGGTTAGGGTTAGACTCAGGCTCTTAGGGTGAGGGTTAGACTCAGGCTCTTAGGGTTAGGGTTAGACTCAGGCTCTTAGGGTTAGGGTTAACTCAGGCTCTTTAGGGTTAGGGTTAGACTCAGGCTCTTAGGGTTAGGGTTAGACTCAGGCTCTTAGGGTTAGGGTTAGACTCAGGCTCTTAGGGTTAGGGTTAGACTCAGGCTCTTAGGGTTAGGGTTAGACTCAGGCTCTTAGGGTGAGGGTTATACTCAGGCTCTTAGGGTTAGGGTTAGACTCAGGCTCTTAGGGTTAGGGTTAGACTCAGGCTCTTAGGGTTAGGGTTAGACTTCAGGCTCTTAGGGTGAGGGTTAGACTCAGGCTCTTAGGGTGAGGGTTAGACTCAGGCTCTTAGGGTGAGGGTTAGACTCAGGCTCTTAGGGTTAGGGTTAGACTCAGGCTCTTAGGGTTACGGTTAGACTCAGGCTCTTAGGGTTAGGGTTAGACTCAGGCTCTTAGGGTTAGGGTTAGACTCAGGCTCTTAGGGTGAGGGTTAGACTCAGGCTCTTAGGGTTAGACTCAGGCTCTTAGGGTTAGGGTTAGACTCAGGCTCTTAGGGTTAGGGTTAGACTCAGGCTCTTAGGGTGAGGGTTAGACTCAGGCTCTTAGGGTGAGGGTTAGACTCAGGCTCTTAGGGTTACGGTTAGACTCAGGCTCTTAGGGTTAGGGTTAGACTCAGGCTCTTAGGGTTAGGGTTAGACTCAGGCTCTTAGGGTTAGGGTTAGACTCAGGCTCTTAGGGTTAGGGTTAGACTCAGGCTCTTAGGGTTAGGGTTAGACTCAGGCTCTTAGGGTTAGGGTTAGACTCAGGCTCTTAGGGTTAGGGTTAGACTCAGGCTCTTAGGGTTAGGGTTAGACTCAGGCTCTTAGGGTTAGGGTTAGGGTCAGGCTCTTAGGGTGAGGGTTAGACTCAGGCTCTTAGGGTGAGGGTTAGACTCAGGCTCTTAGGGTGAGGGTTAGACTCAGGCTCTTAGGGTTAGGGTTAGACTTAGGCTCTTAGGGTTAGGGTTAGACTCAGGCTCTTAGGGTGAGGGTTAGACTCAGGCTCTTAGGATGAGGGTTAGACTCAGGCTCTTAGGGTTAGGGTTAGACTCAGGCTCTTAGGGTTAGGGTTAGACTCAGGCTCTTAGGGTGAGGGTTAGACTCAGGCTCTTAGGGTTAGGGTTCGACTCAGGCTCTTAGGGTTAGGGTTAGACTCAGGCTCTTAGGGTTAGGGTTCGACTCAGGCTCTTAGGGTTAGGGTTCGATTCAGGCTCTTAGGGTGAGGGTTAGACTCAGGCTCTTAGGGTGAGGGTTAGACTCAGGCTCTTAGGGTTAGGGTTAGACTCAGGCTCTTAGGGTTAGGGTTAGACTCAGGCTCTTAGGGTGAGGGTTAGACTCAGGCTCTTAGGGTTAGGGTTAGACTCAGGCTCTTTAGGGTTAGGGTTAGACTCAGGCTCTTAGGGTTAGGGTTAGACTCAGGCTCTTCGGGTTAGGGTTAGACTCAGGCTCTTAGGGTGAGGGTTAGACTCAAGCTCTTAGGGTTAGTGTTAGACTCAGGCTCTTAGGGTTAGGGTTAGACTCAGGCTCTTAGGGTTAGGGTTCGACTCAGGCTCTTAGGGTTAGGGTTCGATTCAGGCTCTTAGGGTGAGGGTTAGACTCAGGCTCTTAGGGTGAGGGTTAGACTCAGGCTCTTAGGGTTAGGGTTAGACTCAGGCTCTTAGGGTGAGGGTTAGACTCAGGCTCGTAGGGTTAGGATTAGACTCAGGCTCGTAGGGTGAGGGTTAGACTCAGGCTCTTAGGGTTAGGGTTAGACTCAGGCTCTTAGGGTTAGGGTTAGACTCAGGCTCTTAGGGTTAGGGTTAGACTCAGGCTCTTAGGCTTAAAGTTAGACTCAGGCTCTTAGTCTTAAAGTTAGACTCAGGCTCTTAGGCTTAGAGTTAGACTCAGGCTCTTAGGGTGAGGGTTAGACTCAGGCTCTTAGGGTTAGGGTTAGACTCAGGCTCTTAGGGTTAGGGTTAGACTCAGGCTCTTAGGGTTAGGGTTAGACTCAGGCTCTTAGGGTGAGGGTTAGACTCAGGCTCTTAGGGTTAGGGTTAGACTCAGGCTCTTAGGGTTAGGGTTAGACTCAGGCTCTTAGGCTTAGGGTTAGACTCAGGCTCTTAGGCTTAGGGTTAGACTCAGGCTCTTAGGGTGAGGGTTATACTCAGGCTCTTCGGGTTAGGGTTAGACTCAGGCTCTTAGGGTTAGGGTTAGACTCAGGCTCTTAGGCTTAGGGTTAGACTCAGGCTATTAGGGTTAGGGTTAGACTCAGGCTCTTAGGGTTAGGGTTAGACTCAGGCTCTTAGGGTTAGGGTTAGACTCAGGCTCTTAGGGTTAGGGTTAGAATTCAGGCTCTTAGGGTGAGGGTTAGACTCAGACTCTTAGGGTTAGGGTTAGACTCAGGCTCTTAGGGTTAGGGTTAGACTCAGGCTCTTAGGGTTAGGGTTAGACTCAGGCTCTTAGGGTGAGGGTTAGACTCAGGCTCTTAGGCTTAAAGTTAGACTCAGGCTCTTAGTCTTAAAGTTAGACTCAGGCTCTTAGGCTTAGAGTTAGACTCAGGCTCTTAGGGTGAGGGTTAGACTCAGGCTCTTAGGGTTAGGGTTAGACTCAGGCTCTTAGGGTTAGGGTTAGACTCAGGCTCTTAGGGTTAGGGTTAGACTCAGGCTCTTAGGGTGAGGGTTAGACTCAGGCTCTTAGGGTTAGGGTTAGACTCAGGCTCTTAGGGTTAGGGTTAGACTCAGGCTCTTAGGCTTAGGGTTAGACTCAGGCTCTTAGGCTTAGGGTTAGACTCAGGCTCTTAGGGTGAGGGTTATACTCAGGCTCTTCGGGTTAGGGTTAGACTCAGGCTCTTAGGGTTAGGGTTAGACTCAGGCTCTTAGGCTTAGGGTTAGACTCAGGCTATTAGGGTTAGGGTTAGACTCAGGCTCTTAGGGTTAGGGTTAGACTCAGGCTCTTAGGGTTAGGGTTAGACTCAGGCTCTTAGGGTTAGGGTTAGAATTCAGGCTCTTAGGGTGAGGGTTAGACTCAGACTCTTAGGGTTAGGGTTAGACTCAGGCTCTTAGGGTTAGGGTTAGACTCAGGCTCTTAGGGTTAGGGTTAGACTCAGGCTCTTAGGGTGAGGGTTAGACTCAGGCTCTTAGGGTTAGGGTTAGACTCAGGCTCTTAGGGTGAGGGTTAGACTCAGGCTCTTAGGGTTAGGGTTAGACTCAGGCTCTTAGGGTGAGGGTTAGACTCAGGCTCTTAGGGTTAGGGTTAGACTCAGGCTCTTAGGGTTAGGGTTAGACTCAGGCTCTTAGGGTGAGGGTTAGACTCAGGCTCTTAGGGTTAGGGTTAGACTCAGGCTCTTAGGGTGAGGGTTAGACTCAGGCTCTTAGGGTTAGGGTTAGACTCAGGCTCTTCGGGTTAGGGTTATACTCAGGCTCTTAGGGTTAGGGTTAGACTCAGGCTCTTAGGGTTAGGGTTAGTCTCAGGCTCTTAGGCTTAGGGTTAGACTCAGGCTCTTAGGGTTAGGGTTAGACTCAGGCTCTTAGGGTTAGGGTTAGACTCAGGCTCTTAGGGTTAGGGTTAGACTCAGGCTCTTAGGGTTAGGGTTAGACTTCAGGCTCTTAGGGTGAGGGTTAGACTCAGACTCTTAGGGTTAGGGTTAGACTCAGGCTCTTAGGGTTAGGGTTAGACTCAGGCTCTTAGGGTTAGGGTTAGACTCAGGCTCTTAGGGTTAGGGTTAGACTCAGGCTCTTAGGGTGAGGGTTAGACTCAGGCTCTTAGGGTTAGGGTTAGACTCAGGCTCTTAGGGTGAGGGTTAGACTCAGGCTCTTAGGGTTAGGGTTAGACTCAGGCTCTTAGGGTGAGGGTTAGACTCAGGCTCTTAGGGTGAGGGTTAGACTCAGGCTCTTAGGGTGAGGGTTAGACTCAGGCTCTTAGGGTGAGGGTTAGACTCAGGCTCTTAAGGTTAGGGTTAGACTCAGGCTCTTAGGGTTAGGGTTAGACTCAGGCTCTTAGGGTTAGGGTTAGACTCAGGCTCTTAGGCTTAGGGTTAGACTCAGGCACTTAGGGTTAGGGTTAGACTCAGGCTCTTAGGGTGAGGGTTAGACTCAGGCTCTTAGGGTTAGGGTTAGACTCAGGCTCTTAGGGTGAGGGTTAGACTCAGGCTCTTAGGGTTAGGGTTAGACTCAGGCTCTTAGGGTGAGGGTTAGACTCAGGCTCTTAGGGTTAGGGTTAGACTCAGGCTCTTAGGGTTAGGGTTAACTCAGGCTCTTTAGGGTTAGGGTTAGACTCAGGCTCTTAGGGTTAGGGTTAGACTCAGGCTCTTAGGGTTAGGGTTAGACTCAGGCTCTTAGGGTGAGGGTTATACTCAGGCTCTTAGGGTTAGGGTTAGACTCAGGCTCTTAGGGTTAGGGTTAGACTCAGGCTCTTAGGGTGAGGGTTAGACTCAGACTCTTAGGGTTAGGGTTAGACTCAGGCTCTTAGGGTGAGGGTTAGACTCAGGCTCTTAGGGTGAGGGTTAGACTCAGGCTCTTAGGGTGAGGGTTAGACTCAGGCTCTTAGGGTTAGGGTTAGACTCAGGCTCTTAGGCTTAGGGTTAGACTCAGGCTCTTAGGGTGAGGGTTAGACTCAGGCTCTTAGGGTTACGGTTAGACTCAGGCTCTTAGGGTTAGGGTTAGACTCAGGCTCTTAGGGTTAGGGTTAGACTTCAGGCTCTTAGGGTGAGGGTTAGACTCAGGCTCTTAGGGTTAGGGTTAGACTTCAGGCTCTTAGGGTGAGGGTTAGACTCAGGCTCTTAGGGTTAGGGTTAGACTCAGGCTCTTAGGGTGAGGGTTAGACTCAGGCTCTTTAGGGTTAGGGTTAGACTCAGGCTCTTAGGGTTAGGGTTAGACTCAGGCTCTTAGGGTTAGGGTTAGACTCAGGCTCTTAGGGTTAGGGTTAGACTCAGGCTCTTAGGGTTAGGGTTAGACTCAGGCTCTTAGGGTGAGGGTTAGACTCAGGCTCTTAGGGTGAGGGTTAGACTCAGGCTCTTAGGATGAGGGTTAGACTCAGGCTCTTAGGGTTAGGGTTAGACTCAGGCTCTTAGGGTTAGGGTTAACTCAGGCTCTTTAGGGTTAGGGTTAGACTCAGGCTCTTAGGGTTAGGGTTAGACTCAGGCTCTTAGGGTTAGGGTTAGACTCAGGCTCTTAGGGTGAGGGTTAGACTCAGGCTCTTAGGGTTAGGGTTAGACTCAGGCTCTTAGGGTGAGGGTTATACTCAGGCTCTTAGGGTTAGGGTTAGACTCAGGCTCTTAGGGTTAGGGTTAGACTCAGGCTCTTAGGGTTAGGGTTAGACTTCAGGCTCTTAGGGTGAGGGTTAGACTCAGGCTCTTAGGGTGAGGGTTAGACTCAGGCTCTTAGGGTGAGGGTTAGACTCAGGCTCTTAGGGTTAGGGTTAGACTCAGGCTCTTAGGGTTACGGTTAGACTCAGGCTCTTAGGGTTAGGGTTAGACTCAGGCTCTTAGGGTTAGGGTTAGACTCAGGCTCTTAGGGTGAGGGTTAGACTCAGGCTCTTAGGGTTATACTCAGGCTCTTAGGGTTAGGGTTAGACTCAGGCTCTTCGGGTTAGGGTTAGACTCAGGCTCTTCGGGTTAGGGTTAGACTCAGGCTCTTAGGGTGAGGGTTAGACTCAGGCTCTTCGGGTGAGGGTTAGACTCAGGCTCTTAGGGTTAGGGTTAGACTCAGGCTCTTAGGGTTAGGGTTAGACTCAGGCTCTTAGGGTTAGGGTTAGACTCAGGCTCTTAGGGTTAGGCTTAGACTCAGGCTCTTAGGGTTAGGGTTAGACTCAGGCTCTTAGGGTTAGGGTTAGACTCAGGCTCTTAGGGTTAGGGTTAGACTCAGGCTCTTAGGGTTAGGGTTAGACTCAGGCTCTTAGGGTTAGGGTTAGGGTCAGGCTCTTAGGGTGAGGGTTAGACTCAGGCTCTTAGGGTGAGGGTTAGACTCAGGCTCTTAGGGTTAGGGTTAGAATCAGGCTCTTAGGGTTAGGGTTAGACTCAGGCTCTTAGGGTTAGGGTTCGACTCAGGCTCTTAGGGTTAGGGTTAGACTCAGGCTCTTAGGGTTAGGGTTAGACTCAGGCTCTTAGGGTGAGGGTTAGACTCAGGCTCTTAGGGTTAGGGTTCGACTCAGGCTCTTAGGGTTAGGGTTAGACTCAGGCTCTTAGGGTTAGGGTTCGACTCAGGCTCTTAGGGTTAGGGTTCGATTCAGGCTCTTAGGGTGAGGGTTAGACTCAGGCTCTTAGGGTGAGGGTTAGTCTCAGGCTCTTAGGGTGAGGGTTAGACTCAGGCTGTTAGGGTTAGGGTTAGACTCAGGCTCTTAGGGTTAGGGTTAGACTCAGGCTCTTAGGGTGAGGGTTAGACTCAGGCTCTTAGGGTTAGGGTTAGACTCAGGCTCTTTAGGGTTAGGGTTAGACTCAGGCTCTTAGGGTTAGGGTTAGACTCAGGCTCTTAGGGTTAGGGTTAGACTCAGGCTCTTAGGGTGAGGGTTAGACTCAGGCTCTTAGGGTGAGGGTTCGACTCAGGCTCTTAGGGTTAGGGTTCGATTCAGGCTCTTAGGGTGAGGGTTAGACTCAGGCTCTTAGGGTGAGGGTTAGACTCAGGCTCTTAGGGTGAGGGTTAGACTCAGGCTCTTAGGGTTAGGGTTAGACTCAGGCTCTTAGGGTGAGGGTTAGACTCAGGCTCTTAGGGTTAGGGTTAGACTCAGGCTCTTTAGGGTTAGGGTTAGACTCAGGCTCTTAGGGTTAGGGTTAGACTCAGGCTCTTAGGGTTAGGGTTAGACTCAGGCTCTTAGGGTGAGGGTTAGACTCAAGCTCTTAGGGTTAGGGTTAGACTCAGGCTCTTAGGGTTAGGGTTAGACTCAGGCTCTTAGGGTTAGGGTTCGACTCAGGCTCTTAGGGTTAGGGTTCGATTCAGGCTCTTAGGGTGAGGGTTAGACTCAGGCTCTTAGGGTGAGGGTTAGACTCAGGCTCTTAGGGTTAGGGTTAGACTCAGGCTCTTAGGGTGAGGGTTAGACTCAGGCTCGTAGGGTTAGGATTCGACTCAGGCTCGTAGGGTGAGGGTTAGACTCAGGCTCTTAGGGTTAGGGTTAAGACTCAGGCTCTTAGGGTTAGGGTTAGACTCAGGCTCTTAGGGTTAGGGTTAGACTCAGGCTCTTAGGCTTAAAGTTAGACTCAGGCTCTTAGTCTTAAAGTTAGACTCAGGCTCTTAGGCTTAGAGTTAGACTCAGGCTCTTAGGGTGAGGGTTAGACTCAGGCTCTTAGGGTTAGGGTTAGACTCAGGCTCTTAGGGTTAGGGTTAGACTCAGGCTCTTAGGGTTAGGGTTAGACTCAGGCTCTTAGGGTGAGGGTTAGACTCAGGCTCTTAGGGTTAGGGTTAGACTCAGGCTCTTAGGGTTAGGGTTAGACTCAGGCTCTTAGGGTTAGGGTTAGACTCAGGCTCTTAGGGTTAGGGTTAGACTCAGGCTCTTAGGCTTAGGGTTAGACTCAGGCTCTTAGGGTTAGGGTTAGACTCAGGCTCTTAGGGTTAGGGTTAGACTCAGGCTCTTAGGGTTAGGGTTAGACTCAGGCTCTTAGGCTTAGGGTTAGACTCAGGCTCTTAGGGTTAGGGTTAGACTCAGGCTCTTAGGGTTAGGGTTAGACTCAGGCTCTTAGGGTTAGGGTTAGAATTCAGGCTCTTAGGGTGAGGGTTAGACTCAGACTCTTAGGGTTAGGGTTAGACTCAGGCTCTTAGGGTTAGGGTTAGACTCAGGCTCTTAGGGTTAGGGTTAGACTCAGGCTCTTAGGGTGAGGGTTAGACTCAGGCTCTTAGGGTTAGGGTTAGACTCAGGCTCTTAGGGTGAGGGTTAGACTCAGGCTCTTAGGGTTAGGGTTAGACTCAGGCTCTTAGGGTGAGGGTTAGACTCAGGCTCTTAGGGTTAGGGTTAGACTCAGGCTCTTAGGGTGAGGGTTAGACTCAGGCTCTTAGGGTGAGGGTTAGACTCAGGCTCTTAGGGTGAGGGTTAGACTCAGGCTCTTAGGGTTAGGGTTAGACTCAGGCTCTTAGGGTGAGGGTTAGACTCAGGCTCTTAAGGTTAGGGTTAGACTCAGGCTCTTAGGGTTAGGCTTAGACTCAGGCTCTTAGGGTTAGGGTTAGACTCAGGCTCTTAGGGTTAGGGTTAGACTCAGGCACTTAGGGTTAGGGTTAGACTCAGGCTCTTAGGGTGAGGGTTAGACTCAGGCTCTTAGGGTTAGGGTTAGACTCAGGCTCTTAGGGTGAGGGTTAGACTCAGGCTCTTAGGGTTAGGGTTAGACTCAGGCTCTTAGGGTGAGGGCTAGACTCAGGCTCTTAGGGTTAGGGTTAGACTCAGGCTCTTAGGGTTAGGGTTAACTCAGGCTCTTTAGGGTTAGGGTTAGACTCAGGCTCTTAGGGTTAGGGTTAGACTCAGGCTCTTAGGGTTAGGGTTAGACTCAGGCTCTTAGGGTTAGGGTTAGACTCAGGCTCTTAGGCTTAGGGTTAGACTCAGGCTCTTAGGGTGAGGGTTAGACTCAGGCTCTTAGGGTGAGGGTTAGACTCAGGCTCTTAGGGTTAGGGTTAGACTCATGCTCTTAGGGTGAGGGTTAGACTCAGGCTCTTAGGGTTAGGGTTAGACTCAGGCTCTTAGGGTTAGGGTTAGACTCAGGCTCTTAGGGTGAGGGTTAGACTCAGGCTCTTAGGGTTAGGGTTAGACTCAGGCTCTTAGGGTGAGGGTTAGACTCAGGCTCTTAGGGTGAGGGTTAGACTCAGGCTCTTAGGGTGAGGGTTAGACTCAGGCTCTTAGGGTGAGGGTTAGACTCAGGCTCTTAGGGTTAGGGTTAGACTCAGGCTCTTAGGCTTAGGGTTAGACTCAGGCTCTTAGGGTGAGGGTTAGACTCAGGCTCTTAGGGTTACGGTTAGACTCAGGCTCTTAGGGTTAGGGTTAGACTCAGGCTCTTAGGGTTAGGGTTAGACTTCAGGCTCTTAGGGTGAGGGTTAGACTCAGGCTCTTAGGGTTAGGGTTAGACTTCAGGCTCTTAGGGTGAGGGTTAGACTCAGGCTCTTAGGGTGAGGGTTAGACTCAGGCTCTTAGGGTTAGGGTTAGACTCAGGCTCGTAGGGTGAGGGTTAGACTCAGGCTCTTTAGGGTTAGGGTTAGACTCAGGCTCTTAGGGTTAGGGTTAGACTCAGGCTCTTAGGGTTAGGGTTAGACTCAGGCTCTTAGGGTTAGGGTTAGACTCAGGCTCTTAGGGTGAGGGTTAGACTCAGGCTCTTAGGGTGAGGGTTAGACTCAGGCTCTTAGGGTTAGGGTTAGACTCAGGCTCTTAGGATGAGGGTTAGACTCAGGCTCTTAGGGTTAGGGTTAGACTCAGGCTCTTAGGGTTAGGGTTCGACTCAGGCTCTTAGGGTTAGGGTTAGACTCAGGCTCTTAGGGTTAGGGTTCGACTCAGGCTCTTAGGGTTAGGGTTCGATTCAGGCTCTTAGGGTGAGGGTTAGACTCAGGCTCTTAGGGTGAGGGTTAGACTCAGGCTCTTAGGGTGAGGGTTAGACTCAGGCTCTTAGGGTTAGGGTTAGACTCAGGCTCTTAGGGTTAGGGTTAGACTCAGGCTCTTAGGGTTAGGGTTAGACTCAGGCTCTTTAGGGTTAGGGTTAGACTCAGGCTCTTAGGGTTAGGGTTAGACTCAGGCTCTTAGGGTTAGGGTTAGACTCAGGCTCTTAGGGTGAGGGTTAGACTCAAGCTCTTAGGGTTAGGGTTAGACTCAGGCTCTTAGGGTTAGGGTTAGACTCAGGCTCTTAGGGTTAGGGTTAGACTCAGGCTCTTAGGGTTAGGGTTCGACTCAGGCTCTTAGGGTTAGGGTTCGATTCAGGCTCTTAGGGTGAGGGTTAGACTCAGGCTCTTAGGGTGAGGGTTAGACTCAGGCTCTTAGGGTTAGGGTTAGACTCAGGCTCTTAGGGTGAGGGTTAGACTCAGGCTCTTAGGGTTAGGGTTAGACTCAGGCTCTTAGGCTTAAAGTTAGACTCAGGCTCTTAGGCTTAAAGTTAGACTCAGGCTCTTAGGCTTAGGGTTAGACTCAGGCTCTTAGGGTTAGGGTTAGACTCAGGCTCTTAGGGTGAGGGTTAGACTCAGACTCTTAGGGTTAGGGTTAGACTCAGGCTCTTAGGGTGAGGGTTAGACTCAGGCTCTTAGGGTGAGGGTTAGACTCAGGCTCTTAGGGTGAGGGTTAGACTCAGGCTCTTAGGGTGAGGGTTAGACTCAGGCTCTTAGGGTTAGGGTTAGACTCAGGCTCTTAGGCTTAGGGTTAGACTCAGGCTCTTAGGGTGAGGGTTAGACTCAGGCTCTTAGGGTTACGGTTAGACTCAGGCTCTTAGGGTTAGGGTTAGACTCAGGCTCTTAGGGTTAGGGTTAGACTTCAGGCTCTTAGGGTGAGGGTTAGACTCAGGCTCTTAGGGTTAGGGTTAGACTTCAGGCTCTTAGGGTGAGGGTTAGACTCAGGCTCTTAGGGTGAGGGTTAGACTCAGGCTCTTAGGGTTAGGGTTAGACTCAGGCTCTTAGGGTGAGGGTTAGACTCAGGCTCTTTAGGGTTAGGGTTAGACTCAGGCTCTTAGGGTTAGGGTTAGACTCAGGCTCTTAGGGTTAGGGTTAGACTCAGGCTCTTAGGGTTAGGGTTAGACTCAGGCTCTTAGGCTTAGGGTTAGACTCAGGCTCTTAGGGTGAGGGTTAGACTCAGGCTCTTAGGGTTAGGGTTAGACTCAGGCTCTTAGGATGAGGGTTAGACTCAGGCTCTTAGGGTTAGGGTTAGACTCAGGCTCTTAGGGTGAGGGTTAGACTCAGGCTCTTAGGGTTAGGGTTAGACTCAGGCTCTTAGGGTTAGGGTTAACTCAGGCTCTTTAGGGTTAGGGTTAGACTCAGGCTCTTAGGGTTAGGGTTAGACTCAGGCTCTTAGGGTTAGGGTTAGACTCAGGCTCTTAGGGTTAGGGTTAGACTCAGGCTCTTAGGGTTAGGGTTAGACTCAGGCTCTTAGGCTTAGGGTTAGACTCAGGCTCTTAGGGTGAGGGTTATACTCAGGCTCTTAGGGTTAGGGTTAGACTCAGGCTCTTAGGGTTAGGGTTAGACTTCAGGCTCTTAGGGTGAGGGTTAGACTCAGGCTCTTAGGGTGAGGGTTAGACTCAGGCTCTTAGGGTTAGGGTTAGACTCAGGCTCTTAGGGTGAGGGTTAGACTCAGGCTCTTAGGGTTAGGGTTAGACTCAGGCTCTTAGGGTTAGGGTTAGACTCAGGCTCTTAGGGTTAGGGTTAGACTTCAGGCTCTTAGGGTGAGGGTTAGACTCAGGCTCTTAGGGTGAGGGTTAGACTCAGGCTCTTAGGCTTAGGGTTAGACTCAGGCTCTTAGGCTTAGGGTTAGACTCAGGCTCTTAGGCTTAGGGTTAGACTCAGGCTCTTAGGGTTAGGGTTAGACTCAGGCTCTTAGGCTTAGGGTTAGACTCAGGCTCTTAGGGTTAGGGTTAAACTTAGGCTCTTAGGGTTAGGGTTAGACTCAGGCTCTTAGGGTGAGGGTTAGACTCAGGCTCTTAGGGTTAGGGTTCGACTCAGGCTCTTAGGGTTAGGGTTAGACTCAGGCTCGTAGGGTTAGGGTTAGACTCAGGCTCTTAGGGTGAGGGTTAGACTCAGGCTCTTCGGGTTCGGGTTAGACTCAGGCTCTTAGGGTGAGGGTTAGACTCAGGCTCTTAGGGTTAGGGTTAGACTCAGGCTCTTAGGGTTAGGGTTAGACTCAGGCTCTTAGGGTGAGGGTTAGACTCAGGCTCTTAGGGTTAGGGTTAGACTCAGGCTCTTAGGGTGAGGGTTAGACTCAGGCTCTTAGGGTGAGGGTTAGACTCAGGCTCTTAGGGTTAGGGTTAGACTCATGCTCTTAGGGTGAGGGTTAGACTCAGGCTCTTAGGGTGAGGGTTAGACTCAGGCTCTTAGGGTTAGGGTTAGACTCAGGCTCTTAGGGTTAGGGTTAGACTTCAGGCTCTTAGGGTGAGGGTTAGACTCAGACTCTTAGGGTTAGGGTTAGACTTCAGGCTCTTAGGGTGAGGGTTAGACTCAGGCTCTTAGGGTTAGGGTTAGACTCAGGCTCTTAGGGTTAGGGTTAGACTCAGGCTCTTAGGGTGAGGGTTAGACTCAGGCTCTTAGGGTGAGGGTTAGACTCAGGCTCTTAGGGTGAGGGTTAGACTCAGGCTCTTAGGGTTAGGGTTAGACTCAGGCTCTTAGGCTTAGGGTTAGACTCAGGCTCTTAGGGTGAGGGTTATACTCAGGCTCTTAGGGTTAGGGTTAGACTCAGGCTCTTAGGGTTAGGGTTAGACTCAGGCTCTTAGGGTTAGGGTTAGACTTCAGGCTCTTAGGGTGAGGGTTAGACTCAGACTCTTAGGGTTAGGGTTAGACTTCAGGCTCTTAGGGTGAGGGTTAGACTCAGGCTCTTAGGGTGAGGGTTAGACTCAGGCTCTTAGGCTTAGGGTTAGACTCAGGCTCTTAGGCTTAGGGTTAGACTCAGGCTCTTAGGGTTAGGGTTAGACTCAGGCTCTTAGGCTTAGGGTTAGACTCAGGCTCTTAGGGTTAGGGTTAGACTTAGGCTCTTAGGGTTAGGGTTAGACTCAGGCTCTTAGGGTGAGGGTTAGACTCAGGCTCTTAGGGTTAGGGTTCGACTCAGGCTCTTAGGGTTAGGGTTAGACTCAGGCTCTTAGGGTTAGGGTTAGACTCAGGCTCTTAGGGTGAGGGTTAGACTCAGGCTCTTAGGGTGAGGGTTAGACTCAGGCTCTTAGGGTTAGGGTTAGACTCATGCTCTTAGGGTGAGGGTTAGACTCAGGCTCTTAGGGTGAGGGTTAGACTCAGGCTCTTAGGGTTAGGGTTCGACTCAGGCTCTTAGGGTTAGGGTTAGACTTCAGGCTCTTAGGGTGAGGGTTAGACTCAGACTCTTAGGGTTAGGGTTAGACTTCAGGCTCTTAGGGTGAGGGTTAGACTCAGGCTCTTAGGGTTAGGGTTAGACTCAGGCTCTTAGGGTGAGGGTTAGACTCAGGCTCTTAGGGTGAGGGTTAGACTCAGGCTCTTAGGCTTAGGGTTAGACTCAGGCTCTTAGGCTTAGGGTTAGACTCAGGCTCTTAGGGTTAGGGTTAGACTCAGGCTCTTAGGCTTAGGGTTAGACTCAGGCTCTTAGGGTGAGGGTTATACTCAGGCTCTTAGGGTTAGGGTTAGACTCAGGCTCTTAGGGTTAGGGTTAGACTCAGGCTCTTAGGGTTAGGGTTAGACTTCAGGCTCTTAGGGTGAGGGTTAGACTCAGACTCTTAGGGTTAGGGTTAGACTTCAGGCTCTTAGGGTGAGGGTTAGACTCAGGCTCTTAGGGTGAGGGTTAGACTCAGGCTCTTAGGGTGAGGGTTAGACTCAGGCTCTTAGGGTTAGGGTTAGACTTCAGGCTCTTAGGGTGAGGGTTAGACTCAGACTCTTAGGGTTAGGGTTAGACTTCAGGCTCTTAGGGTGAGGGTTAGACTCAGGCTCTTAGGGTTAGGGTTAGACTCAGGCTCTTAGGGTGAGGGTTAGACTCAGGCTCTTTAGGGTTAGGGTTAGACTCAGGCTCTTAGGGTTAGGGTTAGACTCAGGCTCTTAGGGTTAGGGTTAGACTCAGGCTCTTAGGGTTAGGGTTAGACTCAGGCTCTTAGGCTTAGGGTTAGACTCAGGCTCTTAGGGTGAGGGTTAGACTCAGGCTCTTAGGGTTAGGGTTAGACTCAGGCTCTTAGGATGAGGGTTAGACTCAGGCTCTTAGGGTTAGGGTTAGACTCAGGCTCTTAGGGTGAGGGTTAGACTCAGGCTCTTAGGGTTAGGGTTAACTCAGGCTCTTTAGGGTTAGGGTTAGACTCAGGCTCTTAGGGTTAGGGTTAGACTCAGGCTCTTAGGGTTAGGGTTAGACTCAGGCTCTTAGGGTTAGGGTTAGACTCAGGCTCTTAGGGTTAGGGTTAGACTCAGGCTCTTAGGGTTAGGGTTAGACTCAGGCTCTTCGGGTTAGGGTTAGACTCAGGCTCTTAGGGTTAGGGTTAGACTCAGGCTCTTCGGGTTAGGGTTAGACTCAGGCTCGTAGGGTTAGGGTTAGACTTCAGGCTCGTAGGGTTAGGGTTAGACTCAGGCTCTTAGGGTTAGGGTTAGACTCAGGCTCTTAGGCTTAGGGTTAGACTCAGGCTCTTAGGGTTAGGGTTAGACTCAGGCTCTTAGGGTTAGGGTTAGACTCAGGCTCTTAGGGTTAGGGTTCGATTCAGGCTCGTAGGGTTAGGGTTCGACTCAGGCTCTTAGGGTTAGGGTTAGACTCAGGCTCTTAGGGTTAGGGTTAGACTCAGGCTCTTAGGGTGAGGGTTAGACTCAGGCTCTTAGGGTTAGGGTTAGACTCAGGCTCTTAGGGTTAGGGTTAGACTCAGGCTCTTAGGGTGAGGGTTAGACACAGGCTCTTAGGGTGAGGGTTAAACTCAGGCTCTTAGGGTTAGGGTTAGACTCAGGCTCTTAGGGTTAGACTCAGGCTCTTAGGGTTAGGGTTAGACTCAGGCTCTTAGGGTGAGGGTTAGACTCAGGCTCTTCGGGTTAGGGTTAGACTCAGGCTCTTAGGGTTAGGGTTAGACTCAGGCTCTTAGGGTGAGGGTTAGACTCAGGCTCTTAGGGTTAGGGTTAGACTCAGGCTCTTAGGGTGAGGGTTAGACTCAGGCTCTTAGGGTTAGGGTTAGACTCAGGCTCTTAGGGTTAGGGTTAGACTCAGGCTCTTAGGGTGAGGGTTAGACTCAGGCTCTTAGGGTTAGGGTTCGACTCAGGCTCTTAGGGTTAGGGTTCGATTCAGGCTCGTAGGGTGAGGGTTCGACTCAGGCTCTTAGGGTTAGGGTTAGACTCATGCTCTTATGGTGAGGGTTAGACTCAGGCTCTTCGGGTTAGGGTTAGACTCAGGCTCTTAGGGTTAGGGTTAGACTCAGGCTCTTAGGGTTAGGGTTAGACTCAGGCTCTTAGGGTGAGGGTTAGACTTAGGCTCTTAGGGTTAGGGTTAGACTCAGGCTCTTAGGGTTAGGGTTAGACTCAGGCTTATAGGGTTAGGGTTAGACTCAGGCTCTTAGGGTGAGGGTTAGACTCAGGCTCTTCGGGTTAGGGTTAGACTCAGGCTCTTCGGGTTAGGGTTAGACTCAGGCTCTTAGGGTTAGGGTTAGACTCAGGCTCTTAGGGTGAGGGTTAGACTCAGGCTCTTAGGGTTAGACTCAGGCTCTTAGGGTTAGGGTTAGACTCAGGCTCTTCGGGTTAGGGTTAGACTCAGGCTCTTAGGCTTAGGGTTAGACTCAGGCTCTTAGGGTTAGGGTTAGACTTAGGCTCTTAGGGTTAGGGTTCGACTCAGGCTCTTAGGGTGAGGGTTAGACTCAGGCTCTTAGGGTTAGGGTTCGACTCAGGCTCTTAGGGTTAGGGTTAGACTCAGGCTCGTAGGGTTAGGGTTAGACTCAGGCTCTTAGGGTGAGGGTTAGACTCAGGCTCTTCGGGTTCGGGTTAGACTCAGGCTCTTAGGGTGAGGGTTAGACTCAGGCTCTTAGGGTTAGGGTTAGACTCAGGCTCTTAGGGTTAGGGTTAGACTCAGGCTCTTAGGGTGAGGGTTAGACTCAGGCTCTTAGGGTTAGGGTTAGACTCAGGCTCTTAGGGTTAGGGTTAGACTCAGGCTCTTAGGGTGAGGGTTAGACTCAGGCTCTTAGGGTTAGGGTTAGACTCATGCTCTTAGGGTGAGGGTTAGACTCAGGCTCTTAGGGTTAGGGTTAGACTCAGGCTCTTAGGGTTAGGGTTAGACTCAGGCTCTTCGGCTTAGGGTTAGACTCAGGCTCTTAGGCTTAGGGTTAGAGTCAGGCTCTTAGGGTTAGGGTTAGACTCAGGCTCTTAGGGTTAGGGTTAGACTCAGGCTCTTAGGGTTAGGGTTAGACTCAGGCTCTTAGGGTGAGGGTTAGACTCAGGCTCTTAGGGTTAGGGTTAGACTCAGGCTCTTAGGGTTAGGGTTAGACTTCAGGCTCTTAGGGTTAGGGTTAGACTCAGGCTCTTAGGGTGAGGGTTAGACTCAGGCTCTTAGGGTTAGGGTTAGACTCAGGCTCTTAGGGTTAGGGTTAGACTCAGGCTCTTAGGCTTAGGGTTAGACTCAGGCTCTTAGGGTTAGGGTTAGACTCAGGCTCTTAGGGTTAGGGTTAGACTCAGGCTCTTAGGGTGAGGGTTAGACTCAGGCTCTTCGGGTTAGGGTTAGACTCAGGCTCTTAGGGTGAGGGTTAGACTCAGGCTCTTAGGGTTAGGGTTAGACTCAGGCTCTTAGGGTTAGGGTTAGACTCAGGCTCTTAGGGTGAGGGTTAGACTCAGGCTCTTAGGGTGAGGGTTAGACTCAGGCTCTTAGGGTTAGGGTTAGACTCAGGCTCTTAGGGTTAGGGTTAGACTCAGGCTCTTAGGGTTAGGGTTAGACTCAGGCTCTTAGGGTGAGGGTTAGACTCAGGCTCTTAGGGTGAGGGTTAGACTCAGGCTCTTAGGGTTAGGGTTAGACTCAGGCTCTTAGGGTTAGGGTTAGACTCAGGCTCTTAGGGTTAGGGTTAGACTCAGGCTCTTAGGGTTAGGGTTCGACTCAGGCTCTTAGGGTTAGGGTTAGACTCAGGCTCTTAGGCTTAGGGTTAGAGTCAGGCTCTTAGGGTTAGGGTTAGACTCAGGCTCTTAGGGTGAGGGTTAGACTCAGGCTCGTAGGGTTAGGGTTAGACTCAGGCTCTTAGGGTGAGGGTTAGACTCAGGCTCTTCGGGTTAGGGTTAGACTCAGGCTCTTAGGGTTAGGGTTAGACTCAGGCTCTTAGGGTGAGGGTTAGACTCAGGCTCGTAGGGTTAGGGTTAGACTCAGGCTCTTAGGGTGAGGGTTAGACTCAGGCTCTTAGGGTTAGGGTTAGACTCAGGCTCTTAGGGTTAGGGTTAGACTCAGGCTCTTAGGCTTAGGGTTAGACTCAGGCTCTTAGGGTTAGGGTTAGACTCAGGCTCTTAGGGTTAGGGTTAGACTCAGGCTCGTAGGGTTAGGGTTAGACTCAGGCTCTTAGGGTTAGGGTTAGACTCAGGCTCTTAGGGTGAGGGTTAGACTCAGGCTCTTAGGGTTAGGGTTAGACTCAGGCTCTTAGGGTGAGGGTTCGATTCAGGCTCTTAGGGTTAGGGTTAGACTCAGGCTCTTAGGGTTAGGGTTAGACTCAGGCTCTTAGGGTGAGGGTTAGACTCAGGCTCTTAGGGTTAGGGTTAGACTCAGGCTCTTAGGGTTAGGGTTAGACTCAGGCTTATAGGGTTAGGGTTAGACTCAGGCTCTTAGGGTGAGGGTTAGACTCAGGCTCTTAGGGTTAGGGTTAGACTTCAGGCTCTTAGGGTGAGGGTTAGACTCAGGCTCTTAGGGTTAGGGTTAGACTCAGGCTCTTAGGGTGAGGGTTAGACTCAGGCTCTTTAGGGTTAGGGTTAGACTCAGGCTCTTAGGGTTAGGGTTAGACTCAGGCTCTTAGGGTTAGGGTTAGACTCAGGCTCTTAGGGTTAGGGTTAGACTCAGGCTCTTAGGCTTAGGGTTAGACTCAGGCTCTTAGGGTGAGGGTTAGACTCAGGCTCTTAGGGTTAGGGTTAGACTCAGGCTCTTAGGATGAGGGTTAGACTCAGGCTCTTAGGGTTAGGGTTAGACTCAGGCTCTTAGGGTGAGGGTTAGACTCAGGCTCTTAGGGTTAGGGTTAACTCAGGCTCTTTAGGGTTAGGGTTAGACTCAGGCTCTTAGGGTTAGGGTTAGACTCAGGCTCTTAGGGTTAGGGTTAGACTCAGGCTCTTAGGGTTAGGGTTAGACTCAGGCTCTTAGGGTGAGGGTTATACTCAGGCTCTTAGGGTTAGGGTTAGACTCAGGCTCTTAGGGTTAGGGTTAGACTCAGGCTCTTAGGGTTAGGGTTAGACTCAGGCTCTTAGGGTTAGGGTTAGACTCAGGCTCGTAGGGTTAGGGTTAGACTCAGGCTCTTAGGGTTAGGGTTAGACTCAGGCTCTTAGGGTGAGGGTTAGACTCAGGCTCTTAGGGTTAGGGTTAGACTCAGGCTCTTAGGGTGAGGGTTCGATTCAGGCTCTTAGGGTTAGGGTTAGACTCAGGCTCTTAGGGTTAGGGTTAGACTTCAGGCTCTTAGGGTTAGGGTTAGACTCAGGCTCTTAGGGTGAGGGTTAGACTCAGGCTCTTAGGGTGAGGGTTAGACTCAGGCTCTTAGGGTTAGGGTTAGACTTCAGGCTCTTAGGGTGAGGGTTAGACTCAGACTCTTAGGGTTAGGGTTAGACTTCAGGCTCTTAGGGTGAGGGTTAGACTCAGGCTCTTAGGGTTAGGGTTAGACTCAGGCTCTTAGGGTGAGGGTTAGACTCAGGCTCTTAGGGTTAGGGTTAGACTCAGGCTCTTAGGGTTAGGGTTAGACTCAGGCTCTTAGGGTTAGGGTTAGACTCAGGCTCTTAGGCTTAGGGTTAGACTCAGGCTCTTAGGGTGAGGGTTAGACTCAGGCTCTTAGGGTTAGGGTTAGACTCAGGCTCTTAGGATGAGGGTTAGACTCAGGCTCTTAGGGTTAGGGTTAGACTCAGGCTCTTAGGGTGAGGGTTAGACTCAGGCTCTTAGGGTGAGGGTTAACTCAGGCTCTTTAGGGTTAGGGTTAGACTCAGGCTCTTAGGGTTAGGGTTAGACTCAGGCTCTTAGGGTTAGGGTTAGACTCAGGCTCTTAGGGTTAGGGTTAGACTCAGGCTCTTAGGCTTAGGGTTAGACTCAGGCTCTTAGGGTGAGGGTTATACTCAGGCTCTTAGGGTTAGGGTTAGACTCAGGCTCTTAGGGTTAGGGTTAGACTCAGGCTCTTAGGGTTAGGGTTAGACTCAGGCTCTTCGGGTTAGGGTTAGACTCAGGCTCTTAGGGTTAGGGTTAGACTCAGGCTCTTCGGGTTAGGGTTAGACTCAGGCTCGTAGGGTTAGGGTTAGACTCAGGCTCGTAGGGTTAGGGTTAGACTCAGGCTCTTAGGGTTAGGGTTAGACTCAGGCTCTTAGGCTTAGGGTTAGACTCAGGCTCTTAGGGTTAGGGTTAGACTCAGGCTCTTAGGGTTAGGGTTAGACTCAGGCTCTTAGGGTTAGGGTTCGATTCAGGCTCGTAGGGTTAGGGTTCGACTCAGGCTCTTAGGGTTAGGGTTAGACTCAGGCTCTTAGGGTTAGGGTTAGACTCAGGCTCTTAGGGTGAGGGTTAGACTCAGGCTCTTAGGGTTAGGGTTAGACTCAGGCTCTTAGGGTTAGGGTTAGACTCAGGCTCTTAGGGTGAGGGTTAGACACAGGCTCTTAGGGTGAGGGTTAAACTCAGGCTCTTAGGGTTAGGGTTAGACTCAGGCTCTTAGGGTTAGACTCAGGCTCTTAGGGTTAGGGTTAGACTCAGGCTCTTAGGGTGAGGGTTAGACTCAGGCTCTTAGGGTTAGGGTTAGACTTCAGGCTCTTAGGGTGAGGGTTAGACTCAGGCTCTTAGGGTGAGGGTTAGACTCAGGCTCTTAGGGTGAGGGTTAGACTCAGGCTCTTAGGCTTAGGGTTAGACTCAGGCTCTTAGGGTTAGGGTTAGACTCAGGCTCTTAGGGTTAGGGTTAGACTCAGGCTCGTAGGGTTAGGATTCGACTCAGGCTCGTAGGGTTAGGGTTAGACTCAGGCTCTTAGGGTTAGGGTTAGACTCAGGCTCTTCGGGTTAGGGTTAGACTCAGGCTCTTAGGGTTAGGGTTAGACTCAGGCTCTTAGGGTTAGGGTTAGACTCAGGCTCGTAGGGTTAGGGTTAGACTCAGGCTCTTCGGGTTAGGGTTAGACTCAGGCTCTTAGGCTTAGGGTTAGACTCAGGCTCTTAGGGTTAGGGTTCGATTCAGGCTCGTAGGGTTAGGGTTCGACTCAGGCTCTTAGGGTTAGGGTTAGACTCAGGCTCTTAGGGTTAGGGTTAGACTCAGGCTCTTAGGGTGAGGGTTAGACTCAGGCTCTTAGGGTTAGGGTTAGACTCAGGCTCGTAGGGTTAGGATTCGACTCAGGCTCGTAGGGTTAGGGTTAGACTCAGGCTCTTAGGGTTAGGGTTAGACTCAGGCTCTTCGGGTTAGGGTTAGACTCAGGCTCTTAGGGTTAGGGTTAGACTCAGGCTCTTAGGGTTAGGGTTAGACTCAGGCTCGTAGGGTTAGGGTTAGACTCAGGCTCTTCGGGTTAGGGTTAGACTCAGGCTCTTAGGCTTAGGGTTAGACTCAGGCTCTTAGGGTTAGGGTTAGACTCAGGCTCTTAGGGTTAGGGTTAGACTCAGGCTCTTAGGGTTAGGGTTCGATTCAGGCTCGTAGGGTTAGGGTTCGACTCAGGCTCTTAGGGTTAGGGTTAGACTCAGGCTCTTAGGGTTAGGGTTAGACTCAGGCTCTTAGGGTGAGGGTTAGACTCAGGCTCTTAGGGTTAGGGTTAGACTCAGGCTCTTAGGGTTAGGGTTAGACTCAGGCTCTTAGGGTGAGGGTTAGACACAGTCTCTTAGGGTGAGGGTTAAACTCAGGGTCTTAGGGTTAGGGTTAGACTCAGGCTCTTAGGGTTAGACTCAGGCTCTTAGGGTTAGGGTTAGACTCAGGCTCTTAGGGTGAGGGTTAGACTCAGGCTCTTAGGGTTAGGGTTAGACTCAGGCTCGTAGGGTTAGGGTTAGACTCAGGCTCTTCGGGTTAGGGTTAGACTCAGGCTCTTAGGCTTAGGGTTAGACTCAGGCTCTTAGGGTTAGGGTTAGACTCAGGCTCTTAGGGTTAGGGTTAGACTCAGGCTCTTAGGGTTAGGGTTCGATTCAGGCTCGTAGGGTTAGGGTTCGACTCAGGCTCTTAGGGTTAGGGTTAGACTCAGGCTCTTAGGGTTAGGGTTAGACTCAGGCTCTTAGGGTGAGGGTTAGACTCAGGCTCTTAGGGTTAGGGTTAGACTCAGGCTCTTAGGGTTAGGGTTAGACTCAGGCTCTTAGGGTGAGGGTTAGACACAGTCTCTTAGGGTGAGGGTTAAACTCAGGCTCTTAGGGTTAGGGTTAGACTCAGGCTCTTAGGGTTAGGGTTCGATTCAGGCTCGTAGGGTTAGGGTTCGACTCAGGCTCTTAGGGTTAGGGTTAGACTCAGGCTCTTAGGGTTAGGGTTAGACTCAGGCTCTTAGGGTGAGGGTTAGACTCAGGCTCTTAGGGTTAGGGTTAGACTCAGGCTCTTAGGGTTAGGGTTAGACTCAGGCTCTTAGGGTGAGGGTTAGACACAGGCTCTTAGGGTGAGGGTTAAACTCAGGCTCTTAGGGTTAGGGTTAGACTCAGGCTCTTAGGGTTAGACTCAGGCTCTTAGGGTTAGGGTTAGACTCAGGCTCTTAGGGTGAGGGTTAGACTCAGGCTCTTAGGGTTAGGGTTAGACTTCAGGCTCTTAGGGTGAGGGTTAGACTCAGGCTCTTAGGGTGAGGGTTAGACTCAGGCTCTTAGGGTGAGGGTTAGACTCAGGCTCTTAGGCTTAGGGTTAGACTCAGGCTCTTAGGGTTAGGGTTAGACTCAGGCTCTTAGGGTTAGGGTTAGACTCAGGCTCGTAGGGTTAGGATTCGACTCAGGCTCGTAGGGTTAGGGTTAGACTCAGGCTCTTAGGGTTAGGGTTAGACTCAGGCTCTTCGGGTTAGGGTTAGACTCAGGCTCTTAGGGTTAGGGTTAGACTCAGGCTCTTAGGGTTAGGGTTAGACTCAGGCTCGTAGGGTTAGGGTTAGACTCAGGCTCTTCGGGTTAGGGTTAGACTCAGGCTCTTAGGCTTAGGGTTAGACTCAGGCTCTTAGGGTTAGGGTTCGATTCAGGCTCGTAGGGTTAGGGTTCGACTCAGGCTCTTAGGGTTAGGGTTAGACTCAGGCTCTTAGGGTTAGGGTTAGACTCAGGCTCTTAGGGTGAGGGTTAGACTCAGGCTCTTAGGGTTAGGGTTAGACTCAGGCTCGTAGGGTTAGGATTCGACTCAGGCTCGTAGGGTTAGGGTTAGACTCAGGCTCTTAGGGTTAGGGTTAGACTCAGGCTCTTCGGGTTAGGGTTAGACTCAGGCTCTTAGGGTTAGGGTTAGACTCAGGCTCTTAGGGTTAGGGTTAGACTCAGGCTCGTAGGGTTAGGGTTAGACTCAGGCTCTTCGGGTTAGGGTTAGACTCAGGCTCTTAGGCTTAGGGTTAGACTCAGGCTCTTAGGGTTAGGGTTAGACTCAGGCTCTTAGGGTTAGGGTTAGACTCAGGCTCTTAGGGTTAGGGTTCGATTCAGGCTCGTAGGGTTAGGGTTCGACTCAGGCTCTTAGGGTTAGGGTTAGACTCAGGCTCTTAGGGTTAGGGTTAGACTCAGGCTCTTAGGGTGAGGGTTAGACTCAGGCTCTTAGGGTTAGGGTTAGACTCAGGCTCTTAGGGTTAGGGTTAGACTCAGGCTCTTAGGGTGAGGGTTAGACACAGTCTCTTAGGGTGAGGGTTAAACTCAGGGTCTTAGGGTTAGGGTTAGACTCAGGCTCTTAGGGTTAGACTCAGGCTCTTAGGGTTAGGGTTAGACTCAGGCTCTTAGGGTGAGGGTTAGACTCAGGCTCTTAGGGTTAGGGTTAGACTCAGGCTCGTAGGGTTAGGGTTAGACTCAGGCTCTTCGGGTTAGGGTTAGACTCAGGCTCTTAGGCTTAGGGTTAGACTCAGGCTCTTAGGGTTAGGGTTAGACTCAGGCTCTTAGGGTTAGGGTTAGACTCAGGCTCTTAGGGTTAGGGTTCGATTCAGGCTCGTAGGGTTAGGGTTCGACTCAGGCTCTTAGGGTTAGGGTTAGACTCAGGCTCTTAGGGTTAGGGTTAGACTCAGGCTCTTAGGGTGAGGGTTAGACTCAGGCTCTTAGGGTTAGGGTTAGACTCAGGCTCTTAGGGTTAGGGTTAGACTCAGGCTCTTAGGGTGAGGGTTAGACACAGTCTCTTAGGGTGAGGGTTAAACTCAGGGTCTTAGGGTTAGGGTTAGACTCAGGCTCTTAGGGTTAGACTCAGGCTCTTAGGGTTAGGGTTAGACTCAGGCTCTTAGGGTGAGGGTTAGACTCAGGCTCTTAGGGTTAGGGTTAGACTCAGGCTCTTAGGGTGAGGGTTAGACTTAGGCTCTTAGGGTTAGGGTTAGACTCAGGCTCTTAGGGTTAGGGTTAGACTCAGGCTTATAGGGTTAGGGTTAGACTCAGGCTCTTAGGGTGAGGGTTAGACTCAGGCTCTTCGGGTTAGGGTTAGACTCAGGCTCTTCGGGTTAGGGTTAGACTCAGGCTCTTAGGGTGAGGGTTAGACTCAGGCTCTTAGGGTGAGGGTTAGACTCAGGCTCTTAGGGTTAGACTCAGGCTCTTAGGGTTAGGGTTAGACTCAGGCTCTTAGGGTTAGGGTTAGACTCAGGCTCTTAGGCTTAGGGTTAGACTCAGGCTCTTAGGGTTAGGGTTAGACTTAGGCTCTTAGGGTTAGGGTTAGACTCAGGCTCTTAGGGTGAGGGTTAGACTCAGGCTCTTAGGGTTAGGGTTCGACTCAGGCTCTTAGGGTTAGGGTTAGACTCAGGCTCGTAGGGTTAGGGTTAGACTCAGGCTCTTAGGGTGAGGGTTAGACTCAGGCTCTTCGGGTTCGGGTTAGACTCAGGCTCTTAGGGTGAGGGTTAGACTCAGGCTCTTAGGGTTAGGGTTAGACTCAGGCTCTTAGGGTTAGGGTTAGACTCAGGCTCTTAGGGTTAGGGTTAGACTCAGGCTCTTAGGGTTAGGGTTAGACTCAGGCTCTTAGGGTGAGGGTTAGACTCAGGCTCTTAGGGTGAGGGTTAGACTCAGGCTCTTAGGGTTAGGGTTAGACTCATGCTCTTAGGGTGAGGGTTAGACTCAGGCTCTTAGGGTGAGGGTTAGACTCAGGCTCTTAGGCTTAGGGTTAGACTCAGGCTCTTAGGCTTAGGGTTAGACTCAGGCTCTTAGGGTTAGGGTTAGACTCAGGCTCTTAGGGTTAGGGTTAGACTCAGGCTCTTAGGGTGAGGGTTAGACTCAGGCTCTTAGGGTTAGGGTTAGACTCAGGCTCTTAGGGTGAGGGTTAGACTCAGGCTCTTAGGCTTAGGGTTAGACTCAGGCTCTTAGGGTTAGGGTTAGACTCAGGCTCTTAGGGTTAGGGTTAGACTCAGGCTCTTAGGGTGAGGGTTAGACTCAGGCTCTTAGGGTTAGGGTTAGACTCAGGCTCTTAGGGTGAGGGTTAGACTCAGGCTCGTAGGGTTAGGGTTAGACTCAGGCTCTTAGGGTGAGGGTTAGACTCAGGCTCTTCGGGTTAGGGTTAGACTCAGGCTCTTAGGGTTAGGGTTAGACTCAGGCTCTTAGGGTGAGGGTTAGACTCAGGCTCGTAGGGTTAGGGTTAGACTCAGGCTCTTAGGGTGAGGGTTAGACTCAGGCTCTTAGGGTTAGGGTTAGACTCAGGCTCTTAGGGTTAGGGTTAGACTCAGGCTCTTAGGGTGAGGGTTAGACTCAGGCTCTTAGGGTTAGGGTTAGACTCAGGCTCGTAGGGTTAGGGTTAGACTCAGGCTCTTAGGGTTAGGGTTAGACTCAGGCTCTTAGGGTGAGGGTTAGACTCAGGCTCTTAGGGTTAGGGTTAGACTCAGGCTCTTAGGGTGAGGGTTCGATTCAGGCTCTTAGGGTTAGGGTTAGACTCAGGCTCTTAGGGTTAGGGTTAGACTCAGGCTCTTAGGGTGAGGGTTAGACTCAGGCTCTTAGGGTTAGGGTTAGACTCAGGCTCTTAGGGTTAGGGTTAGACTCAGGCTCTTAGGGTTAGGGTTAGACTCAGGCTCTTAGGGTTAGGGTTAGACTCAGGCTCTTAGGGTTAGGGTTAGACTCAGGCTCTTAGGGTGAGGGTTAGACTCAGGCTCTTAGGGTTAGGGTTAGACTCAGGCTCTTAGGGTTAGGGTTAGACTCAGGCTCTTAGGGTTAGGGTTAGACTCAGGCTCTTAGGGTGAGGGTTAGACTCAGGCTCTTTGGGTTAGGGTTAGACTCAGGCTCTTAGGGTGAGGGTTAGACTCAGGCTCTTAGGGTTAGGGTTCGACTCAGGCTCTTAGGGTGAGGGTTCGATTCAGGCTCGTAGGGTGAGGGTTCGACTCAGGCTCTTAGGGTTAGGGTTAGACTCATGCTCTTATGGTGAGGGTTAGACTCAGGCTCTTAGGGTTAGGGTTAGACTCAGGCTCTTAGGGTTAGGGTTAGACTCAGGCTCTTAGGGTTAGGGTTAGACTCAGGCTCTTAGGGTGAGGGTTAGACTTAGGCTCTTAGGGTTAGGGTTAGACTCAGGCTCTTAGGGTTAGGGTTAGACTCAGGCTTATAGGGTTAGGGTTAGACTCAGGCTCTTAGGGTAAGGGTTAGACTCAGGCTCTTCGGGTTAGGGTTAGACTCAGGCTCTTAGGGTTAGGGTTAGACTCAGGCTCTTAGGGTGAGGGTTAGACTCAGGCTCTTAGGGTGAGGGTTAGACTCAGGCTCTTAGGGTTAGGGTTAGACTCAGGCTCTTAGGGTGAGGGTTAGACTCAGGCTCTTAGGGTTAGGGTTAGACTCAGGCTCTTAGGGTTAGGGTTAGACTCAGGCTCTTAGGGTGAGGGTTAGACTCAGGCTCTTAGGGTTAGGGTTAGACTCAGGCTCTTAGGGTGAGGGTTAGACTCAGGCTCTTAGGGTGAGGGTTAGACTCAGGCTCTTAGGGTTAGGGTTAGACTCAGGCTCTTCGGGTTAGGGTTAGACTCAGGCTCTTAGGGTTAGGGTTAGACTCAGGCTCTTAGGGTGAGGGTTAGACTCAGGCTCTTCGGGTTAGGGTTAGACTCAGGCTCTTAGGGTTAGGGTTAGACTCAGGCTCTTAGGGTGAGGGTTAGACTCAGGCTCTTAGGGTGAGGGTTAGACTCAGGCTCTTAGGGTGAGGGTTAGACTCAGGCTCTTAGGGTTAGGGTTAGACTCAGGCTCGTAGGGTTAGGATTCGACTCAGGCTCGTAGGGTTAGGGCTAGACTCAGGCTCTTAGGGTGAGGGTTAGACTCAGGCTCTTCGGGTTAGGGTTAGACTCAGGCTCTTAGGGTTAGGGTTAGACTCAGGCTCTTAGGGTTAGGTTTAGACTCAGGCTTATAGGGTTAGGGTTAGACTCAGGCTCTTAGGGTAAGGGTTAGACTCAGGCTCTTCGGGTTAGGGTTAGACTCAGGCTCTTAGGGTTAGGGTTAGACTCAGGCTCTTAGGGTTAGGGTTAGACTCAGGCTCTTAGGCTTAGGGTTAGACTCAGGCTCTTAGGGTTAGGGTTAGAGTCAGGCTCGTAGGGTGAGGGTTAGACTCAGGCTCTTAGGGTGAGGGTTAGACTCAGGCTCTTAGGGTTAGGGTTAGACTCAGGCTCTTAGGGTTAGGGTTAGACTCAGGCTCTTAGGGTGAGGGTTAGACTCAGGCTCTTAGGGTGAGGGTTAGACTCAGGCTCTTAGGGTTAGGGTTAGACTCAGGCTCTTAGGGTGAGGGTTAGACTCAGGCTCTTAGGGTGAGGGTTAGACTCAGGCTCTTAGGGTTAGGGTTAGACTCAGGCTCTTAGGGTTAGGGTTAGACTCAGGCTCTTAGGGTGAGGGTTAGACACAGGCTCTTAGGGTGAGGGTTAAACTCAGGCTCTTAGGGTTAGGGTTAGACTCAGGCTCTTAGGGTTAGACTCAGGCTCTTAGGGTTAGGGTTAGACTCAGGCTCTTAGGGTGAGGGTTAGACTCAGGCTCTTAGGGTTAGGGTTAGACTTCAGGCTCTTAGGGTGAGGGTTAGACTCAGGCTCTTAGGGTGAGGGTTAGACTCAGGCTCTTAGGGTGAGGGTTAGACTCAGGCTCTTAGGCTTAGGGTTAGACTCAGGCTCTTAGGGTTAGGGTTAGACTCAGGCTCTTAGGGTTAGGGTTAGACTCAGGCTCTTAGGGTTAGGATTCGACTCAGGCTCGTAGGGTTAGGGTTAGACTCAGGCTCTTAGGGTTAGGGTTAGACTCAGGCTCTTCGGGTTAGGGTTAGACTCAGGCTCTTAGGGTTAGGGTTAGACTCAGGCTCTTAGGGTTAGGGTTAGACTCAGGCTCGTAGGGTTAGGGTTAGACTCAGGCTCTTCGGGTTAGGGTTAGACTCAGGCTCTTAGGCTTAGGGTTAGACTCAGGCTCTTAGGGTTAGGGTTCGATTCAGGCTCGTAGGGTTAGGGTTCGACTCAGGCTCTTAGGGTTAGGGTTAGACTCAGGCTCTTAGGGTTAGGGTTAGACTCAGGCTCTTAGGGTGAGGGTTAGACTCAGGCTCTTAGGGTTAGGGTTAGACTCAGGCTCGTAGGGTTAGGATTCGACTCAGGCTCGTAGGGTTAGGGTTAGACTCAGGCTCTTAGGGTTAGGGTTAGACTCAGGCTCTTCGGGTTAGGGTTAGACTCAGGCTCTTAGGGTGAGGGTTAGACTCAGGCTCTTAGGGTTAGGGTTAGACTCAGGCTCGTAGGGTTAGGGTTAGACTCAGGCTCTTCGGGTTAGGGTTAGACTCAGGCTCTTAGGCTTAGGGTTAGACTCAGGCTCTTAGGGTTAGGGTTAGACTCAGGCTCTTAGGGTTAGGGTTCGATTCAGGCTCGTAGGGTTAGGGTTCGACTCAGGCTCTTAGGGTTAGGGTTAGACTCAGGCTCTTAGGGTTAGGGTTAGACTCAGGCTCTTAGGGTGAGGGTTAGACTCAGGCTCTTAGGGTTAGGGTTAGACTCAGGCTCTTAGGGTTAGGGTTAGACTCAGGCTCTTAGGGTGAGGGTTAGACACAGTCTCTTAGGGTGAGGGTTAAACTCAGGGTCTTAGGGTTAGGGTTAGACTCAGGCTCTTAGGGTTAGACTCAGGCTCTTAGGGTTAGGGTTAGACTCAGGCTCTTAGGGTGAGGGTTAGACTCAGGCTCTTAGGGTTCGGGTTAGACTCAGGCTCTTAGGGTGAGGGTTAGACTCAGGCTCTTAGGGTTAGGGTTAGACTCAGGCTCTTAGGGTTAGGGTTAGACTCAGGCTCTTAGGGTTAGGGTTAGACTCAGGCTCTTAGGGTTAGGGTTAGACTCAGGCTCTTAGGGTGAGGGTTAGACTCAGGCTCTTAGGGTGAGGGTTAGACTCAGGCTCTTAGGGTTAGGGTTAGACTCATGCTCTTAGGGTGAGGGTTAGACTCAGGCTCTTAGGGTGAGGGTTAGACTCAGGCTCTTAGGCTTAGGGTTAGACTCAGGCTCTTAGGCTTAGGGTTAGACTCAGGCTCTTAGGGTTAGGGTTAGACTCAGGCTCTTAGGGTTAGGGTTAGACTCAGGCTCTTAGGGTGAGGGTTAGACTCAGGCTCTTAGGGTTAGGGTTAGACTCAGGCTCTTAGGGTGAGGGTTAGACTCAGGCTCTTAGGCTTAGGGTTAGACTCAGGCTCTTAGGGTTAGGGTTAGACTCAGGCTCTTAGGGTTAGGGTTAGACTCAGGCTCTTAGGGTGAGGGTTAGACTCAGGCTCTTAGGGTTAGGGTTAGACTCAGGCTCTTAGGGTGAGGGTTAGACTCAGGCTCGTAGGGTTAGGGTTAGACTCAGGCTCTTAGGGTGAGGGTTAGACTCAGGCTCTTCGGGTTAGGGTTAGACTCAGGCTCTTAGGGTTAGGGTTAGACTCAGGCTCTTAGGGTGAGGGTTAGACTCAGGCTCGTAGGGTTAGGGTTAGACTCAGGCTCTTAGGGTGAGGGTTAGACTCAGGCTCTTAGGGTTAGGGTTAGACTCAGGCTCTTAGGGTTAGGGTTAGACTCAGGCTCTTAGGCTTAGGGTTAGACTCAGGCTCTTAGGGTTAGGGTTAGACTCAGGCTCGTAGGGTTAGGGTTAGACTCAGGCTCTTAGGGTTAGGGTTAGACTCAGGCTCTTAGGGTGAGGGTTAGACTCAGGCTCTTAGGGTTAGGGTTAGACTCAGGCTCTTAGGGTGAGGGTTCGATTCAGGCTCTTAGGGTTAGGGTTAGACTCAGGCTCTTAGGGTTAGGGTTAGACTCAGGCTCTTAGGGTGAGGGTTAGACTCAGGCTCTTAGGGTTAGGGTTAGACTCAGGCTCTTAGGGTTAGGGTTAGACTCAGGCTCTTAGGGTTAGGGTTAGACTCAGGCTCTTAGGGTTAGGGTTAGACTCAGGCTCTTAGGGTTAGGGTTAGACTCAGGCTCTTAGGGTGAGGGTTAGACTCAGGCTCTTAGGGTTAGGGTTAGACTCAGGCTCTTCGGGTTAGGGTTAGACTCAGGCTCTTAGGGTTAGGGTTAGACTCAGGCTCTTAGGGTGAGGGTTAGACTCAGGCTCTTTGGGTTAGGGTTAGACTCAGGCTCTTAGGGTGAGGGTTAGACTCAGGCTCTTAGGGTTAGGGTTCGACTCAGGCTCTTAGGGTGAGGGTTCGATTCAGGCTCGTAGGGTGAGGGTTCGACTCAGGCTCTTAGGGTTAGGGTTAGACTCATGCTCTTATGGTGAGGGTTAGACTCAGGCTCTTAGGGTTAGGGTTAGACTCAGGCTCTTAGGGTTAGGGTTAGACTCAGGCTCTTAGGGTTAGGGTTAGACTCAGGCTCTTAGGGTGAGGGTTAGACTTAGGCTCTTAGGGTTAGGGTTAGACTCAGGCTCTTAGGGTTAGGGTTAGACTCAGGCTTATAGGGTTAGGGTTAGACTCAGGCTCTTAGGGTAAGGGTTAGACTCAGGCTCTTCGGGTTAGGGTTAGACTCAGGCTCTTAGGGTTAGGGTTAGACTCAGGCTCTTAGGGTGAGGGTTAGACTCAGGCTCTTAGGGTGAGGGTTAGACTCAGGCTCTTAGGGTTAGGGTTAGACTCAGGCTCTTAGGGTGAGGGTTAGACTCAGGCTCTTAGGGTTAGGGTTAGACTCAGGCTCTTAGGGTTAGGGTTAGACTCAGGCTCTTAGGGTGAGGGTTAGACTCAGGCTCTTAGGGTTAGGGTTAGACTCAGGCTCTTAGGGTGAGGGTTAGACTCAGGCTCTTAGGGTGAGGGTTAGACTCAGGCTCTTCGGGTTAGGGTTAGACTCAGGCTCTTCGGGTTAGGGTTAGACTCAGGCTCTTAGGGTTAGGGTTAGACTCAGGCTCTTAGGGTGAGGGTTAGACTCAGGCTCTTCGGGTTAGGGTTAGACTCAGGCTCTTAGGGTTAGGGTTAGACTCAGGCTCTTAGGGTGAGGGTTAGACTCAGGCTCTTAGGGTGAGGGTTAGACTCAGGCTCTTAGGGTGAGGGTTAGACTCAGGCTCTTAGGGTTAGGGTTAGACTCAGGCTCGTAGGGTTAGGATTCGACTCAGGCTCGTAGGGTTAGGGCTAGACTCAGGCTCTTAGGGTGAGGGTTAGACTCAGGCTCTTCGGGTTAGGGTTAGACTCAGGCTCTTAGGGTTAGGGTTAGACTCAGGCTCTTAGGGTTAGGTTTAGACTCAGGCTTATAGGGTTAGGGTTAGACTCAGGCTCTTAGGGTAAGGGTTAGACTCAGGCTCTTCGGGTTAGGGTTAGACTCAGGCTCTTAGGGTTAGGGTTAGACTCAGGCTCTTAGGGTTAGGGTTAGACTCAGGCTCTTAGGCTTAGGGTTAGACTCAGGCTCTTAGGGTTAGGGTTAGAGTCAGGCTCGTAGGGTTAGGGTTAGACTCAGGCTCTTAGGGTGAGGGTTAGACTCAGGCTCTTAGGGTTAGGGTTAGACTCAGGCTCTTAGGGTTAGGGTTAGACTCAGGCTCTTAGGGTGAGGGTTAGACTCAGGCTCTTAGGGTGAGGGTTAGACTCAGGCTCTTAGGGTTAGGGTTAGACTCAGGCTCTTAGGGTGAGGGTTAGACTCAGGCTCTTAGGGTTAGGGTTAGACTCAGGCTCTTAGGGTGAGGGTTAGACTCAGGCTCTTAGGGTTAGGGTTAGACTCAGGCTCTTAGGGTTAGGGTTAGACTCAGGCTCTTTAGGGTTAGGGTTAGACTCAGGCTCTTAGGGTTAGGGTTAGACTCAGGCTCTTAGGGTTAGGGTTAGACTCAGGCTCTTAGGGTGAGGGTTAGACTCAGGCTCTTAGGGTTAGGGTTAGACTCAGGCTCTTAGGGTTAGGGTTAGACTCAGACTCTTAGGGTTAGGGTTAGACTCAGGCTCTTAGGGTTAGGGTTAGACTCAGGCTCTTAGGGTTAGGGTTCGACTCAGGCTCTTAGGGTTAGGGTTCGATTCAGACTCTTAGGGTGAGGGTTAGACTCAGGCTCTTAGGGTGAGGGTTAGACTCAGGCTCTTAGGGTTAGGGTTAGACTCAGGCTCTTAGGGTGAGGGTTAGACTCAGGCTCTTCGGGTTAGGGTTAGACTCAGGCTCTTAGGGTTAGGGTTAGACTCAGGCTCTTAGGGTGAGGGTTAGACTCAGGCTCTTAGGGTTAGGGTTAGACTCAGGCTCTTAGGCTTAAAGTTAGACTCAGGCTCTTAGGCTTAAAGTTAGACTCAGGCTCTTAGGCTTAGAGTTAGACTCAGGCTCTTAGGGTGAGGGTTAGACTCAGGCTCTTAGGGTGAGGGTTAGACTCAGGCTCTTAGGGTTAGGGTTAGACTCAGGCTCTTAGGGTTAGGGTTAGACTCAGGCTCTTAGGGTGAGGGTTAGACTCAGGCTCTTAGGGTTAGGGTTAGACTCAGGCTCTTAGGGTTAGGGTTAGACTCAGGCTCTTAGGGTTAGGGTTAGACTCAGGCTCTTAGGGTGAGGGTTAGACTCAGGCTTATAGGGTTAGGGTTAGACTCAGGCTCTTAGGGTAAGGGTTAGACTCAGGCTCTTCGGGTTAGGGTTAGACTCAGGCTCTTAGGGTTAGGGTTAGACTCAGGCTCTTAGGGTGAGGGTTAGACTCAGGCTCTTAGGGTGAGGGTTAGACTCAGGCTCTTAGGGTTAGGGTTAGACTCAGGCTCTTAGGGTGAGGGTTAGACTCAGGCTCTTAGGGTTAGGGTTAGACTCAGGCTCTTAGGGTTAGGGTTAGACTCAGGCTCTTAGGGTGAGGGTTAGACTCAGGCTCTTAGGGTTAGGGTTAGACTCAGGCTCTTAGGGTGAGGGTTAGACTCAGGCTCTTCGGGTTAGGGTTAGACTCAGGCTCTTAGGGTTAGGGTTAGACTCAGGCTCTTAGGGTGAGGGTTAGACTCAGGCTCTTAGGGTGAGGGTTAGACTCAGGCTCTTAGGGTGAGGGTTAGACTCAGGCTCTTAGGGTTAGGGTTAGACTCAGGCTCGTAGGGTTAGGATTCGACTCAGGCTCGTAGGGTTAGGGCTAGACTCAGGCTCTTAGGGTGAGGGTTAGACTCAGGCTCTTCGGGTTAGGGTTAGACTCAGGCTCTTAGGGTTAGGGTTAGACTCAGGCTCTTAGGGTTAGGTTTAGACTCAGGCTTATAGGGTTAGGGTTAGACTCAGGCTCTTAGGGTAAGGGTTAGACTCAGGCTCTTCGGGTTAGGGTTAGACTCAGGCTCTTAGGGTTAGGGTTAGACTCAGGCTCTTAGGGTTAGGGTTAGACTCAGGCTCTTCGGGTTAGGGTTAGACTCAGGCTCTTAGGGTTAGGGTTAGACTCAGGCTCGTAGGGTTAGGGTTAGACTCAGGCTCTTAGGGTGAGGGTTAGACTCAGGCTCTTAGGGTTAGGGTTAGACTCAGGCTCTTAGGGTGAGGGTTAGACTCAGGCTCTTAGGGTGAGGGTTAGACTCAGGCTCTTAGGGTGAGGGTTAGACTCAGGCTCTTAGGGTTAGGGTTAGACTCAGGCTCTTAGGGTGAGGGTTAGACTCAGGCTCTTAGGGTTAGGGTTAGACTCAGGCTCTTAGGGTGAGGGTTAGACTCAGGCTCTTAGGGTTAGGGTTAGACTCAGGCTCTTAGGGTTAGGGTTAGACTCAGGCTCTTTAGGGTTAGGGTTAGACTCAGGCTCTTAGGGTTAGGGTTAGACTCAGGCTCTTAGGGTTAGGGTTAGACTCAGGCTCTTAGGGTGAGGGTTAGACTCAGGCTCTTAGGGTTAGGGTTAGACTCAGGCTCTTAGGGTTAGGGTTAGACTCAGACTCTTAGGGTTAGGGTTAGACTCAGGCTCTTAGGGTTAGGGTTAGACTCAGGCTCTTAGGGTTAGGGTTCGACTCAGGCTCTTAGGGTTAGGGTTCGATTCAGACTCTTAGGGTGAGGGTTAGACTCAGGCTCTTAGGGTGAGGGTTAGACTCAGGCTCTTAGGGTTAGGGTTAGACTCAGGCTCTTAGGGTGAGGGTTAGACTCAGGCTCTTCGGGTTAGGGTTAGACTCAGGCTCTTAGGGTTAGGGTTAGACTCAGGCTCTTAGGGTGAGGGTTAGACTCAGGCTCTTAGGGTTAGGGTTAGACTCAGGCTCTTAGGCTTAAAGTTAGACTCAGGCTCTTAGGCTTAAAGTTAGACTCAGGCTCTTAGGCTTAGAGTTAGACTCAGGCTCTTAGGGTGAGGGTTAGACTCAGGCTCTTAGGGTGAGGGTTAGACTCAGGCTCTTAGGGTTAGGGTTAGACTCAGGCTCTTAGGGTTAGGGTTAGACTCAGGCTCTTAGGGTGAGGGTTAGACTCAGGCTCTTAGGGTTAGGGTTAGACTCAGGCTCTTAGGGTTAGGGTTAGACTCAGGCTCTTAGGGTTAGGGTTAGACTCAGGCTCTTAGGGTGAGGGTTAGACTCAGGCTTATAGGGTTAGGGTTAGACTCAGGCTCTTAGGGTAAGGGTTAGACTCAGGCTCTTCGGGTTAGGGTTAGACTCAGGCTCTTAGGGTTAGGGTTAGACTCAGGCTCTTAGGGTGAGGGTTAGACTCAGGCTCTTAGGGTGAGGGTTAGACTCAGGCTCTTAGGGTTAGGGTTAGACTCAGGCTCTTAGGGTGAGGGTTAGACTCAGGCTCTTAGGGTTAGGGTTAGACTCAGGCTCTTAGGGTTAGGGTTAGACTCAGGCTCTTAGGGTGAGGGTTAGACTCAGGCTCTTAGGGTTAGGGTTAGACTCAGGCTCTTAGGGTGAGGGTTAGACTCAGGCTCTTAGGGTGAGGGTTAGACTCAGGCTCTTCGGGTTAGGGTTAGACTCAGGCTCTTCGGGTTAGGGTTAGACTCAGGCTCTTAGGGTTAGGGTTAGACTCAGGCTCTTAGGGTGAGGGTTAGACTCAGGCTCTTCGGGTTAGGGTTAGACTCAGGCTCTTAGGGTTAGGGTTAGACTCAGGCTCTTAGGGTGAGGGTTAGACTCAGGCTCTTAGGGTGAGGGTTAGACTCAGGCTCTTAGGGTGAGGGTTAGACTCAGGCTCTTAGGGTTAGGGTTAGACTCAGGCTCGTAGGGTTAGGATTCGACTCAGGCTCGTAGGGTTAGGGCTAGACTCAGGCTCTTAGGGTGAGGGTTAGACTCAGGCTCTTCGGGTTAGGGTTAGACTCAGGCTCTTAGGGTTAGGGTTAGACTCAGGCTCTTAGGGTTAGGTTTAGACTCAGGCTTATAGGGTTAGGGTTAGACTCAGGCTCTTAGGGTAAGGGTTAGACTCAGGCTCTTCGGGTTAGGGTTAGACTCAGGCTCTTAGGGTTAGGGTTAGACTCAGGCTCTTAGGGTTAGGGTTAGACTCAGGCTCTTCGGGTTAGGGTTAGACTCAGGCTCTTAGGGTTAGGGTTAGACTCAGGCTCGTAGGGTTAGGGTTAGACTCAGGCTCTTAGGGTGAGGGTTAGACTCAGGCTCTTAGGGTTAGGGTTAGACTCAGGCTCTTAGGGTGAGGGTTAGACTCAGGCTCTTAGGGTGAGGGTTAGACTCAGGCTCTTAGGGTGAGGGTTAGACTCAGGCTCTTAGGGTTAGGGTTAGACTCAGGCTCTTAGGGTGAGGGTTAGACTCAGGCTCTTAGGGTTAGGGTTAGACTCAGGCTCTTAGGGTGAGGGTTAGACTCAGGCTCTTAGGGTTAGGGTTAGACTCAGGCTCTTAGGGTTAGGGTTAGACTCAGGCTCTTTAGGGTTAGGGTTAGACTCAGGCTCTTAGGGTTAGGGTTAGACTCAGGCTCTTAGGGTTAGGGTTAGACTCAGGCTCTTAGGGTGAGGGTTAGACTCAGGCTCTTAGGGTTAGGGTTAGACTCAGGCTCTTAGGGTTAGGGTTAGACTCAGACTCTTAGGGTTAGGGTTAGACTCAGGCTCTTAGGGTTAGGGTTAGACTCAGGCTCTTAGGGTTAGGGTTCGACTCAGGCTCTTAGGGTTAGGGTTCGATTCAGACTCTTAGGGTGAGGGTTAGACTCAGGCTCTTAGGGTGAGGGTTAGACTCAGGCTCTTAGGGTTAGGGTTAGACTCAGGCTCTTAGGGTGAGGGTTAGACTCAGGCTCTTCGGGTTAGGGTTAGACTCAGGCTCTTCGGGTTAGGGTTAGACTCAGGCTCTTAGGGTGAGGGTTAGACTCAGGCTCTTAGGGTTAGGGTTAGACTCAGGCTCTTAGGCTTAAAGTTAGACTCAGGCTCTTAGGGTTAGGGTTAGACTCAGGCTCTTAGGCTTAGAGTTAGACTCAGGCTCTTAGGGTGAGGGTTAGACTCAGGCTCTTAGGGTGAGGGTTAGACTCAGGCTCTTAGGGTTAGGGTTAGACTCAGGCTCTTAGGGTTAGGGTTAGACTCAGGCTCTTAGGGTGAGGGTTAGACTCAGGCTCTTAGGGTTAGGGTTAGACTCAGGCTCTTAGGGTTAGGGTTAGACTCAGGCTCTTAGGGTTAGGGTTAGACTCAGGCTCTTCGGGTTAGGGTTAGACTCAGGCTCTTAGGCTTAGGGTTAGACTCAGGCTCTTAGGGTGAGGGTTAGACTCAGGCTCTTAGGGTTAGGGTTAGACTCAGGCTCTTAGGGTTAGGGTTAGACTCAGGCTCTTAGGGTTAGGGTTAGACTCAGGCTCTTAGGGTTAGGGTTAGACTCAGGCTCTTAGGGTTAGGGTTAGACTCAGGCTCTTAGGGTTAGGGTTAGACTCAGGCTCTTAGGGTTAGACTTCAGGCTCTTAGGGTGAGGGTTAGACTCAGACTCTTAGGGTTAGGGTTAGACTCAGGCTCTTAGGGTTAGGGTTAGACTCAGGCTCTTAGGCTTAAAGTTAGACTCAGGCTCTTAGGCTTAAAGTTAGACTCAGGCTCTTAGGCTTAGGGTTAGACTCAGGCTCTTAGGGTTAGGGTTAGACTCAGGCTCTTAGGGTTAGGGTTAGACTCAGGCTCTTAGGGTGAGGGTTAGACTCAGGCTCTTCGGGTTAGGGTTAGACTCAGGCTCTTAGGGTGAGGGTTAGACTCAGGCTCTTAGGGTGAGGGTTAGACTCAGGCTCTTAGGGTGAGGGTTAGACTCAGGCTCTTAGGGTGAGGGTTAGACTCAGGCTCTTAGGGTTAGGGTTAGACTCAGGCTCTTAGGGTTAGGGTTCGATTCAGGCTCTTAGGGTGAGGGTTAGACTCAGGCTCTTAGGGTGAGGGTTAGACACAGGCTCTTAGGGTGAGGGTTAAACTCAGGCTCTTAGGGTTAGGGTTAGACTCAGGCTCTTAGGGTTAGACTCAGGCTCTTAGGGTTAGGGTTAGACTCAGGCTCTTAGGGTGAGGGTTAGACTCAGGCTCTTAGGGTGAGGGTTAGACTCAGGCTCTTAGGGTTAGGGTTAGACTCAGGCTCTTAGGGTGAGGGTTAGACTCAGGCTCTTAGGGTTAGGGTTAGACTCAGGCTCTTAGGGTGAGGGTTAGACTCAGGCTCTTAGGGTTAGGGTTAGACTCAGGCTCTTAGGGTTAGGGTTAGACTCAGGCTCTTAGGGTGAGGGTTAGACTCAGGCTCTTAGGGTTAGGGTTAGACTCAGGCTCTTAGGGTTAGGGTTAGACTCAGGCTCTTAGGGTTAGGGTTCGACTCAGGCTCTTAGGGTTAGGGTTCGATTCAGGCTCGTAGGGTGAGGGTTCGACTCAGGCTCTTAGGGTTAGGGTTAGACTCATGCTCTTATGGTGAGGGTTAGACTCAGGCTCTTAGGGTTAGGGTTAGACTCAGGCTCTTAGGGTGAGGGTTAGACTCAGGCTCTTAGGGTGAGGGTTAGACTCAGGCTCTTCGGGTTAGGGTTAGACTCAGGCTCTTCGGGTTAGGGTTAGACTCAGGCTCTTAGGGTTAGGGTTAGACTCAGGCTCTTAGGGTGAGGGTTAGACTCAGGCTCTTCGGGTTAGGGTTAGACTCAGGCTCTTAGGGTTAGGGTTAGACTCAGGCTCTTAGGGTGAGGGTTAGACTCAGGCTCTTAGGGTGAGGGTTAGACTCAGGCTCTTAGGGTGAGGGTTAGACTCAGGCTCTTAGGGTTAGGGTTAGACTCAGGCGCGTAGGGTTAGGATTCGACTCAGGCTCGTAGGGTTAGGGCTAGACTCAGGCTCTTAGGGTGAGGGTTAGACTCAGGCTCTTCGGGTTAGGGTTAGACTCAGGCTCTTAGGGTTAGGGTTAGACTCAGGCTCTTAGGGTTAGGTTTAGACTCAGGCTTATAGGGTTAGGGTTAGACTCAGGCTCTTAGGGTAAGGGTTAGACTCAGGCTCTTCGGGTTAGGGTTAGACTCAGGCTCTTAGGGTTAGGGTTAGACTCAGGCTCTTAGGGTTAGGGTTAGACTCAGGCTCTTCGGGTTAGGGTTAGACTCAGGCTCTTAGGGTTAGGGTTAGACTCAGGCTCGTAGGGTTAGGGTTAGACTCAGGCTCTTAGGGTGAGGGTTAGACTCAGGCTCTTAGGGTTAGGGTTAGACTCAGGCTCTTAGGGTGAGGGTTAGACTCAGGCTCTTAGGGTGAGGGTTAGACTCAGGCTCTTAGGGTGAGGGTTAGACTCAGGCTCTTAGGGTTAGGGTTAGACTCAGGCTCTTAGGGTGAGGGTTAGACTCAGGCTCTTAGGGTTAGGGTTAGACTCAGGCTCTTAGGGTGAGGGTTAGACTCAGGCTCTTAGGGTTAGGGTTAGACTCAGGCTCTTAGGGTTAGGGTTAGACTCAGGCTCTTTAGGGTTAGGGTTAGACTCAGGCTCTTAGGGTTAGGGTTAGACTCAGGCTCTTAGGGTTAGGGTTAGACTCAGGCTCTTAGGGTGAGGGTTAGACTCAGGCTCTTAGGGTTAGGGTTAGACTCAGGCTCTTAGGGTTAGGGTTAGACTCAGACTCTTAGGGTTAGGGTTAGACTCAGGCTCTTAGGGTTAGGGTTAGACTCAGGCTCTTAGGGTTAGGGTTCGACTCAGGCTCTTAGGGTTAGGGTTCGATTCAGACTCTTAGGGTGAGGGTTAGACTCAGGCTCTTAGGGTGAGGGTTAGACTCAGGCTCTTAGGGTTAGGGTTAGACTCAGGCTCTTAGGGTGAGGGTTAGACTCAGGCTCTTCGGGTTAGGGTTAGACTCAGGCTCTTCGGGTTAGGGTTAGACTCAGGCTCTTAGGGTGAGGGTTAGACTCAGGCTCTTAGGGTTAGGGTTAGACTCAGGCTCTTAGGCTTAAAGTTAGACTCAGGCTCTTAGGGTTAGGGTTAGACTCAGGCTCTTAGGCTTAGAGTTAGACTCAGGCTCTTAGGGTGAGGGTTAGACTCAGGCTCTTAGGGTGAGGGTTAGACTCAGGCTCTTAGGGTTAGGGTTAGACTCAGGCTCTTAGGGTTAGGGTTAGACTCAGGCTCTTAGGGTGAGGGTTAGACTCAGGCTCTTAGGGTTAGGGTTAGACTCAGGCTCTTAGGGTTAGGGTTAGACTCAGGCTCTTAGGGTTAGGGTTAGACTCAGGCTCTTCGGGTTAGGGTTAGACTCAGGCTCTTAGGCTTAGGGTTAGACTCAGGCTCTTAGGGTGAGGGTTAGACTCAGGCTCTTAGGGTTAGGGTTAGACTCAGGCTCTTAGGGTTAGGGTTAGACTCAGGCTCTTAGGGTTAGGGTTAGACTCAGGCTCTTAGGGTTAGGGTTAGACTCAGGCTCTTAGGGTTAGGGTTAGACTCAGGCTCTTAGGGTTAGGGTTAGACTCAGGCTCTTAGGGTTAGGGTTAGACTTCAGGCTCTTAGGGTGAGGGTTAGACTCAGACTCTTAGGGTTAGGGTTAGACTCAGGCTCTTAGGGTTAGGGTTAGACTCAGGCTCTTAGGCTTAAAGTTAGACTCAGGCTCTTAGGCTTAAAGTTAGACTCAGGCTCTTAGGCTTAGGGTTAGACTCAGGCTCTTAGGGTTAGGGTTAGACTCAGGCTCTTAGGGTTAGGGTTAGACTCAGGCTCTTAGGGTGAGGGTTAGACTCAGGCTCTTCGGGTTAGGGTTAGACTCAGGCTCTTAGGGTGAGGGTTAGACTCAGGCTCTTAGGGTGAGGGTTAGACTCAGGCTCTTAGGGTGAGGGTTAGACTCAGGCTCTTAGGGTGAGGGTTAGACTCAGGCTCTTAGGGTTAGGGTTAGACTCAGGCTCTTAGGGTTAGGGTTCGATTCAGGCTCTTAGGGTGAGGGTTAGACTCAGGCTCTTAGGGTGAGGGTTAGACACAGGCTCTTAGGGTGAGGGTTAAACTCAGGCTCTTAGGGTTAGGGTTAGACTCAGGCTCTTAGGGTTAGACTCAGGCTCTTAGGGTTAGGGTTAGACTCAGGCTCTTAGGGTGAGGGTTAGACTCAGGCTCTTAGGGTGAGGGTTAGACTCAGGCTCTTAGGGTTAGGGTTAGACTCAGGCTCTTAGGGTGAGGGTTAGACTCAGGCTCTTAGGGTTAGGGTTAGACTCAGGCTCTTAGGGTGAGGGTTAGACTCAGGCTCTTAGGGTTAGGGTTAGACTCAGGCTCTTAGGGTTAGGGTTAGACTCAGGCTCTTAGGGTGAGGGTTAGACTCAGGCTCTTAGGGTTAGGGTTAGACTCAGGCTCTTAGGGTTAGGGTTAGACTCAGGCTCTTAGGGTTAGGGTTCGACTCAGGCTCTTAGGGTTAGGGTTCGATTCAGGCTCGTAGGGTGAGGGTTCGACTCAGGCTCTTAGGGTTAGGGTTAGACTCATGCTCTTATGGTGAGGGTTAGACTCAGGCTCTTCGGGTTAGGGTTAGACTCAGGCTCTTAGGGTTAGGGTTAGACTCAGGCTCTTAGGGTTAGGGTTAGACTCAGGCTTATAGGGTTAGGGTTAGACTCAGGCTCTTAGGGTGAGGGTTAGACTCAGGCTCTTAGGGTTAGACTCAGGCTCTTAGGGTTAGGGTTCGATTCAGGCTCTTAGGGTGAGGGTTAGACTCAGGCTCTTAGGGTGAGGGTTAGACTCAGGCTCTTAGGGTTAGGGTTAGACTCAGGCTCTTAGGGTTAGGGTTAGACTCAGGCTCTTAGGGTTAGGGTTAGACTCAGGGTCTTAGGGTGAGGGTTAGACTCAGGCTCTTAGGGTTAGGGTTCGACTCAGGCTCTTAGGGTTAGGGTTAGACTCAGGCTCGTAGGGTTAGGGTTAGACTCAGGCTCTTAGGGTTAGGGTTAGACTCAGGCTCTTAGGGTTAGGGTTAGACTCAGGCTCTTAGGGTGAGGGTTAGACTCAGGCTCTTAGGGTTAGGGTTAGACTCAGGCTCTTCGGGTTAGGGTTAGACTCAGGCTCTTAGGGTGAGGGTTAGACTCAGGCTCTTAGGGTGAGGGTTAGACTCAGGCTCTTAGGGTTAGGGTTAGACTCAGGCTCTTAGGGTGAGGGTTAGACTCAGGCTCTTAGGGTGAGGGTTAGACTCAGGCTCTTAGGCTTAGGGTTAGACTCAGGCTCTTAGGCTTAGGGTTAGACTCAGGCTCTTAGGGTGAGGGTTAGACTCAGGCTCTTCGGGTTAGGGTTAGACTCAGGCTCTTAGGGTTAGGGTTAGACTCAGGCTCTTAGGGTTAGGGTTAGACTCAGGCTCTTAGGGTTAGGGTTAGACTCAGGCTCTTAGGGTGAGGGTTAGACTCAGGCTCTTAGGGTTAGACTCAGGCTCTTAGGGTTAGGGTTCGATTCAGGCTCTTAGGGTGAGGGTTAGACTCAGGCTCTTAGGGTGAGGGTTAGACTCAGGCTCTTAGGGTTAGGGTTAGACTCAGGCTCTTAGGGTTAGGGTTAGACTCAGGCTCTTAGGGTTAGGGTTAGACTCAGGGTCTTAGGGTGAGGGTTAGACTCAGGCTCTTAGGGTTAGGGTTCGACTCAGGCTCTTAGGGTTAGGGTTAGACTCAGGCTCGTAGGGTTAGGGTTAGACTCAGGCTCTTAGGGTTAGGGTTAGACTCAGGCTCTTAGGGTTAGGGTTAGACTCAGGCTCTTAGGGTGAGGGTTAGACTCAGGCTCTTAGGGTTAGGGTTAGACTCAGGCTCTTAGGGTTAGGGTTAGACTCAGGCTCTTAGGGTGAGGGTTAGACTCAGGCTCTTAGGGTGAGGGTTAGACTCAGGCTCTTAGGGTTAGGGTTAGACTCATGCTCTTAGGGTGAGGGTTAGACTCAGGCTCTTAGGGTGAGGGTTAGACTCAGGCTCTTAGGGTGAGGGTTAGACTCAGGCTCTTAGGGTGAGGGTTAGACTCAGGCTCTTCGGGTTAGGGTTAGACTCAGGCTCTTAGGGTTAGGGTTAGACTCAGGCTCTTAGGGTTAGGGTTAGACTCAGGCTCTTAGGGTTAGGGTTAGACTCAGGCTCTTAGGGTTAGGGTTAGACTCAGGCTCTTAGGGTGAGGGTTAGACTCAGGCTCTTAGGGTTAGACTCAGGCTCTTAGGGTTAGGGTTCGATTCAGGCTCTTAGGGTGAGGGTTAGACTCAGGCTCTTAGGGTGAGGGTTAGACTCAGGCTCTTAGGGTTAGGGTTAGACTCAGGCTCTTAGGGTTAGGGTTAGACTTAGGCTCTTAGGGTTAGGGTTAGACTCAGGGTCTTAGGGTGAGGGTTAGACTCAGGCTCTTAGGGTTAGGGTTCGACTCAGGCTCTTAGGGTTAGGGTTAGACTCAGGCTCGTAGGGTTAGGGTTAGACTCAGGCTCTTAGGGTTAGGGTTAGACTCAGGCTCTTAGGGTTAGGGTTAGACTCAGGCTCTTAGGGTGAGGGTTAGACTCAGGCTCTTAGGGTTAGGGTTAGACTTAGGCTCTTAGGGTTAGGGTTAGACTCAGGCTCTTAGGGTGAGGGTTAGACTCAGGCTCTTAGGGTTAGGGTTCGACTCAGGCTCTTAGGGTTAGGGTTAGACTCAGGCTCGTAGGGTTAGGGTTAGACTCAGGCTCTTAGGGTGAGGGTTAGACTCAGGCTCTTCGGGTTCGGGTTAGACTCAGGCTCTTAGGGTGAGGGTTAGACTCAGGCTCTTAGGGTTAGGGTTAGACTCAGGCTCTTAGGGTTAGGGTTAGACTCAGGCTCTTAGGGTTAGGGTTAGACTCAGGCTCTTAGGGTTAGGGTTAGACTCAGGCTCTTAGGGTGAGGGTTAGACTCAGGCTCTTAGGGTGAGGGTTAGACTCAGGCTCTTAGGGTTAGGGTTAGACTCATGCTCTTAGGGTGAGGGTTAGACTCAGGCTCTTAGGGTGAGGGTTAGACTCAGGCTCTTAGGCTTAGGGTTAGACTCAGGCTCTTAGGCTTAGGGTTAGACTCAGGCTCTTAGGGTTAGGGTTAGACTCAGGCTCTTAGGGTTAGGGTTAGACTCAGGCTCTTAGGGTGAGGGTTAGACTCAGGCTCTTAGGGTTAGGGTTAGACTCAGGCTCTTAGGGTGAGGGTTAGACTCAGGCTCTTAGGCTTAGGGTTAGACTCAGGCTCTTAGGGTTAGGGTTAGACTCAGGCTCTTAGGGTTAGGGTTAGACTCAGGCTCTTAGGGTGAGGGTTAGACTCAGGCTCTTAGGGTTAGGGTTAGACTCAGGCTCTTAGGGTGAGGGTTAGACTCAGGCTCGTAGGGTTAGGGTTAGACTCAGGCTCTTAGGGTGAGGGTTAGACTCAGGCTCTTCGGGTTAGGGTTAGACTCAGGCTCTTAGGGTTAGGGTTAGACTCAGGCTCTTAGGGTGAGGGTTAGACTCAGGCTCGTAGGGTTAGGGTTAGACTCAGGCTCTTAGGGTGAGGGTTAGACTCAGGCTCTTAGGGTTAGGGTTAGACTCAGGCTCTTAGGGTTAGGGTTAGACTCAGGCTCTTAGGCTTAGGGTTAGACTCAGGCTCTTAGGGTTAGGGTTAGACTCAGGCTCGTAGGGTTAGGGTTAGACTCAGGCTCTTAGGGTTAGGGTTAGACTCAGGCTCTTAGGGTGAGGGTTAGACTCAGGCTCTTAGGGTTAGGGTTAGACTCAGGCTCTTAGGGTGAGGGTTCGATTCAGGCTCTTAGGGTTAGGGTTAGACTCAGGCTCTTAGGGTTAGGGTTAGACTCAGGCTCTTAGGGTGAGGGTTAGACTCAGGCTCTTAGGGTGAGGGTTAGACTCAGGCTCTTAGGGTTAGGGTTAGACTCAGGCTCTTAGGGTTAGGGTTAGACTCAGGCTCTTAGGGTTAGGGTTAGACTCAGGCTCTTAGGGTTAGGGTTAGACTCAGGCTCTTAGGGTGAGGGTTAGACTCAGGCTCTTAGGGTTAGGGTTAGACTCAGGCTCTTAGGGTTAGGGTTAGACTCAGGCTCTTAGGGTTAGGGTTAGACTCAGGCTCTTAGGGTGAGGGTTAGACTCAGGCTCTTTGGGTTAGGGTTAGACTCAGGCTCTTAGGGTGAGGGTTAGACTCAGGCTCTTAGGGTTAGGGTTCGACTCAGGCTCTTAGGGTGAGGGTTCGATTCAGGCTCGTAGGGTGAGGGTTCGACTCAGGCTCTTAGGGTTAGGGTTAGACTCATGCTCTTATGGTGAGGGTTAGACTCAGGCTCTTAGGGTTAGGGTTAGACTCAGGCTCTTAGGGTTAGGGTTAGACTCAGGCTCTTAGGGTTAGGGTTAGACTCAGGCTCTTAGGGTGAGGGTTAGACTTAGGCTCTTAGGGTTAGGGTTAGACTCAGGCTCTTAGGGTTAGGGTTAGACTCAGGCTTATAGGGTTAGGGTTAGACTCAGGCTCTTAGGGTAAGGGTTAGACTCAGGCTCTTCGGGTTAGGGTTAGACTCAGGCTCTTAGG